>NC_091980.1:124074128-124705378 GCF_044704955.1 Pristiophorus japonicus
CTCTCTCGTCTCGGATCCGGAGGGCGTCAACAACAGGGCCCGTGAATATTACGGGGCTCTGTTCTCTCCAGATCCGTCCAGCGAGGAAGCGCGTAGAGTTTTGTGGGAGGACCTGCCGAAGGTCAGCCCGGAGGGCGCCGAAAATCTGGAAGCTCCGCTAAGCCTGGCGGAGCTGACCGGTGCCCTCGCCCGGCTCTCGAGGGGAAAATCCCCGGGGCTGGACGGGCTGACCGTGGAGTTCCACAGGGCGTTCTGGGACGCCCTGGGGAGCGACTACGCGCGGGTCCTGGAGGAAAGTCTGGCGACCGGGGAGATGCCCCTCTCTTGGCGCAGGGCAGTCATCGTCCTGCTGCCTAAGAAGGGCGATCTCCGCCTCCTTAAGAACTGGCGCCCGGTCTCCCTCCTCAGCACGGACTACAAAATCTTCGCCAGGGCGATGTCTGCTCGCCTTGGTGCCGTGCTGGACCACATGATCCACCCCGACCAGTCCTACACGGTCCCGGGCCGGACAATCCACGATAACATCCATCTGGTCCGGGACCTCATCCATTGTTCCCAGGAGGCTGGTCTGTCGGTCGCCTTCCTATCCCTCGACCAAGAGAAGGCGTTGGACAGGGTGGATCACGACTATCTGCTCGGAACTCTGCGCGCTTTCGGGTTCGGGACGCATTTCGTCGCCCGGATCCGACTTTTGTACGCCGCCGCGGAGTGTCTGATTAAGGTTAACGGGTCCTTGACGGCGCCCCTTCGCTTTAGGAGAGGGGTGCGCCAGGGATGCCCCATGTCCGGCCAGTTATACGCCGTTTGCGTGGAGCCTTTCCTGCGCCTCTTGCGGACGAGGTTGACGGGACTGGCTCTGCAAGGGCCGGGCGTGGAGGTCGTCCTCTCGGCTTACGCCGATGACGTGCTCCTCGCGGTAGAGGATCCCGCTGACCTGCGGAGGATGCGTGAGTGCCAGGAGATTTACTCGGCCGCGTCCTCCGCCAGGATCAACTGAGAGAAATGTTCCGGACTCCTGGTGGGTCAGTGGCGGGTGGACTCCCTGCCGGAGGAGCTCAGGCCTTTTGCCTGGAGCACGACCCATCTCCTCTATCTGGGAGTCTACCTTAGCTCCGACGAGGGAGCCTGGCCGGCGAACTGGCAGGAGCTGGAGGCCAAGGTCGCCGCTCGCCTAGGGCGCTGGACAGGACTGCTCCGAGTGCTGTCCTACAGGGGTCGAGCGCTAGTCATAAACCAGCTGGTGGCCGCAATGTTGTGGTACCGGCTGGTCACTTTGACCCCTCCCCCTGCGTTTGTCGCCAAGATACAGAAGAAGCTGGTGGACTTCTTCTGGAACAACAGGAAGCACTGGGTCTCTGCCGCGGTCTTGAGTCTCCCGCTTGAGGAGGGCGGTCAGTCGTTGCTGTGCGTCAGCGCCCAGCTCGCGACTTTCCGTCTTCAGACCCTGCAGAGATACCTTTACGTCGAGCCCCCTCCTAGGTGGTGCGCTCTGGCGAGGTATTTCTTCCGCCAGCAGCGCGACCTCAATTATGACACGCAGCTCCTGTTTGTGAACTTGGGGGGTGCCAGGACCGCCCTCCGGGAGCTGCCTGTCTTTTACAGGGAACTCATCAGGGTCTGGAACAAAGTCTCCACCAAGCGCAGCTCTCCGCCGGCTGGAGTGGCGGCCGTCCTGCAGGAGCCGCTGCTCGGGAATCCGTACCTCCACGGCCGAGGTTTCATGTGGCGGTCGGAAGAGAGGGCTGTGGCTGGTGAGGTGACCAGGGTCAGGGACCTGCTCGATGGCGGAGGAGCGGGCTGGATGGCGCCAGACACGCTGGCGCGGCGCCTAAATTCTGCCAACGTCCGCCACGCGGCCGATGCCATCGAGTCGCTAAAAACAGCTCTGGGCCCTGACTCCGTTAGGTGCATCGAGGAGGCTCAAGCACGTGGGGAGATCCCGTCCGAACTGACCCCCGTCCGGACGGAATTCCTCATCGGCGCCAAACCCCGGAACCTCCCTCGGGGGCCGGCGCCTCACAACTTGAGCCGCCTCGGGGAAATCCCCTCCATGCCTTTCAGTTCCGCGCGGAGGGGTTTCCTGTACGGGCTGCTCCTGCACACCCTCAACTTTGCCATCCTCGCCGGCCGTCCGGACACGCCATGGCGTACCATCTTGCCGTCCGGAGGAGGGGGGGGTCCCCGATGGAGGGCACTCTACGCAGGGGTCCTCCCACTATTCATCGGGGACTTGGCCTGGAGGGTGGTGCACGGAGCAGTGCCATGCAACAAATTTTTAAGCCGGTTCACGGACTCCCAGGCCGCCTGCAATTTCTGCGATCTGGAAGAGTCCGTGTTCCATGTTTTTATGGAATGCACAAGGTTGCAGCCCCTGTTTTATTATTTGAAGGGGCTGCTCCTGAAATTCTGGCTGCACTTCAGTCCCACTCTCCTGATCTTTGGGCACCCTGTGCGGAGGGGAGCGGGTAGGTGTGAAGGCTTCCTCGTAGGACTGCTCCTGGGCACGGCCAAGGGTGCCATCAGCCGGTCCAGGCAGCGGGCGGTCGAGGGGGTCGTTCAACCTGACTGCCTGCTTCTCTTCCGCTCTTACATCCGGTCCAGGGTGTCCTTGGAGATGGAGCACGCGGTGTCCACCGGTACGCTCGCGGCCTTCCGCGAGAGGTGGGCACCGGAGGGACTGGAGTGCATCATCACGCCCGGCAACCAAATTTTAATTTGATTTTACGTTTTTAAGTTTTAATTGCCGGTGCTTTTAGTGTCCCCCTTCCCTTTTATAGGGGGCACTGGGGAAAATTGTGATTTTAGTGCCCCAAAAAAAAAACCAAAAAAAGAAAAACACAAAAAAAAACAAAAAAAAAGGGGGAAAAAAAAGGGCCTTGTAAATGTCTGGAGTGTCACCCAGGTCGGGTGGCACCGTTTCATGTTTTATGTTTTTGCAGGTGAACTCCAAAAAGAGTTTCATGCACAAGGACCCCCAGGTCCCTCTGCACCACAGCATGTTGTAATTTCTCCCCATTCAAATAATAATCCCTTTTACTGTTTTTTTTCCCAAGGTGGATGACCTCACACTTTCCGACATTGTATTCCATTTGCCGAACCTTAGCCCATTCGCTTAACCTATCCAAATCTCCTTGCAGCCTCTCTGTGTCCTCTACACAACCCGCTTTCCCACTAATCTTTGTGTCATCAGCAAATTTTGTTGCACTACACTCTGTCCCCTCTTCTAGGTCATCTATGTATATTGTAAACAGTTGTGGTCCCAGCACTGATCCCTGTGGCACACCACTAACCACTGATTTCCAACCGGAAAAGGACCCATTTATCCCGACTCTCTGCTTTCTGTTCGCCAGCCAATTCTCTATCCATGCTAATATATTTCCTCCAACTCCGCGTACCTCTATCTTCTGCAGTAACCTTTTGTGTGGCACCTTATCGAATGCCTTTTGGAAATCTAAATACACCACATCCATCGGTACACCTCTATCCACCATGCTCATTATATACTCAAAGAATTCCAGTAAGTTAGTTAAACATGATTTCCCCTTCATGAATCCATGCTGCGTCTGCTTGATTGCTCTATTCCTATCTAGTTGTCCCGCTATTTCTTCCTTAATGATAGTTTCAAGCATTTTCCCCACTACAGATGTTAAACTAACCGGCCTATAGTTACCTGCCTTTTGCCTGCCCCCTTTTTTAAACAGAGGCGTTACATTAGCTGCTTTCCAATCCGCTGGTACCTCCCCAGAATCCAGAGAATTTTGGTAGATTATAACGAATGCATCTGCTATAACTTCCGCCATCTCTTTTAATACCCTGGGATGCATTTCATCAGGACCACCTTGAGTCCCATTAGCCTGTCCAGCACTACTCCCCTAGTGATAGTGATTGTCTCAAGGTCCTCCCTTCCCACATGCACCATTGAGGTGCATGCCGAAATCACATGGTGCCGCAAGTCTCCTGAGGTCGGCTGCATATTTTGCAATCTCCTGGCCTTTAGGACTGCGGTGAGTGTAGAATCTGTCCCTGGCCATGAGGATGCTCTCTTTTGGTTTAAGTTTGTCGCGAATTAGTTCAGTCAGCTCATCGTATGTCTTATCCTTGGCCTTCGTAGGTGCCAGCAAGTCCCTGACGAGGCAGTAGACCTCGGGCCCACAACTGGTCAGCAGCATAGCCTTGCGCTTCTCTGCCAATGTGTCCATCTACCCTGCCAGGTCGTTTGCCACGAAATATAGCTCAAGCCTTTCCATGAAGACATTCCAAACATCACCCTCTGCGAAGTCTTTTAGTATGACAAAAGTAACCATATTATCACGTGAAAGTCCTTTTTCTCATCGCCAGTTATTATGTTTGTACTGTGCTTATGAATGACTCCACGAGACAATGTGTTGTACTCAAACTGTAGTGACCTTGGTCCTTTATTCCTAACTCCAGAGTGAGGCACAAGCATGGTGGGCAGCCTTTTATACAGCCCCTGCCACCAGGGCAGGAAACCCCAGTCTCCACCAGTTGCACTCTCTAGTGGTGCCAGTATGTATATACACAGTGTCTACACAGAGAGTACACCTATCGTCTGCATACACAACAATGGGACCTTGTCAAATGCCTTGCTAAAATCCATGTAGACTACATTAAATGCACTATCCTCATTGATCCTCCTTGTTACCTATTCAAATAATTCAATCAAGTTAGTCAGACACAACCTTCCCATACAAATCCATGCTGACTGTCGTTGATTAATCTGTGACTTTCTAAATGACGATATATACTGACTCTCCGAATTTTTTCCAATAATTTAACCACTCCGAGGTTAGGCTGACTGGTCTGTAATTACTCAGTCTATCCCTTTCTCCCTTTATAAACAATGGCACAATGTTATCAGTCCTCCAGTCCTCTGGCACCATGCCCATAGCCAGAGAGGATTGGAAAATGTGGTCAGAGCCGCTGTTATTTCCGTCCTTGCTTCTCTTAACAGCCTGGGATACATTTCATTCGGGCCTGGTGACTTATTTAATTTCAAGGATGCTAAACCTCTTAATACTATCTGTCTCTCCACGTTTAGCCCATCTAATATTTCACACTCCTCCTTAACTGTAATGTCTACATCGTCCCTCTCTTCTGTGAAGACAAATGCAATGTATTCATTAAGAACTATATCCATGTCGTCCGCCTCCACACATACGTTACCTTTTTGGTGTCTCATAGGCCTTACTATTTCCTTTGTGATTCTATTGCTCTTTATATAGATTTTTTTGAGCAAATATCATTTTGGGATAGAGTATAGGACTATTTTGAGACATAACATGTGGCGTGCTTGAGAGGAAAAGGTTACTTTGGACGTATGGTTCCCCCAAAATATGGTGTTTTCCTCACCTTACGTCTGTTTCTGTTGTCGACTATTTGATAGAGATTGATTGCTGTGATCAGTCAACACCTCCATTATTGTTGTAACATGTGACTAATAGGATGGTAGAAGGTGAACTAGGTGGACCTTGGTATTTTTTCGTCAAGGGATTCCAATATTCCTACATGTTTTGTGATATGCTCCTTGAAGTGTATCTATGTTTCTTTCTCTCTCTGAATACCTCAGAATTTTCACTAATTAGAATATTTACATTTTCTATTCAGAAAATTTTGTTTGCTTTCAAAATGTGTTATTTTCAAAGAAGAATTCATTAAGATGAGGAAAAGCACTCTGTCTGTGCATGTGTCTTTCAGATGAATATACTTTCTGAAGTTTATGAAGGTGTTAATAATTGAATTTATCACTCTGCGATTACACCCTCCTACCAGTGAGAGCAGTCTATCCACATATGCGATGGTGGAACTGACTAGTTTACGCAGGCAGTTTCCATTATAAATATGGAGTCAGGAATCCATAATGGTAAAGGTTGACAGGAGGTGCGTCTAGACCTAAGATTTTCAATACATAGATAAATGAGACACTTAGACGAAGACACTGCAATACCTAAGTGCTTTAACCTCCTTGAGGTTCCCTATTCCAGAACACATCATGCTGAGACTGCACTACAGATATTGATAGACAGAACACTCAGATGTCAGATTTTCCCCTCCGTAATTAGGGATCATGGCAACTCTATCATTTGCCCAACTGAGGTCAGCTAGCTCATCAGAGGCAGGGGATCGAACCTAGGCCCTTTCTGGTCAGTGAGCCTCCCTTCCTTAATCAAGTGTGTCATTGGGATAGTTCCACCCCAATGATCAGCACCATGGCACTGAGTCACCCTTATCACACCAGGAATTATCTATGAGAGAGGAGAGCCAATGGCCCGGAACCACAATGCACTCTGATCTTCCATACACCAGTCCAAAATGGAGGAGGGCTTTGGAAAATGGTAACGAAATGTGAACCAAATGAAGCTGCTATATTTTTTTTTCAGTCCTTTACTGTTCCCTCACAAAGACCACACACTGAGAGCATTTAGCATCTCAAATTAATGAGATGTCGATATGTTAAGAAAAGATGTCTCGGACATTAATGGGCACTGATTCACCAAAACAGAAACAAGTCGTATAGTTGAGTTGATGGATGCAAAACACATCCCCTGTCGCCAAGCAGTGGAATGTGGCTGTGATTTATTTGCCCAGACTCAGCAGCTCTAATTGCTTTAACTCTCCCCACACTGTAAAAGACAGACCTATGTATTAGGCTTATCCTTCATAAGTACACAGCTCAGCCTAAGTAACATGATGGAAGCCACACATATCTAGATTACAATCTACAAAGCCATAACAATTCAGCCAATTTCAATTTGTGAACCAAAAATTAACCAAAGGTTAGTCCAGACAGATTCGAGCAAGCAATGATTAAAAATCATCTCCCAGTAAAAGCACAATTAAGTATTATTCTCTATCAAGTTAGTTGTAGTTATTTATTTGTTTTCAAGTATTCCTGCAGGGTAAAAACAAATTAATATTTCAGTCACAAGGGGTTCCTTTGCAGCAAGTGCTTGTAACTATTTAAACAAGATAATTAAAATTATGGCAATGAAGTCAAGAAAACATCTTGAAGTTATATAAAAAGTCATAACTCACTGCAAATAGGGAATAAGATTCATCGTCAATATTTTAAAGCTTGACAACCAGCAGTGTTGAAAAGTAAGGAATTCTGAATTTTAGGCTGAGTGAATATTACCACATGAATCATACGGAAGTCCTTTGTCTGGTAAGAGGGGTTATTACTGCTTAACATAAATAGGTTTCATGGGAACGTGGTAAACATGTGTTACAGGACTGAGACACAGTCAAGGTTTTCCGGTGAGGTCATAAACTGCAAGACAAAAGTGACCAGCACAATGTTTTACTTTCCTTTGGCTTGTTTGCCTCTAAGTTAGGGTCTAGACTACAACAACAACAACTTGTATTTATATAGCACCTTTAACGTAATGAAATGTCCCAAGGTGCTTCACAGGAGTATTAAGTGATAAAACAATTTGCAACTGAGCCGCATAAGAAGAAATTAGCGCAGGTGACCATAAGCTTGGTCAAAGAGATAGGTTTTAAGGAGTGTCTTGAAGGAGGAAAGAGAGATTTAGGCAGGGAGTTCCAGAGCCTAGGCAACAGAAGGCACAGCCGCCAACAGTTGAGCGATTATCATCAGGGATGCTCAAGAGGGCAGAATTAGTGGAGCGCAGACATCTCGGGAAGGTTGTGGGGCTGGAGGAGATTACAGAGATAAGGAGGAATGAGGCCAATGTAGGTCAGCTAGCACAGGGGTGATGGATGAGTGGGACTTGGTGCAAGTTAGGACATGAGCAGCCAAGTTTTGTAACACCTTTAGTTTACATAGGGTAGAATGTGGGAGGCCAGCCAGGAGTGCATTGGAATAGTCAAGTCTAGAGGCAGCAAATGCATAGATGAGGGTTTCAGCAGTGGTGAGCTGAGGCAAAGGTGGAAATGGGTGATGTTACGGAGGTGGAAATAGGCGGTTTTAGTTATGCTGCCGATATGTGGTTGAAAGTTCATTTCAGGGTCAAATGTGACACCAAGGTTGCCTGCTTCAGCTTCAGACAGAAGTTGCGAAGAAGGCTTGAGTCACTGGCTAGGGAACGAAGTTTGTGATGGGGACCGAAAACAACAGCTTCGGTCATCCAGAACTGGATGTCGGACCAGCAGTCTGACAATTTAGAGACCGTGGATGGATCGAGAGAAGTGGTATTGAGGTAGAGCTGGGTGTCATCAGCGTACATGTGGAAACTGACACTGCATTTTCAGATGATGTCGCCAGGGGGCAACATGTAGATGAGAAATAGGAGGGGACCAAGGATAGATCCTTGGGGGTCACCAGAGGTAACAATGCAAGGGCGGGAAGAGAAGCAGTACAGGTGATTCTCTGGCTATGGTTAGATAGGTAAGAATGGAACCAGGCGAGTGCAATCTCACTGGATGACAGTGGAGAGGCATTGGAGACGGATAGCGTGGTCAACCGCGTCAAAGGCTGCAGACAAGCCGAGAAGTACGAAGAGGGATAGTTTGCCTTTGTCATGATCACAAAGGATGTCATGTGTGTCTTTGATGAGAGTCCATTTCGGTACTGTGGATTCCAGATTGTAAGGATTCAAACATGGAATTGTGGGAAAGATGGGTATGGATTTGGGAGGCGATAACACGTTCAAGGACTTTGGAGAGGAAAGGGAGGTTGGAGATGTGGTGGTAGTTTGCAAGGGCGGAGGGGACGAGTGTTGTTTTTTTGAGGAGAGGGGGGATGACAGCAGATTTTAGGGAGAGGGGGATAGTACCAGAGGAGAGAGAACCGTTAACAACGTCAGCTAACATGGGAGCCAGAAACGGAAGTTGGGTGGTCGTCAGTTTGATGGTAATAGGGTCAAGGGAGCAGGTCTCATAGACAGGACAAGATCGGAAAGCTCATGAGGGGAGATCTGAGAGAAGCTGGAGAAAGATGTGACGTCAGGGCTATGGCAGGGAGGATCCTTAGAGGAAGTTTGGCCCGGTAGGTTAGGGGAAGGAATGGAAGTGGCAGAGGCAGCCGAATGAATGGTTTTAATCTTAGAGACAAAGAAGTCCATGAGCTTCTCACACTTGTTGTTAGAGGTGAGGATGGAGACTGGGGAAAGATGTTTAAAAAGGTGGTTTGCAGTGGAAAATAGAAGCCGGGATTTACCTTTACATTCCAGAATGATTCTGTAATCATGAGCGATTTTGGCAGATGAGAACAGGACCCGATAGTGCTTTATGTGGTTCAGCCAGATCGCGCGGTGAATGACTAAACCAGTTGTCCGCCATATCCGTATAAGCCTACGTCCCTTGGACTTAAGGGAGCAAAGATCAGGGCTGTACCAGGGGGAATATCCAGGGTGAGAGAGAGTAATTGTTTTAACAGGGACTAGGGCATCAGAGGTGGTGGTGAGAGTGCAGTTGTCAGAGAGCCAAGAGAGAGTTTTTCCAGGGAAGGGTACAGAAGGAGGTAGGGTTGGGGCGGAGGGTAGAAGAGGGATATGGGTGGAGAGCGATATGAGGAAGTGGTTAAAGATGGCCTTATCTGTCATTGTCACAACGGGAGTAGTGAGGCCACGAGAGATGGCAAGGTCAAGCATTTGGCTGTGAATATGGGTTGGTGAGTTTACATGGAGGGAGAGATTAAGGGAGGATAGGAGGCTAGTGAACGCAGAGGAGAGAGCATGATGAATTGAGATGGAGGTTGAAATCACCGAGAATGAGAAGTCGTTCAGTGCAGAAGGCAGAGGGAGGAAAGTAGTGAAGTAGACTAGTCTCAGATGTCCAGTTCTGTGTTTCGTACAGAGCAGCTCCATAATCCAAGTACAGTGGGTCATGCCTCCATTGATGAGTGAATCAATGTGGGAGATTAGAAAGACTCCTAACAGGTAATAATTTTACCCAACTTTTTGGCTATTATATGAACTTTGCTAAACACACCCCACACACACAACCCCTCCCCCCACCACACACACACACACACACACACACACTATTCCCACTAAACTGCTGGCCATCTAACCTCCCTTCCTGGCATCCCATGCTAACTGGCATTATAAAAGTTGCTTCTCCTCAGGTAATGTCCTGCCCTTTCAAAACTGCTGCCATCACCACTCTTCTCAACAATCCCATCCTCAAGCCCTCTGTCCCATCTCCAACCTCCCTTTCCTCTCCAAAGTTTGCAGCAATGCGTCATCACCTCCCAAATTCATCTCTATCTCCCCCACATCTTTCTAATCCCGTGTCCACCCCTGCCACAGCACTAGACAACGTCACAAATGGCATTCTTTGTGACAGTGACCATGGTATATTATCCCTGCTTTTCCTCCTTAACCTTCTGCAACCTTTGACATAGTCAACCACGTTATCCTTCTTCAATGTCTGTCCTCCATTGTCCAGCTCAGTGGACATAAAAACATAAGAATTAGGAGCAGGAGGAGGCCACATGGCCACTCGAGACTGCTCCGCCATTCAATAAGATCATGGCTGATCTTCAACCTCAACTCCACTTTCCTGCCCTATCCCAATATCCCTTCATTTCTCTGGAGTCCAACAATCTATTGATCTCAGCCTTGAACATTTGACCACAGTTGACCACTCCATCCTCCTCCAACGCCTCTCCACCGTCCAGTTGGGTGGGACTGCACTCGCCTGGTTCCATTCTTATCTATCTAATTTTTCCAGAAAATCTCCTGCAATGGATTCTCTTCCCACTCCCACATCTTTACCTCTGGTGTCCCCCAAGGATCTATAATTGGCTTAGCGACGTGTTGCCCCTTGGCGATATCATCCGAAAACATGGAGTCAGTTTCCATATATACACTGATGACATCCAGCTGTACCTCTCCACCACTTCTGTTGACCCCTGCTTGGTATCTAAATTGTCAGACTGCTTGTCCAACATCCAGTACTGGATGAGCAGAAATTTTCTCCAATTAAATATTGGGAAGACGACCATTATTTTTGGTCCCCGCCACAAACTATGTTCCCTAATCATTGACTCCATCCCTCTCCCTAACATCAATCTGAGAGTGAACAAGACTGTTTGCAACCTAGGTGTCATATTTGACCCTGAAATAAGTTTCCAGCCACATATTTGTGGCATAACTAAAACCGCCTTTTTTCACCTCCGTAACATTGCCCACCTCCATCTCTGCCTCAGCTCTTCTGCTGCTGAAACCCTCATTCATGCCTTTGTTACCTCTAGACTTGACTACTCCAACTCACTCCTGGCTGGCCTCCCACATTCTACACGACATAGACTTGAAGTCATCCAAAACTCAGCAGCCCGTGACCTAACTTGCACCAAATCACGATCACCCATCACCCCTGTGCTTTCTGACCTACATTGGCTCCTGGTTAAACAATGCCTCGATTTCAAAATTCTCATCCTTGTTTACAAATCACTCCATGGCCTTGCTCCTCCCTATCTCTGTAATCTTTTTCAGCCTCACAACCCCACAAGATGTCTGCGCTCCTCTTGAACATCCCTCATTATAACTGCTCAACCATCAGTGGCTGTGCCTTCAGATGTTTGAGCCCTAAGCTCTGGAACTCCCTCCCTAAACCTCTCCGCCTCTCTACCTCTCTTTCCTCCTTTAAGACGCTCCTTAAAATCTACCTCTTTAACCAAGCTTTTGATCATCTGCCTTAATTTCTTCTTTTGTGGCTCGGTGTCAAATTTATCTGTTTTGTCTTGTAACACTGCTGTGAAGCCTTGGGATGTTTTACTGCATTAAAGGCGCTATATAAATAAAAGTTTTTGTTGTTGTTGAATACACTCAACAACTTAGCATCCACAGCACTTTGGGACAGAGAATTCCAAGGATTCACAAGCCTTTGAGTGAAGAAGTTCCTCCTCGTCTCAGTCTTAAAAGGCCGGCCCCTTATCCTGAGACTGTGCCCCCTAGTTGTAGATTCTCCAGCCAGGGGAGATAATCGCTCAGCATTTATCCTGTCAATGAGCTTTGGAATCATATCACCTGGAAATCCCGGCCTCCTCGGGTCTGTACGAAGTTTCTATGGACCCAGGATGACATCGGAAAAGCTGGTTTTCAGCGCACAATGCGCATGCACTGAAAACCGGCTTTTTTGATCTGTCAACCTGGAGCTTGACAGATGGTCCGCATCTCAGGAGCGAGGACATTTGTAAGGGCAAGATTGTGGGATTTACCCATAAGTGTTTAAAAACATACACAAATATAATAAAATTAAATTAAATAAACACACTTTATCGTTTAAAAACTCTGCCCACTAAGTAAGTTTATTTTTAACCTGAATTACAAAACTTTTTAAAAAATCAGAAAAATATTGTTTTTTTCTAAGGCATTTATTAACTTTAATTTCAATTAATTTTAATTGTGAGGTCTGTTCTTTAATTTAATAAGTGTGTTTTTTTTCCCATTAATAGCAATGAGAACTCGTAGATACGGAGTACTCATTGCTATTAATGAGAAAGCTGTGGAATGCAGTACCTGATTGGCTGAGCAGTTACACGTGACTGCACCTTCTGCGTGGGAACCCTCCGGATGGGAGTGCGTTTCGCAGCGCAGGAAGAGAAGGCCTCCCCAATGGAATCACAGGCTCCTCCCGGACCATCAGGTACTTTTGCAGAAATGTTTCAGGTCGGTCGCAGGAAGCCTCTGATCGCAATTTCCGAGCCACCAGGTTTCAATTAAATCACCTGTCATTCTTCTAAACTCCAGAAAGTATAGGCCCAATCAACTCAATCTCCCCTCATAGGACAACCCTCTCACCCCAGGAATCAATCTAGCAAACCTGCATTGCATTGCCTCTAAAGGAAGTAAATCCTTCGTTAAATAAGGTGACCAAAACTGTGCACAGTACTCCAGGTGTGGTCTCATCAGAGCCCTGTTCAATTGTAGCAAGACTTTCTTACTCTTGTACTCCAACCCTCGAGCAATAAAAGCCAACCTACCATGTGCTTTCCTAATTATTTGTTATACCTGCATGCTAAGAGGGCTAGAAATTAATTATAGTCCAGAAATGGGCGTTATAATTAGAAATGTTGGAGAATTAGTGCCAGGCGTTAATGCTTTAGACACCATGCAAAAGTCATGCTCACTGCTCAAATAAATGGTTGGAGTCCTAATTCAAGGGGGTAAAATTGCCCCTTATTATAGCCCGGTTAATGCCTCAGGGGGGCGCTAATGGGGCGCAAGACACTTTTTGCCCGGAGGAGTGGGGTGCTACCGCCTCCCGGGAAATTGCCCAGGAGTTTGCGGAGGTGCTACGGTTATCAACCCGGTAATGATGTCATCGTCATGTGTAGCGACCCCTCAGCACCCCGCGGCAACCCCAAACATCCTGCAAAGGAAATTGTCCCTCGGGCCGTGAGGCTGACACGAGCCGATGCCCCAGCCCCAGGAGGTTATTGCTCCCAATCGGAGCACAGGGCAATTTCACCCCCCCCCAAGTCTTTAAACCCAAGCTCATGGGCATTACACTCAAAGGGTGGACCAATATCAGGTGCAGTCTAATCGCAAATCATGATTGCCACAAGCTTTTTCCAGTTCTTAATGGGGAGGTTCATTGATGATGCAGAACCTTATTCTCAGCATTGCTGGTGCAGGAGTCCTCCCTTATTGGGGACTTGGCCTGGAGGGTATTGCACGGGGCAGTCCCATACAATAAGTTTTAAAATCGGTTCACGGACTCCCAGGCCACCTGCATTTTCGCCGGTCTGGAGGAGTCCGTGTTCCACATATGTGTTCCACATATACATCGAGTGCAAGTGGTTCCAGCCCCTCTCCCATTATTTGAAGGGGCTGCTCCTTGATTTTTGGCTGAACTTCAGTCCCACGCTCCTGATCTTTGGTCACCCGATGCAGAGGGGAGCGGGCAAGTCGGAAGACCTCCTCGTAGGACTGCTCCTAGACCTGGCAAAAATGGCCATCTACAGGTCTGGGCAGCGGGCGGTTGAGGGAGTCATTCAGCCCAACTGCCTGACTCTCTTCCACGGCTAAGTTCATGCCCGGGTGTCCCTGGAGATGGAGCATGCTATGTCCATCGGTATGCTCATGGCCTTCCATGCCTGGTGGACACCAGAGGGACTGGAGTGCATCATCACAACAGGGAATACCATTTTAATTGAATTTGTTAAGGTTGCTTTAAAATGTTGCTTTTAACTTACATTCCTTATTGGTTGTGCCCCTTTATGTTTGACTTTTAATTGGTAATTACTAGCATTTTAAAAGACTCAGCATTGCTGGTGGTGCAGCTGCCTCAGCAAGCAGCAGGTCAAGGAGAAGGAGACAGAGGACTGAAGCTGCTATACCCATAGCAGATCCACACCCCAGGGAGGGAGGCCACAGATTCTGCAAACAAGCATTGGAGGTGTTGGCGATCACTGTGGAGAGATGGAGGGCAGTGCTCTATCAAGCAGGAGGCCCTCGCCACAAGCTTTCAGCACCATGCGGAAGGAGGTAGCGCAGCACGTCACGGGCAGCACTATGGGCCTCAGGACCCAGACACAGTGCAGGAAGAGATTTAACAACCTCACTCGGGTGATCAGAGTGCGTGATTACTTCAACAAATGCTACATACCACCATCTGAACCACAGTCTTCACACACTGCCCAAAGCACCACACCTCCAGCACTCATCCACCAAGTGTAACTGCCTACCAACACTCACACCCACATCTCACATCTTACACACAATGACAGCTATTCAACTATCGCAGACACATCACCCAAACACATTGCTCGACATTCTTACATTTCTCTTGCAGGGCAAGGTGGCTCACAACAGGAGGAAGCCAGGGACAAGCCAACATCAAACCACTGTCTGCGCTGGAGAATTGAATGCTGTGGATTATTGGATGCCAGGTGTTGGGGACCATGGCCACTCTGACCCCATTGGGAACAACAACGGTATGTTCATCCCTAGTCCTTCTCACATCCCACTTCCCCCTCATCCCACAAGCGTTTCGCACTTTCCAGCTAATCATGCTGTATTTTTTTTAATTCGTTCTGGGATGTGTGCATTGCTGGCAAGGCCAGCAGTTATTGCTCATCCCTAATTGCCCTTGAGAAGGTGGTGGCGAGCTGCCTTTTTGAACCGCTGCAGTCCGTGTGGTGAAGGTATTCCCACAGTGCTGTTCGGTAGAGAGTTCTAGGATTTTGACCCAGCGATGATGAAACAAGGCGATATAGTTCCAAGTCAGGATTATGTGTAACTTGGAGGGGATCTTGCAGGTGATGGTGTTCCCATACACCTGCTGCCCATGTCCTTCTAGGTGGTAGAGGTCGTGGGTTTTGGAGGTGCTGGATAAGAAGCCTTGGTGAGTTGCTGCAGTGCATCTTGTAGATGGTACACACTGCAGCCACGATGCGTCGGTAATGGAGGGAATGAAAGTTTAAGGTGGTGGATGGGGTGCCAATCAAGCGGCCTGCTTTGTCCTGAATAGTGTTGCATTTCTTGAGTTTTGTTGGCGATGTGCACATCCAGGCAAGTGGAGAGGATTCCATCAAACTCCTGACTTGTGCCTTGTAGGTGGTGGAAAGGCTTTGGGGAGTCAGGAGGTGAGTCACTGACCACAGAATACCCAGTCTCTTTCCTACTCTTGTAGCCACAGTACTTATGTGGCTGGTCCAGTTAAGTTTCTGGTCAATGGTGACCCCTAGGATGTTAATGGTGAGGGATTCAGTGATGGTAATGCTGTTGAATATCAAGAGGAGGTGATTAGATTCTCAATTGTTGGAGATAGTCATTGCCTGGCACTTGTGTGGCGCAAATGTTACTTGCCACTTATGAGCCCAAGCCTGAATGTCGTCCAGGTCTTGCTGCATGCTGGCATAGACTGCTTCATTTTCTGTGGAATTGCAAATGGAACTGAACACTGTGCAATTATCAGCGAACCTATGCATTTCTGAAATTATAATGGAGGGAAGGTCATTGATGAAGCAGCTGAAGATGGGTGGACCTAGGACACTGCCCTGAGAAACTCCTGCTGCGATGTCCAGGGACTGAGATGAATGACCTCCAACAAACACAGCCATCTTCCTTTGTGCTAGGTATGACTCCAGCCAGTGAAGCAGTTTCCCCCTGATGCCCATTGACTTGAATTTTACTAGGGCTCCTTGATGCTGCACTCCGTCAAATGCTACCAAGCGCAGTCACTCTCGCCTCACCTCTGGAATTCTGCTCTTGTTCATGTTTAGGCCGAGGCAGTAATGAGGTCTGGAGCCCAAACTAAATATCAGCGAACAGGTTATTGGTGAGTAAGTGCTGCTTGATAGCACTGTTGACTACACCTTCCAGCACTATGCTGATGGGTGAGAGTAGACTGATGGGGCAGTAATTGGCCAGATTGAACTTGTCCTGCTTTTTGTGGACAGGACATACCTGGGCAGTTTTACATGTTGTCGGGTAGATGTCAGTGTTGTAGCTGTACTGGAACAGCTTGGCTAGAGGCGCGGCTAGTTCTGGAGCACAAGACTTCAGCACGGCAGCCAGGATAGTGTCAGGGCCCATAGCCTTTGCTGTATCCAGTGTGCTGGACCGTTTCTTGATGTCACATGAAGTGAATCGAATTGGTTGAAGACTGGCTTCTGTGATGGTGGGGATCTCAGGAGGAGGCCGATATGGATCATCCACTGGCTGAAGATGGTTGCAAACTCTTCAGCCTTGTCTTTTGCACTTGTGTGCTGGGCTCCACCATCATTGAGGATGGGAATATTCATGGGGCCTCCTCCTCCTGTTGGTTGTTTAATGGTCCACCACCATTCATGACTGGATGTGGCAGGATTGCAGAGCTTTTATTTGATCCATTGATTCTGGGATAGCTTAGCTCTGTCTATAGCATGCTGCTTCCACTGCTTAGCATGCATGTGGTCCTGTGTTGCAGCTTCTCCAGATTGGCACCTCATTTTTAGGTAAGCATGGTGCTGTTGCTGGCATGCTCTTCTACACACCTCATTGAACCAGGGTTGGTCCCCTGGTTTGATTGTAATGGTAGTGTGAGGGAGATGCCGGGCCATGAGGTTAAAGATTGTCATGTAATACGATTGGTAGATTAGTGAGGACACGGTCAAGTAGGTTTTTCCCTCGTATTGGTTCTCTCTTCACCTGCCGCAGGCCCAGTCTGGCAGTTATGTCCTTCAGGACTCGTCCAGCTCGGTCAGTAGTGGTGCTATCAAGCCATTCTTAAAAACATAGAAATTTACAGCGCAGAAGGAGGCCATTTTGGCCCATCGTGTCCGCGCCGGCAGAAAAAGAGCCGCATGCCCCTTGGTCAGTAGCCCTAAAGGTTGCATATAAACCTATGAACAATGACGGAAAGGCAAAGAGCAGCCAGCCCAACCAGTCCGCCTCACACAACTGCGGCAACCGTTATACTGAAACATTCTATGCTCCACCCCAACTGGAGCCATGTGATCTCCTGGGAGAGGAAAAAACCAGATTAAAAACCCAGGCCAATTTAGGGAGAACAAATCTGGGAAAATTCCTCTCCTACCCATTCAGGCGATCGAAACTAGTCCAGGAGATCACCCTTGCCGTATTTGATTCACTGCAGTACTTACCATTATATCTGTGCCGTCCAACAAAAGGTCATCCAGCTAATCCCAATTACCAGCTCTAGGTCTGTAATGCTGCAGGTTACTGCACTTTAAGTGCCCATCCAACCATCTATTAAAAGTTATGAGGTTTTCTGCATCCACTACTCTTCCAGGCAGCGAGTTCCAGATCCCCACAACCCTCTGCGTAAAGAAATCCCCTCTAAACCTTCCACCAACCACCTTAAGGCTATGCCCCCTCTTAATAGACCCCATCCACCAATGGAAATAGACCCTTACTCTCCACTATGTCCAGGCTCCTCAATATTTTGTACACCTCAATGAGGTCTCCTCTCAACCTCCTCTGTTCCAATGAGAACAAACCCAGCCTATCCAATCTGTCCTCATAACTAAGATTCTCCATTCAGGCAGCATCCCAGTAAATCTCCTCTGCACCCTCTCTAGTGCAATCACGTCCTTCCTATAATACGGCGACCAGAACTGCACGCACTACTCCAGCTGCAGCCTAACCAAAGTATTATACAATTCAAGCATAACCTCCCTGCTCTTATATTCTATGCCTCGGCCAATAAAAGCAAGCATTCCATATGCCTTCTTAACCACCTTATCCACCTGGACTGCTACTTTCAGGGAACTGTGGACAAGCACTCCATGGTCTCTCTGTTCATCTACACTATTAAGTGGCCTATTGCCTAATATGTATACCCTTTCCTTTTTAGCCCTCAAGTGCATTACCTCTCACTTCTCTGAATTAAATTCCATTTGCTACTGCTCTGCCCACCTGACCAATAGATTGATACCCTCCTGCAGCCCATGACTTTCCTCTTCATTATCAACCACACAGCCAATTTTAGTATAATCTGCAAACTTCTTAATCATGCTCCCTATATTCAAATCTAAATCATTGATGTATATACCACAAAAAGCAAGGGACCCAGTACTGAGCCCTGCGGAACCCCACTGGAAACATCCTTCCAGTCACAAAAACATCCATCAATCATTACCCTTTGCTTCCTATCTCCAAGCCAATTTTGGATCCAACTTGACACTTTGCCCTGTATTCCATGGACTTTAACCTTCATGACTAGTCTACCATTTGGGACCTTATCAAAAGCCTTGCTAAAGTCCATATATACTACATCAGACGCACTACCCTCATCGACTCTCTTGGTTACCTCCTCAAAAAATTCAATCAGGTTAGTCAAACACAATCTTCCCTTAACAAATCTGTGCTGACTACCCCTGATTAATGCTTGTCTTTCCAAATGCAGATTTATCCTGTCTTTCAGGATTTTTTCCAATAATTTTCCCACCATTGAAGTTAGCCTGACAGGCCTGTAATTACTCAGCCTATCCCTTTTTCCCTTCTTAAACAAGGCTACTACATTAGCAGTCCTCCAATCCTCCGGCACCATACCCAGATCCAAAGAGGACTGGAAAATGATGGTCAAGGCCTCTGCTATTTCCTCTTTTACTTCGCTCAACAGTCTGGGATGCATTTCATCTACTTTCAAAGCTGCTAAACCCCTTAATACTTCTTCTCTCACTATATTTATTTCATCCAGAATATCACACTCGTCCTTGATAGCAATATCTGCAAAATCCTTTTCCTTTCTGAAAACAGATGCGAAGTATTCGTTAAGAACCCGACCAACATCTTCTGCCTCCACACAAAGATTACCCTCATAGTCTCTAATAGGCCCTATCCTTTCTTTAGTTGCCCTCTTACTCTTAACATAATCATAGGGTTTTCCTGAAGTTTACTGGCCAAGCATTTCTCGTGCTCTCTCTCTCTCTCTCTCTCAGCATTTCTAATATCCTTTTTAATTTTGCCTCTCCACTTTCTATATTCCTCAAGATTCTAAAGTATTTGGCCGTTGGTATATGACATAAGCATCCCTTTTTTTCTTGATCCGCCCCTGTAAGGGCCCAAATTTCCCCAGCCACCTAGAACGGCGCAGTTATGGGTGGCATGCCGACTTTCTAAGCCAAGGAAAGCAGCAAAAACTTACCTTCCACTTTGGCTGCCTTTTCATCGTCCGGATCCATCGGCGTGGCATTGCAGAGCCTGTGGGGGATGGAACTGCGGCCGGCGGGAGCGGGGCTTGGGCCCAGCGTCTTGTGCAGTGGCAGCAGGGGGACGCATGTCTGTTTGAGCGTGCATGCATGTGCAATGTGCGTTTCAGCGTGCGCGCATGCACAGTGTAACAGGAAGCTTGGCAATCGGCCAATTAAAGGGACAGCGTCCTCAATATCATTGCCAATGGACCATATATAAAGGTAAGGTTTAAATATTGATTTTTATGTGGCTGAGGGAGTGGAAAGGCGTGCTGGATAGGTGGAAGAAAGGTGAGAAGTGTGATTTTTGAACATTACCTGAGTGTAAGTCCTATACACGAATGGTGCAAGACGAACAAAGAATTTCCACCATGAGGAAGTGGCGAAACTAGCGACAGTCATTGAGGAAAAATGGCTGGAGCTGGATATCAGCAAGAGTGGTCCGTCAAAAGTTTCACCCAAGGAAATGAGAAGAAGATGGAACCTCGTTGCAGAAGAATACTCCGCAGGGGTCAATACCGCAAGATCTGGAAGCCAGTGCATAAAGAAATGGCAGGACGTTGGTCAAGTAGTGAGTGTAAGTAATATCTTCATCTTTAAATTGAATTGCAATTGAAAATGTGAGCATCTGTATGTGTCCCACCCATCAGAAGCGCACCATGTGTGAAAATTAATATTTTCATCTTTGCAGAAGAACTTGGCCCACAACAAAAGAGAAAGACTTAGAACAGGAGGATGTCTACCAAATCTGCACCAATGGTCACCCCTGGAACAGAGAGTTGCTGCCTTGCTGAGTCGCACTGGCAGAAAAAGAATCAGCTCTGCACAAGCTGGACCCACACGCGAGGGGTGAGGGGAGTCATTAAAATGTATAATCGCCCTTCAAATCAACCTGCTGACTGGCCTGCTACTCCTCAGACTACTCATGCCATCCATCCTGCCCCCTCCTGTGCTGCTAACCATTTGACTGTTCTGTTGTATTTTGCAGAAGAAGACACACCTCAATATCCTGAAGATCCAGATGCATGCGCTCCAGACCAAGGCGGGTGGGGGCAGGAGGGGTCCATGGCAATGTGTTCATGAGAGAATGCTGACCGCGATATGGATCAGTCCATAGTATCGGGCACGCACTGCCAGAAACCTCCATGAGCTCCTCGGCGACATTCCATGGTTTCACACCTTCTGAGGTCACGGGTCCCAGTGGAGGTCGTGAAATGCATGTTGGGACACCCAGTGCCCCACCGTACCAGTCTGCGCCTTGCACTGGAGGGGTGCCACTAGGCAGACCCATGGCGAGGGGAAGGAGAAGCCGACCAGTCTCTCCTGAGGTGCAGCCCTCAGCAGAGGTTAATCAGGTTGTTTCATTGGGTGAGGAGACCAATGCCCTCACAAGATCACTCGTGGCGGCCATCAGTGGGGTGCGTGATGAGATAGCGACACTGTCGGGTGAAATCTCAGCACTGAGACGGGAAGTGAGGGCAGGCATTTCAGAGGGTGTGCAAACGATGGCAGATGCCATGAGGGTGCTAGTTCTGCAATAAGGGCACAAAGGCCGGATACTCAAATGCCACTCCCACTTCAATCCACGCACCAGCCACCGGTCAGACCCAAGCCGGGCCCTCAACCGCCCCCCACCCCCCCCCGCCCCACGACCATCACCAACCCCATGAGGAAGTGCACATTCCACAAGATGTGGGTGAGGGATGGGCACAGCCTTTCTTTGCTGTTGTTGTTGTTGTTGTCATTGAAGTGCACTGTAAAATATCCAATAAAAGATATCTTGCATTAAAACCGAATAATGTTCCATTAGGACCACGCGACATTTAGGGACAACTGTAAAAAGTAAAAATCCCTCACCCCTACAGTCATGCATGCCTGCTGCCCCTAGCCCTGGTGGGAGGGACTTGTCGGTACATTCTGCTATCGGCAAGGCAGGACTGCTCTATTTTCAGCTGATTTATCTTTCATTTATTTTTGATGTTGTGCAGCTGCTGTGCTGAAGATGTTGTGATGTTGTGAAGGTCTTTAGTGCTTTAGAATCCTCTAACTCACCTTCCCCCCGCTCCCCCCCACCCCATCTCTGGCTACCTGCGCTGATTTCTTAAATGTAGGTAAGGTTTTTCTGTGCCTACAAAAGTGGCCACATACACTGGTCTAATTTAGTTTGGAGTAACTTTCAGCTGGCCAAATTTGCTTCTATAGCCAGAAGAAGCGTAAGTGAGTTGTCACGCCCCCTTTTGGAGAGAACAAACTAAACTAGAAAAAAACCAAACGAACTGACACACTGGAGCAAGTTAAATGAGGAAATTTGCGATTTTTAAGTTACTCCAAAAAAAGTCCAAAAAATGGGGCAACTCCTGGGAAAATTTGAGCCCTAAGTCCCTAGACATCCAGGGGGCTCTCAAATTATTTTTCTCAGTCTTTTTCTTTAAGGGCACATGTTTGGCCTGAGCCTTCCGGATCACCTCCTTGACTGCCTCCCACTGTTCCGACACTGATTTACCCACAAGTAGCTGTTTCCAGTCCACTATGGCCAAATCACTCCTTAACTTAACAAAATTAGCTTTTCCCCAATTCAGAACTTTTATTCTTGTCCTTATCCATAACCAACTTGAATCTGACTGAATTATGGTCACGAGCACCCAAATGCTCGCCCACTAATACCCCTTCAACCTGCCCAGTTTCATTCCCCAAAACCAAATTTAAGACCGCTCTCTCTCATGTTGGGCTTGCTACATACTGACTAAAAAAGTATGGACATTGAAGTCCCCCACCCAGAGTACATTCTGTGCCCTTGCTACCTTGTATACATGCATTTCTCCCTTTCTGCCCCCCTACCCATACCTTAACCCAAATCTTGTGCCTTTATACTTTCAGATAATCAGCAAGCACCTCAGCAGCCTGTCCCTGTGGGAACGGGAGCTAGGCGGGAGGAAGGGAGGGGGAGGAGGAGGAGGGGGAGAAGGAAGAACACACCGTGTCACTGAATGTCTCACCCGTAGGCACCAGCTCAGATACTGGTACCCCATGTTCTTTAGAGGCTACTGTAGTAGTGGGATTTGCACAGGGTGAGGCACCGGGAATGAGTGAGCTGCAGCAAGGCCGGGGGAAAGGGTAGTTCGGGGGCCAGCTCCATGGAGGGCGAGTTCGCGCATGAGTTCTGCTGCATAGGACTCAGATGAGGACCTCGATAGGGAGGCCATTAGAAAAAGGGCAATGGGCATGCACACAGTTGCTAGATGCAATGACAAGGTTGCCCGAGAGCCTCTTGGCAATGATGAGGAACGTGGTGCAGTCCGCCTCCAACATTGCGTACACCATGGAGCCCATAATTTCTACTCTGCATAGGACGGTAGACTACCAGAGAGACTGTGGCGACTCAGATCTGACGCCGCGGGTGATGGGCAATCTGGCAGCTTCCATTGCAGCGCAGATGGAAGCAAAGCAACATCTTTGTGCTGTAATGCAGTCTATGCTTGGTGGCATCCAATCTCAGACTGCTCCCATGCAGCCTCAGCTTGACATCACAGAAGTTCTGACTGCTGCCATTGTGGCTGGGTCTACCACCGTCGACTAGGGCTTTCACGGTGGCTCAGCAGGCCAGCAATCCTTGCCACTGGACCAAGACCTAGCTCTGTCAAGCCCGTGTGGTGGCTGGTGTGCAACGGCCACCGCACGTTAAAAAAATCCACGCACAGGCATCTTCCACCCTTCAATATGTAGTTCGGGACCTGGAATATTAGGTTCTTCATTGAAACATTTGTGAACTCATCCCTGTTTGCCGTGGAAGCAAGTCATCCTCGATACAAGGGACTGCCGATGATGATGATGAATTTGTGAGTTGCTGCCCTGGGGCTGTGGCAGTGGTCAGTGATCATCCAGCCAGCCCAGACAGCTGTGGTGGTGCAGCCCAGAACTGGTTGATGGTGTCCTGCAAGGTCGTCTGAACAGATACTCTGCAGCCTTCCACCACCCATGCTGCAGGGCCAAACACTTAGGAGCACTAGAGAAGGCAAAGGCACAATAAAGAGAGGCTCTAAGGGATTGCACAAGGGTGAATATTTTTCTTGTAAATATGTGTTCACTGATTATTGATAAATTTATTAATTCAGTTTGGCTTCTTTTGTGATGTATCTCATTTCAGCTTTGCGCTATGATATGGCCATCGACAGGGATGGAATGATGGCAATGTGATGAGCAATGGGAATATGGGGTTTCATTCATTCAAACCGCAATCTGATGATGCGGTTACAGACTGGCCTTCCAGAAGGCCGATTGAGTGGCTGCTTCCTCCCTCGCTCCTGTTTCTCCTCCTCTTCCTTGACCACCTCCTCCTCCTCTTCCTCTTCCTTCTTCTGAGGTGGTCCTGCAATCCCTGGTGGCAAGGGATGGGCCCTTAGGATGGCCAAGTTGTGCAGCATGCAGCGGACACCCACTCAGCCGTTCCTTCATCATTCCTGGGTCAAAATCCTGGAACTCCCTCCCTAACAGCATTGTGGGCATACCTTCACCACACTGACTGCAGCGGTTCAAGAAGGCGGCTCACCACCACCTTCTCAAGGACAATTAGGGATGGGCAATAAATGCTGGCCTTACCAGCGAATAAATTTAAAAAAAATCTGTTGCCACTAATGGGAGGCGCTAAGGTACCGAATTCCGCCCCCCCCACCTCCACCCGCCTTTGTGTTTCTTGTATTAGGACATCTAAATCTCTCCGAACACCAACATTTAATAATTTCTCACCATTTATTCTTCCAACCAAAGTGAATAACCTCACATTTCCCTACATTATACTCCATCTGCTACCTTATTGCCCACTCACTCAACCTGTCAGTTTGCTCATCCACCCTGCAGACTTTTCCCTCATCCACACAGGCAGCAAGAACCTCCTACGCATTGGATAATGGCAAAAGCCAAGGCTTCTCCATCACTGCACCTGGGGATCCCTAACCTACCTGAGCTGCAATCACTCTCTCCTGACCCTGTCCCCTCCTTTCCTCCACACCATTGGTGGTAGTGCCTTCAGCTACCTAGTCCCCATGCTCCAACATTCCCTCCCTAAACCCCTCTGCCTCACCACCTCCCTCTCCTCATTTAAGACATTCCTCTTAACCCATTTCTTTGACCAAATGTAATTTCTCTGATATTTGGTCACCCATCCTACTGTCTCCTTCTTTGGCTCAGTGCACATATTCTTGTAATTACACCTCTGTGAAACACTGGGAGGTTTTTCTGCATTAAAGGTGCTATATAAATGTAAATCATTGTTATTTTTTAAGTGAGACTTGGAGATAATGCAACCAGCATTGAATTCTATCTGTAACACACAGCGACAGGACAAAGACTGATAATCTGACATCTGTTCATTTCTAACAACTTCTTATATATGAGTTCAGCAGCCGAAGTTAATGACGACATGTGTAGGCTCTGCCAGCTTTCATCCATAGAAGCTATTGGTGGTGAAACCTGCAATTAGATGTGAAATGGCACTTGGCAGATTACGTTTAATGTGTTCTTAAACTAGCTGCCAAATGCTGGAACAGTTTACTGCACACATGCCATTTTCAGAAGAATACCTCAGTGCTAGTGCTTGGTTACCACATTGTTTGTAAGTCTGTTTTGGAAACCTTCTGCTGTATCCCCCAAACTGGAAATAACATAGTTTAAGGAAGTCAATTCCTGATGCTTTGTTGCCAAGATAACAAAGCTTAGGTGACCCTTCAACCTCTTCCACATTTTTGCAATCTTTATGAAATGCTTAAATAATGAGTTGACTCACATCAGAATGACTTGGTCAAATAAGGCCATAATTTGCGGCTTTCATTTATTCTATAGAGCTGTTAAAGGGGAAGAATATTCCATTCAACTATTGGCAATCCCTCAAACCTGAACTTTTATTGTGGGCTCTTAGTTGCCCACCTATTGCTGACATGACATTAGTCACTGTACTTCAAAGAGCAATGTAATTGTGTCAAATGCACTTGAATTGTTTTGATGTGATAAATTATTATATCAAAGAAAAGAATTGCCTTTATGTAGCACCTTCTTGCGATGTCCCAAAGTGCTTCACAGCCACTTTTGACATGTAGATACTGCTGTAATATAGGAAACGTGGCAGCCAAGTAGAACACAGCAAGGTTCCACAAACAGCAATGAGATAAATGGGCAGCTAATCTGTTTTGGTGATGTTGGTTGTTGGCCAGGACATTGGGGAGAACTCTACTGCTCATCTTCGAATAGAGCTATGGGATCTTTTATGTCCAATTGAGAGGGCAGACGGAACCTCGATTTAACGTCTTATTCAAAAGACAGCAGTTCTGACAGTTCTGCACTGACGCATAAACTTTGAGCACGTGCTCAGCGCAGCTTGAATCCACAATCTTCTGACAGTATTATCAATTTTTTAGTTACTGTTTGGGGCAATATCAGAGCAAACATTTTACTCACACTCAATTATATGTGACATCATGAATGCTGTCCGCACCGTAATGTACTCATGCAATATGACTCAGAGCCTGCAACCTTGTAATATGTAACAGATTTTAAGTTCTATAAAAAATGTCTACTCCCAACCTGAATTTAACCAGCAACTCTGACGTATCAAACACTTTAATATGGGACAACTGAGAGAAACCAGATAGTTTATGGGGATTATTGGGGTGTTCAGCACAATTACTGTCCCCTTTTACTTAACCCTTTCAAGACCAGAACTATAATTTGACTTCACTGGAAAGGAAAATCAGGCAGCTGATCCCAACCACTAGGTTTCCACCGTGTTCAAACTGAAAATTACCCCAAATTATTGGGAATGGTGGCATAGTGGTTATGTTACTGGACTAGTAATCCAGAGGCCTGGACCAATGATCCGGAGGCATGAGCTCAAATCCCACCATAGCAGCTGGTGAATTTAAATTCAATTAAAAAAAATCTGTAATCAAATATTACGAAGTTGCAGGCCCTGAGTCATATTGCATGAGTACATTACGGTGAGGTCAGCATTCATGATGTCACATAAAATTGAGTGTGAGTAAAATGTTTGTTCTGATATTGCCCCAAACAGTAACTAAAAAATCAATAATACTGTCAGAAGATTGTGGATTCAAGCTGCACTGAGCACATGCTCGAGGTTTATGCGTCAGTGCAGAACTGTCAGAACTGCTGTCTTTTGAATAAGACGTTAAATCGAGGTTCCGTCTGCCCTCTCAGTTGGACATAAAAGATCCCATAGCTCTACTCGAAGATGAGCAGTAGAGTTCTCCCCAATGTCCTGGCCAACATCCGACATCACCAAAACAGTAATGGTAACCATGGGCTCAAGTTTCGGACCCCCGCTAGAACGGCGCACATCAGAGAGGCCTGCTTAATTTGTAGAACTGAAAAAGCACCAAATACATACCTCGCAAATCTCCGATAGCTGTAGGGCTGTTTCCAGCTCGGCGCGGCGCTGCTGGGGTGGAGCTACAGCCCTGCGGCAAAAACAGTGCCGGCAGCTGCGCGCGTGCGCAGTAGCTCCTGGCCCACCCAATGCGTCCTGTCTCTGGGCGACGACCCAATCCCTGGCCGAAGGGACATCAGCCCTATCCCGGGCCGAGTGGCCTGACAGTACTTACCTCTTCCGCGGCGGCCCGCCCGGCATCTCCTGGGGGCAGGCCTCGCCCGAACTCCTCGTCGGGGCCCGCCCACTCGGCATCCCGCTTGGCGTCCTCGGCGGCAGCGGGGCCCACCCGAAGTCCTGGGCGGTGGGCTGTCGTCTGCTGGGGGCTGGCCCCGCCCGAAGTCCTCAGCGTCGGCGGAGGGGCCTGCCCCACCGACATTTCCCGGGGAAGCCCCGTCCCAGCAGGCTGTTGGAGGGCTCCCGCTGCTGCAGTAGGTGAGTAGAAACTTTAAATTTTTTATTTATTGATTGATTTTTTTAATGTTTTTTTTATTTTTTATTAATTTTTTTGATTGGTTTATTGGTTGACTTATTGATTTATTTATCATTTATTTTTGATGATAGCTCTTTATTTGTAAAAGTGAAGTGTTAAATGTTTGTAAACTTTCCTTCACCCCCCCTACCCACCAATCTCTCGTTCCCTGCGCCTAATTTATAAAGTGTAGGCAAGGTTTTTCTGAGCGTACAAAAATTTACACTTACTGCATTCTAAGTTTGTTTGGAGTAAGTTTCGCTGCCTAAACTTGCAAAACAGGCGTAAGTGGCTGGTAACGCCCCCTTTTGAAAAAAAAAACTGTTCTAAAACAAAACTATTCTAACTCACTAGAATTGGAGCAAAATAAATGCCGAGAATTGCAATTTCTAAAATATTCCATTCTAAACTAGTTGCTCCAAAAAATAGGAGCAACTCAAGCCGAAACTTGAGCCCTATGGGGGAGGAGAGGGGGGGAGAGGGGAGGGGGGGGGAGGAGAAGAAGGAGAGGGGAGGGGAGGAGGAGAAGGAGAGAAGTTGAAGGGGAGGGAGGGAAGGGAGGGGAGGAGGGAAGGAAGGGAAGGGAGGGAGATAAGGGAGAAGGAGGCTGAACGGGCCGGGCCCAAGACTTCAGGCTGGGTCGCGGAGGTCGGGGGGATCGCAGAGGTCGGGGAGCAGGTCGGGGGCGAGGGGAGCGGAGGTCGGGTGGGAGGGAGAGCAGAGGTCGGGTCGGGGTGGGGGAGGGGGAGAGCGGAGGTCGGGTCGGGGGAGGGGAGCGTGGGTCGGGTCGGGGTCGGGTCCGGTCTGGAGGGGGGGGGAGCGCAGGTCGGGTCGGGTCCGGGGGGGGGGGGGGAGTGCGGGTTGGGTCGGGGGGGGCGCGGGAGGTCGGCAGGTTGGGTAGGGTCGGGTCGGGAGGAGGTCGGGGGGGGTGGAGCGCGGGTCGGTGGGGGGGGGGGTCGGGTCGGGTCCGGGGGCGGGGAGCGGGGATCAGGTCCGGTCCGGGGGGGAGTGGGAATCAAGTCGGGTCAGGTCCGGTAGGGAGGAAGCAGGAGCTGGGCGTGGGAGGCAGCCTTATCTACGCAGCCCCAGTGAGGCCATTGGGCTAGGGCTAGGGGCTGTGTGCTTCGGGCCCCTCCCACACAGTTTTGGGCGCCTGGAGCTACTGCACTGTCGCGCGCATGTGCAGAGGTCCCGGCACTGTTTTCAGCGCAGGGACCTGACTCCGCCCACCACAGCTCATGCTGCGCCGCGCCCAGCTCCAGAGGACCTGCAGGGAGCCGGAGAATAGGTACGTTTTTTTTAGGAGCACTTTGTGGCGCGAAAAACGGGCATCCATGTTGGGGCTGTGCCGTTCTAGGCGCGGCCCGAAACTTGGGCCCTCTGAAACTACTGGATTGTCGTAAAAAACCCATCTGGTTCACTAATGTCCTGTGGGGGAAGGAAATCTGCCATCTTACCTATATGTGGCCTACATATGACTCCAGACCCACAGCAATGTGGTTCACTCTTAACTGCCCTCTGAAATGGCCAAGCAAGCCACTCAGTTCTACAAGGTGGCTCACTATGGCCTTCTCAAGGGCACTTGGGGATGGACAATAAATGCTGGCCTTGCCAGCAATGCCCACATCCCGTGAATGAATTTTTAAAAATTACTTTGTTTTTCATATTTCCCTCCACAGCTCAAACAAAATAATATTCTATGTATTTTTCAAATGCTGCTTTATGTAATATTAATTTGCATTCAAAGAGGGAAATGCAAAGCCAGGTATCATTCAAGAGTTTTTGTCAGTTGCCAGAATGATGTATAGCAGAAGTCCTGTGGTGTCTTGAGTTATCAGCATTTCTTATCAAATGCTGGCTGAGCTGGTCAGCAGGAAATAGATGTGTAAAACATGCCGTGATTGATTAAAGGAAATTCATTCCATGATATTGAAATCAGGCTTCCCAGAGAGACCAGAGAAATTATTTCCCCTGATTGGTTTTAGAGCCAGAGCAGGCGAGAATAGCAGAGCACATTCATTGGAACTAAATACTTGGTCATTGTATCAAATAGTCAGTCTAATATACCGTCGTCCACAATTTGATGTCCACATTCATGGTATTTTATCACTGTAAGCACTGTGTAGGTCATTGGAGAGGAAACCGGTTCAAAATTGGGATTTTAAAGCAGGGCCACTCTCAATTTCTAATCCTCAACAGGACATTCAAATCAAAGCCTAATTGTGAAGAAACATAGGATTTGGGTCTAGTGCATGTAGATGTAGTTCTTTTTGGGTTAACTTCTGGGAGTGTTACATTATGATATTGCAAGTGTGGTAGTATATTCAAAAGGCAATGTCTTCACATAAAAGTGTTTTAGTAGACCTTTAGTTGTTTGGGGAGAAGAGCTGAGGGTCATTTTTCTTACTTTCAAGAGACATGGGGCCGGATTGTGTTGTGAGTGGTAAATGATCGACACTCGCCATTCATTAGACTTGAACTTGCCCATAGACTTTGAAAGAGGTTTTGCACGACAACTTGCTGTCAGCAGAACATCCAAATGGTGCAGCGCACTCTACAGGGCATCTGGGACCTATGCGGACAGGAAAAGCAACTGTTTATCTCCTCAACCAATCAGATTGAAGAATTGTCAATGATTAACACAGAGCCTGACCCAGGAAGTGTAAGTTAGAATAGTGAATTCAATGTCAAATCAGGTACAAAAAGCTAAATAAAGAGAGGGGAAGATAAAATGGATAAAGAGAAAGAAAAAAAAGAGACAGAAAGAAAAAGTAAAAAAATGTATTTGCATTTAAAAAAAATCTCCAACAATAATTAAAAACTGAAGGACTAAGACTCCACACTTGTAAAGTTAATTTTCTGTGCCAGAGAAGTTACTGGGCAGTAATTAAGACGTTAAAAATTCACTTACACTGGAATGGACAAGCCCTAACTTTCTGTGGTGAATTTAATTTATGTCTCTGCCGTCAGTACAGGAACTTCACAGTGTTCAATACTTACAGAGGAGAGGCGCATCTCCAACAGCAACTTCCAGATTTGTATGTTTAACTGTGCGTGTGTGCTCTCCAGAAGTTGCTGTCCGATTTGTGCATAAATAACGGGGAGCGCTGTTAGCCTTCCAGTTACTTTCACATCAAAATCTGGCCCAATAAGTTGTGTATGGATGTAATTTAACAAAAACACTGGAAGAAGTAGGGCAGTTGGCCTACCAATGGTGGGTGCCACACAAGGTTTAAAGAGATGTGTGCATTGCTACCCAAGGACTGTAGAATGATGTTGGAGCTGCACAACTGGCAGATAATTAGATTGGTCACTAATCCAATCATCGTTTTTTCTATGCCATTAATGATTACTGTCTGAAGTACCAACAATTAGTGTGTCTGTTTATTAATGAGTACTGCATCTGGAGATAGAGATAGAGAGAGAAATATATAGATGCCTTTTGTCTTAAGTGTGAGAAATCGTGGAGCTGCAATGTGAAACATTGCCGTTGGGAGGGGAATGTATCGTGAAAAAGACGATAAAATTCCTTAAATCTATTCTCCAATTCTCCCAATATAAAACATATGTATTACAATCTTTTCATGGATGCATGACCATGGCTTGGCGGACCAGGACCAGGGGCTAAGGGGGGTTTCCCTGGGTGTATTGCCCAGCTGGGCACACGCGTTGCACCTGCGAACACAAAGTTCCAGGTCTGCATCTATCCTTGGCCACCAAACGTGTGATTGGCAATTGCCTTCATCATGACAATGCCCGGGTGCTCATCGTGAAATTCTCGGATGAACGCCTCTCTGTCCATCTGGGGCATGACTACTCAGTTTCCCCATTGTAGGCAATCGGCCTGAATCGAGAGTTCATCCTTGCGCCTGTGAAATGGTTTGAATTCCTCAGGGCATGTCCCGTACGTGGCTGCCCAGTCCCCATTCAGGACACATTTCTTGACTAAAGACAGTAGCAGGTCTCTATTTGTCCAGACTTTGATCTGACGGACTGTCACGGGTGAGCCTCAGCTTTCGAAAGCTTCAACAGCCATGACCATCTCAGCATCATGCTCAGCTGCCCCTTCAGTGTTGGCTAGTGGGAGCCTGCTGAGTGTATCGGCGCAGTTTTCAGTGCCCGGTCTGTGCCAAATTGTGTGGTCATAGGTGGCTAACGTGAATGCCCACCTCTGTACGCATTTGCATTTATGGCCTTGTTGTCGGCCAAAAGGGACGTTAGGGGTTTGTGATCTGTCTCCAGCTCAAATTTCCTGCAAAACAGGTACTGGTGCATTTTTTTTTACTGCATATACACATTCAAGCGCTTCCTTTTCGACCATTCCATAGCTCCTTTCTGCCTGGGACAGACTTCTGGAGGCATTAGCTACCGGCTGTAACTGACGCTTGGCATTAACATGCTGCAACACACACCCGGCCCCATAGAACGACGCATCACACGTTAAAACACGTTTCTTACATGGGTCATATACCGTTAACAGATTGTTGGAACATAACAAATTGCGTGCTCTATCAAAAGCCCTTTCCTGGCTGTCCCCCCAGACCCATTCGCGACCTTTGCGTAAGAGCACGTGTAGCGGCTCTAACAGCGTGCTCAATTTTGGAAGAAAGTTACCAAAATAGTTCAGGAGCCCCAGGAATGAACGCAGCTCCGTCGTGTTACGGGGTCTGTGTGCTTTCTGGATCGCTTCCGTTTTGGATGCAGTAGGGCTGATCCCGTCTGCTGCTACCCTCATCCCCAAGAATTCTACCTTTGGAGCTAGGAAGACGCACTTCGCCTTTTTCAGTCACAGACCTACCCGGTCCAGTCTGCGTAGCACCTCCTCCAGGTTGTGGAGGTGTTCTTCAGTATTGTAACCCGTGATGAGAATGTCGTCTTGAAAAACCACCGTCCTTGGAATCGACTTGAGGAAACTTTCCATGTTTCGTTGAAAGATCGCGGCGGCCGAGCGAATCCCGAATGGACATCTGTCGTACTCAAACAACCCCTTGTGTGTCATGATGGTGGTCAGCTTCTTCGACTCACTCGCCAGCTCCTGGTTCATGTAAGCTGAGGTCAGGTCCAATTTTTTTTTAAGTTTGCCACCGGTTAGCGTCGCAAAGAGGTCTTCCGCTCTCGGTAGCGGGTACTGGTCTTGGAGTGATGCCCGATTGATGGGGCGTTGTAATCTCCACACATCCTGACCGACTCATCCGCCTTGAGCACCGGCACAATCGATCTCGCCCAGTCACTGAATTCGACTGGGGAGATGATGCCTTCCCTCAGCAGGCGGTCCAATTCGCCTTCTATCTTTTCCCGCATCACGTACGGCACCGCTCTGGCATTGTGGTGTACGGGCCTGGCATCCGGATTTATGTGAATTACTACCTTGGTCCCCATGAAAGTGCCAATGCCGGGTTGAAATAGTGAGTCAAATTTGTCCAGGACCTGTGAGCATGATATTCGCTCCACAGAAGAAATTGCATTGACATCGCCCCATTTCCAGTTCATGACAGCAAGCCAACTCCTCCCCAGCAGTACGGGACCATCCCCTGGGACAATCCAGAGTGGCAACCTGTTCTCCGAATCTTTGTGGGTCATGACTACTGTGGCGCTGCCTAGCACCGGAATGATCACTTTTGTATATGTCCGTAGCTGTGCGTCAATCGGCAATAATTTTGGCCTCCTGATCTTGGACGCCACAACTTGTTGAACTGTTTGATATTCATCAGGGACTGGCTGGCCCCCGTGTCTAGCTCCATTGATACTGGGATGCCATTGAGGAGCACTTTCATCATTATCGGTGGCGTCCTGGTGTATGAACTGTATATGTGCTCCACATGAACTCGCTGAACTTCAGCTTCCAGCGATTTCCCCCAGTGTCCATTTGGCCTCATAGGGCTTACATCGGGCCCGTCCTCCTCGTACATCAGCCTGGCTGCAGGCATCCTGCACATACGCGCCAAGTAACCGCTGATGTTGCAATTTCTGCAGGTATATTGCTAATACCTGCAAGCTCTGGTTGTGTGTTTGCCTCCACACCTCCAACATGAGCTGTTGTTGGAAACAAAAGGTCCATTACCAGTCGATCGTCTCTGACTGTCTCTGTAACTGTCCTTAAACGCACCATTGAAAGGTGTTGATGGCCCCATTATTGTCCGCATTGTCCCTTGCGATGGCATGAATCGCCATTCAGCTAGCCATTGTCTCTGTTGAATTCCCCCTTTGAGTTCGACTACATGCTCGGGCATGTCCGATTGCCCCTGTCTGCCTAGAGAACTGTGTGCCGCATTAACAATGTTGACTCCCTGTCCATTTGCTGCATTTAAACCAAGATTTTTGTTAAACATCATTCTGGTCTCTTCCTCCCCTGAAATAAATGTCTGGGACATCAAAGCCGCCGTTTTCAGGGTCAAGTCTTTGGTCTTAATCAGTTTTCTGAAAACCCCAGCGTGCCCGATGCCCTCAATAGAAAAGTCTCGCAGCATCTCCGCTCTGCATGCATCTGGGAACTTACATAGGCTCGCCAGTCGCCGGAGGTCTGCCACGAAGTCTGGAACGCTTTGCCCTTCTCACCGCCGGTGCACGTAAAACCGGTGTCTTGTCATGTGCATGCTGCTCGCCGGTTTTTGGTGTTCCCCGATCAATTTACTGAGCTCTTCAAAAGTCTTGTCCGCTGGCTTCTCTGGCGCTCGAAGGTCCTTCATCAGGGAGTACGTCCTGAATCCACAAACCATCAGGAGATGAGCCCTGCGTTTGTCGGCCGAATCCTCTCCCAACCATTCCTTAGTGACGAAACTTTGCTGTAGTCTCTCAATAAAATCGTCCCAATCATCACCAACACAGTACCTCTCGTCTGTGCTGCTAGTGGCCATGCTCGTGTGGTTTAAATCCCAGTTTCTCGTCGCCGATAATATGTCCTTAATATACAGTGCAAATGCACATGAGGCCCATACTAGAGAGAAGGTCACTCTGTGACCAGTAACCTTTATTAGCCAGCACTGAAGTGATGAAGGTGGGTGGAGCTTCCCCTTTTATACCTGAAAGTCCAGGTTAAGAGTGTCTCCCACAAGTTCACCACCTAGTGGTCAGTGTTCTCACGGTTTACAACTTAGGTCAGTTTATACATGGATGACAATGACAGTTGAATACATGACATTTGTGGTTGTGGTCTCCTCCCAGCCTCTGTCCTGAGCAACTCCCGCCGCCTCTCCAAGGCATCAAGGAGTGCATCCACGGAGGCGACCGAGAACCGGTGAGCACGCTGAGGCGTTACTGCTGGGTCTGCCATGCTCACGGTCTGAGTGATTGTGTAGGAAGCGAATATACCCACTAGGCATTGAGGCGCCCAATCAATGTCTCAATCGAACCCAGGTGGTGCTATTATATCTGTGGCGCAGCTCCAAATATTGCCTAACACCCGGATGTTGACGCCCCACTTAACTGCCCACTCAGTGCCGCTGACCGCCTCCAGGTAAGTGTGCAACGCCATGATTTAATGTTGCAATCCACTTTTAAGGCACTAAAACTGAATTTCGCGTTTCGGTGCCGCACCCAACGCCTAGCGGTAAAAAATCCTCCCAGCCGGTGACACCGCCTCAAAATCGTCGATACCGAATTTCGACCCCTTACCATCTAGACTCACAGGTGAAGAATGCCCATTTTGGTGAGGTTTCAAAGGTTGCCAGCATCTCTGATAATGTAATCCAATAAGAATGAGTGCCTTTAGAAAGAAAAGGAGACTCACTCATTATGTATGTATGTTTCACTGAGATGGAACGAAGGGCACAAACAGGTTTGTTCTTCTGACTTTGTGTTTATGGCGCGAACAGCAGGGGTAAGTCTGCAGCTGAGAAACTGTAGCTGAAACACTCATTGGAAGTTAAAACAGGAATCGTCAAACAAAGGGGCAGAATGAATACAGTCTACAAATGGTGGAGTGTACAAAAGAGTGGTGAGAATGTATCACTTGCTACCATATGGAATGGTTGAGATGAATAGCATAGATGCATTTAAACAGAAGCTAGATTAGTTTCATGAGGGAGAAAGGAATAGAAGGATATGTTGATGGGGTTACATGAAGTAAGGTGGGCGGAGGATCGTGTAGAGGATAAACATAGACCTGTTGGGCCGAATGGCCTGTTTCTGTGCTGTAAAATGCTATATATATAAAAATGAGCAAAGTACAAAGGCAAATTGGTTACATTGCTGTTACTTGGGCTACTGTAAGGGCTTGGATTTCCTATTCTGCTGATGAAAACTAGAACATTTGAATAATCTATCAGCAGGGTCACAACTTGATTATTTTACAGACCTGTATCACATCCATCCGAAGTCTGTGCATCTCTACATTGAACTGACCCTGCTTTTTACATCTATCTGAGTAACTGAGGTTGCTTAAGCTTGGAATCATTCTTGAGCTCCCCCTCTGAAACGTTTCCAAAGTCAGTACAACACCCATTACATGAGGGAACCAAAAGTGAACACTCTATTGTAAATGTGGTCTAACCAAGGCCTTGTGCAAGGCCAAAATAATCTGTTTTGTTTTATATTGAATAGTCCTGTTAACACAGCTATTTGCTTCGGTTATGACTTCTTAGCAGTGGTCATGAACCCCCTTTCAAGAGTTATGAACTATAATGCCAAGATCCTGTTCTCCCTCAACTGATTTCAGTTCTGTACCATATAAAGTGTAAGTATACTTGGTGTTGGTCCTGCTCACATTCACAGCACTGCATTTATCTAGGTTAAATACCATTTGCCTGATTTTGGCCCATTTCCCTAGCACATCTAAATCTGTTTGCAGAAATGTATTCTCCGCCACAGGCTTAATACTTGCACAAATTTTCGTATCTTCCACCAATTCCCCAACAACTATATGCAGGTCATATATGAAGATAGTAAAAAGCAATGGCCCAAACTCCAAGCTCTGTGGGACGCAAGTGGTAACTCGCTACCAAGCAAATGCACAACTGATAATAACTCCTTTCTGCCTATGGGAATGTGTCAATTCTTAATCCACTGTAGCAACTTCCCACTGACTCCACAAGATTCACTTTTGCAAAGTTACTTACTACATGATACTTAATCAAAGACTATCTGAAGTTCCAAGGAGCAACTTCTTTAAAAATTCTAGCAAACTGGTAAGACACGACCGACTTTTCCAGGAGCTGTGTTGAGTGTTCCTGGTGACTCCTTCTTTATTCAGGTGATCATAAGGGGCATCCCTTATGTTCCCTTTAAGCATCTTATGATAAGGGTAGTAATAGTAGGGGATTTTAACTATCCAAATATTGATTGGGACAAATTTAGTGTGAAGGGTATAGAGGGTGCAGAATTCTTGAAATGCATTCAAGAGAACTTTTTTAGTCAGTATGTAGCAAGCCCAACATGAGAGAGGGTGGTCTTGGATTTAGTTTTGGGGAATGAAGTTGGGCAGGTTGAAGGGGTATTAGTGGGAGAGCATTTGGGTGCCATTGACCATAATTCAGTCAGATTCAAGTTGGTTATGGATAAGGACATGAATAAAAGTTCCGAATTGGAGAAAAGCTAATGTTGCTAAGTTAAGGAGTAATTTGGCCATAGTGGATTGGAAACAGCTACTTGTGGGTAAATCAGTGTCAGAACAGTGAGAGGCATTTAAAGATGAGATCCGGTAGGCTCAGGCCAAACATGTTGCCTTAAAGAAAAATGCTGGGAAAAATAATTCTCGAGCCTCCTGAATGTCTAGGGACTTACAGGGTAGGATAAAGAAAAAAAGGAACACTTATGTCATATATCAACGGCTAAATACTATAGAATCATTAGAGAAATATAGGAAGTTAAGAAGCAAAATTAAAAAGGATATTAGGAATGCTAAGAGAGAGCACGAGAAATTCTTGGCCAGTAAAATTAAGGAAATCCCGAAGATGTTCTATAAATATATTAAGAGTAAGAGGGTAACTAAAGAAAGGATAGGGCCTATTAAAGACCATGAGGGTAATCTTTGTGTGGAGGCAGAAGATGTTGGGAGGGTTCTTAACGAATACTTTGCATCTGTCTTCACAAAGGAAAGGGGCAATGCAGATACTGCTATCAAGGACAAGTGTGATATTCTGGATGAAATAAATATAGTGACAGAGGAAGTATTAAGGGGTTTAGCAGCTTTGAAAGTAGATAAGTCCCCAGGCCCAGATGAAATGCATCACAGGCTGTTGAACGAAGTAAAAGAGGAAATAACAGAGGCCTTGACCATCACTTTTCAGTCCTCTTTGGATCTGGGCATGGTGCCGGAGGATTGGAGGACTGCTAATGGAGTGCTCTTGTTTTTAAGAAGGGAGAAAGGGATAGGCCAAGTAATTACACGCCTGTCAAGCTAACCTCAGTGGTGAGAAAATTATTGGAAAAAATCCTGAAAGACATGATAAATCTGCATTTTGAAAGGCAAGGATTTATTAAGAACAGTGAGCACGGATTTGTAAAGGGAAAATCGTGTCTGACTAACCTGATTGAATTTTTTAAGAAGGTAACCAAGAGGGTCGATGAGGGTAGTGCATACAATGTAGTATATATGGACTTTAGCAAAACTTTTGAAAAGGTCCCACATGGTAGACTGGTCATGAAGGTTAAAGCCCATGGGATACAGGGCAAAGTGTCAAGTTGGATCCAAAATTAGCTTGGAGGTAGGAAGCAAAGGGTAATGATTGATGGATGTTTTTGTGACTGGAAGGATGTTTCCAGTGGGGTTCCGCAGGGCACAGTACTGGGACCCTTGCTTTTTGTGGTATATATCAATGATTTAGATTTGAATATAGGGGAGTATGATTAAGAAGTTTGCAGACGATACTAAAATTGGCTGTGTGGTTGATAATGAAGAGGAATGTCATGGGCTGTGGGAGGATATCAATCTACTGGTCAGGTGGACAGAACAGTGGCAAATGGAATTTAATTCAGAGATGTGTGAGGTGATGCACTTTGGGAGGGCTAATAAGGAAAGGGTATATACATTAAACGGTAGGCCACTTAATAGTATAGATGAACAAAGGGACCTTGGAGTGCTTGTCCACAGATCCCTGAAAGTAGCAGGCCAGGTGGATAAGGTGGTTAAGAAGGCATATGGAATGCTTGCCTTTATTGGCCGAGGCATAGAATATAAGAGCAGGGAGGTTATGCTTAAATTGTATAATACTTTGGTTAGGCCACAGCTGGAGTATTGCGTGCAGTTGGAAGGACGTATTATTGGAAGGACGTGATTGCACTAGAGAGGGTGCAGAGGAGATTTACTAGGATGCTGCCTGGAATGGAGAATCTTAGTTATGGGGACAGATTGGATAGGCTGGGTTTGTTCTCATTGGAACAGAGGAGGTTGAGAGGAGACCTCATTGAGGTGTACAAAATATTGAGGGGCCTGGACATAGTGGAGAGTAAGGGTCTATTTCCATTGGTGGAGGGGTTTATTACGAGGGGGCATAGTTTTAAGGTGGTTGGTAGAAGGTTTAGAGGGGATTTGAGGAGGGTCTTCTTTATGCAGAGGGTTGTGGGGATTTGGAACTCGCTGCCTGGAAGAGTGGTGGATGCAGAAACCCTCACCACTTTTCAGAGATGGTTGGATGGGCACTTAAAGTGCAGTAACCTGCAGGGTTATGGACCTAGTGCTGGTAATTGAGATTAGACTGGATGACCTTTTGTTGGACAGAGCAGATATAATGGTAAGTACTGCAGGGAATAGAATACGCCCAGGGTGATCTCCTGGACTAGTTTTGATCACCTGGATGGGTCGGAGAGGAATTTTCCCAGATATTTTTCTCCCTAAATTGGCCTGGGTTTTTATCTGTTTTTTGCCTCTTCCAGGAGATCACATGGTTCCGGTTGGGGTGGAATGTAGAATGTTTTAGTATAGGGAGTGTTGCAGTTGTGATGAGGTGGATTGGTTGTGCTGAGTACTCTTTGCCTTTCCGTCATTGTTCATAGGTTTATATGTAACCTTTAGGGCTGCTGACCAAGGGCTGAGTGGCTCTTTGTCGGCCGGCGCGGACACGATGGGCCGGAATGGCCTCCTTCGACGCTGTAAATTTCTATGTTTCTATAACTGATGTAAGAGTGATGGGCCTGTAGTTCCCAGAATCTGACCTGTCACCCTTTAGGAAAATTGGAACTACATGAACATTCTTCCAATCCAAGGGAACAATCGCAGACTGATAGGGAGCTGTTACAGATATGGGCAAGGGTCTTGTAAAGCATACGTCCCATCTCATCAGTCAGCTTCGGGCAGGTGTCATCTGGACCCCCGATCTATTTTACAGTTCCTTATTCTGTCTAATATGATATCCTCAGCTATTTAAATATTTTCAATTTTCTTCGCTACGTATCTAGTTATCAAGTATCGTCCACAGGAGTGAAGACTGGTGCGAAGTAATCATTTAACACCACTGCCTTACATTGGGAATTCGTGTGAATATGTCCTGAGGCATTGCCAATGGCCCTATACAGTCATTAATGGTCGTCTAACTCCTAACATAGCTAAAGCAGATATTTACCATTGCTAATGCAATTGTCCACTATCTCCTTCTCTATTAACCTCTGGCTGTTCTGATAGTTGATTTCATTGCCCTTAATGTGCACAGTATTTTTCTCAATTCCTTTAATCTGTAAAAGTGTTTTTGCTGCTCTAATTTGTCCTTGCACATAACTAGTTAGCCATTTTGTTCCTTTTTGCCAATGTGCCCTTTATTTAACCCTTGGGATATACACGGCCTCCTTTTGGTTTAGATTGTTTTTAAAGATTACCCATTTCTCCTCAGCATTCATTTACCTGCCTAATAGGGTTACCCAATCAACTTTATTCAAATCTTCAGCCATTTTTGTAAAATTAGCTCTCTTGAAATCAAGAACCAGCATTAAATTGACAGTAGCATTTGCTTAGCTAATAAGATTAAATCTAATTATATTGTGATCACTGTTGCAACTACTAGAATCCACAATATGAGAAGAAATTACTGAGCATTTGGAGAAGCATGAGTTAATCAGGGTCAGTTGACATCGATTTCTAAAAGGCAAGTCATGCTAGACTAAACTCATAGAATTCATTGATGAGAGGATGGATAAGGGAAATACAATGCATGCAGTCTATATAGATTTTCAAAAAGCATTCGATAAAAGACTTATGACAAAAATAATCTCACAGGGAATTAAGGGGAATACAGCTATCCACATAGGTAGATAACTGGAGGGCAGAGAGCAAAAGGTTGTGATAAAAACAAGTTTTTCAGACTGGAAATATGTGAGTGGTGTTAAACAGGGTCTGTGTCAGAGTCTCTCTTATTTACTACATACATAAATAATATGAACTTAGGAATTTGGCAGATATTTTTGAAATTTGCTGATGACTCCAAATTGGAGAGGCATGGCAAATTGTTCTGAGGATAATAAAAAGCATGAAGGAGGACATTTTGGTTGGTAGGATGGGCAGAGAATGTAGAAAAATGTAAAGTCATACATTTTGGAAATAAGAACAGGGGCAGGGAATAAACTTTACATGTAAATATTTTAAATGGAGTAGAGGAGCAGAGAGCCTTTGGTGTGCAGATTCATGAATCGTTAAAACCAGCAGCACAAGTAGATTGGGCCATAAAAAGGCAAACAGAATCCTTGGTTCTGTATCTAGAGGCATAAAAACAAGCAAGACTATTTTTGTTGCCCTGCTTTGAGTTCCAGATTACAACTATGTACCTTTATTGACTACACCACAAAACTGATGGGGGACATACCCTGTATCTAGCTATGGAAAAACTTTAGGCTAAACAAGATTGTATTGCTCAAGTCCCTTATTTCCTTGTGTCCTGTTCAACATCGCATCTCTCCTCTCTCCTCCTGCATATCCCAGCTCCAGTAGCCTCCGTGAGCTGATGAGGTGTGAATTAAGGTCCAGAGACACATGGGGCAGCAGGGCTACAGAGATTCACAGGTTAAGTGGGTCATATGTGGTCTATGAGGCCACAGATTGAATACAATTATCCTTAGCTGGCTTGTTATACATTCTAAAGAAAGATGGCTTCCATAGGTCACGTGGAAATGTATTAATAGACTGTTCAACACATTACCTGTCATTTCAGGGATCTTTACATTTTTATTTGAATCACACCCTGAGAAACAGCGCGCTAACCTACTTCTATAATTGTTCATCCAATCATGTAAAACTGCCAGTCTGGGTTACCATCAGAGTGTAAGGGAAAGGAGGCACAGACATTCGTAAATGTCAAAAATGTTTTCATGCTGTTTCTGTTGAGAGGGCACAAGAGATTTGTTTTGTTGTTGAATTGTTTAAAAGAAGTGTGCAAACACAAGATAGAATCACTCAGGGAGAGCTAATCTATACACTTACTGGGAGAGTAAACTGAATAGCAAACACAACTAATCTTTTTTTATATAGGTATTAGCAAATCAGATCAGAAAATACTATGTGTACAGCAGGTCGAATTGTATCTGTAAGAGAAAGGTTTCTACAATACAACATAGAAACATAGAAACATAGAAAATAGGTGCAGGAGCAGGCCATTCAGCCCTTCTAGCCTGCACCGCCATTCAATGAGTTCATGGCTGAACATGAAACTTCAGTACCCCCTTCCTGCTTTCTCGCCATAACCCTTGATCCCCGGAGTAGTAAGGACCTCATCTAACTCCCTTTTGAATATATTTAGTGAATTGGCCTCAACTACTTTCTGTGGTAGAGAATTCCACAGGTTCACCACTCTCTGGGTGAAGAAGTTTCTCCTCATCTCGGTCCTAAATGGCTTACCCCTTATCCTCAGACTGTGACCCCTGGTTCTGGACTTCCCCAACATTGGGAACATTCTTTCTGCATCTAACCTGTCTAAACCCGTCAGAATTTTAAACGTTTCTATGAGGTCCCCTCTCATTCTTCTGAACTCCAGTGAATACAAGCCCAATTGATCCAATCTTTCTTGATAGGTCAGTCCCGCCATCCCGGGAATCAGTCTGGTGAACCTTCGCTGCACTCCCTCAATAGCAAGAATGTCCTTCCTCAAGTTAGGAGACCAAAACTGTACACAATACTCCAGGTGTGGCCTCACCAAGGCCCTGTACAACTGTAGCAACACCTCCCTGCCCCTGTATTCAAATCCCCTCGCTATGAAGGCCAACATGCCATTTGCTTTCTTAACCGCCTGCTGTACCTGCATGCCAACCTTCAATGACTGATGTACCATGACACCCAGGTCTCGTTGCACCTTCCCTTTTCCTAATCTGTCACCATTCAGATAATAGTCTGTCTCTCTGTTTTTACCACCAAAGTGGATAACCTCACATTTATCCACATTATACTTCATCTGCCATGCATTTGCCCACTCACCTAACCTATCCAAGTCACTCTGCAGCCTAATAGCATCCTCCTCGCAGCTCACACTGCCACCCAACTTAGTATCATCCGCAAATTTGGAGATACTGCATTTAATCCCCTCGTCTAAATCATTAATGTACAATGTAAACAGCTGGGGCCCCAGCACAGAACCTTGCGGCACTCCACTAGTCACTGCCTGCCATTCTGAAAAGTACCCGTTTACTCCTACTCTTTGCTTCCTGTCTGACAACCAGTTCTCAATCCACGTCAGCACACTACCCCCAATCCCATGTGCTTTAACTTTGCACATTAATCTCTTGTGTGGGACCTTGTCGAAAGCCTTCTGAAAGTCCAAATATACCACATCAACTGGTTCTCCTTTGTCCACTTTACTGGAAACATCCTCAAAAAATTCCAGAAGATTTGTCAAGCATGATTTCCCTTTCACAAATCCATGCTGACTTGGACCTATCATGTCACCATTTTCCAGATGCACTGCTATGACATCCTTAATAATTGATTCCATCATTTTACCCACTACTGAGGTCAGGCTGACCGGTCTATAATTCCCTGTTTTCTCTCTCCCTCCTTTTTTAAAAAGTGGGGTTACATTGGCTACCCTCCACTCCATAGGAACTGATCCAGAGTCAATGGAATGTTGGAAAATGACTGTCAATGCATCCGCTATTTCCAAGGCCACCTCCTTAAGTACTCTAGGATGCAGGCCATCAGGCCCTGGGGATTTATCTGCCTTCAATCCCATCAATTTCCCCAACACAATTTCCCGACTAATAAAGATTTCCCTCAGTTCCTCTTCCTTACTAGACCCTCTGACCCCTTTTATATCCGGAAGGTTGTTTGTATCCTCCTTAGTGAATACCGAACCAAAGTACTTGTTCAATTGATCCGCCATTTCTTTGTTCCCCGTTATGACTTCCCCTGATTCTGACTGCAGGGGACCTACGTTTGTCTTCACCAACCTTTTTCTCTTTACATACCTATAGAAACTTTTGCAATCCGCCTTAATGTTCCCTGCAAGCTTCTTCTCGTACTCCATTTTCCCTGTCCTAATCAAACCCTTTGTCCTCCTCTGCTGAGTTCTAAATTTCTCCCAGTCCCCAGGTTCGCTGCTATTTCTGGCCAATTTGTATGCCACTTCCTTGGCTTTAATACTATCCCTGATTTCCCTAGATAGCCACGGTTGAGCCACCTTCCCCTTTTTATTTTTACGCCAGACAGGAATGTACAATTGTTGTACTTCATCCATGCGGTCTCTAAATGTCTGCCATTGCCCATCCACAGTCAACCCCCTAAGTATCATTCGCCAATCTATCCTAGCCAATTCTCGCCTCATACCTTCAAAGTTACCCTTCTTTAAGTTCTGGACCATGGTCTCTGAATTTACTGTTTCATTCTCCATCCTAATGCAGAATTCCACCATATTATGGTCACTCTTCCCCAAGGGGCCTCGCACAATGAGATTGCTAATTAATCCTCTCTCATTACACAACACCCAGTCTAAGATGGCCTCCCCCCTAGTTGGTTCCTCAACATATTGGTCTAGAAAACCATCCCTTATGCACTCCAGGAAATCCTCCTCCACCGTATTGCTTCCAGTTTGGCTAGCCCAATCTATGTGCATATTAAAGTCACCCATTATAACTGCTACACCTTTATTGCATGCACCCCTAATTTCCTGTTTGATGCCCTCCCCAACATCCCTATTACTGTTTGGAGGTCTGTACACAACTCCTACTAACGTTTTTTGCCCTTTGGTGTTCTGCAGCTCTACCCATATAGATTCCACATCATCCAAGCTAATGTCTTTCCTAACTATTGCATTAATCTCCTCTTTAACCAGCAATGCTACCCCACCTCCTTTTCCTTTTATTCTATCCTTCCTGAATGTTGAATACCCCTGAATGTTGAGTTCCCAGCCCTGATCATCCTGGAGCCACGTCTCCGTAATCCCAATCACATCATATTTGTTAACATCTATTTGCACAATGAATTCATCCACCTTATTGCGGATACTCCTTGCATTAAGACACAAAGCCTTCAGGCTTGTTTTATTAACACCCTTTGTCCTTTTAGAATTTTGCTGTACAGTGGCCCTTTTTGTTCTTTGCCTTGGGTTTCTCTGCCCTACACTTTTCCTCATCTCCTTTCTGTCTTTTGCTTTTGGCTCCTTTTTGTTTCCCTCTGTCTCCCTGCATTGGTTCCCATCCCCCTGCCATATTAGTTTAAATCCTCCCCAACAGCACTAGCAAACACTCCCCCGAGGACATTGGTTCCAGTCCTGCCCAGGTGCAGACCGTCCGGTTTGTACTGGTCCCACCTCCCCCAGAACCGGTCCCAATGCCCCAGGAATTTGAATCCCTCCCTGCTGCACCACTGCTCAAGCCACGTATTCATCTGCGCTATCCTGCGATTCCTACTCTGACTATCACGTGGCACTGGTAGCAATCCCGAGATTACTACTTTTGAGGTCCTACTTTTTAATTTAGCTCCTAGCTCCTTAAATTCGTTTCGTAGGACCTCATCCCTTTTTTTGCCTATGTCGTTGGTACCAATGTGCACCACGACAACTGGCTGTTCTCCCTCCCATTTCAGAATGTCCTGCACCCGCTCCGAGACATCCTTGACCCTTGCACCAGGGAGGCAACATACCATCCTGGAGTCTCGGTTGCGGCCGCAGAAACGCCTATCTATTCCCCTTACAATTGAATCCCCTATCACTATCGCTCTCCCACTCTTTTTCTTGCCCTCCTGTGCAGCAGAGCCAGCCACGGTGCCATGAACTTGGCTGCTGCTGCCCTCCCCTGATGAGTCATTCCCCTCAACAGTACCCAAAGCGGTGTATCTGTTTTGCAGGGGGATGACCACAGGGGACCCCTGCACTACCTTCCTTGCACTGCTCTTCCTGCTGGTCTTCCATTCCCTATCTGGCTGTGGACCCTTTCCCTGCGGTAAGACCAACTCACTACACGTGATACTCACGTCATTCTCAGCATCGTGGATGCTCCAGAGTGAATCCACCTTCAGCTCCAACTCCGTAACGCGGACCGTCAGGAGCTGGAGGCTGGTTGATCTGCTATATATTTCTAGTGTTTCCTTTCAATCTTCTTGCTGCAGAATGTGGAGGAAATGTGGAAGAGAGCAGAATATCTCGTTATAATTCAGCTCTACTACTAGGTTAAACCCTAGCATGCAGGGGCGTTAAAATGTTAAAATGGGAATACTGAACCTAACCCCCCTCCAACGCACTCACTTCCGGTTTTAATGGAGGCAGGTTGTGGGGGGCGGGCTACTAACCTACTCTCCAGAGGCTGGTCCTAATTGAAATATTTTAATGAGGCTGTGTGCCTCAGATTTTAGCTGTATTTCAGATTTAGAGCCTGCGGACTGGGTTTCCCAGGGCTTAATTATCTATACTTCCATTATCTACACCTTCATTTAACCACATTGTCAAGGAGGGACGAAAGAGCGGCAAGAGTTTGTAGATGGAAGTGACCAGGGCCCAGGAAAGGCATGAGTTTGGGGCTCAGAAGAGGCGAGGGCCCACTGCGATATGTGTGTGCGCTAGGTCCATGCAGCAGAGCTGGTCTCCAGTTGTCTTGGTTAATCCTTGCCACTGGACCAAGACCTAGCTCTGTCAAGCCCGTGTGGTGGCTGGTGTGCAACGACCATCACACGTTAAAAAAATCCACGCACTGGCATCTTCCACCCTTCAGGATGTAGTTCAGGATCTGGAACATTGAAACACTTGTGAACTCATCCCTTTTTGGCATGGAAGCAAGTCATCATCGCTTTGAGCGACTGCCTATGATGATGATCGCTACTGTTAAATGGACAGTGCCCGAGTAATAGCAGGTAGAAATCGGGATGGTGACAGGAGAGGTGCTCCGATCCTGGAAGCCATGCCAAGAAAAGCCATCAGACCGATCCCTAGTATTAACAATTTGAGTTATAAGCAAAGACTGGAAACACTCGAGTTTTTCAGCCTGTCTGAGAGGCGATTTTATAGAAGTATATAAGATCGTGAAGCAAATCGAAAAAAATAACTTAAATTGCGGGAATAGAACAAGAGAGCACAGATTCCAATGAGTAAAAGGAAAGTTTCAGATTGATACCAGGAAGTTGTTCCTCACACAGAGTAATTAACAAAATTAAGGTGGACTTCCAGGTAGAGGGATGGAGGCAAAATCCCTGGAATCTTTCAATAAAAAACATTAGATGCTGCAATGGAGCAGACTTAAGTTGTCTAAAATAAGGTTCTACACAATTAAAAGGAAGAAAAGAAAGACTTGCATTTAATTAGCGCCTTTAACAACCACTGGGTGTCTCAAAGTGATTTACAGCCAATGAAATACTTTTGGAGTGTAGTCACTGTTGTAATGTAGGAAATGTGGCAGCCAATTTGCGCACAGCAAGCTCCCACAAACATCAATGTTGTAATGACCAGATAATTTGTTTTTTTGTTATGTTGATGGAGGGATAAATATTGGCCAGGAAACTGGGGATAACTCCCCTGCTCTTCTTCAAAATAGTGTCATGGGATCTTTTACGTCCACCTGAGAGGGCAGATGGGGCCTCAGTTTAGTGTCTCATCCGAAAGCACCTCTAACAGTGCAGCACTCCCTCAGCACTTCACTGGAGTGTCAGCCTATATTTATGTGCTCAACAATGTTTCCGCACGATCTTACAGATACACTGGGAGGACAGACGCACCAACATTAGCGTCCTCGACCAGGCCAACATCCCCAGCATTGAAGCACTGACCACACTTGATCAGCTCCATTGGGCAGGCCACATTGTTCGCATGCCTGACACAAGACTCCCAAAGCAAGTGCTCTACTTGAAACTCCTTCACGGTAAACGAGCCAAAGGTGGGCAGAGGAAATGTTCCAAGGACACCCTCAAAGCCTCCCTGATAAAGTGCAACATCCCCACTGATACCTGGGAGTCCCTGGCCAACGATTGCCATAAGTGGAGTAAGTGCATCCGGGAGGGCGCTGAGCACCTCGAGTCTCATCGCCGAGAACATGCAGAAACCAAGCACAGGCAGCGGAAAGAGCATATGCCAAAGCTGTTCTACACACCCTTTCACTCAACGATTATCTGTCCCACCTGTGACAGGGACTGTGGTTCTCGTATTGGACTGTTCAGCCACCTAAGAACTCATTTTAAGAGTGGAAGCAAGTCTTCCTCGATTCCGAGGGACTGCCTATGATGATGATGATTATGTGCTCAAGTTCCTGGAGTGGGACTTGAGCTCACAACCTTCTGACTCAGAGGCAAGGGTGGCACAGATCAGGCACAGGCAATCACATTGCTAAATTTCTATGCTTTGCTTCCATATTACGTGCGGAAAAACAGACACAACCCATATCAATTTCTACCCCTTTGTGTCTAAGTATAAGTTCTAATAAGTTCTAAGTTCCCAGTACGGCTGGCAAGGAGTTTTTACTTTGACCTCTCATTCTCTTTCTCTCTTTCTCTGTGAGGAGTGTATGCCATTTTTATCACAGTTGTGTCATGTGAAAACTTTGCAATGATGAATTAAGCTCCTTTGTTTTGAACAAAGCAATGTTTATCGAGTGGATTTTGCATCAAGACGGAGTCCTTTAAGAGAATGTTAGCTCTCCTTTCCTGCCAGTTTAATAATGCCGATTGCCCAACCTCTCTGCTGTTTCTCCTTTTCTTTAAGCTGTGTCCTGAATCCATTGCTTCTGCATTCAGATTTTTCCGTTACTAAAATCGTTTCTGTCGGATTTCTTAGGTTAGAGATTTATTGCTTTAATTTAAGTTGATACTTAAAAAAAATTCTCCAGATGTGGTTTAGTTCCTTATCCCTCTCAGTAACATTGTTCCCTGTTGTCAAGTATGCTCTTTCTTTCATTTGCAGTTCACCTCCGAACTTTCTCAGTAATTCAAATAATGTGACCTCTATCTCTCTCTTACACTTTCTGCATATGCCTCTGTAAATGGTTTAATTTTGCCTCATTCGATCTCCAGACCACAGAAGAGATCTCAAAGAGACCACTTTTCTTCATTTATTCAATCAACTGTTTCCAGGTTTGTAACTGTTATGTTCAGAATAAATCCACAGGACTATATTGCAAGCTCGAACTATTGTGACCTTGGTCTCTTTATTTCAGACTCTAGAGTGAGGAAGCAGCATGGTCAGTCTCCTTTTATACCTGCTTGCTCTATGGTGCACAGGTGACCCTTCGGTCTCCCACAGGTGTGCCCCCTAGTGACAATTCTTACATTTGGGTAAGGTCTACATACATACATAACATCACTCCCCCCCCAAAGTCTTATTGTGCAAGTTATTTGCAAGTTGAGGCGATGTGGCGCCCCGCGCCCCTGGGTCGATCGCCTGGGTTGAAGCCTTGACATGGTGGGTTCGTCCTTGTGGTTGACAGCGAAGTTGATGATGTTGATGGGTCGCTGGGGGCCAGGTCCTTACGGTGTGGTTCCTGGTTATCTCTCGTTCGCAGTTTGGTCTCGTCCCACTGCTTTACTCGTGAGCTCGGTACATGGTTTCGCAATCAAATACTCCGTTTTCGTCACATACACTCCATTCCCCCCTTGGCTAATGCGGTGCTAGCGGCCCGACTGGGGCCCTGAACATGGTCTACATCACTTATTCTGAGGTCACGTGGGGGGGGGGGCCGTGCACTTATGGTGCATTCTCTGCTGATGGCATGCGGAAGGCTCGGTTCTGAGTGATTCAGTCTGGTGATTGTGTGACACCCAGGATAACCGGGTCTGTAGGGAGTCCACCGTGGCATGCATGGTGCTAGGTTTAGTGATTTGGGTGCTGACCCTGAGGTCTGGCAAGCCCAGGATGGCTGCAATGGCCTTGAAACTTTCGGTGGTTGCGGGAGGCCTAGTGGTCCCCATTGGGCCGTAGTATGGGGGCCCCGGACCACCGACTGCATGTAGCCGACTTGCCTTGTTTTGCAACGTTGGGATGGGTCTATCGTCTTTTTGGCAGATAGGTTGTCACTTCCCGTCTAGCAGTTCACCTTTGACAGGCGGTAACATGGGATCCTGGCTGGTCAAGGTCCTAAGCTGGGGGGCCATTACGGTTCACCCCTCGCTTTCTAGCACTATCACGACCGTGAGTGGGTCTGCAGGCTGCGCCATTTCAACCCCGGGGATGGGCAACGGTAGCCAACTGAGGGCATTAGTGCCGATCTCAGTGCCTGGCCCGTGGTGAATCATGTTACAGTACACAGACAGGGTTAGACATTCTCGAAAGAACGCATCGATAATGGTGCCTCTGCTCTCCCAAGCTCATAGGATGAGCAGCTTGTCTGACTCGAGCACATATTGGGACACTCTTTGGTACGTCTCTTTAGTCCCATGAACACAGGCTGCTGCTCTATTTAACTTATTTGATACATGTTCAATCATTTAGGGCTCGCCCGCTACTTTTGCTTACTGCAGAACACTCCCAACCCCATGCGGTAACATCTCACTTGCTACGAATACTTTGTTAGATACATGTACAACTGGTTGGGGTTCACCCGCTACTTTGGCTTGCTGTACAATACACCCGACCCTGTGTGATAACATATCCCTTGTTACCAGTACTTTGTCAGATACATATACGACCAGTTGGCGTTCGCCCGCTACTTTGGCTTGTTGTAAGGTGCACAAAATTTATTTAAGCGTGGTGGGTTCCTGGCCTTCACCGCGGCTGCCCCTTTACCTTTGCCCCAAACCCAGTCGTCTTCCTTGCTGGGCGACACATTCCTCAGTTCCGTTGCGGCGACCTTCCGTGGTCTGGACGCTATCTCGTCCCGTGGTCTGGAAACTCTCTCGTCCCGTGGCCTGGACGCACCTTTGTCCGTGTCCGTGATGCCAACTGCCGTGATCTTCCTCCCCAGGTATTTTGCCTCTGGCTCGGGAAGACGCATTCGGATTGTTTCGGCCAGAGTCCCACTCCGCATGGTCGACCTGGAGCCTCTTCCATCATCGCAAAGGGGTCGTCGGCTTCGGGTGGTGGGTATCGCGCCTGTACCTCTGCTCACTTGAACTTTACCTCCTCGTGGTTGTGATGAGCGGCCTGTGCCTCGGGGATCTGCAAATGGATCTGTACTTCGATGCCGGGTTCAGCTGGAAGAGGGGGTTTGCTCAGCCTTTGGGAAAGGGAGTCTCGTTCGCCGGAGAGGGTACGCAGAAGTCTTCCCAGTTCCATCGAATCTTCTCCATCCACCTCCTGCCAAGCAGCATTGGCCCATCACCTGAAACATTCGACAGTGGTACTTCGTACACTGCTCCCTCATGGAATACTCTTATGTCCGCAGTACCAATAACTGGTATCAGTTCCTTGGTGTAGGTGCGCAGCTTTGCCTGAATCGGGATCAGCTCGGGTCGCTTGGCTTCGTCGCTCCACAGCCTCTCTCAAGCCTTCTGGCTCATGACTGATTGACTCGCCCCTGTGTGTAGTTTCATGGAAACTGGAGTGCCGTTAAGTTCAACTTTCAACATTATCGGAGGGCTTTTGGTGGTAACGGTGTGTATCCCATATACTTCCTCCTCAACCTCAGGATCAATTGACTCTCTGCTCATTCAGCGTGATCCTCGCTGGATCGGCCACGTGGTGAGTCAGAAATCGTTTGCACATTCGCTGGAGGTGCCCCATTGTTCCACAGCCCTTGCACACATAGGGCTTGAATCGAGATTGATGAGCTCTATGGCTGCCCCCGCAGCGCCAACATGGTGCTAATTGATACGCATTCACACCCCACGGCGGACTCTGAGTCACTCTAGGCCTAGGTCTGGCCTCTGCAACCGTGTGGGCTCTGCCCTGTGCCGTTCTGCCTGCTGCAAACATTATTTTCTGCACGGTGCTTGCCGGTGAGCTTCGATTCTGTGAAGATATCTGTTTCGTGTTTTCGCTCGTGGATATGAAGGCTTGGGCTATCGTGATGGCCTTGCTCAGATCTAGGGATTCGGCAGACAGCAGTTTGTGGAGGATGACCTCGTAGCCAATTCCTAGCATAAAAAGGTCCTGCAACATTTCTCTCACGGATCCTGCAAAGTCGCACTGCCCCGCAAGGTGTCTTAGGTTGGCGACAAAACGCACCACGTTCTGGCCCTCGGAGCGACGGTACGTCTAAAAGCGGTACCTGGCCATCAGGATGTTCTCCTTTGGCTTGAGATGTTCCTTAGCCAGCGTACACAGCTCTATGTAAGATTTGTCCATTATTTTTATCAGTGCCAGCAAGTTTTTAGGAGGTCATATACCGATGACCCACATACGGTGAGGACAATCGTCCTGCGCTTGGCCTCTGTCTCAGCCTTGTCCAGTTCATTGGCCACAAAGTACTGGTCGAGGCATTCACAGAAGGCTTCCCACTCATCACCCTCAACAAATCTCTCAAGAATACCAATGGCAGCCATTACCGCGTGAAAGTTTGTGATCCGTTACTCGGCGCCAATTTGTTATGTTCAGAATAAATCCACAGGACTATATCGCAAGCTCAAACTATTGTGATCTTGGTCTCTTTATTTCAGACTCTAGAATGAGGAAGCAACATGGTGAGTCACCTTTTATACCTGCTTGCCCCAGGGTGCACAGGTGATCCTTAGGTCTCCCACAGATGTGCCCCTAGTGGCAAGTCTTACATTTGGGTAAGGTCTACATACATAACAGTGTCAACCTTAGCTCAATTGGTAGCACTCTTGCCTCTGAGTCAGAAGATTGTGGGTTTAAGTCCCAATCGAGAGATTTGAGCACAAAATCCAGGCTGACATTTCAGTGTAGTATTGAGGGAATGCGGCACTGTCTGAGGTGTCGTTTTCCTGATAAACCAATTGTGCACAGCAAGGTTCCACAAACAGCTATGTGATAATGACCAGATCATTTGTTTTTTAGCAATGTTGGTTAAGGGAAGACCTCCCCTGCTCTTCTTCAAAATAGTACCATGCGAGCTTTTACATCCACCTGAGAGGGCAGATGTCTGTTTGACATCTCATCTGAAAGATGGCACCTCAGAGAGGTGCTGCTCTCCAACAATACTGCATTGGAGTGTCAGCTTAGATTACGGACTCAAGTCTCTGGAGCAAGATTTGAACTCACAATCTTCTGACTCAGAGAGTGCTGCTGACTGAGGCACAGCTGAAAGGAGTGGGGAATGCACAAGAAATAGCAATCTTTGACACTTATGGTACAGAGTAAGTAGCTATTTTTGTCTACATTTTAACTTTTTCTGGAATATAATTGACTTTAACTCATGGTCACTGTCAGTCACTCGAAGCTTTTGTGGAAATATGGACAGAATTACAGAATATGATCACCATAAGTCCACTAAAAACCTGTAATAACAGTGAAATTTGACTTATTTTGTTACTGTAAATCATTGGCTAAACAATGGTTAAACAATTTATGACTGAAATGTACAGGTTGGGCCTCCCTTATCCAGCACCACCTCTTGTCCGGCATGATCCTGGTGACCGGAGGCGCATGCGCAGAACGTGGCCAACCTACACCCGGACTTTGGGGCCCGCCGACACTCAGCCCACCAGGGCTCGCCGACACTCGGCCTACCGGGGCCCGCCGACACTCGGCCCACCAGGGCCCACCGACACTCGGCCCACCGGGGCCCGCCGACACTCGGCCCACCGGGGCCCACCGACACTCGGCCTACCGGGGCCCGCCGACACTCGGCCCACCGGGGCCCGCCGACACTCGGCCCACTAGGGCCCACCGACACTCGGCCCACCGGGGCCCGCCGACACTCGGCCCACCAGGGCCCACCGACACTCGGCCTGCTGGGGCCCACTGACACTCAGCCCACCAGGGCCCACCGACACTCGGCCTACCGGGGCCCGCCGACACTCGGCCCACCGGGGCCCGCCGACACTCGGCCCACTAGGGCCCACCGACACTCGGCCCACCGGGGCCCGCCGACACTCAGCCCACCAGGGCCCACCGACACTCGGCCTGCTGGGGCCCACTGACACTCAGCCCACCAGGGCCCACCGACACTCGGCCCACCGGGGCCCGCCGACACTTGGCCCACCAGGGCCCACCGACACTCGGCCCACCGGGGCCCGCCGACACTCGGCCTGCTGGGGCCCACTGACACTCAGCCCACCAGGGCCCACCGACACTCGGCCCACCGGGGCCCGCCGACACTTGGCCCACCAGGGCCCACCGACACTCGGCCCACCAGGGCCCACCGACACTCGGCCCACCGGGGCCCGCCGACACTTGGCCCACCAGGGCCCACCGACACTCGGCCCACCGGGGCCCGCCGACACTCAGCCTGCTGGGGCCCACTGACACTCAGACTCCAAATACAGATGCCAACTACAGTTTAAAAATCTCCCATGTCCCGGCTGAATTGTACGTCTATCTGGCAAGGCCAGTCCAAACTGTAAGCTTGCAGGGAAGAACCAAGCCAATTTTAAACAAGCACAGTCTATGTCGTCTTTTTCAGCTCATTGCATGATCGGCAATCATTTTTGAATCCCAGTGTCAGCTATTAAAATTCAAACAAGCCACAGGAATTGAGGAAAGTGTAGTTAACTGGCTCGGTGAAAAAGTTAGTCAAAGATTATCAAACGAACTGGAATCTAAACAGGAAGAGACAATCACAAGAAAGAAAAAGGACAACACATACAGAAAAATGATCTGTAAATGAAAAGTTTACCCTTAACTATTGTATTATTTTATTCACTCATCTTACATAGTAGAATTTCTACCATGAATACATAATTGTGATATGTCACTGATGGCTTATTTATTTACTTAGTGTTAAATATATTTGCTTAATATTTTAAAGTTAAAGCAATGTCTGATTAATGCTTTGCTTGTTTCCAAAAACTGGATGGATAACATATGAATAGGCAAGATTTTCTATTTCCTTATCCTGGGCATGCTGCCAGAAGCTAAGCTAGAAATTAAGGCAAAGACGGACACGCTCAAAGATATTGGGAGTTAGGGCTTACCCATTGGAGTGCTCTAAGATAGGAGAGCAAGAGGAACAAGGTTTCACCAACTGAAACCTACGGGTAGATTTGAATGGAACACTGTGTGTGGTCCTCAAATGGCGTAGGAGATTTATTCAGTCAGTAGCTGAGCTATTCCCAATCAGGAAGGCCAAGGTTTGACTCCTGGTCAGAGCTGTGTAACCTGATCTCAGCTGAGGCAGCAGCAGTGGCTGGTAGTTGACCTCATTGCTTTGGATAGGGAATGCAAATCAATAAGGCTCCTGCTCCCAGTTGTCAGCTTGCTGCAAGTGTACACCTCTGGATGTATGCCTGTAATTATGTATGTTTTTAATACAGCAAAAAAGACTTGCATTAATATAGCGCCTTTCACAACCTCAGGACGTCCCAAAGCACTTTACAGCAAATGATGTACTTTTGATGTGTTGTCACTATTGTAATGTAGGAAATTTAGAAGTCAATATGCACACAGCAAGCTTCCACAAACAGCAATGTGATAATGATCAGATAACTTGTTTTTAGTGATGTTGATTGAGGGATAAATATTGGCCAGGATAACTTCCCTGCTCTTCTTCGATTTCTTACGTCCACCTGAGAGAGCAGACTGGGCCTCAGTTTAACATCTCATCTAAAAGACAGCACATCTGACAGTGCTGCAATCCCTCAGTACTGCACTGGAATGTCAGCCAAGATTTTTGTGCCCAAGTCTCTGGAGTGGGACTTGGCCACATAACTTTTTGACTCAGAGGCAAGACTGCTACCAATTGAGCCACAACTGGCTTTGTAAGTATGTTTGCAATTTGTTTGCATGTATGTTTGTAATTTGTATGTAATTACATATGTTTATAATATGTATATAATTTGTGCCCATAATCTGCATTTTTATTTGTAATTTGTAAATATATTTTCTAACTTAATTTTTGCTTCAACGGTAACATTTCAGAACTATGCTGTGACTGGATAACAAATGAATATGAATGTTTTTGAATTTGAGCAAAATAAGGGGGCAGCTGGTGCAGTGAGTTAGCGCATTGTCATTACTCCTTTGGAATCTGGGTTTTGAATTCCATCCAGACTGAGGGAATGAAATGAATGTGGGCAACATGCGCCCAGCTCCTGGTGAATTCATCACTAATTAGCACTCAATTGTCAGGCTCCCTCACAATGACCAAACAATGACTGGTGTGGACAATGGGAAGATCACATCATGTGGAACTTTTCTCCAGAGCATGTTGTTGGGATTGATCAATTTTAATCCAAATGTTTTCTTCCTCATGTCAATTCCATGAAATTATTCAGACGTCTGGAGCTCTTCTTACAGTCAAGCGCCTTTTGGTAAGGGACGCCTGACTCTGAGTTTGATGATTGGACTGCACAATGTATCAGATAAGAACATAAGAAATAGGAGCAGGAGTAGGCCATTTGGCCCCTCGAGCCTGCTCCGTCATTCAATAAAATCATGGGTGATCTGATCATGGACTCAGCTCCACTTCCCTGCCTGCTCCCCATAACCCTTCACTCCCTTATCGTTCAAAAATCTGTCTACCTCCACCTTAAATATATTCAATGACCCAGCCTCCATAGCTCTCTCGGGCAGAGAATTCCACAGATTTACGACCCTCTGAGAAAATAAATTCTTCCTCATTTCAGTTCTACATGGGCGACCCCTTATTCTTAAATTGTGCCCCTTAGTTCTAGATTCCCCCACGAGTGGAAACATCCTCTCTGCATCTACCTTGTCGAGCCCTCTCATATCTTATATGTTTCAATAAGATCTCTCATTCTCCTAAACTCCAATGAGTATAGACCCAACCTACTCAATGTTTCTTCATAAGTCAACCCCTTCAACTCAGGAATCAGCCGAGTGAACTTTCTCTGAACAGCCTCCAATGCAAGTATATCCTGCTTTAAATACGGAGACCAAAACTCGAGGTGTGGTCTCATCAATACCCTATACAGTTGTAGCAGGATTTCTCTGCTTTTATACTGCATCCCCCTTGCAATAAAGGCCAACATTCTATTTGCCTTCCTGATTACTTGCTGTACCTGCGTACTAACCTTTTGTGTTTCATTAACAAGAACCCCCAGGTCCCTTTGTACTGAGCATTTTGTAATCTCTGTCCATTGAAATAATGATTTGCTTTTTTTATTTTTCCTGCCAAAGTGGATAACCTCACACTTTCCCAGATAAACTGTACATCAATATTAAGCAAGTTTCCTTGGCAGCTGGAACTCAGAGACCACAATCCAAGCTTTTTAATAAACACAATGGCCCTTCGTAAGATTGTAGGCTACTCCCAAAACCTCCAAGATTACAGGCCGACAGATTTACTTTGATGATTTAGCTTCTTTCGGTTAGACCTACATTTTCAGACACAACATTTTACAAACATTCAATAGTTTAAGCCCTGATTCACATCTCTTGGCATGTACTGGTTGGAAGGAAATGTGAAATTGTCTTCTAATTCTGCACCCGCTGAAGAAGGAGCTGGCAAACAGACAGGAGTCAATGAGAGTGGGAGAGCATGCATTGAAATCAATGTGTTCCAAAAGCAGCTTAATTCTGGGGGCCATATAATAATTGAAAAACATTTTCCCTAATTGAATTTTTTTAAAGTTTTTTTTTCCAGAAGCCACCCTTGTGGCCCCTTCTCCAGTCCTGCTCACAATTCAGTTCTACACTTGGCAAAATATGGCTACTGATGTGCACAGCAAGATACCTCAAACAGTAATAAGATGAATGCTTTTGGTAGAGTTGGCCAGAACTTCAGGGGAACTGACCCTTCTTCAAATAATACACCAGGATCTTTAACATGGACTGCCTGTAAAGCAGAACAGGTAGATGGGCCTTAATCAAAATGATTGTGATACAAAATATATTTAATGTCTTTATTCTGTGAGATTTCCCCTTACCTCAGTATAAGAGTTATCCTCAAAAAACAACTTGACTATTAGATAACCAGTGATATACACTGGAGAGAAAAATTGTAAAAAATGCAAAAGACAGTTTATGGAAAAAAACAAGTTACATCGCAAGCACGGTTAGAGAGGCCTGTGGAAAATGACCACTTTGGAACAAGAAGCACAAGTTTCCATGGTTATTGGAAAGGAGAACCAGACATTACTAATGGAATTATGGAGTGAGAGGGAGGGACAGATTGCAGATGTGACCTTGAAGAAAATGTTTGCGAGAGACACAGAGACAGAAGGAGAAAGAGAGAGAGAGACCACATTTGAAGTTGTCCCCAATGAGAGATAAAGGGGGCTTGTTAGTGTGCAGGATAGCGGGGGAGAGAAAAAGAGATTGACATATCCCCATCAAGGCCCAAGAATCCTTTTAATAAACCAAAAAAAAGGTAGAATGCTCATTTCTTTCTGTAATTAAGAATTCACATTCACAGAAATTATGGGGATAATTTTAAACCCTGGGCAGGAGAGGGTTGAGGATTCAACTTGGAAAAAATGAGAAACTCAACCCCAACCCGGTTTAAATGGACGGGTTTGGGGTCGGCTGAATTACCCACTCTGGAGAGGCCGGTCCATTTTCAAAATGTTTAAATAAGGCTGCGTGCCTCAGATTTAATCATCAATTTGGATTCAACGGCTGCGGCCTAAAGGGGGGCGGGAAACTGACGTGCCATGATCTCTCCGCCGTGCTCCAATTCCCCTGCGATATCTGTTCCGCCCAATGATCTCTTCTCACCCCGCGATTCGAGCCCCCAGGCACCGCCCCCCCCTCCCTCCCTCCCGCCAATCTTTTCCGATTGCCAAGGACTGCCAGCCAGTTTCTCAATCTGACCGGTTGTCAGGCGGGAAATGGAATTAAAAAAAAAAGCTTCCAATGAGGTCCTGCTGTTAAACGTGGCAGGAAACTCAGCATGCCAGCATTTCTGGGTTGCCTGGCTACTGACAGCTGCCCCTGCTCCCTCCCTGCCTTCGCTTAAATACCGGGGCCTACATCTTTCAACACCATATCTTCCTACAATCTTGTTAGCGAGTCAAACCTGGCTTTCTTCCATATTTCAAATTTGGAAAACTGGCAGATTTCAGCTGTATAAAGCAAACAGTAACCGTTCAACCACCATCAGTGACTACTAATTGGATTAATTGACTAAGGTCGATGGATACCAATTAAAATAAAGACACCAACTGCCAACCAATGGGACAGGCTGACAAGTGACCTGCTGCTGCCAATAACCTACTCCTGGGAGATGTGCAGGAAAGAGATGAGGTGCACTGCCAATTTTTCTTGCTTGTAGCACAGCATCTTAGCACTGCTCAGCCCCTCCGCTAATAAACCAACGGGGAATAATGGGGCAATAAAAAGCGCCCTCCATGATGTAATTCACTGACATACTGTAATACTTATGCAATCCATAAATGAGCTTGAATATTTATTTACTGTTCTGCAAATGGAATGTTAATGTATTCACCAGAAAGAAGAAAAAACAAAATAACTTGCATTTCAAGACCTCAGGAAATCACAAAGTGCTTTACAGCCAATGAAGTACTTTTTACTGTTGTAATGCAGGAAATGCAGCAACCAATCTGCACACAGCAAGGTCCCACAAGCAGCAATGAGGGACACCAGGGCAAACTCCACATCTCTTCTTCGAATAGTGCCATGAAATCTTTTTTGTCCACCTGAGAGAGCAGACTTGGTTTGGTTTGAGGGGCCTTGGTTTGTCTCATCGAAAGACGGCACCTCCGACAGTGCAGCGCTCCTTCAGTACTGCACTGGAGCATTTTGTGCTCAAGTCTTTGGAGTGGGACTCAAACCCTGTTAATAGATTGCTAATAGATAAAGCAGCACACCCAGTGCCACCTACACCAGTGTACAGCGTGGAGCTGAGGGAATAGATATGATTCTACTATACTGCCAAGTTATGAGGTCCTGAATCCATTAAAATACTTTCAATCCTGTGACTCCTGCTGGAAAGTGGATGTGGGCAGGTGGCGGGTAAGGATGGGATCAGGCTGAGCTGGGCTGGCCTCCACTGTCCACGCCTGCTGATGCCCGCAAATGAAGGATGGCCACATTGGGTAGGGACACCGGTGGGTATTCATCACACGTAGAACTGCAGCCAGCAAAGAGCCAGTACCTTGCAGAGAGAGGGGCAGAAAATTGGCTGGAGAATAAAAAAACATAATTAAGATGTACATCACAAATGAGTCGGTGGCTCTTTGAAGAGGGTTAAATTGTATCTAGGAAAGAGCCTTGTGGTGGATCTCCAGATTACACAGTATAATGACATTTGCCGATTGGAAAACATATTGGAAAATGAAAAGACAGGCAGAATGAAAAAGATGGGGGGCAGGGTAATCCCGATAATAAAGGATGACATTGAACATTAGAGAGAAAGGATCTTGGATCGGAAGATCAGGAAGTAGAATCAGTATGGGTGGAGATAAGGAATAACAAGCGGCAGAAAACACTGGTGGGAGTAATATATAAGCCTAACAGTAGCTATACCGTTGGACAGAATATTAATCAAGAAATAGGAGCTTGTAACAAAGGTAATGCAATAGTCGTAGGGGACTTTAACCTTCGATTAGACTGGATAAATCAAATTGTCAAAAGGAGCCTGGAGGACGAGTTCATGGAGTGCATTCGGGACAGCTTCCTAGAACAATATGTCATGGAAGCAACCAGGGAACAGGCTATTTTAGATCTTGTATTGTGTAATGAGACCGGGTTAATTAGCAATCTCATAGTAAGAGATCCTCTGGGGCAGAGTGATCATAATGGGCCCAGATTTTCCCAGGAGTTGCTCTGTTTTTTTTGAGCAACTTGATTTTTCTGGAGTATCTTTTTAGTTGCAATTCTGGCCATTTAATTTGCGCCAGTATAAGTGAGTTAGTTTTTTTTAGTTTCATTTTTTTTTCAAAAGGGGGCCACTTACACCTGTTTTGGCCATTTAAGCGAGTTTGGCCAGCAAATAGTTGCTCCAAACTAACTTAGGCCAGCGTATGTTGCCAGTTCTGTCCGCACAGATAAACCTTGCCTAGAGTTAAGGAATCAGCACAAGTAACTACATTTAAAGCACCACCAAGCACCAAACAAAGCACAAAAAGTAATAAGCATTCAATAAAAAATAAAGAACTGAAGTAAATAATTAAATTAACAAATAAAGAACTGAAGTAAACCCTACCTTCAACTAAACTCATCAGCGGCTCGCCGTGCGGGAGTCCCTTCGGCCTGGGATAGAGGAGGGAGAACGCAGCATCTGAAGGGAGGGATGGGGATGGGGGAGGCTCAACGCGGCAGGCTGGGGGTGTGGGGGCTGGGGGTGGTGGGTGGTGAACGCAGCAGCTTAACGGGGGGAGGGGGAATTTTTTGAGAAAGAGAAAGACACACACATGCACGAAATGTATTCGATTTGCTCAACAAAATAACGGCACAAACCAATATTGGATTGGTGCCAGCAACTGTTGGTTGTTTGCCTTGGTTCGTTCAAAGTTTGCTTTTCTGGCCTCAGCCAGCTTGGTAATTCAGCTCGAGCCAGGTCCCCATCTGCCTCGCCCCCTCTTGGCCTGTTCCTTTGCTTTCACACGCTGCATGAAGCCATCCCCGCTCTCTGAATGCTTCATGTGACCCACACGCACATTAACCCTGTTGCTGAGCATCTCTTGCCTTTGACTTGCTGGTTGACAATAATGCCTTTGGCAAGTTATGCTGTAAAGATCCCAATCTTGTCATAAAATATTCAAGATACTTTAAATCAAAGCGTGCGCCCACACATAGGCACAGCCACTGAAATAATGCTGCTAGGGCCATTGGGGGCCTGCTCATATGAACGAGGCATCGGGGGAGCCCATTCGGCCAGGGCTAGGGGCGGTGTGCTTCAGGTCTCTCCCACACAGCCTGCAGAGATTCAGGCTGCGAGGAGCTACTGCACATACGCACACAGTCTAGCGCGCATGTGCAGAGGTCCCGGCACTGTTTTCAGCGCCGTGACCTTGCTCCGCCCTCCACGCATTCTGCTGCGCTGCGCCAAGGGCCTGAATCGACCGGACTGCGGGGAGAATATGAAGGTAAATAATAGACGCAGTTTCTGTTCTAAAAAGTCGGCGCACTACACGGAGGTGCGCCGTTCTAACCCTGGGGCAAACTAGGGCCCAATATGATAGAATTTCACGTTACATAGAAACATAGAAACATAGAAAAAAGATGCAGGAGTAGGTATTCAGCCCTTCGAGCCTGCACCGCCATTCAATGAGTTCATGGCTGAACATGCACTTCAGTACCCCATTCCTGCTTTCTCGCCATACCCCTTGATCCCCCTAGTAGTAAGGACTATATCTAACTCTTTTTTGAATATATTTAGTGAATTGGCCTCAACAACTTTCTGTGGTAGAGAATTCCACAGGTTCACCACTCTCTGGGTGAAGAGGTTTCTCCTCATCTCGGTCCTAAATGGCTTACCCCTTATCCTTAGACTGTGACCTCTGGTTCTGGACTTACGTTTGAGAGTGACTTGCCGAAGTCCGAAACTAGAGTATTAAACTTAAATGAAGCCAATTACATAGGTATGAAGGACGAGTTGGCTAAGGTGGTTTGGAAAAATAGATTAAAAGGTATGGCAGTAGATAAGCAGTGGCTAGCATTTAAAGAAATATTTCATAATTCTCAACAAGAATTCATTTCATTGAGAAACAAAAACTCCACGTGAAACCATTCGTGGTTAACTAAAGAAGTTAAGGATAGCATTAGATTGAAAGAAGAAGCTTATAATATTGCAAAGAATAATAGTAAGTTTGAGGATTGGGAGAGTTTCAGAAACCAGCAAAGGATGACCAAATAATTGATAAAAAGAAAAAAATAGAATATGAGAGAAAACAAGCAAGAAATATAAAAACAGATTGTAAGAGCTTCTACAAGTATGGAAAAAGGAAGAGAGTAGCAAAAGTAAATGTTGGTCCCTTAGAGGCTGAGTCAGGAGAAATTATTATGGGGAATAAGGAAATGGCAGAAATGTTAAACAAATATTTTGTATCTGTCTTCACAGTAGAAGACACACTAAGCATACCAAAAATGGTGGGGAAATAAGGGTCCAATGAGGTTGAGGAACATAATGTAATGAATATAAGTAGAGAAAAAGTACTAGAGAAACTAGTGGGACTAAAAGCTGACAAATCCCCTGGACCTGACGGCCTACATCCTAGGGTTCTAAAAGATATGGCTGCAGAGTTAGTGGATGCATTGGTTTTGATCTTCCAAAATTCCCTAGATTCTGGAACGGTCCCAGCGAATTGGAAGGTAACAAATGTAACACTGCTATTCAAGAAAGGAGGGAGAGAGAAAACAGGGAACTAGAGGCAAGTTCACCATTGTCATCGGGAAAATACTGGAATCCATTGTTAAGGAACAGGTATCAGGCCATTTAGAGTCAACATGGATTTAGGAAAGGGAAATCATAAGAACATAAGAACATAAGAATTAGGAACAGGAGTAGGCCATCTAGCCCCTCGAGCCTGCTCCGCCATTCAAAAAGATCATGGCTGATCTGGCCGTGGACTCAGCTCCACTTACCCGCCCGCTCCCCATACCCCTTAATTCCCTTATTGGTTAAAAATTTATCTATCTGTGCTTGACAAATCATGTTTTGACAAATTTATTAGAGTTTGTTGAGGATGTAACTAGCAGCATATATAAAGTGAAACCAGTGGATGTAGTATATTTGGATTTCTAAAAGGCGTTCGATAAGATGCCACACAAAAGGTTATTACACAAGATGAGGGCTCATAAGATTGGAGGTAATGTATTAGCATGAATAGAGGATTGGTTAACGGACAGAAAACAAAGAGTAGGGATAAACGGGTCTTTTTCAGGCTGTAACTAGTGGGGTGTCGCAAGAATCAGTGCTGGGGCCTCATCTGTTTACAATCTATATTAATGACCTAGATGAAGAGACCGAGTGTAATGATTCCAAGTTTGCTGATGATACAAAGCTAGTGGGCAGGAAGTGGTGAGGAGAACACAAAGGGCCTAAATTGCCCCTTTTTTGCGCCCCGTAAGCGCCGCCAGTAGGCGCTAATGGGGCGCAAACCCTTTTCGCCCGGGGACGGTCGGAAGTGGCGCACATGGTGATGACATAATCGTTGTGCGCGGCGACTCCTCACTGCCCCGTGCTGACCCCTTTGCGCTCTGCGAGGGAAATTGCCCCGTGAGACACTAGGCTAGTACAGACTGATGCCAGCGGAAACTCTTGTGTCCCCCGGGCCACCAATTTTTAATTTTAGGCCAACATTCTCATCGGCCCGACAATGGCGGCCCTCGTTTCAACCAGGCTGCCATCATTCAGCCTGGTGCTGTTTTTTGTGTGGCCGTACGCTGGCCCAGTCGAAAATGCCCAGTGGTGCCCACCAAAGAGGCGACAGAGTCCACAGCGGCCCTCCTCTTTAAATGAAGAGATTTGGGAGCCCTTGTGCAAGAAACACAGAAAACTAGCCTGCAGGAACAGCAAGCAATAAGGAAGGCAAATTACATGTTATCATTTATTGCAAGAGGGTTGGAGTATAAGAGTAAGGAAGTCTTGCTACAATTGTTTAGGGTCTTGGTGAGACCACACCTGGAGTACAGTGTACTATCTTCATGCGAATGCATTTGACAAACCTTTTTGTTTCGGGAGAGGGAGTTTTACACCTCAGAAACATGCCATTCTGCCCAACTGGTCTGTGCCGGTGTTTACGTTCCAAGCAAGTCTCATCCCAACCTATTTCATCTCACCCTATCAACATATCCTTCTATTACTTTCTCCCTCATGCACTTCTCTATACATTAAATGCATCCATGCTAATCACTTCTGTCATGTATCTTACATTATTATATATAACTGTATCCTAACATGCTATACATGACTAATAAGATATGACGTGTAACCACCAGCATACCTTACCACCAGGGGTGCACTTGCAAGAGACAGGTATATAAGGACAGGTCTCAGGCAAGTGCAGCATTCCAGAGCTGTGAAATAAAGATGCAAGTCCAGAGTGACCTTGACTTCACTACATGCCTCATGTGAATCTGTACTGAGGGAACAGGACTTTACAGTGGCGACGAGTTACGGGATTACAGAATCCACAGAATGGCGAACAATGGATCAGATGAAAAGTACAATGCAGGAGACAATTGGGAGGACTTTATAGTAAGGCTCCAGCAAAGCTTTGTAAGCAAAGACTGGTTAGGCGATGATAAGGCAGACAAGAGAAGAGCCCATCTCTTGACCAGCTGTGGCTCGAAAACATATGCTTTAATGAAGGATCTGTTGACACCCGAGAAACTAGCAAACAAGTCGTTTGAAGAATTGAGCACACTGGTAAGAGACCACCTGAAGCCAGCGAGCAGCCTACACATGGCCAGACACAGGTTCTACAACTACAGACGCTGTGTGGGCCAGAGCATACCCGACTTCGTGGCGGAACTTCGGAGGTTGGCTAGTTTATGTGAGTTCTCCGATGAACTGAGGAGAGAAATGCTGAGAGACTTTTTCATTGAAGGAATAGGCCACGCAGGTATATTCTGAAAGCTCATAGAGACCAAGAACCTGACCTTAGAGGCAGCAGCACTGGTTGCACAGACATTCTTGGTAGGGGAAGAAGAAAAGAGGTTGATTTATAATGCAGGTACGACAATTAACGAAATATCAGAACAAGAAGTTCACAGCACTAAACAAGCTGCTACCCCCACACACAGACAAAACCGGGAGAACAGGCTCTCTACAGCAGGCAGAAGCCATCAAGGGCCACAGGAATGGCCGTTTACACCTCATCAAACCACAATGCGAGCAATCAACTACAAACTGAGAGAAGCTCAAGAGAGATCAGCCAGACGTAGCTCATTCTTTGGGAACACTTTGAACAATGGAACAGGTCTGTGCTGGAGGTGTGGGGGTGGGCACTCATCAAGGGGATGTCGATTTCAGCAGGCTGTTTGAAGAAATTGTGAATATACATGGCATTTGGCCCACATGTGCAAAAAAACGGCAGCTCGGCTGGTATACGAATCGGATGGGTCGGAAAGCGGACCAGAAGATGGTGGGGACAGTACCCGGGACACCGATGTACAGCTGGTCAACACGATCAATGGCCGCTGCTCCTACAACAGAATGCCTCCTATAATGATGAGGGTCCTACTCAACGGGATATCTGTCAACATGGAGCTGGATACGGGAGCGAGTCAATCTCTCATGGGCGCTCAACAATTTGAACAACTGTGGCCGCATAAAAGAGACAGACCAAAACTCACAAGGGTCGACACCAAACTAAGGACCTATACCAAAGAAATCGTACAAGTCCTCAGCAGCGCCATGCTCTCTGTCACACACAAAGGGACAGTGAACCGACTTCCCCTGTGGATTGTCCCCGGAGAACCCCCAGCACTGCTAGGGAGAAGCTGGCTGGCAAAACTAAACTGGAAATGGGATGATGTCCATGCCATGTCATTAGAGGAACGGACCTCCTGCTCAACACTTATAAAGCGATTTGAACATCTCTTTCAGCCTGGTGTGGGCACTTTCAAAGGGGCCAAAGTCAAAATCTACATCTAGTATGCTAGACCGGTCCATCACAAGGCCAGAGCTGTACCCTATGTGATGAGGGAAAAGATTGAACACGAACTAGACAGGCTTCTGCGGGAAGGCATTATATAACCTGTGGAATTTAGCGACTGGGCAAGTCCCATCGTCCCAGTCATGAAGCCTGATGGATCCGTACGAATCTGTGGGGATTACAAATCTACCATAAACAGAGTCTCCCTACAGAACCAGTACCCGCTGCCCAGAGCGGAGGACTTATTTACCACATTGGCTGGAGGTAAACTTTTCTCAAAATTAGACCTCACATCTGCGTATATGATGCAAGAATTGACCGAGGAATCAAAGCTACTCACCACTATCAACACACATCGAGGCCTTTTCATGTACAATCGATGCCCTTTCGGTATCAGGTCGGCAGCTGCCATATTCCAGCGCGACATGGAGAGTCTGCTCAAGTCTATCCCGGGGACGGTTGTATTTCAAGACAACATACTTATCACAGGCAGGGACACCGACTCTCATCTCCGTAATTTAAAGCGGTTGGATCGGGTAGGCCTACGAGTCAAGAAATCCAAGCGCCTGTTTCTCGCACCCGAGGTTGAATTTTTGGGCAGAAGGATTGCCGCTGATGGAATCCGCCCAACAGAGTCCAAAACAGAACCAATTCGCCTGGCACCCAGGCCCCGGAAAGTCTCAGAACTGCACGTCTTTCTCGGGCTACTCAATTACTTTGAGAACTTTATGCAGAACTTAAGCATGCTGCTGGAGCCTCTCCACATGCTACTCAGAAAGGGGTGCGATTGGTTTTGGGGGGATGCCCAGGAACGCGCCTTCAATAAGGCACGCAACCTTCTGTGTTCCAACAGTGTTTTGACTTTCTTTGACCCAGGTAAAAAGCTAGTTCTCACATGCGATGCGTCAGCGTATGGGGTCAGGTGTGTTTTGCAACATGTCAATAGTGCGGGCAAATTACAACCCATAGCTTATGCCTCCAGGTCACTTTCGCGGTAGGAGCGCGGGTACGGAATGGCAGAGAAGGAGGCGCTCGCGTGCGTGTACGGTGTCAAAAAGATTCACCAATACCTTTTCGGGGCCAAGTTCGCATTAGAAACCGACCACAAGCCACTCACGTCCCTCCTATCTGAGAGCAAGGCAATGAACGCCAATGCCTCGGCGCGAATTTAACGGTGGGCACTCATGCTAGCGTCCTATGACTATACCATAAGGCACAGACCAGGCACAGACAACTGTGCCAACGCGTTCAGCAGGCTACCCCTGGCGACCACGGAAGGGTCTGACGAACAGGACTGTAAGATAGTCATGGCAATCAATGCCTTTGAGTCCACAGGTTCACCCATGACGGCTCACCAAATCAGAGCCTGGACGGCCAGCGACCCCACGTTATCCTTAGTAAAAAGACGTGTCCTAACCGGTGACTGGGCAGAGGCTCTCGATGCCTGCCCCGAGGAATTAAAACCCTTTCACAGGTGCATGCATGAGCTATCACAACAAGCAGACTGCCTGATGTGGGGCAGCCGAGTAGTCTTGCCTCTGCGAGGCAGAGAGACATTTGTCCGGGAGCTCCACCGCGAGCACCCGGGGATCATTCTCATGAAGGCCATAGCCAGATCCCACGTCTGGTGGCCTGGTATTGACGCGGACCTGGAGCTCTGCGTCCGAAGGTACACCATTTGTGCCCAACTCAGCAATGCCCCCAGGGAGGCTCCACTGAGCCCCTGGCCTACCAAACCGTGGTCGCGGGTGCACGTAGACTATGCGGGCCCATTCATGGGCAGAATATTGCTCGTAGTTGTTAGATGCATTTTCAAAGTGGATCGAATGCACCATTTTAAACTTGAGCACAACCTCCACCACTGTGGAGAGCCTTGCAACCATGTTTGCAACGCACGGAATCCCTGACATATTTGTCAGTGACAATGGTCCGTGCTTCACCAGCGCAGAATTCCAAGGTTTTATAATTGACCATGGCATAAATCACGTCAAGACGGCACTGTTCAAGCCGGCCTCCAATGGCCAGGTGGAGAGAGCAGTGCAATCATTAAACAAGGCATGCTTAAAATCCAAGGTCCCACGCTGCAGGGTTGCCTGTCGCGACTGCTGCTGGCATACAGATCTCATCCGCAATCACTGACCGGGATCCCCCCCGCGCAACTGTTGATGAAAAGGACTTTAAAAACAAGGCTCTCATTAATCCTCCCAGACATGCACAAAATCATTGAGGCAAAGCGCCATAAGCTGACTGAGTACCATGAAAGAAATTCGACGGGGAGATGGAATGAGATAGGGGACAAAGTGTTTGTACTAAACTATGGCAGGGGTCCCAAATGGCTTGCAGGGACAGTAATGGGCAAGGAAGGAAACAGGCTACTGGTAGTTCAAATGGTCAATGGCAAAACCTGCCGGAGGCATGTAGACCAAGTCAAAAGCAGATTTACCAACAACACTGCGGAACCAGAGGCAGACTACAATGTGGAACTCGCACCAGGACAGACAGAGAGAACAACCTGAGGAAAGGGCAATCCCAACAAACAGCCCAGGCGAGTCAACAACAATCACACCAATCGAAACAGACAGCCCAGGCGAGATACCAGCAACCACACCCAAAGAAAAACAGACACCAAGGCAAACAACTGAACCACAACTCAGACGCTCCACGCGAGAGTGTAGACCATCTGAGAGAACCTATAAAGACAATAAGACCTTGGGGGAGGGTGATGTCATGTATCTTACATTATTATATATAACTGTATCCTAACATGCTATACATGACTGTAATAAGATATGACCTGTAACCACCAGCATACCTTACCACCAGGGGTGCACTTGCAAGAGACAGGTTTATAAGGACAGGTCTCAGGCAAGTGCAGCATTCCAGAGCTGTGAAATAAAGGTGCAGGTCCAGAGTGACCTTGACTTCACTACATGCCTCGTGTGAATCTGTACTGAGGGGACAGGACTTTACAACTTCAATACTCCATGTGCTAGCAAGTTCCACATTCTCACCACTCTCGGAGTATTCTTATTAAATGTTTTTTCCTCTCCTCTCTGAATAGGGTTGACTTGTGCTTGCGTACATGCTTGAGTTTCCCTACAGTAGCTATCCCAAGTCTCCATTCCTCATGGGTGAAGCACCTATACAGTGAGTTTCTGCAAGCTATTCATTATGGGGGTGCATCGCAGCTAATCTCAGTCCTGTTCTTCCCTGACTCATGCTCTTTCCAGTATGAATCTTAAGAAATTGACCCAGTAGTGAAAACGCTGGATGATTTGCGTCTCCTTAGTCCTGTGCTGCTGAGGCCAATTCCACTGCCCTTACAGCCAACCTGCTCAAATGTTGCATTTAGTTTTTGATCGTTAAGAGGTCTACATGAAGAAGCGAGGCCTATAGTGCAGGACCCCACCAAAATTGAAGAAAATAATATATTCAGGTGCCGAAAATTGAGAAGCAGTGATTGCATGATGTTAACCTTGAGATATAGAAAGAAAGGAAAACTGAGAGTTAAAGCATTCCGTAGTACTGAGATCCTGGAAAATCTCCTGAACGTGCTACCTCTTTTCTATTGGAGTTGGGATCAATACAGCACTTATAGATGATTAATGTAAGGGAGGTTGATGGCATTCAAAGGGAATCGGACAAATTAAATAGATGGGATAAAGAATGGTCTGATCTCTCTAGGCATCTAAAGCAATGCTGCTTCCTGATGTCAGGGCTGTACTTAATAATAATCTTGTGGTATCCATGCTCTGCCTTTTCAAGGTGTTTTTGGCCAGGGCTGAGGAAAATAGTCTCCGAGGAGCCATCCTTCCAATCACTCATCCCTTTCAATTAAGCCAGGCACAGATGATCGATGCAAAATTAAAACAACTTCAGAACTAGCCATGCCTCTATCCAAGCTGTTCCAGTAGAGCTACAATACTGACATCTACCTGACAATGTGGAAAACTGCCCAGGTATGTCCTGTCTATAAAAAGATGGACAAATCCAATCTCCCCATCAGTCTACTTTCAATCATCAGCAAAGTGATGGAAGGTGTCGTCGCCAGTGCTATCAAGCAGCACTTGTTCTCCAATAACTTACTCACTGATGCCCAATTTGGGTTCCACCAGGTCCACTCTGTTCCAGACCACATTACAGCCTTAGTCCAAACATGGACAAAAGAGCTGAATTACAGAGGTGAGGTGAGAGTGACTGGCCTTGACATCAAGGCAGCATTTACCCGAGTGTGGCATTAAGGAGTAAAATTGAAGTCAATGGGAATCAGGGGGAATACTCTCCACTGGCTGGAGTCATACTTAGCACAAAGCAAGATGGTTGTGATAGTTGGAAGTCAATCATCAGCCCCAGGACATCACTGCAGGAGTTCCTCAGGGCAGTGTCCTAGGTCCAACTATCTTCAGCTGCTTCATCAATGACCTTTCCTCCATCATAAGGTCAGAAGTGGGGATGTTCGCTGGTGATTGCACAGTGTTCAGTGCCATTCGCAACTCTTCATGCAGCAAGACCTGAATGACTTGGGCTGATAAATAACAAGTAATATTCGGACGACACAATGACTATCTCCAACAAGCGAGAATCTAACTATTGCCCCTAGCCATTCAATGGCATTAACATCGCTGAATCCCCCACCATTAACATACCGGGGGTTACCATTGAACAGAAACTTAACTGGACCAGCCACATATACACTGTGGCATCAAGAGCAGGTCAGAGGCTGGGTATTCTGTGGCGAGTGTCTCACCTCCTGACTCCCCAAAGCCTTTCCACCATCTACAAGGCACAAGTCAGGAATGTGATGGAATACTTTCCATTTGCCTGGATGAGTGCAGCTTCAACAACACTCAAGAAGCTTGCCACCATCCAGGACAAAGCAGCCTCTTGATTGGCACCCCACCCACCACCTTAAATAGTCACTCCCTTCACCACCGGCGCACCGTGGCTGCAGTGTGTACCATCAACATGAGGCACTGCAGCAACTCGCCAAGGCTTCTTTGACAGCCCCTCCCAAACTCACGAGCTCTACCACATAAAAGGACCAGGGCAGCAGATGCAAGAGAACATCACCACCTCCAAGTTCCCCTCCAAGTCACACACCATCCTGACTTTGAAGTACATCGCCGTTCCTTCATCGTCGCTGGGTCAAAATCCTGGAACTCCCTCCCTAACAGCACTGTGGGAGTACCTTCACCACATGGACTGCAGCGGTTCAAGAAGGCAGCTCACCACCACCTTCTCAAGTGCAATTAGGAATGGGCAATAAATGCTGGCCTTGCCAGCAACACCTACATCCCAGGAACTAATAAAAAAAATCTATGTTGATGCCCTGTACTAGACTAGAAGGAGCCAGAGACATTAAAATTGACAGCTCCTTTCACCATGATGACCACTGGCCGCGCTGTCTCTATGTTCATGATTATCTGCAAGTCTCCTCCAAAAGTAATGCTCCTCAGTCACCACCAGGTGGCTTGAGGACAGTAAGTCTCTGGTGCCATCTGACTCAGCAGGCAGCCCTTCTCTGAACCTGCGGGCAACCTTCACTAAATCAAGTCACCGAGAGCGATCACCATTGCTGTGAACTTTCTGATTGCCAAACCTGATTGATATTCCTGTAGCTGCCTCCTCATTTTCAACAGGAGAGGTCGTGCCCTGGGTTTCAATGCCCAACCCATTTGTGCATTGTCCGTGTGATGAGTGAAGATGGCAATTTTGGCGGCTCTTCCCTTAACAAGCAATAACCCCTGATTTAGCAAACAGACTATTGCATGGTCTATGCGCTACAGTGCACCATAAGTTCAAATGTTCGACAGCAATTCACCAACGGGTATTCAGCTGGTGGGAATCAAGGGGTCATTTCCTCAGGACTTCGTCTGCTGCGTCACCATGGCTTCAGGGGAAGCTCTGTTTACACACATTAATGGTGTATTCGCTGGAGTTACGGCAGGAGTAGCACCAGGAAAATTCACCCTCAGCGACTCCCCAAATTGCTGCTCTCGGAAGCTCAGTTTCAACCTGCTCAGGCCATGGTTTCACTGAGAGCCAGTCCAAGGCTTTGCAGAGCTGCGTTTGTTTTCAGTAGAGAAAAAAGATATTGCCCAAGTACGTTCAGTTTAGTGGGCTACACCAACCAGCAACTGCATTGAAATGGCTTCAACTCATTTCACAAGAGAATATTTACAGCTGACATGGAGTGGAGACTTTAGTTAGTCCTGTCAGTATAGTGTTGATTCAAAACCAGATCCAAGAAGTGAAAGACTACTGTGATAACCCGCTCGATCACCCAATTTCCCATATATTTTGCTTGAGGCCTTTGTCCCTCAGATTTCATGAATTTCATACACATAAATTGGCCTTAAAATGACCTTATCTGCCTTTGACTATATTGTCAAAGTACATCTCCTTCAAAACACATTTGGATGACAATGACAATATTACATTAGGGAGCAATGCTTTGCCACTTGAAAAATCCTTTAAGCATCCCTATAAGTGTTAATAACCTGGCACAGCATGGAGATATGTGGTCTTGCTTTGGTTCACTGCACATTGTACAACAGGGATGCCATTTTCATTTTGATGACCTGACAAGTTGAATCAAGTTGCCATTACAGCTGGTGAAGCCAGCAGCTTTGCTTGTTACGTCAGTTCAGTTATTGTTGCAGATACTACAGGGGTCAGCAGGCACGATCAGTGGTGGGTCGAGTGGGAAAGTGAGTCTGCCAGTGCTGAGCAGACCCAACATGCAGCGCCGGGGGAGGCAATTAAAATAGTTAGTGGCTTGTTTACACCCACTTAACAGTGCTTTTTTCCCAGCTTTTTGAATTGGATAGGTCACCCACCGGTTTCCCTCTGTGTCTAGACCTGGTCTGTGAAGCTGAGGCAGGAGGTCACTTGCCATTGTTTCAGCCGATGAGTTGATAGCTTCAAATGTCAAGTCAAAGCTCTCAGCTGATTCAGATATCTTCCCTTAGGTACTAGCTTCTCTAAACTACATTTCCACTCAATATTCAGAAAGCTGCAAGTCTTTACACGAGTCTCCATCCAGTCTGACCTCATTACCTCTCCCAGCATTAACTTTATCTGCCATCTATTCCATCAGTACCGGTGCACTTGAAACTGTCTCGCCTTGGTCCTCAGAATCCCACCACAATCAGCCCCAACACCAACTTCACCAGGCACACAAGTATCACCAACAACAACACCAACCTTCTCCGCAATCAACTGATGCTCAAGACCTGACCACATTGCTACCTGGGACGCCTGGGTTGGCCTCACCAGAACCAGATTTACATTGCATAAACGCTGTACACCCAGCTGCCACATGATGTGCCAGGTTGGCCCACCCCACTCCTTCAGCATAAAGAATCCCTACAATGCCCAAACCATTCCTTTCACACTCATCAGCATTGCAGACGCTACCATTATGTCTCACCGTTCACTGCAACTCACTAAGCCAGTTCCAAAGGTGCACACAAATCTATCTAAGAACGCAACTTGTTGAAAATAAAGATTTCAATGTTTGACACCACATTATCAGAAACATTAAGTGAACATTGGCTGAAAGACCCAAGTGTTGTTAGTTGATGTGATTGCACTAGGATGAAGGTGAGTGTGAGGAATGGCTAGTGAGAAAGAGATGTGATAATATAGACATAGAGAGAGAGATGGGTGGAGGTGCAAGATAATTTGGTGTGAGTAAGGATGTGCAGGAGTAAGGTAGGGAAGACAGAGTGATGGGGATGTGATGGGTGGCACAGCAGGATGGAGCTGAGTGTGGCTTTGCAGTAACTTTTCGTGATCTACTGAGATCATTGAAAGATTTGCGCTACTGCAGCCAGGTCCTCCTGACAACATCCATTGTTTGTCTCCTGCTGTGCAATTTGCAACCAGGTTGCGATGGTCTCCTGGGGAGGTCTCTTCCACCCATTGGAAAGGAAGAGGACATCCCTGTGTGCTGTGACTCCCTCCATAAGTCGTGGGGAGCCTGGGTGCAGCCCTGCACCTTTGTGCAGTGCTTGTCGGTGTTTGTTGCACCCCAATGCTGTAGAACACTGACAGCACAACTATCAAAATAAATTTGCGCATGGTCTCTTTAAGAAAACTGGCTGATGACATGTCATCAAATGACATCATCAGATCTGCTTCTTTCAATTGGCCAGCAAACGCACTGGGTATGCGTAACAAGCCCAATCAGGGGGAAATTCTTTTGACAGCGGACTGGAGCCAGCAGCGAGGCCAGGACCCGTCACCGATGTCGCTCGCCACAGACCTGCCAAGGTTGGTAAAATCCAGACCAGGTTAGCAAATAGAGGGGCAATAGACATGGTGCCAGTTCTGGAGGAGGGTATAAATGCTCTAAATGGGGCTTACCACATGGACCCACCATGACAACGGCATCAGGATGGAGTGAAATTTTCAACCTTGGACTATTTTTCTTTTGAAACCTATACTTCACCTTATTTTTTCCAATCAAATAAAGAATTTAGGATGAATTTCTTTACACAGTGAGTGGTGAGAATGTTCAACTCGTTGCTATGTCGAGTGGTTGAGGCAGTTGTTGCATTTAAGGGGGGCTTGATGCATTTATGAGGGGGAAGGGAGATAGAGGGATAATAAGGGCGGGGTGGGAAAGGTAATTAGAATGGGAAGAAGCTCATGTGGAATATAAGCAATGGCATAGACTATTGGGGACAAATGGCCTGTTTCTGTGCTGCATATTCTATGTAAAGTAAGGCAAGTATTCACTCTATATTGATTTTTACTGTTTGTGTTTGTAAGATACGGAAGTAGAATTGCCTTTCTGCATGTGTGTTATCAATATTTGAAAACATAATGATCCAAGTAGATTTTCTGACAACTCAAATTAAAGTGGTTCTTTCAAGCTCATCATGCAAACATGTCTTTAACCAATTGTACCTTTCAGACAGATAGAGTGGTGTGCATCGATTGTTTTAACAACCTAGATATCAAATAACTTGGCTGTCCTCAACTAGAAAGCTTGGCACCAAGACAAGACTGCAAGCTTGCATACTTTAACATCTCAGAAGTGTAAAAGAATTGGTGATGCAATCAACCTGTAAGGTTGGGCAATCAACTGTAGATGGTTACCTTCTCCTGAAATCAATAGTTACTTTGTGTATTGGCTTACTTCTGCACAAAGACAAAGTAATTCTAGTCATTAGACAGCTAGCAGAGTTCCTTTTAAAAATATTCTATAATGCATTAGAGTATTAATATAAAACCAAACAAAGATCTGTCATGGGAGTTACATGGCATTATTAAATATTATGATACACTGAAGGAACAGTATGATGCCATAAGGGACAGTAATTAGTTACAGCCATCATTTTATTTTCAATCTATTTTATTGCCTCTCCTTCTCCCCCATATGTCAGAGTAGCCATTTTGTAATCAGTACTCCAAGCAGCGAGGCTAGCCCACGATGCAATCAACATGCTGCCCACAATTCTACTTCAGAATAATAAAACATGACATTAAGTGGCAGGAAAAAAAATTACCCTGCTTCTGGAAAATGCTAACAAAAATCATTGCAATAATTATTTCATTGTAAAAGGTTTACTTTAAACCACATTTATGCCAGACAACATTTTTTTAGATAAGCATGAGCGGGAACGGGAACGGGAACGGGAGCGGGAACAGGAGGTCAGGGCCTATAAAAAGGCCAGCAACAGTCGGAGGAGCCACAGGAGCCAGCTGGTACTGGGAAAAAAGTTTAAAAAAAAATCAAAATCGAAGTGTGATGTCACAGCCAAGCGGGTAAGTGATTGACTGGTGGACTGGTGAGTATTTTTCTTTTCTTTTCTTGTTATTTTTCTTTTTCTTTTCAGTAGGAAACCTTTGGCATTGTTGCAAGTAGGATCTGCCAGTAAATATATGTGATCTTTATTATCTAAGGAGAGCCAGTTAATTAAATTGGCTGTTTGCTGAGTAGTGGCTGGGTGTGTTGTGCTAAGGTTTAGAGTTTAGTTCTACTCGATAGTTGCGAGTGTAACTAGTGGGATGGCAGGGCAGCTCAGTCCCATGGATTGTACATCCTGTGGCATGTGGGAAGTCCCGGGTGCTTCGCGCAGCCGGGGCGACCACATATGCGGGAGGTGTCTCCCACTGCACCAACTCGAGCTCCATGTTTTGGAGCTTGAACGACAGCTGGGGTCACTGCAGTACATCCGTGAGACTGACAGCACGTTTCTAGACGCGATCACCCCACAGCTTAAGAATGTGCAGGCAGAGGGGGAGTGGGTGAGAGCCAGACAGAAGCAGAGGTCTAGGCAGGTAGTGCAGGAGTCCACCGAGTCCATCGCGCTCTCCAACCAGTACTCTGTTCTGAGTACTAGTGAGGGCAATGGTGGCTCTGAGGAGTGCAGCCAGAGCCAAGTCCACGGCACCACGGGTGGCTCAGCTGCACAGGGCGGGAGGAAGAAGAATGGAAGAGCTATAATGGTAGGGGATTCAACAATCAGGGGAGCAGACAGGCGTTTCTGCGGCTGCAGACATGACCCTAGGATGGTATGTTGCCTCCAAGGATGTCACCGAGCGGCTGCAGGCATTCTGGGGGGAGAGGGTGAACAGCCAGAAGTCGTGATCCACATCGGTACGAATGACATAGGTAGGAAGAGGGATGAGGTCCTGCAGGCAGAGTTTAGGAAGCTAGGAGGGAGATTAAAAAGCAACACCTCAAAGGTAGTAATCTCCGGATTACTCCCAGTGCCACAAGCTAGTGAGTACAGAAATAGGAGGATAGAGCAGATGAATATGTGGCTGGAGAGATGGTGCAGGCAGGAGGGCTTTAGTTTCCTGAGACATTGGGACTGCTTCTGGGGGAGGTGGGACCTGTACAAGCCGGACAGGTTGCACCTCAACAGAGCCGGGACCAATATCCTCGCGGGGAGGTTTGCAAGTGCTGTTGGGGAGGGTTTAACCTAGCTTGTTAGGGGGATGGGAATCTGAAAATAGATTCAGTAGGGAGGGGAGTAAAGCTGAAATTAGCAAGCAAAAATAAGGAAAGTGAGTTTGAAGGAGAGAAGAAACAAGCAGGAAAAAATGGTAAAAAAACAAACTTAAAGGCACTTTGTCTAAATGCATGTAGCATTTGTAACAAAATAGATGAGTTGACGGCACAAATTGAGACAAATGGGTATGATTTGATAGCCATTACAGCGACGTGGTTGCAAGGTGACCAGGACTGAGAATTAAATATTCAGGGATACTTGACAATCCGGAAGGACAGACAGAAAGGAAAAGGAGGTGGGGTAGCTCTATTGATAAAAGATGGAATCACTGCTATAGTAAGAAATGATATTGGCTCAAATGATAAGGGTGTTGAAACAGTTTGGGTGGAGATAAGGAACAATAAGGGGAAAAAGTCATTGGTGAGCGTAGTCTATAGGCCCCCTAACAGTAGCAACTCTGTTGATCGGAGCATAAACCAGGAAATAGTGGGGGCTTGTAAAAAGGGAACAGCAATAATCATGGGTGATTTTAACCTCCATATCGATTAGACAAATCAAATTGGTCTGGGTAGCCTTGAGGAGGAGTTCATAGAGTGCATAAGGGACGGGTTCCTTGAGCAGTATGTAACGGAACCAACCAGGGGGCAGGTTATCTTAGATCTGGTCCTGTGTAATGAGACAGGATTAATAAACAATCTCCTAGTAAAGGATCCCCTCGGAATGAGTGATCATAGCATGATTGAATTTCAAATTCAGATGGAGGGTAGAAAGTTGGATCTCTAACCAGCGTACTAAGCTTAAGTAAAGGAGACTATGAAGGTATGAGGGCAGAGCTGGGTAAAGTGGACTGGAAAAATAGATTAAAGTGTAGGACAGTTGATGAACAGTGGTGTACATTTAAGGAGATTGTCATGTATGTACTTTTGGGATCACCAGCCACTAGATGGCGTCACTGTTGGAGGCCATTGGGCTGCACACACGTGTGTGCAGTCCAAGTATAAAAGGCCAGCCATTTTGTATATTAGTCACTTTGGGCCTTAATAAAGCAGAGCCAAGGTCATATCTCTTGGAGTTAGACAGTACTCAGTCTAAAAGTTATTGCATGCACAACATTCCAATACCCCCATCTGAGATATTAACACTGTCTTTTACAAATTGAGATGGTCTGGTGTTTTACGCTCCGGGTTGACTGTCTCAGTTCAACTCCAGCCTTGGGTGAGTTTTCAGAGCCTGTTGTGACTGGTGGCTGAGTGGCTGACCTGGTGGGAGTGGCAATGGCCATGTCAGGGATTGAAAGTCCATTTTCATTGAACATGTCAGTGATTGAAAGTCCCGATTCACTGATGACCACTGAGTCCTCTGATGACTGGGTTGTCTGGTAGGTTGGTTGGTCGTTGATTGTCTCTTCCTCCGACTGTTCTGGTTCGTCTGTGTGCCACAGCTTTGTCTGATCCGTATGTTTCCTGCATGTTTGCCATTTTTGAGCTTGACAATAAATACTCTGTTGCCCTTCTTGGCCATGACAGTACCAGCGATCCACTTGGGACACTGACCATAATTCAGAACATATACAGGATCATTTACAGAAATATCGCGTGACACAGCTGCGCGATCATGATACCCTTACTGACTTTGTATTCTATATTCAACATGATTATTCAAGTCAGGGTGTACAAGTGATAGCTTGGTCTTAAGACCTCTCTTCATCATTAGTTCAGCAGGCGAGACTCCGGTAAGCGTGTGTGGTCTTGTCCTGTAACTCAGCAGTATGTCTGCAGACGGGTCTGCAGTGACCCTTGGGTTACTCACTTCATACTTTGCTTTATGATTTGGACAGCATGTCCTGCTTGCCCGTTAGATGTAGGTTTGAACGGTGCTGACCTTACATGTTTGATACCATTGAGTTTTATGAGTTATTGAAACAACTGACTGATGAAGCACGATCCATTGTCGCTAACAACGATGTCAGGCAGACCACGTGTCGCGAACATGACACTGAGATTATCAATGGTAGCTGTGGATGTGCTGGATGACATGATTATACACTCTATCCACTTCAAATATGCATACACCACAACTAAAAACAGGAAGGGACCTGCAAAGTCCATGTGGATCCTGGGCCATGACTTCTGTTATGTTTATAGTGTACTTATGAATGGCTCCACAAGGCAATGTGTTGTACTTGAACTGTAGTGACCTTGGTCCTTTATTACAAACTCCAGAGTGCTGCGCAAGCATGCTATGCAGCCTTTTATACAGGGCCCTGCCACCAGGACAGGAAACCCTCAGTCTCCACCAGTTGCGCCCTCTAGTGGTGCCAGCATGTATGTACACAGTGTGAACCTTATTGATAGTACATCAGATAAACAAGTCTCCATCTTATACAATCCCACAGTGACTACACATAGAGTACATCGATAGTCAGCATATACAACATCACTCTCCCCAAGTCCTTTGTGCCAATTACCTTTGCAGTCTGTGCTCTGGCTTAGCTCTCCCCAGATTTAAGTGACAATAGCCCTTGTACCTTGGTTGTGCTTTGGCTTGGCCCTCTCCCTGTTAACCCCCAAGTCCTTTTGCCACAACGTTGGGTAGTGGTTACCAGATTGGATGGTTCGATGATGCGGTGGAGGTTCCAGTGGGTTCTGGGTGTGATCCATATGTGTGTCCATGGCTACATACATCCATTTCTCCCCCACCCACCCCCCCGCAAAGCAAGAACATGCAGCAGGCCCATTAACATTAACAAATAGGATCAGACACAGTGCAAGTACAAAGAAAGGAAGAAAAAAAAAAATTTCTGTTTGTATCGTGACACCTAGTTTTGGTGACTTATATTTGTTATGTTTTACGGTTGTGTGCCAGGATAGGGTAGATTGCATTCATGGTTCAGTCATGGTCAGTACTGAGGTAGCAGTACAGGTATGCGAGGTCACTAGTTCCAGAGCAACTGGATGGGGTCCTAGTCGTCTGATGGCAGCGCTGCGCCCCCTGTTAGTGGGGTGGGCTTGGTTCACTCACCTTGCCAGGACTCAGGGCCTTTGCCGTTGCCTAGTGATGGGAAGAGCCACAGATGTATGTGGCCTCCCTGTCCTCCTTTGAGGGCTGCAGAGTCTTCTGCTTGCTCTCTCACGGTGTTGGGAACCTGGCTGTTCCAGGTCCTGTTTGGGGAACTCATTGGTTCTGACCTTTCGCTCCCGGACATGGCCGCGGTAGTGACTAGGTCTGGGGGCTGCCCCGTCTCCACCCGGGTGGTGGGCAACGGCGGCCGACTGCGTGTATTGGCGCCGTTTTTGTTTCCAGGTCTGTGGCGAATGGTGCCATCAGATGCCTGCAGCGTGGGATAGACCTGGGGCGGGGTATCAGGCTCCGCGCCTTTATCCTCCAGAATTCACTCGCTTGCTGCTTTAGGGGACACTCTATTCCCGACATCTCGCAACAACATTTAGTTCTTTGCATTTGGACTGGTACCGACATCTCGCAACAACATTTTGTTCTTTATATTGGGATTGGTACAGACATCTCGCAACAACATTCTGTTCACAATCTTAATCGGTTCGTTACATTGATTGCCATGCATACAATGTCTATTCAAGTTCAGTTGGTTGCAGGTCTCCTTTAAGAGAACCCTGCTGACTTTACCACAATCAGATCCTTTGTTGGACCCCATGTGTTGGTCCCTCAGCATTGCACCTCGTGATGATGCCGCGGCCATCTTTTTTTTCAGCCATGCTGCTCCTCGCTGCTGCACGGGCGCCATCTTGCCTCGGTCCTTGAGGTCGACTGCCTTGATCCTTCTCTCCCGTGATTCTGCCACAAACGCTGGAAGGGTACCTATGAATTTGATCTTACTCCCCAGGAGTCCTGCCACTGAAGCCGGGAAGGTATTTTTAGATCGTTCCGCTTGGATCATTGCCACGCAGTCGTGATGGACGGTCTGTGCCTCAGGTGCTGCGCTGGTCTGTTCTCTGGTGCCTGACCCAAGTGAAGATAAGGTTTTCCTCTGCCTCTGAGCACGGGGGACATCGGTTGCTGGAGTGAAGAGGTCTTCCCATTTCCACTGGATCTTCCACCTTCTTCCGAGTTGCTTTGAGCCATCACCTGCAACATTCCATAGAGGTAATTTTTTGCATCATGCCATCATGGATTACACTTACATCTGCACTACCAAGGGCTGGGATTGGCCCCGTGGTGTAGGTGCACAACTTTTCCTGCACTGGAATCATTCCACAGCTTCTCAAAGGCATCCTGGCTCATCACTGACTGGCTCACTCCCGTGTCCACTTCCATGAAGACTGGAACGCCATTTATCTTCCATCTTCACTAGTGGACATTCGGTGGTGCAGGTATATACTTCTTGGGGCTGAGCTGCCTCTTTGGCCAAATCATCACACTCCCCGCTGGATTCAAAGTCAGCTACTGACTCCTCTGCAAGACGGTGAGTCATATTTCTTTCACACATAAGAACATAAGAATTGGAACAGGAGTAGGCCATCTAGCCCCTCGAGCCTGCTCCGCCATTCAATAAGATCATGGCTGATCTGGCCGTGGACTCAGCTCCACTTACCCATCCGCTCCCCGTAACCCTTAATTCCCTTATTGGTTAAAAATCTATCTATCTGTGATTTGAATACATTCAATGAGCTAGCATCAACTGTTTCCTTGGGCAGAGAATTCCGCAGATTCACAACCCTCTGGGAGAAGAAATTCCTTCTCAACTCGGTTTTAAATTGGCTCCCCCGTATTTTGAGGCTGTGCCCCCTAGTTCTAGTCTCCCCCACCAATTGAAACAACCTCTCTGTCTCTATCTTGTCTATCCCTTTCATGATTTTAAATGTGTCAATAAGATCACCCCTCATCCTTCTGAACTCCAATGAGTAAAGACCCAGTCTACTCAATCTATCATCATAAGGTAACCCCCTCATCTCCGGAATCAGCCTGGTGAATCGTCTCTGTACCCCCTCCAAAGCTAGTATATCCTTCCTTAAGTAAGGTGACCAAAACTGCACGCAGTACTCCAGGTGCAGCCTCACCAATACCCTATACAGTTGCAGAAGGACCTCCCTGCTTTTGTACTCCATCCCTCTCGCAATGAAGGCCAACATTCCATTCGCCTTCCTGATTACCTGCTGCACCTGCAAACTAACTTTTTGGGATTCATGCATGCACAAGGACCCCCAGATCACTCTGCACTGCAGCATGATGTAATTTCTCCCCATTCAAATAATATTCCCTTTTACTGTTTTTTTTTCCAAGGTGGATGACCTCACATTTTCCGACATTGTATTCCATCTGCCAAACCTTAGCCCATTCGTTTAACCTATCTAAATCTCTTTGCAGCCTCTCTGTGTCCTCTACACAACCCGCTTTCCCACTAATCTTGTGTCAGCTGCAAATTTTGTTACACTACACTCTGACCCCTCTTCCAGATCATCTATGTATATTGTAAACAGTTGTGGTCCCTGCACCGATCCCTGTGGCACACCACTAACCACCGATTTCCAACCCAAAAAGGACCCATTTATCCAGACTCTCTGCTTTCTGTTAGCCACCAATTCTCGATCCATGCTAATACATTTCCTCTGACTCTACGTACCTTTATCTTCTGAAGTAACCTTTTGTGTGGCACCTTATCGAATGCCTTTTGGAAATCTAAATACACCACATCCATCGGTACACCTCTATCCACCATGCTCATTATATCCTCAAAGAAATCCAGTAAATTAGTTAAACATGATTTGCCCTTCATGAATCCATGTTGCGCTGCTTGATTGCACTATTTCTATTTAGATGTCCCGCTATTTCTTCCTTAATGATAGCTTCAAGCATTTTCCCCACTACAGATGTTAAACTAACCGGCCTATAGTTACCTGCCTTTTGTCTGCCCTCTTTTTTAAACAGAGGCGTTACATTAGCTGCTTTCCAATCCGCTGGTACCTCCCCAGAATCCAGAGAATTTTGGTAGATTATAACGAATGCATCTGCAATAACTTCCGCCATCTCTTTTAATACCCTGGGATGCCTTTCATCAGGACCAGGGGACTTGTCTACCTTGAGTCCCATTAGCCTGTCCAGCACTACCTCCCGAGTGATAGTGATTGTCTCAAGGTCCTCCCTTCCCACATTCTCGTGACCAGCAATTTTGGCATGGTTTTTGTGTCTTCCACTGTGAAGACCGAAGCAAAATAATTGTTTAAGGTCTCAGCCATTTCTACATTTCCTATTATTAAATCCCCCTTCTCATCTTCGAAGGGACCAACATTTACTTTATTCACTCTTTTCCGTTTTATATATCGGTAAAAGCTTTTACTATCTGTTTTTATGTTTTGCGCAAGTTTACTTTCGTAATCTATCTTTCCTTTCTTTATTGCTTTCTTAGTCATTCTTTGCTGTCGTTTAAAATTTTCCCAATCTTCTAGTTTCCCACTAACCTTGGCCACCTTATACGCATTGGTTTTTAATTTGATACTCTCCTTTATTTCCTTGGTTATCCACGGCTGGTTATCCCTTCTCTTACTGCCCTTCTTTTTCACTGGAATATATTTTTGTTGAGCACTATGAAAGAGCTCCTTAAAAGTCCTCCACTGTTCCTCAATTGTGCCACCGTTTAGTCTGTGTTCCCAGTCTACTTTAGCCAACTCTGGCCTCATCCCACTGTAGTCCCCTTTGTTTAAGCATAGTAAGCTTGTTTGAGACACTACTTCCTCACCCTCAATCTGTATTACAAATTTAACCATACTGTGATCACTCATTCCGAGAGGATCTTTTACTAGGAGATCATTTATTATTCCTGTCTCATTACACAGGATCAGATCTAAGATAGCTTGCTCCCTTGTAGGTTCTGTAACATACTGTTCTAAGAAACAATCCCATATGCATTCTATGAATTCCTCCTCAAGGCTACCCCGTGCGATTTGATTTGATCAATCGATATGTAGGTTAAAATCCCCCATGATTACTGCCGTTCCTTTTTCACATGCCTCCATTATTCCCTTGATTATTGTCCACCCCACCGTGAAGTTATTATTTGGGGTCCAAGAAACTACGCCCACCAGTGACTTTTTCCCCTTACTATTTCTAATCTCCACCCACAATAATTCAACATTTTGTTCATTGGAGTCAATATCATCTCTCACAACTGCCCTGATATCATCCTTTATTAACAGAGCTACCCCACCTCCTTTCCCTTCTTGTCTATCTTTCTGAATTGTAAGATACCCCTGTATGTTTAATTCCCAGTCTTGGCCACCCTGCAACCACGTTTCTGTAATGGTCACCAAATCATACCCATTTATAATGATTTGTGCTGTCAATTCATTCATTTTATTTCGAATGCTGCGTGCATTTAGGTAGTGTTTTAATACTAGTTTTTAAACCATGATTTTTAGTTTTGACCCCTCCTGCAACCTTCATATTCATACGAATAATTTAGCACCAGGTTCCCCACGAACATGCTATGCGTAAACAGGAGAGAGGCGGCGCCCATCCGTCCGCACTCCAGCCCCGAAACAAGCGGCACTACACACCGACCGGAGTCGGCTATCCCAGGCCAACCGGTGATCCGCGACGCTAGGGTATCGTTACGTTTAGGGGGGATTCTGACTTAGAGGCGTTCAGTCATAATCCCACAGATGGTAGCTTCGCACCATTGGCTCCTCAGCCAAGCACATACACCAAATGTCTGAACCTGCGGTTCCTCTCGTACTGAGCAAGATTACTATTGCAACAACACATCATCAGTAGGGTAAAACTAAGCTGTCTCACGACGGTCTAATGCAGGGAGACAGAGGGAGACAAAAAGGAGGCAAAAGCAAAAGACAGAAAGGAGATGAGGAAAAGTGGAGGGCAGAGAAACTCAAGGCAAAGAACAAAAAGGGCCACTGTACAGCAAAATTCTAAAAGGACAAAGGGTGTTAAAAAAACAAGCCTGAAGGCTTTGTGTCTTAATGCAAGGAGTATCCGCGATAAGGTGGATGAATTAACTGTGCAAATAGATGTTAACAAATATGATGTGATTGGGATTACGGAGACGTGGCTCCAGGATGATCAGGGCTGGGAACTTAACATCCAGGGGTATTCAACATTCAGGAAGGATAGAATAAAAGGAAAAGGAGGTGGTGTAGCATTGCTGGTTAAAGAGGAGATTAATGCAATAGTTAGGAAGGACATTAGCTTGGATGATGTGGAATCTATATGGGTAGAGCTGCAGAACACCAAAGGGCAAAAAACGTTAGTGGGAGTTGTGTACAGACCTCCAAACAGTAGTAGTGATGTTGGGGAGGGTATCAAACAGGAAATTAGGGGTGCATGCAATAAAGGTGCAGCAGTTATAATGGGTGACTTTAATATGCACACAGATTGGGCGAGCCAAACTGGAAGCGATACGGTGGAGGAGGATTTCCTGGAGTGCATAAGGGATGGTTTTCTAGACCAATATGTCGAGGAACCAACTAGGGGGGAGGCCATCTTAGATTGGGTGTTGTGTAATGAGAGAGGATTAATTAGCAATCTCATTGTGCGAGGCCCCTTGGGGAAGAGTGACCATAATATGGTGGAATTCTGCATTAGGATGGAGAATGAAACAGTTAATTCAGAGACCATGGTCCAGAACTTAAAGAAGGCTAACTTTGAAGATATGAGGCGTGAATTGGCTAGGAAAGATTGGCGAATGAGACTTAAGGGGTTGACTGTGGATGGGCAATGGCAGACATTTAGAGACCGCATGGATGAACTACAACAATTGTACATTCCTGTCTGGCGTAAAAATAAAAAAGGGAAGGTGGCTCAACCGTGGCTATCAAGGGAAATCAGGGATAGTATTAAAGCCAAGGAAGTGGCATACAAATTGGCCAGAAATAGCAGCGAACCCGGGGACTGGGAGAAATTTAGAACTCAGCAGAGGAGGAGAAAGGGTTTGATTAGGGCAGGGAAAATGGAGTACGAGAAGAAGCTTGCAGAGAACATTAAGGCGGATTGCAAAAGTTTCTATAGGTATGTAAAGAGAAAAAGGTTAGTAAAGACAAACGTAGGTCCCCTGCAGTCAGAATCAGGGGAAGTCATAACTGGGAACAAAGAAATGGCAGACCAATTGAACAAGTACTTTGGTTCGGTATTCACTAAGGAGGACACAAACAACCTTCCGGATATAAAAGGGGTCAGAGGGTTTAGTAAGGAGGAGGAACTGAGGGAAATATTTATTAGTCGGGGGGAAATTGTGTTGGGGATATTGATGGGATTGAAGGCCGATAAATCCCCAGGGCCTGATGGACTGCATCCCAGAGTACTTAAGGAGGTGGCCTTGGAAATAGTGGATGCATTGACAGTCATTTTCCAACATTCCATTGACTCTGGATCAGTTCCTATGGAGTGGAGGGTAGCCAATGTAACCCCACTTTTTAAAAAAGGAGGGAGAGAGAAAACAGGGAATTTCCAGTAGAGTGGATAAGGGAGAACCAGTTGATGTGGTATATTTGGACTTTCAGAAGGCGTTCGACAAGGTCCCACACAAGAGATTGATGTGCAAAGTTAGAGCACATGGGATTGGGGGTAGTGTACTGACATGGATTGAGAACTGGTTGTCAGACAGGAAGCAAAGAGTAGGAGTAAATGGGTACTTTTCAGAATGGCAGGCAGTGACTAGTGGGGTACCGCAAGGTTCTGTGCTGGGGCCCCAGCTGTTTACACTGTACATTAATGATTTAGATGAGGGGATTAAATGTAGTATCTCCAAATTTGCGAATGACACTAAGTTGGGTGGCAGTGTGAGCTGCGAGGAGGATGCTGTGAGGCTGCAGAGCGACTTGGATAGGTTAGGTGAGTGGGCAAATGCATGGCAGATGAAGTATAATGTGGATAAATGTGAGGTTATCCACTTTGGTGGTAAAAACAGAGAGACAGACTATTATCTGAATGGTGACAGATTAGGAAAAGGGGAGGTGCAAAGAGACCTGGGTGTCATGGTACATCAGTCATTGAAGGTTGGCATGCAGGTGCAGCAGGCGGTTAAGAAAGCAAATGGCATGTTGGCCTTCATAGCAAGGGGATTTGAGTACAGGGGCAGGGAGGTTTTGCTACAGTTGTACAGGGCATTGGTGAGGCCACACCTGGAGTATTGTGTACAGTTTTGGTCTCATAACCTGAGGAAGGACATTCTTGCTATTGAGGGAGTGCAGCTGATTCCCGGGATGGCGGGACTGACCTATCAAGAAAGACTGGATCAACTGGGCTTGTATTCACTGGAGTTCAGAAGAATGAGAGGGGACCTCATAGAAACATTTAAAATTCTGACGGGGTTAGACAGGTTAGATGCAGGAAGAATGTTCCCAATGTTGGGGAAGTCCAGAACCAGAGGTCACAGTCTAAGGATAAGGGGTAAGCCATTTAGGACCGAGATGCGGAGGAACTTCTTCACCCAGAGAGTGGTGAACCTGTGGAATTCTCTACCACAGAAAGTTGTTGAGGCCAATTCACTAAATATATTCAATAAGGAGTTAGATGTGGTCCTTACTACTAGGGGGATCAAAGGGTATGGCGAGAAAGCAGGAATGGGGTACTGAAGTTGAATGTTCAGCCATGAACTCATTGAATGGCGGTGCAGGCTAGAAGGGCCGAATGGCCTACTCCTGCACCTATTTTCTATGTTTCTATGTTTCTATGTTTCTATAGACTGGTCAGCCTGACCTCAGTAGTGGATAAAATGATGGAATCAATTATTAAGGATGTCATAGCAGTGCATTTGGAAAATGGTGACATGATAGGTCCAAGTCAGCATGGATTTGTGAAAGGGAAATCATGCTTGACAAACCTTCTGGAATTTTTTGAGGATGTTCCCAGTAAAGTGGACAAGGGAGAACCAGTTGATGTGGTATATTTGGACTTTCAGAAGGCTTTCGACAAGGTCCCACACAAGAGATCAATGTGCAAAGTTAAAGCACATGGGATTGGGGGTAGTGTGCTGACGTGGATTGAGAACTGGTTGTCAGACAGGAAGCAAAGAGTAGGAGTAAATGGGTACTTTTCAGAATGGCAGGCAGTGACTAGTGGGGTACCGCAAGTTTCTGTGCTGGGGCCCCAGCTGTTTACATTGTACATTAATGATTTAGATGAGGGGATTAAATATAGTATCTCCAAATTTGCGGATGACACTAAGTTGGGTGGCAGTGTGAGCTGCGAGGAGGATGCTATGAGGCTGCAGAGTGACTTGGATAGGTTAAGTGAGTGGGCAAATGCATGGCAGATGAAGTATAATGTGGATAAATGTGAGGTTATCCACTTTGGTGGTAAAAACAGAGAGACAGACTATTATCTGAATGGTGACAAATTAGGAAAAGGAGAGGTGTAACGAGACCTGGGTGTCATGGTTCATCAGTCATTGAAGGTTGGCATGCAGGTACAGCAGGCGGTTAAGAAAGCAAATGTCATGTTGGCCTTCATAGCGAGGGGATTTTAGTACAGGTGCAGGGATGTGTTGCTACAGTTGTACAGGGCTTTGGTGAGGCCACACCTGGAGTATTGTGTACAGTTTTGGTCTCCTAACTTGAGGAAGGACATTCTTGCTATTGAGGGAGTGCAGCGAAGGTTCACCAGACTGATTCCCGGGATGGTGGGATTGACCTATCAAGAAAGACTGGATCAACTGGGCTTGTATTCAATGGAGTTCAGAAGAATGAGAGGGGACCTCATAAAAATGTTTAAAATTCTGACGGGTTTCGACAGGTTAGATGCAGGAAGAATGTTCCCAATGTTGGGGAAGTCCAGAACCTGGGGTCACAGTCTAAGGATAAGGGGTAAGCCATTTAGGACCGAGATGAGGAGAAACTTCTTCACCCAGAGAGTGGTGAACCTGTGGAATTCTCTACCACAGAAAGTAGTTGAGGCCAATTCACTAAATATATTCAAAAGGGAGTTAGATGAAGTCCTTACTACTTGGGGGATCAAGGGGTATGGCGAGAAAGCAGGAAGGGGGTACTGAAGTTTCATGTTCAGCCATGAACTCATTGAATGGCGGTGCAGGCTAGAAGGGCTGAATGGCCTACTCCTGCACCTATTTTCTATGTTTCTGTGTTTCTATGTTTCATACATATTGTTGCATCCTATCACCTTGTGGTTTACACTTACCCCAGTGTTACTCTGCTCTGTTGCACACTGCCTTTTGCATTCTTTCTTGGGGTCCTGTTCATCTGAGCTCTCACCTACTCTAACTAGCTGAGAGCCCTTTCCTGAGTTCCGAATACTCCTCGCATTGAGGCACTGAGCTTTCAGGCTTGCCTTTTTATAACACTTTGACCCCTTAGAATTTAGCTGTACAGTGGCCCTTTTTGTTTTTTGCCTTGGGTTTCTCTGCCCTCCACTCCTTTCTGTCTTTTGCTTCTGTCTCCATTTTGTTTCCCTCTGTCTCCCTGCATTGGTTCCCATCCCCCTGCCATATCAATTTAACTCCTCCCCAACAGCACTGGCAAACACTCCCCCTAGGACATTGGTTCCGGTCCTGCCTAGGTGCAGACCATCTGGTTTGCACTGGTCTCACCTCCACCAGAACCGGTTCCAATGCCCCAGGAATTTGAATCCCTCCCTGCTGCACCACTGCTCAAGCCACGTATTCATCTGAGCTGTCCTGCAATCCCTACTCTGACTAGCTCGTGGCACTGGTAGCAATCCCGAGATTACTACTTTTGAGGTCCTACTTTTTAATTTAGTTCCTCGCTCCTTAAATTCGTCTCGTAGTACCTCATCCCTTTTTTACCTGTATCGTTGGTACCAATGTGCACCATGACAACTGGCTGTTCACCCTCCCTTTTCAGAATGTCCTGTACCCGCTCCAAGACATCCTTGACCCTTGCACCAGGGAGGCAACATACCATCCTGGAGTCTCGGTTGCAGCCGCAGAAACGCCTATTTATTCCCCTTACAATTGAATCCCCTATCACTATAGCTCTCCCACTCTTTTTCCTGCCCTCCTTGCAGCAGAGCCAACCACGGTGCCATGAACTTGGCTGTTGCTGCCCTACCCTGTTGAGTCATCCCCTTCAACAGTCCTCAAAGCGGTGTATCTGTTTTGCAGGGGGATGACCGCAGGGGACCCCTGCACTACCTTCCTTGCACTGCTCTTCCTGCTGGTCTTCCGTTCCCTATCTGGCTGTGGACCCTTCACCTGCGGTAAGACCAACTCGCTACACGTGCTACTCACGTCATTCTCAGTCTCGTGGATGCTCGAGAGTGAATCCACCCTCAGCTCCAATTCCGCAACACGATCCGTCAGGAGCTGGAGGCGGATACACTTCATGCACACGTTGTCGTCAGGGACACCGGAAGTGTCCCTGAGTTCCCACATGGTACAGGAGGAGCATATCACGTGACCGAGCTCTCCTGCCATGACTTAACCCTTAGATACACTTAATTTGGTGACAACAATGTTAACAGGTTACTGACTGATGTAAAAAAGAAGAAAAGCTACTCACCAATCACCAGCCAATCACTTGCCCCTTTGGCTGTGAGCTGGAGGTGGCCCTTCGTGTTACAGGCTTTGCATATGTACTCAGCAAACCGACACTGGTGAGCCCTACGGTTTCCTCTGCAATGCCAGCATGGTGCTACTCGATTAGCACCCCTTGGTGGACTCTGAGTTCTGGAACCCTGAGGTCTGTGCTCTCTGCCCTGGGCAGAGCCACTTTCAACAGTCTTGCCTGTGAAAGGCACCATTCTGTGTACAGTACTTGCCGGGTTTGAGTCCAGAAGCTGAATGATTTGCTTGGTGCTGCAGGTCGAGGTCATGAATGCCTGACTGATGCCAATGGCTTTCTGCAGGTTGACTGTGGTGTTGGCAGATAGTAGCTTGTGAAGGAGACCCTCGTGGCCAATTCCTATATTGAAGATGTCTCGCAATGTTTTGTTGATGTGTGTGCCAAAACACACGGTGCCGCAAGTCTCCTGAGGTCGGCAGCTTATTTTGCAATCTCCTGGCCCTCAGGTCTGCGGTGCGTGTAGAATCTGAGCCTGGCCGTGAGGATGCTCTCCTTTGGTTTAAGTTGGTTGCGAATTAGTTCAGTCAGCTCAACGTATGTCTTATCTTTGGCATTTGTGGGTGCCAGCAAGTCCCTAACGAGGCGGTAGATCTCAGGCCCACAACTGCTCAGCAGTATAACCTTGTGCTTCTCCGCAATGTATCTGTCTCCCTTGCCAGGTCGTTTGCCACGAAATATTGCTCGAGCCTTTCCGTGAAGGCATCCCAATAATCACCCTCTGCAAAGTCTTTTAGTGTGCCAAAGGTAGCCATGATCGCGTGAAAGTCCTTATTCTCGTCGCCAGTTGTTATGTCTATAGTGTACTTATGAATGACTCCACAAGGCAATGTGTTGTACTTGAACTGTAGTGACCTTGGAACTTTATTTCAAATTTCAGAGTGCTGTGCAAGGATTGTGTGCAGCCTTTTATACAGGGCCCTGCCACCAGGACAGGAAACGCCAGTCTCCACCAGTTGCACCCTCTGGTGGTGCCAGCATGTATGTATACGGTGTATACCTTATTGATAGTACATCAGGTAAACAAGTCTCCATCTTATCCAATCTCACAGTGACTACACATAGAGTACATCCATACTCAGCATATACAACAGTTTCGACAGCCAGACCACAGACTCAGCAGCGATTCCGCTGGTGCTTTGCTGAGCTGCATGCAAGTGTTGCACTGATGCACACATGAGTCCAGTTCAGCATCAATTCTCGGCCACCATACATGACACCTGGCGATGGCTTTCATCATTACAATGCCAGGATGTGTGCTATGTAGCTCACGTACAAATTTCTCTCTCCCTTTCTTGGGCATAACAACATGATTGCCCCACAGTATACAATCCGACTGAATATACAGTTCGTCTTTGCGATAAATGTAAGGTTTGGTCTCCTCCCACATTTGCTTCAGTATGGTAGACCAGCCACCTTTGAGGATGCAACTCTTCACCACCGATAAAATCGGGACCTGGTTGGTCCAGTTCTTAACTTGTTGAGACGTGACAGGGATTCCTTCAGTCTCAAAAGCATCCATAACTAACAATAGATCCGCTGGTTGTGGCGTTTCTACCTCTGGTGTGGGCAACAACAGACAGTTCAAAGCCTCGGCACAATTCTCGGTGCCAGGTCTATGACGAATGACATAATCATAAGCGGATAATGTCAGCGCCCACCTCTGGATGCTGGATGAAGCATTGGTGTTGATACTTTTGTTTTCAGAGAACAGTGAAATGAGCGGCTTGTGGTCTTTCTCCAGTTCAAACCGAAGGCCAAACAGGTACAGTTGCATCTTTTTAACCCCATACACACAGGCTCTTTCCGCTTTCGATAAATTTTTTGAAGCATACGTGACTGGTTGATGCTTACCCGACTCATTAGCTTGTTGGAGTACGCAACCAATTCCATATGACGAAGCATCACAGGCCAATACTAAATGTTTACATGGGTCATAATGTACCAGCAGCTTGTTAGAGCAAAGCAGATTAATGACTTTCTCAAAAGCTCTGACTTGAGATGCACCCCACACCCAGTTGTCACCTTTTCTTAGCAGCATGTGCAGTGGTTCTAATAAGGTGCTCAATTTAGGTAGGAAGTTACCGAAGTAGTTGAGTAGACCCAGGAACGAACACAGCTCGGTCACATTTTGCGGCTTGGGTACATTCTTGATGGCCTTGGTTTTCGCGTCAGTGGGCCTGAAGCCATCAGCAGCAATTTTCCTTCTCAGGAATTTGACCTCTGGTGCCATGAAGTCGCACTTCGAGCGTTTCAGTCTGAGTCCCACTTTGTCCAGACGATGTAGAACCTCTTCCAGGTTATTCAGATGTTCCTCAGAGTCACAACCTGTGATCAGGATATCATCTTGGAACATGACGGTTCTGGGAACGGACTTCAGTAGACTCTCCACGTTCCTCTGAAATATTGCTGCAGCCGAGCGAATTCCAAAAGGGCACCTGTGATAAATAAACAGTCCTTTATGCGTGTTAATGCACGTAAGTCTCTTCGACATCTCGACCAACTCCTGTATCATGTAGGTCAACGTCAAGTCTAGTTTGGTGAACGACTTCCCCCTGCTAGCATTGTAAACAAGTAATCAGCCTTCGGTAACGAGTACTGATCCTATTTTGAAACCCTGTTGATCGTAGTCTTGTAGTCTCCACAGATTCTGACTATTCCATCACTTTTCAGCACAGGAACAATGGAGCTGGCCCATTCATTAAATTCAACCGATGATATGATCATTTCATGCTGGAGTCTGTCCAGTTCAATTTCAACCTTCTCCCTCATCATATACGGAACTGCCCGAGCTTTATAATGGACAGGTTTTGCTTCTGAGTCCACGTGGATCTGTATCTTGGCTCCGGTGAAGTTGCCGATGGCTGGTTTGAACAGCGAGGGGAACTTGTTCAGTACTTGGGCACATGTATCTTTCTCCGACGACAATGCCTTGATGTCGTTCCAATCGCATCTGATTTTTTTCAAGCCAGTTCCTGACGAACACCGTAGGGCCATTGCCTGGGACAATCCATAGTGGTGACTCATGAACCGCACCGTCATACGGCACTTTAATTGTGACACTGCCAATCACCGTTATGAGTTCTTTGGTGTACGTGCGCAACTTGGCATTGACTGGACTCAGCCTGGGCCTCACAGCCTTAGTATCTCACAGCTTGTTGAATGCCCTCTGGCTCATTATCAATTGACTCGCTGCCGTGTCCAGTTCCATCGATACCGGCACCCTATTAAATTTCATGTTGATCATTATCGGTTTGTTCTTAGTTAGGAACGAATACAGTCCATACACTTCCTCCTCTGGTATCTCAGATTGCGTATCTGGATCCGCGCTAGTCTGACCATCATCCTCTACGTGGTGTGTCACAGCACGCTTGCTCATCTGTGGACTCTTGCGCTGGAGATGCCCCACTCTCAGATAGCCTTTGCAACTATATTGCTTAAATAGGTACTGCTGGTGCCGGTGATAACCCCCACAATGCCAACATGGAGAAATCGGATGCATTCCTGCTGACGGACTTTGGGCAGCCACAGGTTTCGTGTACACAATCGGATAGGCCCTACCATGTGCTGCTCTGCCAAACCGCGAATCAATCATATTTACAGTACTTGCCGAGTTTTGATTTTTCACTGATATCTGCTTTAGACTTCTATCCGTCGTCATGCATGACTGAGTGATCGTGATGGCCCTGTTCAAATCCAACGTCTCCACCGCTAGTAGTTTGCACAGGATCACCTCATGGTTGAGGCCGATTACAAAGAAGTCCCACAGCATGTCTGCCAACACAGCCCCAAACTTACACAGTCCCGCTAGACATCTCAGGTCGGCAACGAATTCTGCCGCATTCTGGCACTCTGAGCGAACGTGCGTATAAAATCTGTATCGCGAGATGATGATGCCTTCGTCTGGCTGAAGATGGTCCTGTACCAGTGTACACAATTCTTCATACATCTTCTCTGTTGCACAAACAGGCAGTAGTAGATTCTTTATCAGACCATACATTTTTGGACCACAACCGTGAGGAACACCGCCCGGCACCGATCTGCGTCGCCGACCTCCTCCATTTTGTTGGCCACAAAGAACTGGCTCAAACGGCTCACAAAGTCTGCCCAATCTTCTCCTTCTACAAATCGCTCCAACAATCCAATTGTGCTCAATTTTCCATGCAAATGTTCTTGTTGCCTCATCGCCAAATGTTATGCAATAACTGTTAGACTGAGTACTGTTTAACTCCAAGAGGTATGACCTTGGCTCTGCTTTATTAAGGCCCAAAGTGACTAATATACAAAATGGCTGGCCTTTTATACTTGAGCTGCACGCATGTGCGTGCAGCCCAATGGCCTCCACCAGTGACGCCATCTAGTGATCCCAAAAGTACATACATGATGGAGATATTTCACAACTCTCAAGAAAAATATATTCCAGTGAAGAGGAAAGGGTGTAAGAGAAAAGATAGCCATCCGTGGCTAACTAAAGAAATAAAGGACATTATCCAATTAAAAACAAGGGCATACAAAGTGGCCAAAACTCCTGGGAGGAAAGAAGACTGGGAAGCTTTTAAAAGCCAGCAAAGAACGACTAAAAAAATGATGAAGAAAGGGAAGATAGACAATGAAAGTAAACTTGCAAAATATAAAACCAGATAGCAAGAGTTTCTATAGGTATATAAAAAGAAAAAGAGTGGCTACAGTAAATATTGGTCCCTTAGAGGACAAAACCGGGGAACTGGTAACGGGCAATTTGGAGATGGCAGAAACTCTGAACAAATATTTTGTATCAGTCTTTATGGTAGAGAACACTAACAATATTCCAACAGTGGATAGTCAAGTGGCTATGGGGTGGGGGGGGGGGGGGGGCGGGGAGGAACTTAACACAATCACTAAGGAGGTGGTACTCAGTAAGATAATGGGACTAAAGGCAGGTAAATCCCCTGGACCTGATGGCTTGCATCCTAGGGTCTTAAGAGAAATAGCAGCAGGGATTGTGGATGCATTGGTTGTAATTTACCAAAATTCCTTGGATTCTGGGGAGGTCCCAGCAGATTGGAAAACTGCAAATGTAAAGTCCCTATTTAAAACAGGAGGCAGACAACGAGCAGGAAACTATAAACCATTTAGCTTAACATCTGTGGTTGGGAAAATGTTGAAGTCCATTATTAAAGAAGCAGTAGCAGGACATTTGGATAAGCAAAATTCGGTCAGTCAGAGTCTGCATGGATTTATGAAGGGGAAGTCATGTTTGACAAATTTGCTGGAGTTCTTTGAGGATGAAACGAACAGGGTGATAAAGGGGAACCAGTGGATCTGGTGTATTTGGACTTCCAGAAGGCATTTGACGAGGTGCCACATAAAAGGTGACTGCACAAGATAAAAGTTCACGGGGTTGGGGGTAATATATTAGCATGGATAGAGGATTGGCTAACTAACAGAAAACAGAGAGTCGGGATAAATGGTTCATTCTCTGATTGGCAATCAGTAACCAGTGGGGTGCCGCAGGGATCAGTACTGGGACCCCAACTATTTACAATCTATATTAACGACTTGGAAGAAGGAACTGAGTGTAACGTAGCCAAATTTGCCGACGATACAAAGATGGGAGGAAAAGCAACGTGCGAGGACACAAAAAATCTGCAAAAGGACATAGACAGGCTAAGTGAGTGGGCAAAATTTTGCAGATGGAGTATAATGTTGGAAAGTGTGAGGTTATGCACTTTGGCAGAAAAAAAATCAAAGAGCAAGTTATTATTTAAATGGAGAAAGATTGCAAAGTGCTGCAGTACAGCGGGACCTGGGGGTACTTATGCATGAAACACAAAAGGATAGCATGCAGGTACAGCAAGTGATCAGGAAGGCCAATGGTAACTTGGCTTTTATTGCAAAGGGGATGGAGTATAAAAGCAGGGAAGTCTTGCTACAGCCATATAAGATATTGGTGAGGCCACACCTGGAATACTGCGTGCAGTTTTGGTTTCCATATTTACGAAAGGATATACTTGCTTTGGAGGTAGTTGAGAGAAGGTTCACTAGGTTGATTCCGGGGATGAGGGGGTTGAATTATGAGGAAAGGTTGAGTAGATGGGCCTTTACTCATTGGAGCTCAGAAGAATGAGAGGTGATCTTATCGAAACGTATAAGATTATGAGGGGGCTTGACAAGGTGGATGCAGAGAGGATGTTTCCACTGATGGGGGAGACTAGAACTAGAGGGCATGATCTTAGAATAAGGGGCCACCCATTTAAAACAGAGAAGAGGAGGAATTTCTTCTCTCAGAGGGTTGTAAATCTGTGAAATTTGCTGCCTTGGAGAGCTGTGGAAGCTGGGACATTGAATAAATTTAAGACAGAAATAGACAGTTTCTTGAGAGATAAGGGGATAAGGGGTTATGGGGAATGTGCGGGGAAGTGGAGCTGAGTCCATGATCAGATCAAACATGATCTTATTGAATGGCGGAGCAGGCTCGAGGGGCCACATGGCCTCTTCCTGTTCCTATTTCTTATATTCTTATTTGTTAAAGACAAATCGTGGTTCAGCAATTTGATTGAATTTTCTGATGAGCTAACACAGAGTATTGATGAGGGCAATGCGTTTGCTTGTGGTGTACATGGATTTTCAAAAGGCGTTTGATAAAATGCCACATAATAGGCTTGCCAGCAAAGTTGAAGCCCATGGAATAAAAAGGACAGTGGCAGTATGGATATGAAATTTGCTAAGTGACAGGAAACAGACAATAGTGATGAAGGATTGTTTTTTGGACAGGAGGAAGGTGTACAGTGGTGTTCCCAGGGATCAGTAATAGGACCAAAGCATTTCATGATTTGGACTTAGGTGTACAGGGCACTATTCAAAATTTGCAGATGACACAGAACTTGGAATTATAGTGAACAGTGATGCGGATATGGATAGATTTCAAGAGGACAATGTCAGGCTGGTATAGTGGACGGACACGATGCAGATGAAATTTAACGCAGAAAAGTGCGAAGTGATACATTTTGGTAGGAAGAACAAGGAGAGGCAATATAAACAAAAGGACGCAATTCTAAAGGGAGTGCACGAACAGAGAGACCTGGGAGTATATGTGTACAAATCGTTGATGGTGGAAGACAGATGAGAAAGCGCTTAAAAAAGCATATGGGATCCTGGGCTATATAAATACAGGCATAGAGTATGAAGGCAAGGAAGTCATGATGAACTTTTATAAAACACTGGTTCAGCCGCAACTGAAGTATTGTGTCCAATTCTGGGCACCGCACTTTAGGAAGGATGTGATGGTTTTAGAGAGCGTGCAGAAAAACTTACAAGAATGGTTCCAAGGGCGAGGGACTTCAGTTACATGGATAGACTGGAGAATCATAGAATAATAGAATCATAGAAATTTACAGGGCCGAAGGAGGCCATTCAGCCTAACGGCCAACAAAGAGCTATCCAGCTTAATCCCACATTCCAGCTTTTGGTCTATAGTCTTGTAGGTTATAGCACTTCAAGCGCATAGCCAACTACTTTTTAAATGCTTTGAAGGTTTTCTGCCTCCACCACCCTTTCAGGCAGTGAGTTCCAGACCATCACCACCCTCTGTGTGAAGAAATTTCCCTGCAAATCCCCTCTAAACCTTCTACCAATTACTTTCAATCTATGCCCCCTGGTTATTGGTTATTGACCCCTCTGCTAAGGGGAATAGGTCCTTCCTATTCACTCTATCCAGGCCCCTAATAATTTTATACACCTCAATGAGGTCTCCCCTCAGCTGCCTCTGTTCCAAAGAAAACAACCCCAACCTATCCAACCTATTCTCATAGCTAAAATTCTCCAGTCCAGGCAACATCCTCGTAAATCTCCCCTGTACCCTCTCCAATGCAGTTACATCTTTCCTGTAATGTGGTGACCAGAACTCTACACAGTATTCTAGCTATGGCCTAACCAGTGTTTTATACATATCAAGCATAACCCCAATGCTCTTATATTCTATGCCTCGGCAAGTATCCCATATGCCTTCTTAACCACCTTATCTACCTGGCCTGCTACTTTCAGGGATCTGTGGACATGCACTCCGAGGTCCCTTTGTTCCTCTACACTTCTCAGTGTTCTATCATTTATTGTGCTTTCCCTTGCCTTGTTGGCCCTCCCAAAATGCATTACCTCACAGTTCTCCGGATTGAATTCAATTTGCCACTGTTCTGTCCACCTGACCAGCATATTGATATCTTCCTGCAGTCTACAGCTTTATTCTTCATTATCAACCACATGGTCAATTTTTGTATCATTTGCAAACTTTTTAATCATACCCCCAATATTCAAGTCCTAATCATTGACATATATCATAAAAAGCAAGGGACCTAGTACTGGGCCCTGTGGAACCCCACTGGAATCAACCTTCCGTTCACAAAAACACCCATCGACTCTTACCCTTTGCTTCCTTCCTCTGAATCAATTTTGGATCCAACTTGCCACTTTGCTGTGGATCCCATGGGCTTTTACTTTCGTGACCAGTCTGCCATGTGTATCAAAAGCCTTGGTAAAATCCTAATATTAACTGGGACAAAATGAGCGTGAAGGGTATAGAGGGTGCGGATTTCCTAAAATGAATTTAAGAGAACTTTTTTAGCCAGTATGTAGCAAGCCCAACACGGGAGGGGGTGGTTCTGGATTTAGATTTAGGGAATGAAGCTGGGCAGGTGGAAGGGGTATCAGTAGGAGAGCATTTAGGTGCTAGTGACCATAATTCAGTCAGATTTAAGGTAGTTATGGAAAAGGACAAGGATAAAAGTTCTAAATTGGGGAAAAGTCAATTTTACTGAGCTGAGAAGTGATTTGGCCACAGTGGACTGGAAACAGCTACTTGAAGGTAAATCAGTGTCAGGGCAGTGGGAGGCATTCAAGGAGGAGATCCGCAGGGTTCAGGCCAAATATGTGCCCTTAAAAAAAGGAGAGGGACGAATAAATCTAGAGCCCCCTGGATGTCGAAGGACATACAGGATAGGATAAAGAAAAAAAGGCAGGCTTATGACAGATACCAAGGGCTAAATACTGCAGAATCTCTAGAGAAGTATAGATAGTCCAGAAGTGAAATGAAAAAGGATATTCGGAAAGCAAAGAGCATGAAAAATTCTTGGCAAGTAAAATCAAGGATAACCCAAAGATGTTTTATAAATATATTAAGAGCAAAAGGATAACTAAAGAAAGGGTAGGGCCTATTAGAGTCCATGAGGGTAATCTGTGTGTGGAGGTGGAAGATGTGGGTATGGTTCTTAATGAATATTTTGTGTCTATTTTCACAAACGAGGGGGGTGATGCAGACACTACTACCGAGGAGAAGAAGTGTGAAATATTCGATGAAATAAACATAATGAGAGAGGAGGTATTAAGGGGTTTAGCAGCTTTGAAAGTGGATAAATCCCCAGGCCCAGATGAAATGTATCCCAGGCTGCTGTTTTGGATCGATAATAATAGACCCAGGTTTGGGATCTGGATGAATGTTAAAATAAGAGACAAGATAAATGAAGTAAAGAATAAAATATCATTTACTGAGAGAAAAGAAACATAATAATACAGTTTACTAAGAAAAGAGAAGTATGATAAGATGCAACAAAGCTCACGGCTGTCAGCCCGTCGGGAACTCCGCAACGGCGGCTGGTCTGGAGCCTTGGGGGTCCCGGCACCGCTCGCGAATCACGGTCCAAGGTGAAGTTCAAAGAGCTACTGGACAGTGCTGTTCCTTTATACTATTAAACAAACATACTATTGAACAAAACATGGGTGCATGTGGCTTATGGCCAACTCCTAATCTGTAAGGCCCCAGCTGCTCGTCCACAAAGTATGAGATCTCGAGGCGCCAACCGTCTCATATCAAGCTGGTGTGCGTCTCAAAGTTGCTTTCCCTATCTCTCTCTTTATAGCAACAACATTCCAGTGAAAAAATGTCACTGTGGTCCTCAGAATCCCACCACGATCAGGTTTCTGCTGGAAGCCGGCCACGACCACAAAACTTGCCATGCCCCCAGATCGAATTAATCACTGTGATGAGGTTCCACCGATTGTGTCCGTTTGTGGCCGTTTGAGAATACTCTTCAAATTAAGCTTTTTTGAGGGCACAAAGACACAAGTAGGCATGTTTTAAAAGTTTATTGCCATGAAAATCGGTCCCGTAGCACCCGTTTTTCCAATGCTATGGGTGCGATTTTGTGTCCAAAATGACATCTGTGCTGCGCGTGTCCACTTCTGGTGCAGGCCGCGCTGGACACCATTTTGGTAAGGTCATTAGCACGGGTGCTGGGAAGTAGGCAGTGTAGGTCAATCCTGATGTCAGTCATGGCGTACCGATGATTTGATGCCAGCGCTCCCATTTTTTACCTCAATGTTCCATCTAATACCTTATCTTTAAAGATGCACAGCTGAACATGCATTCAGCAGTAGCAAGGTCCTCCCACCCACCCTATTTAAAGTGATCATTAACTGCTCTCAGGTTAGTTCCTGATTGGTTTATACTGGCTCTTGATGAGTCTGTACAAGTGTTTGGTGTTTTGTTATCTTATTTGAAGTTGCTGAAGACTCCAGGGAGTGGTGCGGCAGCTTACCTCAAGGCTCTGCTCAGACCAGTTGCTCACATACATGAGTCATGAGTGCAGTAGTCTGTATCACCCTTGGACTGCAGCATGTCAGGGAGAATAAGCAAAGACGACATAGAGGAGGAAGGGGAAGAAGAGAAGGGAGGGAGGAGGCAACCAACACGACACCTTTCTGGCCGGGCTGTCCCTGATTGACTCATCTGACTGCGATACCAGTGAACGCAACATCAATTCCCCATTCATCAACAGTCCCACACCTTATCTCCCCCCTCTGATACTGATCATCATAGTATCCTCTTGGCCACAGTGCTACAATAAAAGCACAAAACAAGCATTACAAATCAAATTTATAAATCAAACCATCCAATATTACATAACAAAGTCAACCAATCACCCTTGTGCCTGTCCTCAGTGTGCCTTTGCCTATCCTAGTGCTCCTACACAGTGCTACCCCAGTGGCTGCAGCATCGCTGGTGGAAGGCTGCTGAATTTCAATGAGGGAGACTGCAGATGGCCTGCAGGATGACCTCAAGATGCACTGGGCCTAGGAGGCCCGGCCTTGGACTGCACCATCTCAACCGTCCAAGCTGGCTAGCTGACAGGCAAAAGCAAGGGCACTGGTGGAGTGGCAGTGGTGGTTGGATGAGTGCTGTCATCCTGAGAAAGGACAGCAGGTTTGTGCTCCACGGTACTACTGCCACTCCCCTAGGGCGGTGCCTATTGTTGGACTGCTGTGACACCCTGCAAGCCCCTTTCAATACTGGTAACTGCAGCCACGATGGCAGCAGTCTGCGCTGGCGTGGCAAGCAGCTGAGCATGCATGACACAAGTCAGAACTTCCACTGCATCACCCAGGTGTTGTGTGGTTTCTGTTTGTGCTGCAATTGAAGCTGAGACATCGGCCACCAGATGCTGCATCATGGTTGGGTCCACAATTGCACGAATGGAGTTGGCCATCGCTTCAATGCTGGAAAGATTCGGCTCCAAGCTCTGCACAAAGCCCTGTGCTAAGGTTGGTTCCGGACTCCTCCATGCTCCTTGTAATCGCACTCAGACTTTCTAGCAGGCATCCCAATGCACCAAGCACCTCATTGTGCACACCCATCAGCCTTCTTCTGTAGCCCACCTTATTGAAGTGCTCATCTGAGTCCTCTACTGCAGAACTCGTGTGCGACCTCACCCTCTGGTGAGCCGGCACCTTCACTACTGTTGCCCCCTGCCCTGGCTACAGGACACTCGTGCCTGATGTCTCACTACGTGCAGATCCCCTGTCTAACCTATCCTCTAAATGATGCAGAGTGTCAGTATCTGAGATGTTGGCTGCGAGTGTGAAATCGAGTAACGGTGCGGCGCCTTCAGCATTTCTGCCTTCTTCCTCTTGTAGTTCTTGTTCCTCTACCACTGCCTGGCTGGGGTGTAATTCTTAGCTGTCTGAAAGGAGAAACGCACAAAGGTAGGGTTGCGATGAGGGGAGTGGGGGTTCGGGGTGTGGAGGTGCATGAAGTAAGGTGCAAGCTCACAACACCTGCAGTAAATTTGAAGAGATTGTGGGATAAAGAAGAAGTGGGATGTGAAAAGGAGGATTGGGTATGAGAATACTGTCACCTTTGACTGCTTCAGCCTTGCCGCAGGCCACATGCTCAGCGACGGTTGCTCCAATAATCTCCTCCATGGACTTTTAGGTCATGCAAGCGCCCCTGTCTTCCTTCGGATAGCCCCTGCTGCCTCTGGTTATGAACCAAGTGAAGTAAGCGAGAGGGAAGTGTGGAATGTGTGTGGGTGACATGCTTGTCATGGTTGAATAGCTGGCAGTGTGTGCAAGCTGTGAGATGTGGGTGTGAAGCTTGCAGCAGTGCTAAGTGTGTGAGGGTGAGGTGAAGCTACAAATGTGAGTTGTGAGTCATGATTGATAGCAATTGTTGGTAGGTGAGTGAAGGAGGGCAGAGTGGTGGTGGTGAATTGAGCAGTGCATGAACCTAGTGGATCAGTTGTAAGGATATGGCATTTGAAAATGAATTTACTGACCATGACCACTCGTGTGAGGTCATTAAATTTCTTGCGGCACTGCATCCAGATCCTCGGGGCTACACTGCTGATATTGACTGCAACAGCTATCTGGTCCTATTGCCTTCTCCCAGTTTGCCTGGTGGGTTTCCTGGCTCTATGTGGATAGAGAACCTATCTCCTCCAGTTCACCTCCTGCAACAAGGCCTCCAATGCTGCATCGGAGATTTTTGAAGCCTGCTTCTCTCCCCTGTTGTGCCATTAGTATGTCTTCTTCCTGCTCAGAATGTCTTCCCCCACCACTTCCACCACCTACTCCAGACGCAATGCACCTCCCCTTTAAGAGGTGCAGGCTGCCTTTAAGTGGTGCAGGCTAGGTTTAAGTGGTGCTGGACTCACACAAACTTGGGCCCCCTGCTGAGGCATGCAGCCACTCAACAGTGCGTTCAACTCTGGGCTGCATGCTACTATCATGTAAATTAGCAGACAGCACGAAGTTTACGTGCTGCCTGCATCAGACTCAGGAGATGGAGGTCACTGAAGTATTTTCTGCTGTCCTCCCATCTGTGCTAATTTAATAAACCTAGAGTTCTCCTCCTGCAAGATCTTCATTTTGTCCCACAGTGTTGGTGAGTGGATTTTGAAATCAAAGAGATTTTGAAATCCAAAGTGTGGATTTTGAAATGCCACATAAGAACATAAGAAATAGGAGCAGGAGTAGGCCCTAGGACCCATCAAGCCTGCTCTGCCATTCAATAAGATCATGGCTGATCATCGACCTCAACTCCATATCCCTCAATTCCCCTGTTGAGGAGCTTGTTGTCATCATTAATCCTGCGGAACCTTTCTGCTTTAGTATTTTTTCAGGTCCTTCTTTTTCTGCCTGAAGTGTTTGTGTAAATGATTTATTACCCTATCAGTCTGGGTTAATTACTGACGTGGAAAGAAGCTTTGGTCTTTTTTTCAAAGTTGAGGAGGAGCATCAATGAAGATGGCATTGAAATAGTAGCCTGGCTCTCAAAGGTTGACAATTGATCCTTCACCTGTGCCCTCCTATCTATCCTCAGCGAAGACCTCTCACCCACCCCCAGGTTAGATCGCTTCTGTCACCAGCTCCACCTATCACACCTGCCATCTTAATTTCTGGCCAGCCACATAATCTTTCGCTCGTTCATGAGAGTGGGTAAACTTAAATTATGAGTAAGTATCCATTGGGTACTCCTCTTTCCAGCAAGTTAGATTTTTATGAATTGTGTTGATAGGTTTTAAATTCAGCATTGACCTTTGCCCTTCCTTTTAATCCAATGCTCTTTTCAGTTCTCATCCCGGGCAGTGACCCTTCTAATCCTTCTTTTTAATCACCAATGCCAGCAGTTTCCCTGCCACCCTGCTGAAGATAATTCCTAAATGAGGCCTGTTAAGGAGCTTGTAGTCATCGTTAATCCTGTTGAACCTTTCTGCATAAAACATTTACCTCATTAACATCTGATCGGGACTTTCATTCATTTAAACTATTTTGTGGGAAAAAAAACTGCTTTAGCAATTAGTGCCAATTGGAAAGAACTGTGTGCGGCAAAAGCATGAAAGTTAATGCAAACAGCAAACAATGCTTGTGCAACAATAACATGTGCTAGGTTGCAGAAAGATCTGAGCCTCTGATTAAAAATATAACATAAATTCGTTCTGTTACCTTACGGCGACCTATGGTTGCAGCATATGACATCTGCGGTGAGGAATGAATCAAGCAGAGTACTCGATAATGTCAGGAGCACGATGATTTATATAGTTTGCAAATATTCAGTCTTCAGTTCATCCATTTTTGGTGAAAAATGAGGCCATGCCTCATTTTGTGGAGAATTACATTAATCCTTTAATAACTTCAAATACAGTTTTAAAGTGTAGTCTCGCCACAGTGACGGTTTGAAAGTTAAATATATTTGTGCGTAGGGAGGGAGAGGGGGTAGGTTTCTCTTGGAACAGTTACATTTAAAATTCAAAGTCAAGAATGATATATTCCAGACATAAATATTTCTGTCTTGAATAATTTTGCTGAAAAATCTTTTTTGCCTAAGAAATATTCTGGTTAACTTATAAGGAGCTGGAATTTGTGCCAAGCACACAAGTGGGCTATCAAGGTGAGAAGGCAAAGTCAGAGGTGGGCCTGGTTAAACTGCTATACTTTTGGCTCCTCTATTTCCCCATATGCTGTTATAAGGACATTGTTCTGTCAGCAGAACACAAACTCCATGAAAGTTAATGAGAAAACTGATGAGGATTTCTCAGCCCATAATAACGAAAGTTGATGGTAACTCGTTCTTTCATTTTATCCTTGTTCATGTTTATGTTCCTGTACCTGTTCATACAGGATAACATGATTCCCATATACTTACTTTTAGCTCTTTTCTTTTGACAAAGAAAGAAGAAACTTGAATTCATATAGCGCCTTTCACTGCCTCAGGACCTCCCAAAGAACTTCACAGCCAATGAAGTACTTTTGAAGTGAAGTCACTATTGTAATGTAGGAAACCTTGGAGGCCAATTTGTGCACAGCAAGGTCCCACAAACAGCAACATGATAATGATCAGATAATCTGTTTTTAGAGACTTTGGTTGAGGGATAAATATTGGCCAGGACACATGGGAGAACTCCACTGCTCTTCTTCAAAGAGTGGCATGGAATCTTTTACATCCACCTGAGAGGACAGCTCCAAATGAACAAGACATGTTTTATTTCTGCATGTCCACAGCATTGGCACATATAAAATCGAAGATGGTGCTGGGGAAGAAGTAATTTGTTAGGTAAAGGTATTAAAGGTTACGGAACCAAGATGGGTAGAAGAATTTAAGGCATGACCTAATTGATTGGTGGATCAGGCTCAAGAGGATACTCCTGTTCCTATGTTCCTATAATTATTTGTGTAACTGCTGGGGATATTCATTATAAAGCTATAAGTTTAAAACATCCACTCTTCAATCAGTATTTTTCATAATTAATCAATGAAGATAACATGGAAATCTTTAACCTCAAATTATGAACTCCATTTAGTTCAAGTATGCAAGTTTACTCGTCTTCAAACCTTACAGTATCTTTCTGGAGCTAAGCACATGATTCTCAACTGTAAATCTGTTACCATACATAAAACCGTTTGTTTGAAACTGTAGCTGTTAACACCGCAAATGCTGAGTCAAGCCTATTAATCAGTGAGAGCACCAAACAGAATGTCAAGGGAAGGCAGCTTTACTGGGACATATTCCAGGAAGAGGTTGTATATTGTCTCCGATCTTACTGATTCCACTTTAACTAAAATAATAGTATAATGTCAGCATCTCTGTGATCAGGTCTGAGTGAGCTATCTCTCCAGCAGACTGTGACTGATAGTTGCTAATGTTTGACTTCGAGTCATATGGGAATCCAGAACACAGCAATGTGACAGCCCTGGGGGGAATGGAAGACCCTTTAACATGAATGAACATTTTAATGATGTTCAAGCAAGTGAAACTTTGCCTCCCCCCAACAGAATGTAGAATATCCTTCCATCAATAGTCGTCAATGTGATGTTGGTTAACTTACTAGTCATAGGATGGGTAGATGCATGAGTTTACACCAACTGGAGACTAGGTTGAGCATTGGTAGGTGCGGCCGTCTTTTATCATTGGATGAGATGTTAAACTGAGGCCCTATCTGCCCTCTCATGTGGACATAAAAGATCCCATGACACTATTGAAGAAAAGCAGGAAAGTTGTCCCCGGTATCCTGGCCAATAATTAACACTCTAGAACTTCACTAAAAAACAGATGATCTGGTCATTATCTCATTGCTGTGTGTGGGAACTAGCTGTGTGCAAATGGACTATCATTACATTTCTGACATTACATTTCCTACATTACGACAGTGACTAAATTTTTAAAAGTGTATCATTGACTCTAAAGAGCTTTGGGACGTCCTGTGGTCAATATAAATGGAAGTTCTTTCTCCTTTTGTTCGTTTCGTATGTTTGTATGAAACTCTTTTAGGAGTCTACCTGCAAAACATAAACAACATTAAACTGTGCCACCCGACCTGGGTGACACAGCAGACGTTTTCAAGCCCCTTTTTTTTTTTGGTTTTTGGTTTTTTTTTTTTTTTTTTTTTTTTTTTTTTTTTTTTTTTTTTTGGGGCGCTAAAATCAAATTTTTCCAGTGCCCCCTATAAAAGGAGAGGGGGACACTAAAAACACCGGCAATTAAAACAAATTAAACTTTAAAACGTAAAATCAAATTAAAATTTGGTTGCCGGGCGTGATGATGCACTCCAGTCCCTCCGGTGCCCACCTCTCGCGGAAAGCCGCGAGCGTTATGTTTGTATGAAACTCTTTTAGGAGTCTACCTGCAAAACATAAACAACATTAAACTGTGCCACCCGACTTGGGTGACACAGCAGACATTTTCAAGCCCCTTTTTTTTTTTGGTTTTTGGTTTTTTTTTGGGGCGCTAAAATCAAATTTTTCCAGTGCCCCCTATAAAAGGAGAGGGGGACACTAAAAACACCGGCAATTAAAACAAATTAAACTTTAAAACGTAAAATCAAATTAAAATTTGGTTGCCGGGCGTGATGATGCACTCCAGTCCCTCCGGTGCCCACCTCTCGCGGAAAGCCGCGAGCGTTATGTTTGTATGAAACTCTTTTAGAGTCTACCTGCGAAAACATAAACATTAAACTGTGCCACCCGACCTGGGTGACACTCCAGACATTTACAAGGCCCATTTTTTTTTTTCCCCCCGTTTTTGTGTTTTTTTTTTTTGTTTTTTCTTTTTTTTTTTTTTGTTTTTTTTTTTGGGGCACTAAAATCACAATTTTTCCCCAGTGCCCCCTATAAAAGGGAAGGGGACACTAAAAGCACCGGCAATTAAAACAAATTAACTTTAAAACGTAAAATCAAATTAAAATTTGGTTGCCGGGCGTGATGATGCACTCCAGTCCCTCCGGTGCCCACCTCTCGCGGAAAGCCGCGAGCGTTATGTTTGTATGAAACTCTTTTAGGAGTCTACCTGCAAAACATAAACAACATTAAACTGTGCCACCCGACTTGGGTGACACAGCAGACATTTTCAAGCCCCTTTTTTTTTTTGGTTTTTGGTTTTTTTTTGGGGCGCTAAAATCAAATTTTTTCAGTGCCCCCTATAAAAGGAGAGGGGGACACTAAAAACACCGGCAATTAAAACAAATTAAACTTTAAAACGTAAAATCAAATTAAAATTTGGTTGCCGGGCGTGATGATGCACTCCAGTCCCTCCGGTGCCCACCTCTCGCGGAAAGCCGCGAGCGTTATGTTTGTATGAATGTATGATGCAATGTATGCACCTGTGAGTATCGTCACAGGTTTGTAGGGCTGTTATCGAGAGATGGGCACCGGAGGGACTGGAGTGCATCATTTCAACCGGGAACAGAATTTTAATTTGATTTGATTTGACAAAGGTTCCCTTTATGTTGAATTGTTCATTTGTGATTTTGGTGACCTCGAAAAAAAACAAGGGGGCACTTGAATGAAAGATTCTGGAGTGTGTGCCGCCCTTTAATCAGGGGACACTTGTTTTAAATTTAAAGTTGATTTACAGGTACAACAAAATAGTTGTAAAGCTATTGCATTGTGAGTGGCTTAGCCAGTCACATGACATTCACAAGACTCAATAAAACCCCAGTCAGTTGAGGTATGCCTGTGAGCCTAGTGGATGAACTGGTAATGTGTAATGTGATTGTTAAATCTTTGTAAATAAACCAACTAGTTCTTAATAGCAATGCGTTGCTATGAATTCTTAAGCAAAGAACCCATGAAGCAAATACATTACATATTAGATCAAAAATTGTCAGAACCCTAATAATTTAGACCTCTATTAATGGGCTTCAATATATAATGTAAGATTGTAATGTTAGGCTGTGGTTATATCATGATATTATCCCGAGATTGGCAACTGCTGGATGAAATTTGCCACCGGCAAGAGCCATAGTTAAATTGCCTGGCTGTAAATCACATACCTGGAGAGAGCCGAGACACTTATTCTCTAGGTAAAGGGATATATTTTCAGAGCATGAGCGTGACCAATTTAAAACATCATAAAGCCTTTGCTTACATCTGATGACATGAGATGCACATGTGGGCATCCCGAGCTCCTTTTTAAACCCAGTTTGCCCAAGTGGTGTAATACAGTCTCCCTGAGGGGTTTCACGATGCTGGTATTTATGAGTCTGATCAGGAGTTATCTGAAGCTGTGCTGGTTTTCTTCACAGAAATGCACGGTGGAAGCTGCTCATACAGAGCCAGAGCAGCGCAGCTGCACTCACATATTCCGCACACGGCAACTGTCACCGAGGACCCAGTCAGCATGACTATTTGAAATCAGTGTAGACCAGGCCCTCTCACTTCAGGGCTGCTCACTCAGTACAGCCCGAGACAATGGCCAGTGAAGGGGATGGAATCAACGATGAGGATACAGAATTTGTGGTGGGGACTGAAGACAATGGGCTGGATATTCAGGTGCTTTGCACTCTGGCTTTGATCTGTGCAATGCTTAGCTGAAGGAATTTATGGCTCCTCTAAGAGCAGCCTGACAACCCAGAGGCAATGGAGGGATCGGGGGAGGTAGTGGTGTTGTGAAACTGAGTGTTATAGGGCTAGAATTTCCCCAAAGCCCGCCAGCGCCTGCTTGCCGCCCAAAAAACCGCTAAGGCTGGGCAGATTATCACCGGCAAAAACTTTCCGAAAAAAAAATCTGCCCAGCGTAAAATATGGGCCTTGCATCCCCAATCTGGGCAAAAAATGTGCAATTTCAGCTAGACTGGACGGTGTCTAAAGAAAATACGCGATAAATTTAAAAAGCTACAAAAATTTACCCCGAGACTGCGGGTTGGGCTTAACACAAGAAAATGAATAAAATTATTTTTCAAAAAACCTAACTAAAAATCAAAAAAACATTCCCAACACACTCTTAAATTAAATCACCCCAACAGATTTTGAAAATAAATAGTAAAAGTCCAATCACTTACCTTTTTCTTGCAGACCTACTTCCCGACCACCCATCTTCGCTGATCCTCGAGGGCGATCTGTGGATGTTGCATGCTGTTGGTCCGCTCCCCAGCGGGTCTTCGAAACCGCTGGCATGCCTCAGCTGGGGAATTTTTTGCCGACCCGCTTCTCGCCCAAAATGGCCACGACTGCCGAGAAACCGGGCAGTGAAAGAGTCCAAATTCTAGCCCATAGCGCACACATGGAAGCTGACACCATGTATGTGGATGATGCGGGCAAGGAGCCAGTTAATAGGGGGCAAAGGATAGACCCTTGGAGAACTCTGGACGCAAGATGGGAAGGGGAGGTAAGTGGGGTCTCTCTGGCGCCGAGGTAGATTCAAGACTACATTTCTGGTGATGGAAGTTCAGAATGAAGTCAACCCTCAGTAACAGAGCTCATAATTCAATTCCTGAACAGCGCAGGTCCACAGTACTCATGATCCTGCTGACGATCAACCAGCTTGACTGGCTCCCTATTGGAAACTGGGGAGGTACATCTGTCGCGAGGGGCTGCGTTTCTTCCTAATAAGCTCCATATAGCCTGTAGGCAATGCTCTCAGTAGGGTGGTCTGAGATGGACAAGCAGTAGGAAGCTTTAAAGTGCACCGAGCTAGTAGACTGCATGGTTTCAGCTAGTTAAATTCGCAGTGTTTCTCCTACACTTAAGTTACTAAGCCTTGGCAGTTACCAACTTGGGCCTAAGCTCTCTGCAATAGTGTATCTCCTTGTGGTAAGAGTAACCAAACATAAATTCTGCCTCTGTTGTTTTCTCAGCAGCTCCATTTGGAGCTTCATCAGCATAACAACAACAACTTGTATTTATATAGTAAAACATCCCAAGGCGCTTCACAGCAGTGTTAATATACAAAACAATAAATTTGGTACTGAGCCACATAAGAAGAAATTAAGGCAGATGACCAAAAGATTGGTCAAAGAGATAGGTTTTAAGGAACGTCTTAAATGAGGCAAGAGAGGTCGAGCGATGGAGAGGTTTAGGCAGGGAATTCCAGAGCTTAGGGCCCATGCAGCTGAAGACACGGCCACCAATGGTTGAGCAGTTATAATCAGGGATGCTCAAGAGGGCAGAATTTCAGGAGTGCAGACATCTTGGGGGGATGTGAGGCTGAAGGAGATTATAGAGCTAGGGAGGGATGAGGCCATGGAGGGATTTGTAAATAAGGATGAGAATTTTGAAATTAAGGCATTACTTAACCGGGAGTCAATGTAGGTCAGCAAGCACAGGGGTGATGGGTGAGTGGGACTTGGTGCAAGTTAGGACATGGGCTGCCAAATTTTGGATGACCTCAAGTTTACATAGGGTTGCATGTGGGAGGCCAGCTAGGAGTGTGTTGCAGTAGTCAAGCCTAGAGATAACAAAGGCAAGGGTGAGGGTTTCAGCAGCAAATAAGCTGAGGCAAGGGCGGAGACAGGCGATGTTACGGAGATGGAAATATACGGTTTTAGTTATGCCACGGATATGTGGGGGGAAGCTCATTTCAGGGTCAAATGTGACACCTACGTTGTGAAAATGAAAGAGCAAGTTATTATTTAAATGGAGAATAATACAGGGGGACCTGGGGGTCCTGGTGCATGGAACACAAAAGTTAGTATGCAGGTACAGCAAGTGATCAGGAAGGCCGATGGAATCTTGGCCTTTATTGCAAGAGGATGGAGTATAAAAACAGGGAAATCTTGCTACAGTTATACAGGGTGTTGGTGAGGCCACACCTGGAATACTGCGTGCAGTTTTGGTTTCCATATTTAAGAAAGGATATACTTGCTTTGGAGGTAGTTTAGAGAAGGTTCACTAGGTTGATTCCGGAGATGAGGGGGTTGACTTATGAGGGAAGGTTGAATAGGTTGGGCCTCTACTCATTGGAATTCAGAGGAATGAGAGGTGATCTTATCGAAATGTATAAGATTATGAGGGGGCTTGACAAGGTGGATGCAGAGAGGGTGTTTCCACTGATAGGGGAGACTAGAACTAGGGGGCACGATCTTAGAATAAGGGGCCGCCCATTTAAAACTGAGATGAGGAGGAACTTCTCCTCTCAGAGGGTTGTAAATCTGTGGAATTTGCTGCCTTAGGGAGCTGTGGAAGCTGGGTCATTGAATAAATTTAAGACAGAGATAGTTTCTTAATCAATAAGGGAATAAGAGGTTATGGGGAGCGGGCAGGAAAGTGGAGCTGAGTCCATGATCAGATAAGCCATGATCATAATAAATGACGGAGCAGGCTCGAGGTGCCGTATGGCCTACTCCTGCTCCTATTTCTTATGTTCTTATGTTCTTATGAACAGTCTGGTTCAGCCTCAGACAGGTGCTTGGGAGAGGGATGGAGTCAGTGGCATGGGAACGCAGTTTGTGGTGGGATCAAAGATTATTTTGAAGAAGAGCAGGGGAGTTCTCCCTGGTGTTTTGACAAATATTCATCTCTCGATCAACATCACTACAACAGATTACCTGGTTATTATCATATTGCTGTTTGTGGGAGCTTGCTGTGCGCAAATTGGCTGCCGCGTTTCCTACATTACAACAGTAACTACACTTCGAAAATACTTTGTAAAGCGCTTTGGGATGTCCAATGGTCATGAAAGACACGATATAAAAGCAAGTCTTTCTTTCTTTCTTTCGATTGACTTACACTACAAAAATCAATCGATCTCAATCTTGAAAGCTCCAATTGTTTAACATCTCATCAAAAGACAGCACCTCCAATCACTTCCCTCAGTTCTGCACTGGTGTGTCAGCCTCGATTCTGTCACCCACAACCATCTGACTCAGAGGTGAGGGTGTTACCAACTGCGCCACAGCTTTACACGATGGGTTAATGGTGTCGTAGTACAGATCGCCCATGATTTAATTGAATGACAGAGCATGCCTGAGGGACTGAATGGCCTACTCATGTCACTATGTAATCGAGTGCCAAGTCATGTCATTTGTTTTTATTCAGATACAAATTTAAACTTTATTAAATCACCGGAGAAAGATTGCAACTGCAGTAAAAATGGGTTAGTTTTTTTAAATTGATCTCTCAATGCACATAATAAACATTTGTGCATTGATGCATTTTATTAAATGGGTCAAAGCAGCTGCATCAATACATAGGTACATTCATCAATCATTCATTAATCATCAGTAAGGTCAAGCTAGATGTTAATGAAGCATGTACTTATAAGGCATCGGAATCAATTTGTGTCCTCTCAGTATATGATGCAGACAAAAGTAAACAGGAGAAAGTAATCATAGTTGAAGTACTTTTACAGCTTGCAGGAGAAAGATGCTGCTTATGAGGAATTGGAATATCTTTGTATCAAATTATGCAAACTAGGGTCAAACTGTTTCCTATCAGTAATCGACGACCAAGACATCTGCTGTCTTTGGAAAATGTACTAAAATTGCCCAGAAATTAATATCTAGTGCTCTAAAGTCTAAAGAATGGGGAAGGGTCTTCACATGAGTGAACTACCGTTTTACAAAAGATTACAGAAAAATGCGTCTGTGACAAGATAGTTAAATTACAGTATTTTATTTCACCTACTTTTAAAATAGCTTGAGTGGAAGTTGTCATTCCTTACTGAATTTGAAACAGAAAGGTCAGAAAAAATTAAGGCCAGGAAACAAATGCCAGGAATTCACTCAGAGCTTCTCTCACTCCACCACCGTAATTTTGGCGCAAGTGTAATGGAACCCGTGTTTGAGTCTGTAAATGGTGAAGTGTTTGAAAATGAAGAATAAAGAAAGATATGGCAGAAAGGCAGGGCAATGGTATTTTCCCTGGATATTTTGAGGTCAGATATTTCAGGCGCCCCGGTTGAGGCAGGAACCTCTGCGGGGCTGGACATTCTGCATCTGGTGCAGACATTCCGTCCCGGAAGTGAAATTGGGGTTACCGCCCTTCATAGGAAGTGGAGCGCAATGTCGCATGCTCCACTTCCTTTCAGGGTGGGTTTGGGGGCACTACCCCGGCACATCGCGGAGCGCTACGCGGCCTCTCCACGTAACGCTGACGCGGTCCAACACCTCTCCCCTTCTATTAAAAGGCCCTTTGATGGCTTGCACTGGGCCACCAGGGATGCGGGGTGCAGTGGCAGTTGCACAAAGGCCTGACCGGTAAGGCGGGGGGTGGGGGGGTGTAAAACAAAAGATGGCGTGGCGCAGCGCACCTCCCCTTTAACTTTCACCCTGCGGTGGATGTGCGGCCCAGTTCGCGACCCGTGAGGCTGGCACGGGCGAAAAGGGGTCGCCACGAATGGCGATGATGTCATCATTGGTGGTGCAGTGGCCCGGAGCATTACCGGCAGGGCGCGGTGCTACTGTATTCGCGCCTCCTCTACTCCCGCACAATTTCGCGCGAGCCGGTAGTGCCCCCGCCCACCCTGGCAAAACACTTTTGATTTTGGGAGTAAACTAGTTGCTGCAGAGGATTTCAAACACTATTTAAAGGTATATCACCTTCCACTGTTCACTTGCCGCTAAAGGTTTGAAGAGGACACCGAGAGACTTTCTGGGACTCTTTGTCCAGACTTCATCAACCCTCTATCTACATTTATTCTAGACATTCTCTGAGGACTTCACCTAAAGCAAGAAAGAGCTGCGCTACTCTACCTTATTGGAAACCTTATAGGAGTCACCAGGAGAAAGGGATGCAGGGTCACCTTGGTCTGCAGGAGGAATGGGAGGAGGACATGAGTTAGAGCAGCATCAGCTGTTGGAGGAGAGAGGGACAGGAGGGACAGGAGGGTGAGGTGGACTCCTTCCCCTATGCAGGTGCATGACATCCCTCCTCCCCTGGACTTCCAGTGCCGTGTCCAAGAACCTGTGCGCCTTCTCACTTGGTCCTTGAGCCATCCTGAAACATGCCACTGTGTGCCAGCCTGCACACTCCACTCCTTCAGTGGAATTGGGTGCAAGGAGCCCACATATACTGTTCCACAAAAATTGCATCGAATCAGCGTTTGAGTGCTAAACTGGCAGGTGTTGTTGAGTTGAACAGTTGTGTGGGACAGGCTGGATGGACCAGATGATCTTTCCCTGTCCACATGTATAACCTGTATCTATTCTTTCTCCATCATTTATTTTATTTTTATTAAGAAACCTAAAGGAAGGGCCATGACCCACATCGCAAGAAACCACCAAGAGCTGGAGGGAGAAAAGGGTAGCTTCACCGATCCCACTCTGCAGCGCTGATTTCCAACCTGCTCTCGTTCTCTCTTCAAACACAGCCCCCTCACTGGGAACTTGGGTTTGGTGAGGATGAGGTATTTCCGGAAGTTGTGGTTGAGTTTGGGTTTTAAAAGCCTGTAGATTGTAAGAGGAAGTGAAGAATGAGTGAGGTAAGGGGCGCCACAGTCCTGAGGTCCGAGGAAAGAACAGGCTAGAAATTCGTATTGGGCGGTCGCACAAAATGGGTGACAGAAAATTGGCAGCCAGTTTTATCCTCTGCCTGATTTTCTCATCCATTGAAGTCCAAGACAAATTTATAGCCAAGTTCAAATTATGGTAATCAGCAATTGGGACCAAAATTGTGGGCTAAAACCAAGCTTTCAAACAAGTGTGTCTCATTAGCACTGCAACCATTTAGACCTGTTTTCACCCTTTCATCAAAATAACTCCCTAGATGCCTTCTGCTAAAGAGCTAACACCAGCACCGGCATAATGGACGTGGATAGAGAACTGGTTGGAAGAGAGGAAGCAGAGAGTCGGGATAAACGGGTCCTTTTTAGAATGGCACGCAATGATTAGTGGGGTGCCGCAGGGCTCAGTGCTGGGACCTCAGCTCTTTACAATATACATTAATGATTTGGATGAGGGAATTGAGTGTAATATCTTCAAGTTTGCAGATGACACTAAGCTAGGTGGCGGTGTGAGCTGTGAGGAGGATGCTAAGAGGCTGCAGGGTGACTTGGACAGGTTAGGTGAGTGGACAAATGCATGGCAGATGCAGTATAATGTGGATAAGTGTGAGGTTCCACTTTGGGGGCAAAAACACGAAGGCAGAATATCATCTGAATGGCGGAAGATTAGGAAAAAGGGAGGTGCAACGAGACCTGGGTGTCATGGTACATCAGTCATTGAAAGTTGCATGCAGGTACAGCAGTCGGTGAAGAAGGCAAATGGTATGTTGGCCTTAATAGCTAGGGGATTTGAGTATAGGAGCAGGGAGGTCTTACTGCAGCTGTACAGGGCCTTGGTGAGGCCTCACCTGGAATATTGTGTTCAGTTTTGGTCTCCTAATCTGAGGAAAGACATTCTTGATATTGAGGGAGTGCAGCGAAGGTTCACCAGACTGATTCCAGGGATGTCTGGACTAACATATGAGGAGAGATTGCATCGACTAAGCCTGGGGTTTAGAACGATGAGAGGGGATCTCATAGAAACATATAAAATTCTGACGGGATTGGACAGGTTAGATGCAGGAAGAATGTTCCCGATGTTGGGGAAGTCCAGAACCAGGGAACACAGTCTAAGGATAAGGGGTAAGCCATTTAGGACTGAGATGAGGAGAAACTTCTTCACTCAGAGAGTTGTTAATCTGTGGAATTCTCTACCGCAGAGAGTTGTTGATGCCAGTTCATTGGATATATTCAAGAGAAAGTTAGATATGGCCCTTACGGCTAAAGTGATCAAGGGGTATGGAGAGAAAGCAGGAAAGGGGTACTGAGGGAATGATCAGCCATGATCTTATTGAATGGTGGTGCAGGCTCGAAGGGCTGAATCGCCTACTCCTGCACCTATTTTCTATGTTTCTATGTTTAGTGCTGTCATTTCTATAATTCTATAGATCACAAGCAGAGTGCCATAGAGCTCTGTGTGGGCGTTGCTGTTAATTATCTTTAAGATATAATGGAACTATTCACAAGTTTGTATGTGACAGAAAAATGGACACAGGAGTTGGGAATGTAGATCAAATCAGTGACTTACAGTCCAGTTTAGGGGAATGGGCCCAAATGTGGCACATGTCCTTTATTGTGGATACATGCAGTACTATGCATTTGGTTTGGGAAATTCCTGCCATATTTTAACCTTATGCAGGAGTAACCACTAAAGGTTACAGATTAAGAAAGGGGCATGGAAGTCACAGTTGATAAATGATTAAAGGTCCACAGCAGTGTGACTAAGTCATTGGAAAGACAAATAGGGCTTCAGATTATATTTGCTGAAAATCCAATATAAGAATAAGTTGTTCAAGGCTTTGGCATGGTCACACTGGGAGTACTATGTCATGTGTTGGTTCCCATGTATGATGAAGGACCGAGGCGGTGGAGAAGGTACCGAAGAGAGAAACCAAATGATGCCACAGGGAGGATTTTTACCTGACTGACCTGCCGGATACTGGGTGGGCAGTTATAATCGCCCAAATTACTTACCCGCCCTGGAGCCACCAGGAGCTGACATATTCTGTATTTTACCTGCTCCGGCGGCAAGGACATCATCAGGACCCAACTGCAATTTTAACTCAGGGTTGCGAGGGGTAGGGGGATGGCGGGATGTTAAAAGTTAATGGAAATAAAAATCGGGAGAGTTGTAAAATGGGCTGCTGCCGACTGGTTATCACCCGTTTCACACAATCGCCCAAAGTCAAACTTAGCCCCAGCGTTTCCAGGTTGTGAGTGATGTACCAGGTGACAAAGTCTTGCTCTGTTCCCTGAGGACCACTTGGAATTAATATAGCAGAATCTGTTCTTTATGCTAAATGTACATTCTGTTTCCATGGTGATGAAAGCCCCACTATGTCTTTTGTATTTTCTTTAAGGATTTGGCACTGGAGTCATGTGCCACTGTGGCATTATTGTCAATAAAAACGGAAGCCAGACATGGAGAAAGCCATAATTTCTTGCCTTGTCCAGTCTGCCTTGCATTTATGCCCAGCTGTAGAGGATAAATGAGTCATGGATGGCGCAAAGATAATCAGCACACATCCGTCTGTGGAAGCAAGTCATCCTCGTTCAAAGGACTGCCTATGATTATGATGATGATGATCCCACAGCACAGGCATATTCAGAAGCTGGATTCCCACTGCATCCAGATACAGAGATATATGAGTACAGTGGATGACCCAAGACATCGGGGAAATCAATAATTGATGAGTTGTCTGTGGTTCGTTCTTTCTCCCAATGTGATGTCAAGAAGCTGATAGACTGAGATGTCAAAAGTTGCAGTGATTTGAGAAAGTACTTCGACATCACTAATTGCTTATTCCAGTGGGATCTTTAAAAGATTTTTGTTGGGTGAGGATATCAAGGCATATGAAGCAAAGGCATGCGAATGGAATCGAGGTACAGATCAGCCATGATCTGATTAAATGGAGGCTCAAGGAGCTTACTGCTATATTAATGTTCCTATCAGCTGGTATAAAGAACAAGAACTGCGGTCAAACTACAGGCAATTAATTTCCTTACATCTCTGTGAACCACATTAAAGACGCTATATAAGTGGAAGTTGTTGTTGTGAGCCTGGCACACCAGACCAGCTTACTTTGCTTCCTCAGCTCATACATTACTTCCTTATTGAATCTGAATCTCTAACTGAGTTCATGACGAACTAATCGATAACACTAATGTAATGTCTTAAATCCTGAGGGATGGAACTGTTTCTGTACAACAAATGGATCCGTGTACCATCAATCGCGGTCTCCCAGTGATCAAAACAAATGGCACCCATTTAAACTGCAGGCTGAATTAAGCAATAACAGACTTTTAAACACATTAGGCTCGACCTTCGGTGCATTTGCGCCTCCCGTTAGTGTCCCCAGGGGGCACTAACGGGGCACAAATGCCTTACCGCCCGGGCGCAGCGCTGTTAACATCTCCCACCATAATGGGCTTCCGTGCCGGGTTGATCACACGGCACCTCTGCTCCATGGTGGTCCAGCTAGTCCCTTTTTCTTTAGCAGAGTATGCAGCGTGGACCCTTCCCTTTAATTGAGGGGCAAAACTAAATTTCTCCCCCATTCTTTTTGAATAGAATCACATCATCCAAGTTCCTCATTGACATGTGCAAAAAAAGTGCATTGGAATACAACAAGTCTGTAAATGATAGCTAGTGTTTTACAGTGACGCACTGTACATTCCTCTCAAATGCATATTGCGGATCTCACTTTGAATTATCTTTGTGCTGTGAGTTCATAGAAACATAGAAACATAGAAAATAGGTGCAGGAGTAGGCCATTCGGCCCTTCGAGCCTGCACCGCCATTCAATAAGATCATGGCTGATCATTCCCTCAGTACCCCTTTTCTGCTTTCTATCCATACCCCTTGATCCTCTTAGCCATAAGAGCCATATCGAACTCTCTCTTGAATATATCCAATGAACTGGCATCAACAACTCTCTGCGGCAGGGAATTCTATAGGTTAACAACTCTCTGAGTGAAGAGGTTTCTCCTCATCTCAGTCCTAAATGGCCTACCTCTTATCCTAAGACTATGTCCCCTAGTTCTGGACTTCCCCAACATCGGGAACATTCTTCCCGCATCTAACTTGTCCAGTCCCGTCAGAATCTTATACGTTTCTATGAGATCCCCTCTCATCCTTCTAAACGCCAGTGAATAAAGGCCCAGTTGATCCAGTCTCTCCTCATATGACAGTCCAGCCATCCCTGGAATCAGTCTGGTGAACCTTCGCTGCACTCGCTCAATAGCAAGAATGTCCTTCCTCAGATTAGGAGACCAAAACTGAACGCAATATTCCAGGTGAGGCCTCACTAAGACCCTGTACTACTGCAGTAAGACCTCCCTGCTCCTATACTCAAATCCCCTAGCTATGAAGGCCAACATACCATTTGCTTTCTTCACCGCCTGCTGTACCTACTTGACCACTTTCAGTGACTGATGAACCATGATACCCAAGTCTCGTTGCACCTCCCCTTTTCCAAATCTGCAGCCATTCAGATAATATTCTGCCTTCGTATTTTTGCCGCAAAATGGACCACCTCACATTTATCCACATTATACTGCATCTGCCATGCGTTTTCCCACTTACCTAACCTGTCTAAGTCAACCTGCAGCCTCTCAGCGTCCTCCTCACAGCTCACACCGCCACCCAGTTTAATGTCATCCGCAAACTTGGAGATATTACACTCAATTCCATCATCTAAATCATTAATGTATATTGTAAAGAGCTGGAGTCCCAGCACTGAGCCCTGCGGCACTCCACTAGTCACTGCCTGCCATTTTGAAAAGGATCCGTTTATCCCGACTCTCTGCTTCCTGTCTGCCAACCAGTTCTCTATCCACATCAGTACATTACCCCCAATACCATGGGCTTTGATTTTGCACACCAATCTCTTGTGCGGGACCTTGTCAAAAGCCTTTTGAAAGTCCAAATACATCACATCCACTGGTTCTCCCTTGTCCACTCTGCTAGTTACATCCTCAAAAAATTCCACAAGAGATGACAAGCATGATTTCCCTTTCATAAATCCATGCTGACGTGGTCCGATCCTCTCACTGCTTTCCAAATGCGCTGCTATTTAATCCTTAATGATTGATTCCAACATTTTCCACACTACTGATGCCAGGCTAATCGTTCTATAATCACCCGTTTTCTCTCTCCCTCCTTTTTTAAAAAGTGGTGTTACATTAGCTGCCCTCCAGTCCATAGGAACTGATCTAGAGTTGATAGACTGTTGGAAAATGATCACTAATGCATCCACTATTTCTAGGGCCACTTCCTTAAGTACTCTGGGATGCAGACTATCAGGCCCCAGGGATTTATCGGCCTTCAATCCCATCAATTTCCCTAACACAATTTTCTGCCTAATAAGGATATCCTTCAGTTACTCCTTCTCACTGAACCCACTGTCCCCTAGTACATCCGGAAGGTTATTTGTGTCTTCCATCGTGAAGACAGAACCGAAGTATTGGTTCAATTGGTCTGCAATGTCTATGTTCCCCATTATAAATTCACCTGAATCTGACTGCAAGGGACCTACGTTTGTCTTCACTAATCTTTTTCTCTTCACATATTTATAGAAGGTTTTGCAGTCAGCTTTTATGTTCCCTGCAAGCTTCCTCTCGTACTCTATTTTCCCCCTCTTAATTAAACCCTTAGTCCACCTCTGTTGAATTCTAAATTTCTCCCAGTCCTCAGGTTTGTTGCTTTTTCTAGCCAATTTATATGCCTCTTCCTTGGCTTTAACACTATCCTTAATTTCCCTTGTTAGCCATGGTTGAGCCACCTTCCCTGTTTTATTTTTACTCCAGACAGGGATGTACAATTGCTGAAGTTCACCCATGTGATCTTTAAATGTTTGCCATTGCTTATCCACCGTCAACCCTTTAAGTATCCTTTGCCAGTCTATTCTAGCCAATTCACGCCTCATACCATCGAAGTTACCTTTCCTTAAGTTCAGGACCCTAGTTTCAGAATTAACTGTGTCACTCTCCATCTTAATAAAAGAATTAATACCATATTATGGTCACTCTTCCCCAAGGGGCCTCGCGCAACAAGATTGCTAATTAGTCCCTTCTCATTACACATCACCCAGTCTAGGATGGCCTGCTTGCTAGTTGGTTCCTCGAGATACTGGTCCAGAAAACCATTCCTAATACACTCCAGGAAATCCTCTTCCACTGCATTGCTACCAGTTTGGTTTGCCCAATCAATATGTAGATTAAAGTTGCCCATGATAACTGCTGTACCTTTATTGCACACATCCCTTATTTCTTGTTTGATGCTGTCCCCAAACTCACTACTACTGTTTGGTGGTCTGTACACAACTCCCACTAACGTTTTCTGCCCTTTGGAATTCCGCAACTCCACCCATACCGATTCCACATCATCCAGGCTAATGTCCCTTCTTACTATTGCATTCATTTCCTCTTTAACCAGCAACGCCACCCCGCCTCCTTTTCCTCTCTGCCTATCCTTCCTAAATGTTGAATACCCCTGGATGTTGAGTTTCCAGCCTTGGTCACCCTGGAGCCATGTCTCCGTGATGCCAATTACATCATATCCGTTAACTGCTGTCTGCGCTGTTAATTCATCCACCTTATTCCGAATACTCCTCACATTGAGGCACAGAGTCTTCAGGCTTGTCTTTTTAACACACTTTGCCCCTTTAGAGTTTTGCTGTAATGTGGCCCTATTTGTTTTTGGCCTTGGGTTTATCTGCCCTCCACTTTTACTATTCTCCTTTCTATCTTTTGCTTCTGCCTCCATTTTATTTCCCTCTGTCTCCGTGCATAGGTTCCCATCACCCTGCCATGTTAGTTTAACTCCTCCCCAACAGCACTAGCAAACACATTGGTTCTGGTCCTGCCCAGGTGCAGACCATCCGGTTTGTACTGGTCTCACCTCCCCCAGAAGCGGTTCCAATGTCTCAGGAATTTGAATCCTCCCTTCTGCACCACTCCTCAAGCCATGTATTCATCTGAGCTATCCTGTGATTCCTACTCTGACTTGCATGTGGCACTGGTAGCAATCCTGAGATTACTACTTTTGAGGTCCTACTTTTTAATTTAGCTCTGAGCTCCCTAAATTCGTCTCGGAGAATCTCAACCGGTTTTTTACCTGTATTGCTGGTACCTATATGCTGTTCAAGCTGTTCCCAATGGCAATTATAGTAACTTTTACAACATGGGTTATTCTGGCTGTTCTCGGCATGGAACAAATGAGTAAAGGTCATGTTTCACAGGTCACTGACTATATTGGGCTTAATTTTCAAACAAACTTTGTATTTTGCACAAGCACAGAGAAATGAGAGGTAAAAGATCTAAACAGTGAGAATCTACAAAACGGTGAGAAAAGGGAGAAAGAAAACAGTTGGGCAAGATGGAAAACAGCAAACATAAAGGCAATCTAGCACATAGAGAGCGAACAAATGGAGAAACACCGATAAGAGAAGGAAAAGCACAATAAATTCTGTAAATCCTTTTTATTGAGTATTGCTCCACCAGCACTTAGGGTTAGAAATCCGTTTGGATAGCTGCAAGAGCCGGCTTTCGTACCGCTCGGCAAATTCAAAGTGCCGTTACCGGCGGTGCTGAGGAGTATCGTCCGGGAGTGTGGCGCCGGTGCGCTACACCCCCGGTCTCGACACGGATGCAACATTTGGTTTGTGCGGCACCTATAGCACCCCATAGTGACACTGCCAGAGAAAGCTGGCATGCAGAGATGTCCCGGAGTACTAAGGGAAGGAATGACTGCATGAGGTAAGTGTGATTGATATATATTTTTTTGCGATTTACCTTTATTTGGGGTGAGTAATGTATCAGGAATGTTTTTCGTGTTTTTATTCTGATTTTTTTTTGCAGGGAGGTCTCTCTAAGGGTGCAATGAAGCCGGCTCTTTAGCACGGGATATTCAGTTGCTCATCCAGCCGAGCGCCCTCAGAGAAGTGTGTAACGTTTCCCTTAGCGCTCCACTCCACTGTCAAGGCGCAACTACGAAATTTTTTGGCTGCCGTTGCAAAACATTTTCCGCTAAATTTAGTGACCGCCCGACATTAGCACCTTAAAATACCTTCAACCGAATTTCCAGCCCTATTAATGTCTTCATATTTCTTGTACAGGTATACCTTGGATTAAAACATCTTGGCAATTTATTTGCAAGTGTGTAGAAAAACACCAGCAAAGAAATGTAAGGACTATAGTCTTCGGGACCAAGTCTTAAAGCTTCGATTACATTATGTTCTGTGACATAATAGTGAAGTATTTTGTATATTAATATCAGGTTCTAACAAATGAGTAACAAGGGATATGGGCATAATTTGTCTGCTGCAATTTTCATTACTAAACATGTTACTTCAACAAAACAGAAGAAGCAAAACCGCTTAGCAGGCTGCAGTGGATAGTATTAACAATGCATTGCATTGAGCCAGATATTTCCGAGAGACTTCAAAACTCCAGTACAACTGCACAGAGAAGCAAGCTAGATTTTTATGACTTTTGCTTGCACTCTCCAAGGTGAAGGAAGAAGATGCTGTGGAATGGAATGGAATGGATTTTGAATGCCAGAGGGTAGCAACTCCCAGATCAGGTGTAGTGTGATGGAATACTGTGTATTGGCCCTCTACTATACCCAAACATTGCCTAAGCCCCAACCTCACCATCAAGTGTATTAGTGTGACATTCTTCCCTTCCCACACCCCACCTGAGATTAAGGGCAGTCCACTAAGAGCAGAAGATTTTGATCAAGATTGCTCCAACTCATTCCATGTAGGATGTCAGCAACCAACAGACTGAGGAGAGCTTCAACCCTTCATTCTTGGCTGAATTTGAACCTGGGTCCCACAGGTGAAAGATCAAGGTCTAACCCACTGAGCCATTCATTGGTCCCAGAAAGCTTTTAAGGATGACTGTCCTCAGATATTTGATAAAGATGTTGTTTGTTATTGCTAAAGTGTTCACAAGTTGTTGTGTTGTAAGATACCTGCCTTCCATTTATTCCACTCTCTGACCTACCACCCCTTGTCCCCAAGTGTCACGGGGATGAAGTTACGAGTTTAAAAATTATTTTATTGATTGCTATCCCAACTACTAAAAGACATTGAGGGACCTTCCATGTCAAAAGGTTTACCTGATATAATAGTGTAAATATAAATAGAAAATGCTGAAAATACTCAGCATGTCAGGCAGCATCTGTGGCGAGAGAAACAGAGTTAACATTTCAGGTTGATGACCCTTCGTCCGAACTGGAAAAAGTTAGAGATGTAACAGGTTTTTAAGCAAGTGTAGTGTTAAGTCCTTGCACACTACTATAAATTCACATGAGGCACATTCTGCAGACAAGGTCACTCTGTGACCCTAACCTTTATTCACAGGACCAAGATGTGATGACCCTGCGTGGGACCTCCCTTTATGATACCTGGATGACCAGGTGAGGAGTGTCTCCCACAAGTTCACCCCTGTGGTCAAGGTGCGCATTTCTTAGGTGTATACAGTATGCAGTGTTGTTACATGAAGGTTACAGTTACATGAAGGTTACATACATGACATCACCTCCCCCCAACGTATTATGGGGTCAAAGATTAAGCCTTTCGGGCAGTTAACGCTCTCTCATGGAGCACCGCAGTTGGGGCTCTGGTTGTTGAGCGCTGGCATGCATCTCTGTGCTCTGTGGTGATTCCGGCTCGTCCAGGCTGGCCGCAGGGACTGTGCATGCTGCTGAATGTTCTTGTTGCTCATTCACTGGCGGTGGTGTGGGCAGCATCTCATGATCTTCCTCAGGTTCCTCAGTGTCCATGCTGAACCTTTTTTTTACTTGGTCCAGATGCTTGCAGCATATCTGTCCATTGTTAAGTCTGACCACTATGACCCTATTCCCCTCTTTGCCAATTACTGTACCCTCAAGCCACTTGGGCCCCAAAGCGTGATTAAGAACAAACACAGGGTCATCAATTTCTATACATATCCCCTTTGAGTTACGGTCATGGCACTCATTTTGGGACTGGCGCTTGCCCTCAACAATGTCTGACAGGACTGGATGAATGAGGGACAGCCGAGTTTTAAGTGCATGTTTCATGAGTAGTTCCGCGGGCGGGACTCCCATGAGCGAATGCGGTCGGGACCTATAGGCCAGCATGAGGCGCGATAGGCGGCATTGAAAGGGGGGTCCTTGAATCCGGAGCATGCCTTCTTTTATGATTTGGACCGCACGTTCCGCCTGGCCATTGGAAGCCGGCTTGAACGGTGCTGTCCTGACATGTATGATGCCATTACCCGACATGAACTCCCGGAATTAATAGCTAGTGAAACACGGGCTGTTGTCGTTAACCAGGATATCCGGCAAGCCGTGGGTCGCAAAGACTGCACGTAGACTCTCCACAGTGGTGGATGTCGTGCACAAATTCAATATGATGCACTCGATCCATTTCGAGTACGCATCAACAACAATGAGGAACATTTTTCCGATGAATGGGCCCGCTTGGTCTATGTGAATACATGACAATGGCCTGGTGGGCCAGGGCCACGGGCTGAGTGGGGCCTCCCTGGGGGCATTGCCCAGCTGGGCACACGTCGTACACCTGCGAACACAGTGTTCCAGGTCTGAGTCAATTCCCGGCCACCATACATGTGACCGGGCAATGACCTTCATTAGCATGATGCCTGGGTGCTCGCTGTAGAGTTCCCTGATGAATGCTTCCCTTCCCTTCTGGGGCATGACAACCTGGCTGCCCCATAGTAGGCAGTTGGCTTGGATGGAGAGCTCATCTATCCGTCTCTGAAACGGTCTGACCTCCTCGAGGCATGCTCCGTGTGCGGGCGCCCAATCCCCAGTCAGGACACATTTCTTAATCAAGGATAGGAGGGGATCTCTGTTGGTCCAGATTTTGATCTGGCGGGCTGTGATGGGGGAGCCTGCGCTGTCAAAAGCGTCGACAGCCATGACCATCTTAGCACTTTGCTCCGCTGCCCCCTCAGTGGCGGCCAGTGGAAGCCTGCTGAGCGTGTCAGTGCAATTTTCGGTGCCTGGCCGGTGCCGTATGGTGTAGTCATACGCAGCCAGCGTGAGAGTCCATCGCTGTATGCGAGCTGACGCATTGGCATTGACAGCTTTGCTGTCTGACAACAGGGATGTTAACGGCTTGTGGTCCATTTCTAACTCGAACCTTCTGCCAAAAAGGCACTGGTGAATCTTTTTCACGCGTAGACACATGCGAGTGCTTCCTTTTCAAACATCCCATATCCCCTTTCTGCTTGGGAGAACGACCTGGAGGCATAAGCCACAGGTTGGAGTTGGCCCTCATCATTACTCTGCTGTAACACGCACCCAACCCCGTAGGATGATGCATCACATGTCTCAACCAATTTCTTACAGGGGTTGTACAGGGTTAACAGCTTATTAGAACAAAGCAGGTTCCGCGCCCGATTGAACGCCCGTTCTTGACAGTCCCCCCAAAACCAATCGCAACCCTTAAGCAGGAGCACGTGTAGCGGCTCCAACAATGTGCTTAAGTTCAGCAGAAAGTTCCCAAAATAGTTCAAGAGTCCTAGAAATGAGCGCAACTCCGATGTGCTGCCAGGCCTGGGCACACGATGAATCGCCTCCGTTTTGGATTCGGTAGGCCGGATCCCATCTGCGGCAACCCTCCTGCCCAAAAACTCAACCTCTGGGGCCAAAAACACACACTTGGACTTCTTTAGTCGCAGGCCTACCCGGTCCAGTCGGCGTAGCACCTCCTCCAGGTTGTGGAGGTGTTCCTCGGTGTCTCGACCCATGATAAGGATGTCGTCCTGAAATACGATTGTTCCAGGGATGGATTTGAGCAGGCTTTCCATGTTCCTTTGAAAGATAGCGGCTGCTGAATGAATGCCAAATGGACATCTGTTGTAGACAAACAGTCCCTTGTGCCTGGTGATGATGGTCAGTAGCTTGGATTCTTCAGCCAGTTCTTGGGTCTGAAGTGAGGTCCAACTTGGTGAACAGCTTGCCGCCTGCCAGCGTGGCATAAAGATCCTCTGCTCACGGAAGCGGCTATTGGTCTTGTAGTGACACTCAGTTGATAGTGGCCTTGTAGTCGCCACAGATCCTGACCGAGCCATCCGTTTTTAGGACAGGGATGATGAGGTTTGCCCAGTCGCTGAATTCAACGGGTGAAATTATACCCTCTCTTAGCAACCTGTCCAACTCACTCTCAATTTTCTCCCGCATCACATACGGCACAGCTCTGGCTTTATGGTGCACTGGTCTGGCATCCGGGGTGATGCGTATCACTACTTTGGTACCTTTGAAAGTCCCGACACCAGGTTGAAATAGTGACTCAAATTTCTGTAGGACCTGTGAGCATGAACTTCGCTCCACAGATGAAATGGCGTGCACATCCCCCCATTTCCAGTTCATCTCGGCTAGCCAGCTCCTCCCCACTAGTGGGGTACCGCAAGGTTCTCTGCTGGGGCCCCAGCTGTTTACATTGTACATTAATGATTTGGACGAGGGGATTAAATGTAGTCTCTCCAAATTTGCGGATGACACTAAGTCGGGTGGCAGTGTGAGCTGCGAGGAGGATGCTATGAGGCTGCAGAGTGACTTGGATAGGTTAGGTGAGTGGGCAAATGGATGGCGGATGAAGTATAATGTGGATAAATGTGAGGTTATTCACTTTGGTGGTAAAAACAGAGAGACAGACTATTATCTGAATGGTGAAAGATTAGGAAAAGGGGAGGTGCAACGAGACCTGGGTGTCATGGTACATCAGTCATTGAAGGTTGGCATGCAGGTACAGCAGGCGGTTAAGAAAGCAAATGGCATGTTGGCCTTCATAGCGAGGGGATTTGAGTACAGGGGCAGGGAGGTATTGCTGCAGTTGTACAGGGCCTTGGTGAGGCCACACCTGGAGTATTGTGTACAGTTTTGGTCTCCTAACTTGAGGAAGGACATTCTTGCTATTTAGGGAGTGCAGCGAAGGTTCATCAGACTGATTCCCGGGATGGCAGGACTGACATATCAAGAAAGACTGGATCAACTGGGCTTATATTCACTGGAGTTCATAAGAATGAGAGGGGATCTCATAGAAACGTTTAAAATTTTGACGGGTTTAGACAGGTTAGATGCAGGAAGAATGTTCCCAATGTTGGGGAAGTCCAGAACCAGCGGTCACAGTCTAAGGATAAGGGGTAAGCCATTTAGGACTGAGATGAGGAGAAACTTCTTCACTCAGAGAGTGGTGAACCTGTGGAATTCTCCACCACAGAAAGTTGTTGAGGCCAATTCACTAAATATATTCAAAAAGAAGTTAGATATAGTCCTTACTACTGGGGGGATCAAGGGGTATGGCGAGAAAGCAGGAATGGGGTACTGAAGTTGCATGTTCAGCCATGAACTCATTGAATGGCAGTGCAGGCTCGAAGGGCCTATTTTCTACTCCTGCACCTATTTTCTATGTTTCTATGTTTCTAAAAGCGCGGGACCATTTCCCGGGACAATCCAGAGTGGCAGCCGGTTCTCTGATCCATTATATGTGACCACCAACATTGCACTGCCTAGCACTGGGATGATCCCTTTGGTGTACGTCCGTAATTGCGTGTCAATGCGTTCTAGTTTGGGTCTGCTAGCTCTGAGTGGCCATAGTTTCTCGAATTGTTGGGCACTCATAAGTGACTGGCTGGCCCCTGTGTCCAGCTCCATGCATACCGGATGCCGTTTAATGGGACTTTCATCATCATAGGTGGCATTTTTGTATATAAGCTGTGTTTTTTTGCCACCTGAACCCGCTGAACTCCAGCGTCCATTGCTGTGTCCCAAGCATCAACCTGCCTTGCAGACCCCTCTTGTGGTTCATTTGCCTCGTAAATTAGCCTCGCTGCGGGCTTTCTGCATATTCTAGCTAAATGTCCACTGAAGTTACAATTTCTACAGATGAATTGTTGAAACCTGCAGGTTTTTGCAGCATGTCTGCCCCTGCACCTCCAGCATGAGCTGAGATTGTTGTGAACAAAAGGGCTGTTACCAGGCATTCCTCTCTGATTGTCTCTTTGATTACTCTTGAGCACTCTGTTAATGGGTGTCAATGGCCCCATCCCTGGACATATTGTCCCTTGTGATGGCGTAATTGTCCGTTCAACCTGCCATTGTCTCTGTTGAGGACCCACTCTGGGGTCTGTTACTGCCTGGGCGGTGTTGAATTGCCCTTGCCTGCCTGCGGGGTTCTAAGTTGCATTTACAATGTTAACTCCCTGCTCCATCGCCACGTTGGGAGCAGAGTTGCGCGTGTATATTATCTTGGTTTCCTCCTCCCCCGCCATGAAAGTCTGAGCCATCAACGCCGCCGCTTCCAAGGTTAAGTCCTTGGTCTCAATTATATTTCTGAAAATCCCGGCATGACCAATTCCCTCAATGAAGAAATCCCGTAACATCTCCCCCCTGCAGGCGTCTGTGAACTTACAGAGGCTGGCCAAGCGCCGAAGGTCCGCAACGAAGTCCGGTATGCTCTCTCCTTCCCAACGTTGGTGTGTATAGAATCGGTGTCAGGCCATGTGTATACTGCTTGCCGGTTTGAGATGCTCACTGATCAGTTTGCTGAGCTCCTCAAAGGTTTTGTCCACCGGCTTCTCAGGTGTGAGCAGGTCTTTCATCAGCGCGTACGTCGTAGGTCCACAGCTGGTCAGTAGTTGCACCCTTTGCTTGTCAGCCGCTGCCTCTCGCAGCCAGTCCTTTGCGACAAAGCTCTGCTGGAGCCTCTCAACAAAATCGTCCCAGTCCTCACCAACACAGTACCGTTCCTCTGTGCTACTGGTGGCCATTCTCGTGAGTCGTTGATTCCCGTTTCTCGTCACCAAATGTTAAGTCCTTGCACACTACAATAAATTCACATGAGGCACATTCTGCAGACAAGGTCACTCTGTGACCTGAACCTTTATTCACAGGACCAAGAACTGATAACCCCGCGTGGGACCTCCCTTTATATACCTGGATGACCAGGTGAGGAGTGTCTCCCACAAGTTCACCCCCTGTGGTCAAGGTGTGCATTTCTTAGGTGTATACAGTATGCAGTGTTGTTACATGAGGGTTACAGTTACATGAAGGTTACATACGTGACATGTAGGGGCAAGGAAAGGGGGTAGGGGAGGAAAGACTGAGGAAAAGGATAGGATGAAAGGCAGAAGAGATAAAAAAACAAGAGGAATGATGGTAATGAAACAAATTAAGAAACAAAAGATGAGTTTACATAGGTGTAAATGGAGATGGCAGTATCATCAGCAGCGGGAAAGAGAAAAAAAACTGAAAAAATGAAAATAAGAGGCTTTTGTAATAGTGTAAATGTATCTGGCTAGTGCAACAGCAGAAAAAAATCAGTGGAATGATGTTACGAGCAGGGAAGATAGAGATGATGATCAAGGATTAAGTTCAGGGTAGTAGCCTGCTGGCCGTATGCCTGTGATGAAGAGTTCATTTAAAGGCAGCTAACCAGTATACAAGTGAGGCAGCTCTGAGATCAGAAGCCTAGCACAAGGAGTACTTGTATTACAAGGGTATGTTATAGCTGTAAGCAGACGCTTTTGGATTAAATATGTTTTTGTATTTAGTTACAAAGAGGAACTTTGCTGCAGGAGAATTAAGGAAAATACCATTCTTTTCTTTATAAGCTGGTTTGGTAACTCAGTTTAATCAGTATGCCTCCTGATCGTAGCCGTTTATAAAGAAAAATGCTTTTGCATACTTTTAGCATGTTGCTCAGAGTGCCTATATTGTAGATGAGTTGGATTGTTTTTTGTAAATGGGCTTATGGTACACCTAGCCACAGAAAATTCCTTACCAGCGACTGTATGTCTACACAGACTTCCATAACTAATATGTTGGCTGATGAATGGATTCTCGAATGGGTATGCAAGTGACTTCAGAAAGCTAGTGGTGCTTTTAAGTAAGATTTGCAGTCTTATCTAAGATTACACTTGGCTTCTTTGATAGGAATTTTTGATCCTTGTTTGGACTGTATGCCAAGATTTGAATTATCTTAATGCAACATCAGTCAGGAGGATTGCTGATGTGTCAGTCCCCCCCCAAATTGCAGTGGAAATTAGGTTAAAGAATCAGATGTCTTGGATATCATGAGACTAGGAAATGTAGATTGGACAATCACGGGACTTACAAGTAAAATAGGAAACTCCAATTTGATGCCCTGGATGCAGATTCAGCTGAGCCTTGCATGCGGGTTAAGTGGATGTCAATCACAATTATGAGTTGCGTGGGACACCCCGACGCTGATTTTAACTTTTGGTGCAAACCAGATGGTTAGCGGGCAGAGCACGCCCATTGTCCGCCTGTTGTTGCTGTCATGAGCCCTGAGTCGTTTTGAGGCCAGGACCTCACTGGCATCGATCCGTCGAGCTGCTTGTGCCAAACTGCCTATCTGATGCAGCTCACTGGTTGGGGGAGGATGGGAAATCAACAACTCCTGTGCAGAGCTAGGGACTGGGCCAGAGTCTGGGACTGCAGGTGGGTAGCGGAGGCAATTCTGAGAGCATTCCTTCTCCTGGCTCCACTAAAACAAAAGAGGAAATAGGTTTCGGGCCATTTAGCAAGTGGCCTTCCACGGTCCCTTCGAGGACCACTGGTTAAGCTGCTCAACATCGCTGCAAATCGGCAGGGCATGCACCATGCAATCTCTGCCACCATGTGCCTTAAAATTAAAATCTGGATATTCTGTAGTCAGAGGGCCTGAAACGGACAGGCGTCGAACAACAGTGCGAATGGAATGGTAAGTGATCCTGCCACCACCCTCTTTATGCCAGATTGCAAGCAGTTAAAATCAGCCCCAGCATTTTTAAAGCTCAGTGCATCACGTGACCTGGTGGATGTGGAGAAGGAGGAGTGGTTGGGAGTTTTACTTACTAGTGGCAGTGAGTTTCAGGAGATTTGTATCTGTGCAAAAGACCAACGTAGCTCATTGTGGTACTCGTGAATGATGGCTCTTCTCTCATATGAGGGAAGTGCTGGGAGTGACCAACACTACAAGTGTTGCTTCAGTGTGAGGCGGAGTGAGTCCGTGGATAGAGGAAATCCCGCTCTGCTTTGTTGCGGGGTCATGTCAGGCCTGAATGCTGGATTTGCACTTTTGACCTGTGATGTTTTTCAACATTTACCGCCAATGGTTTCCTCGTGCTTTAGTGGCTAAGCCCCCTCTTGTGAGCGTGTCCTCGCAGCCTACAATTCGAAATGAGCCTTTCTCTTCCCCCTTGTCACAAGTTCAGGAGTCAAGCAAAAGCTCTCTGCTGCCATATTCAGTTAACTGGATTCATCACCTGCCCTGACCTAGATTCCCTGTCTTCAACTACACGTTCTATCAGAGCTTTGTTAACGCTAATATAAATAGGTCAGAACACAGGAGGGAAGACAAACTTCAGATTCACATCACTGCACAGAACCCAATTACAACTCCCCTGAATGTAGAAAATAGCAATCATAATAAAACTGGACCTGCTTTCATACCTTTGCAATAACTTTAAATGGAGGTCACCGCAAAACCGCCCCTCCACAGGGTCTCTTGTATTGCTCTGATGGTTTGATAAGAACTCATGACTTGGGGAGGCCTGCCCAAGATATACTTTACAACTGCTTTGAAGTTCACCCAGGGACACAGGAAATCAAATAATTACATCAGGCTGTCAGACATCCACAAGATGCCAAATGCAAAGGATATTTGCTGACCGGGTAACCACTTATGCTCTTTGAAGATCAGATCTGTATTGCTGGCCACCAGTACCTATAAGATAGGTATCAGGGATGTATCCGGACAGGACTTCACTCGTGGCTTTGCGCTTAACAGGCAAATTAAAGCAATCCTTCGTTTCATTGCAGCAACCCACAGACACATCAACTCTGTTTCTGTACTGATTAGTATCAGCCATTTCTTTGTCATGGGTCATTTCTCCAGCTGAACCTGGTTTTAACCCTGTGCATACCAAAATAAAAAGGGGAAAAAAAAGCCGATGATACAGTGCACCAGAGACATTGTAGATGAATGTAAGTGAAAGTCCTCTTGATCACCTGCCATAACGTTGGTGGAAGATCCCTGCGAACCCATGAAAATAACAGGCAGGAAAAGATCAGCTGGTCCATCAAGCCTGCTCCACACTTGCTACTCCCTCGCAGCCATGAAATCTCCTGGGAGAGGCAAAAGACCAGGAAAACACCCTATAAGGGGTGAAAAAACTCTGGCAAATTGCCCCCACCCCTTCAGGCGATCAAACCCAGTCCATGGCATCACATGGACTATGTGCGTTATCTGTTAACCCATTTGCCTGTTATATGATGCCATCTCTGCCCCATCTCAGAATTGATCCAGCTCTCTCTGGAAGGCCGACAGAGAGTCAGCACCCCCTGTACCAGCCACCATTGCATTCCAGAGGCTCAATACTCTCTGGGAAACGAAGAATTGCCTAACATCTAACCTATTGCTACTTATTTGTAGTCTAAATGTGTTGTGTATGTATAATATAAGTATACTCCCTGTACACTCAATGTACAGTTACATCCATCATCATCATCATTATCATCATAGGCAGTCCCTCGAATCGAGGATGGTTTGCTTTCACGTCAAAAAGTTCACAGGTGTTTCAATGAAGGACCTAAAATTCCAGGTCCGAACTAAATCTTGAAGGGTGGAAGACGCCTGTGCTTGGATTTTTTTAATGTGTGGTGACCGTTGTACACCAGCCACCACACGGGCTTGAAAGAGCTAGGTCTTGGTCCAGTAGCAAGGATTAACCAAGACGACTGGAGACCTGCACTGCTGCACAGACCTGGTGCGCTCACATATCGCAGTGTGGGCTGGCCCGTGCTGCCCCTGGGTCCTCACATCTTCTGCTCCCCGAACTCGCACCTCTCATGGGTCCCGATCACAACCCTCTACAATCTCTCGCCATTCCTTCGTCCCGATCTCGTCGCTCCTGATGTACCTGCCCACGCTCCAATCACCGACCTGGAATTTGGTGACGTCCCTTTTCACTGCCGTTGCTCTCCTGCTCCAGCATGTGCTGCTCCCTGGAGCAGAAGGAACAGCATGGCAGCATAGCACACCAGGGAGTACAGTTACATAAGACCACTGGATGTACCTTCACACTGTATGCACTATGCTTGTACTACCAGAGGGTGCAACTGGTGGAGACCTTGGGGTCACCTGTATACGACAGGTAATCAGGTATAAAAGGGAGCTCACCATTCTGTACCCTCACTCAGGAGCTGTAATAAATGGACTAAGGTCCATGTATGCTGACAAAAGCAAGAGCAATTTCCCGTCGGAAGCACCCAGGTCCAGCGGGCTACCCGACCATGTAGCCTGCGCCTCCAAGACCAATATGATGCCCCAGGGAGCGTGGCCACACACAGAGGGAGCATACCAACTGCAGGGCCAGCGATCAGTGGATGGCAAAGGACCACTACCGGTACCCTGCCCCTGATCGGCTCTACCTCTCTGGCCACCTTGGTCAGTACAGGGAACAAGAGGCTAGCACCCTCCAGCTTTCCCAGCGGGACCTGGGATGACCAAGCTCCCACTATCGCTGAAGGGCAGCAAAGAGACACCGCAGCCCTCAAAGGAGGATAGGGAGGCCACACACTCCTGTGGCTTTGCCCACCACTAGGCAAAGGCCCCGAGACTCAGCCAGGTGAGCGTTCCGAGCCCACCCAGCTGGCAGGGGGCGCAGCGCCGCCATCAGACAACCTGGACACAGACCGGTCACTCTGGAACTAGCGTCCTCACCCACCTGCACCTATACCCCAGGGGCAATACTGTGATACCACGTATGTACCTTACCTGTAAAATGTACTTGTTCCACTATTGCAGAACCCAAACAGTGATGTAATTAATCCTATGTTTTTTTTGTTTTTTCTTTCTGCACATGTATGCACATGCAGGTGTTGAGCCACACACATGGTCTATGTATGGTGGTGGGGGGAAATGGATGTATGTAGCCATGGACACACATGGATCATAACCAGAACCCACTTAACCCCCACTGCAACCTCAAACTGTCCACTGCCAACAATTTCCCAATGTTGTGGCAATAAGGACTTGGGGTCAACAGGGAGAAAGCCAAGCCAAAGCACAGACAAGGTGCAAGGGCTTTGGGTACTCAAGTCTAGGGCCAGAGCACACAATGCAAAGGCCAGTGGCACAAGATTTAGGGGAGAGTGATGTTGTGTATGTATAACATACGTATGCTCCCTGTACACTCAATGTACAGTTACATGAGACCACTGGATGTACCTTCACACTGTATACACTATGCTTGTACCACCAGAGGGTGCAACTGGTGGAGACCTAGGGGTCACCTGTACACGACAGGTAACCAGGTATAAAAGGGAGCTCACAATGCTGTGCCCTCACTCAGGAGCTGTAATAAATGGACTAAGGTCACCACAGTTCAAGTACAATACCTTACCTCATGGAGCCATTACTAGAGTGCTTATAGATACAATAAAATGTATATTCCGTGGTCCTCCCTCAATCTGTCAAACTGAAATAGAATCGGTAAAAACCTTGGAGATACAGCATAAAAACTGTTCCGGGGTTTCAATGGACCTTCCAGTGAAGTTACCAGCAGATGATCGGAAAACCACCATGGAAATACAACTCCAATATATTTATTTTTTGTCACCGTGGGTAATGTTAGGCACTAACTCCTGCTTTACACTACACAGCTTCAGGCTGACAACTTCACACCAACTTTAAACTGGTGATGTAAATGTACCTGCAGAGAATCGGGCCTAACTTGCAGAGCCTCATCCGTTATTGGTTAATGACTGAATGTCGGTGGTGAAGAAACCTGTAACTAAGTGTCAGCTGTGGCTCAGTGGGTGATAGAGAATTCAAGCAGGCTGCAAAGTTGAGAAAACCAGTCACAGACCTCTGCCTATGTGAGAGTTAGCACATTGCATTGAGCTATAACTCACGCTTGACATTTCAGGACTTTAGGCTGGGAGCCAATTATGGGCTAACAACATATCAATTGAGCAAATAAGTTCAAAGGGGGTGAGCCAGGTATAAGTACAGCCATTTTTTGCCATGTGTTTTAGAAGAACAAAGAGCTGGAACCCTGCCAAGGTTCTGTTGCTGCTGCTGGAATAAAGTTATATTAAACTATTACCGGAGTTTGCAGCTCATTGAAAATTAAGAGATCTAACAGTGGGTAGGACACTCACCTCTCATAAGGTTGTGGGTTCAAGTCCCACTCCAGGAAATTGAGCACATAAATCTAGGCTGAGACTCCAGTGCAGTACTGAGGGAGTGCCGCGATATCAGAGGTGCCATCTTTTGAATGAGACGTTAAACAGAGGTCTTGTCTGCTCTCTCAGGTGGACATAAAAGATCCCATGACATTATTTTGAAGAAGAGTAGGGGAGTTATGTATCAATATGTATCCCTCAATCAACATAACAAAGAACAGATCATCTGGTCATTATCACATTGCCATTTGTGGGAGTTTGCTGTGCGCAAATTGGCTGCCGCATTTCTGACATTACAACAGTGACTGCATGCCAAAAGTACTTCACTGTCTGTAAAGTGCTGTCTGGCAAAACAAGGAAGTGCAGCATAAGGAGGTAGCAGCTATTGGTGTAAACAAAGATATTTAAATCTAGAAAATATTGACGGAGTTTCTGAATTGATGATGGTGAGAGAGATCCTTCCTTTAAATTTCAAGAGTAGGTACAGATAGAAAAATTGGATACCATGTGGAATATGATGGTTCCTGAGATGCTGAACCAATGGTAACGTCATAGCATAGGACAAAACATGGTCAAGGATTAATCCTGTAAGATTAGACAGGAAGGACTAGATGTCTCGGAGCAATGGGTAGTAGAAATTTGGAACTCTGTTGATGCTCGGACAAATAGATAAATAGATTTTTGTTATGTATCAAGGGATTTGGAGCAATGACCGGAAAATGGAGTTGAGGTGCAGATCAGCCATAATCTCATTGAATGGTGAAGCATGCTCGAGGGGCTGAACAGCCTACTGCTCTTAAAGTTCCTGGGGTAGTAAGTGCCCCCCATCCAAAACGGGATGCACGCACCCCGTTTCAATGGTTTGTACTGCAGCTGTGGTTGAGGTCGCCTCTTGAGCAACATTCTGCACTTTATTGTATTTTATTTTACTTGGATCTGGAAGTCGTTCTTAATAAGGGTGGTGACTACACGGGAGGGGTGGATACGTGGTGGTGGCAAGGTTGGGGGCGGTGCGGATTGACCGCTGCGATGTTGTCATCATGGCGCCACGTCACCATGGCCCTCCCCTTCAATTAAAGGGGAGAGCCTTCGCGATTTAAAAACTTTGGCCCACTGGGCCACCAGGGAGGGTTTTGGCCAGGTCAACGGCCTGGCACCCAAGAGAGGGTGCCAGGCAGTCTGTTGGCAGTCTGACGGAACCCGGGGCATATTGTCGGGCTGACATGGCAGTCGGCCGACAAACAAAAACATGACAGCAGCGGCAGTGCGTCCTCCCCTTTAAGGGGAGCCACACAGCTGTTACAGAAGGCCACAGCCTCACTGGACCACCAGGAAAAAACATGTTTTGGCATCGCCGGGCAGGCCGAAGACTTTCCGAGGGGAATGTCGCTGTCGGGGCGGGGGGTTAGATCAGCAGTGTGCATGGTGATGATGCATTCAACAAGGATCGGCAGCAGTGGGAGGGGGGAGGGGGGACGGTGTTGGGGCACCGCTGGGAAACCTCGGGAGGGCAATTGGGCTATCAGCGGCCATTCCATAAAAAGTCGGGGGCCATTCCACTCCGCAATGTGATGGTAACAGGCCTTAAGGAGAGGGGCAATATGTTCATTTGTAAATGGTCTGCCTGTCCTCTTGGCAGCAGAAACATGAAGGTTAAGTAGACTTCAAGATTTGCTTAGAAAACTATATATTTTTTTCAACTAAAGTTTATGACAGCAGATGTGGCAGCTTTGGATGTGGGATCCAAAAGCAGAACTAGAGAAGAACTAGAAATTAAAATGTGTGATGTTACAGTACTTCTGAATATGTTGCTCCTTACATGAAACATCTCGCAGCTATTGCTCTGTCGAAACTTAATTTTGTGTTAAGCATGGTGATTGGATCAGTAAATGGGCGGAGGAGGGGAAATGAGGTTATAGGGGTATGATTTGCAACAGAACAATCAAATCAAGTCACTTAAGCCAGTCAAAACTCTAATGTGCGTATCGTGATTCATTTAAATTGATTACAGACTCCGAATACATTCACACAAGGCTAGGCATGGGTATCATTTAGCATCGTAAATTCCGTAAGAATATATTTATTTTCCTTTTGCAAAGCTCCAAATAAAATTGGATTTAACCATTTTGAAAGCTATGTCTAAGCAAAGAGGTTGCTGGGTGACATTGTTAGTAATGGCTGCGATATGATTCTGCAATCACTTATGATTTAGTAATGATGACTGGGCTGGTAGCCAGCCATTCAAGATAATCATTTTACAGGGAAAGGAAGAGACAAATGCCTATTGACACAAGGGCAGTGAGGGCTTTCTAATAATCTATATCATAATTCCCTTCTGGAGAGTTGAGTCACGTACAGGTTTTCCCTCTTTGCAAGTCTGACAAACACAAGTTCTGCTTAGCAGGAAGTGTTATCCAGACCCAGATTCTCTTTCCTCTCTCTCCCCACCATAATTTATTTCTTCGGCATGAAGCTGTGCTTCTTGACTTAACCAATATTTCCTGCTTGCATTATGCCCCAGTAATTTGAAATGACCTTGAACCTCTTTGTGCTAACAGTGTTGTTGGGAGGTTGTTGGCTCATGGCCACACAACAAAGGTGTCGGAATGCACTGAAGTGTCTTTTCCTTTTTAGTGCACCAAGGTCTACTCAGAGGTGACTCTCTGCTGATTATGCCCCCCCACCCAAACCTAGACCCCTCCTTGAGGAGATTGCATGCAGACTATGTTTGCCATAGTTCTGGATAGGAACTGGGTGTAAACCTGCAACCCAACTCAAAAATGCTACAAAGCTGCATTGTCTATAGCATTGCAACAGGCCATTCGGCCCAACTGGTCTATGCTGCTGTATATGTTCCACACAAGTCTCCTCCCACCTCTCTTCATCTATGCTATCAGCATATTCTTTTATTCCTTTCTCCTCATTTGTTTATTTAGCTTCCACATAAATTCATCTATGCTGGAAATACACCTCAGGTCAGTCATCATCTGTAATGAACAACAACAAGATCAAGTTCAATGAGCAATTGCCCTTGTTCCATGGCTCCAGGCATAGGTGTTCTAAGCGACTGTGCCCTAATGAAAAAAGTGATTCTCAAACCTATTTTGATTTCAAGAGGCAGAAAAGAATGGATTTATTTTCACTAAGATTACATTGTGCACAGGGATTCGATGATGCATTTCAATAATCATGATATGCTTGTGCTGTAAAGAAATTTTAGAATTTTCTGGGCACTCTTTAATAAGAATAATAGCCCTTTAACAGTACATTTATATAACATTAAAGTGATATGCCTACTTACTTCAGTAATGTTTGGGAATACCTGTTACTGAAGTAAACAGGAGCACCATTTTATGTATGGGAACTGTTGTGTATGCATGCCTGTTTACTGTGTGATGTCTGTAACACTGCTATGCAACACTGAGTGTACCCTTACACTGTACACACCTTGCCTGTACACCAGAGGATGCTGCTGCTGGAGACCTAAGGGTTACCTGCACACTGCAGGTAACCCAGTATAAAAAGGAACACACAGCTTGTTGTCCTCACTCAGGAGCTGCAAATAAAGGACTACATGTCTACACAGTTTAAGTATCATACCCTGCCTCATGGAGTCATTATTAAAGGTGCCTACATACACTACAACTGGCGTCGAGGATGGGATACGAGGTCACGAACCATACACTCAGCATGTCGAATCTCAGCATCTTTCAGCAATTTACCGATGGGGAAGATTGGGATGCTTTTGTAGAAGGATTGGAACACTTAAGGAGACTGGCTGCACCGTGCGACTTTGGCAACCACCTAAGCACTAAGGGACTCTAAATCGGTGAGCGCAGTGCACCGCATGGATACTTCGAAAGGCAAAAATGCTGTCCCGAGTCCCGCAACCCTGAGTCCGCCACATGGGGCAAACCACAGCCTACCTGCAGCAAGACCAGAAAATGGCAGCCGCAGCACCACAAGCAGCAGAACCTGTAATCAAAATGGCCTCTGCCATGCCACGAGTGAACATGGAGGAGCATCTTGTGACATCGAGCGGCCAATCGGATTTGAAGACTCCCTTAAAGGAGACCGGTAACCAAAAAAATTTAAAGGCAAAGTTTCAACTATTTGAGTACACGGACTTTAAAGCTAAAGATGTGATTAAAGGGTGCAAGTATGAAAATTTATGCAATGTAACAATGAATTGTGATGCTGGTTTGACTAATGTGACTAATGAGATGAATGCAGGTGTCAGTAAGGTTAAGAACAAGTTTATTATGCTTAACAATAATGATAGAGAATGTGAAATGCCTAATGTAACCATGTCTGTTGAAACCAGGACACCCAAAAGTGATGCAAGTGCTAGAATATATAATGCAGGCTTGACTATGTGTGATCAGAGCCAAGGTGTCATGTATACCGATAGGACACTGCCAAAGGACATTGGATCCTACAGGGACCATGCTGATGCCAATGGAATCCCCCTGTGGGAGACCCCCAGGTCCAGCAGGCTACCTGAACATGTAGCCTGGACCTTTGGAACGAATGTGATGCCCCTTGCAGGACACACACAGCCAGTGGGAGCAGACCCACTACAGGGACAGTGGTCAATGGGCAGCCCAGCCACCACCAACGGCAACCAGCACCAGATCAGCCATACAACCCCTGGCCACCAGGCCCAACACAAGGAGCATGAGGCCAATACCCTCCAGCTTCCCTGGCAAATCCTGGGATGACCTGACCCTCATCCCAATTGGTGGACAAGGAGCCCACCCAGTCTTGTGGCTCTGCCCACAACTACCCACGTCACAGTGTATACACACCACCCACAGCTGCCGTGGCTACTCCCCTACCCCCCGCCCCCCCCTGAGGGATCCCACAACAGTAACACCCACATGGTCTGTGTGTGAGGGAGGGGAAATATACGAGGCCAGCCTCAAGCACAGGGGTCATACCTGGCAACCACACAACCCTCACGACAACCTCCCATTGCCCACCAGTGATCATCTCCCCTGGCATGACAATAAGGATGTGAAAAATGCTTAGCGGGGGAAGTGTTGTTGTGTATGCATGCCTGTTTACTGTGTGATGTCTGTAACACTGTTATACAACACTGAATGTACCCTTACACTGTACACACCTTGTCTGTACACCAGAGGGTGCTGCTGCTGGAGACCTAAGGGTTACCTGCACACGGCTGGTAACCCAGTATAAAAGGAACACACAGCTTGTTGTCCTCACTCAAGAGCTGCAAATAAAGGACTGCAGGTCTAAACAGTTTAAGTATCATACTCTGCCTCGTGGAGTCATTACTAAAGGTGCCTACATACACTGTAGGAACCTCCATTGAATTTTCGAAGAGTGATATTTGACTATAGTTTAACAAAGAATTATTAATGCTATTTAGGAAGTAGTATTAAGAAGAATCTGTGTTATGATGGATCAATTGAACAGAGCTTCATGTCACTATTGACCATTTAATGAGTTTTCCATTTTGCTGGCACCAAGCAGAGGACATGAAACAAAGGAATAAAATGAGAGGGAATCTCCCAGTACTCTCACACGTGATCCAGCAACCAGTTACAGTACAGTATTCTAGGAAAAGTGTGGCAGATTAACTGGCTATCTGCCCTCAAACACTGATTACATAGGATATACAGCACAGAAACAGGCCATTTGGCCCAAGCAGTCCATGCCAGCGTTTATGCTCCACTTGAGCCTCCTCCCGTCTTTCCTTACCTAAATCTATCAGCATAACCCTCTAATTCCTTTTCCCTCATATGCTTATCTACCCTCCCCTTAAATGCATCTATACTACTTGCTTCAATCACTCCCTGTGGTAGAAAGTTCCACATCTCACCACTCCCTATTTGATTTCTTGATGACTGTTATATTGATGGCCTTTAGTTTTGCTTTTTACCACAAGTAGAAACATTCTCTCTGTATCCACTCTATCAACACCTTTCATAATTATAAAGACCTCTATTAGGTCACCTCTCAGCCTTCTCTTTTGAAGAAAAGAGAGACCCAGCCTGTTCATCCTTTCCTGACAGGTATGCCCTTGCATTTCTGGTATCAGCCTTGTAAATCTTTTTTTCACCCTCTCCAGTGCCTCTATGTCCTTTTTATAATAAGACGGCCAGAATTGTACACAGTACTCTTAAGGGGCCGATTTTCATCAAGACCTCCGGCCGCTCAAGTGCCGCCCAAAGTGCCGCCGATGGCTGCCGAGGTACCGGACAGTACTTTGGGCAGGATATCCATCGCCGAGGTCCCTCGAAGGTCGGCGGGTGGCAAATGGACGACGTACGCCACCAATCTGGGCGGCAGCGGGCAGGAGCTCTCACTCTCGGCGGCAGAGGCGCTTACCGCCCAAGTGCCACCGAGGCTGGAGTCGGGCCCACGGAGGGTCGAAGCCCTGAAAAAAAATGAACAATAAGAAATAAAAAAACTATCCGAAGACCTTCAGGGGCCACATCCGGGTAAGTCACTGTTGAAAAAAATGTTTCAAATGTTCACTTACCTTTTTTTCAGGTTCTTCAAACTTACCGCCGGGGACAGACCAGGCAGCGGTCCACCCCTGTTCTGTCACTGAGTCCTGCCGACTCCTGCCCGCAGGAATCTGGGAGCTAGGCGGGCGGGAGCTTAGTTGTGCCACTCGGCCGTCCGCTGACGTCAGCAGGCGGTTCCTGGTACCTCTCCCCTCCCGCTCATTCCAGCCCACTCCAGGCCACCTCCAAAGTGGCACTGGGCGGATCTTCAGGGGGAATGTCGGTGGCAGTCGGCGGTAGCGGCCAGTGAGGTGTTGAATTTCGGCCCCTAAGTGTGGTCTAACCAAGGTTCAATCCAAGTTTTGCATAACTTCTCTACTTTTCAATTCAATCCCTCTAGAAATAAACGCTAGTGCTCATTTTGCTTTTGTTTTTGTTAATCTGTGTCGCTGCTTATAGTGATTTGTGTGTTTTTACTCCAAGATCGCTTTGCGCTTCTACCCCATTTAGGTTCGTATTTTCCAAGTAATATGTGATCTCCCTATTTTTCCTGCCAAAATGTAATACCTGACATTGATCTGTGTTGAATTTCCTTTGCCAGTTATATGCCCATTCAGCAAGTTTATTCATGCCTGTTTACAATTTGTTGCAGCCTCCTCAGGATTAACTATCCACCCCCCAGCACCCTTACGCCTCCCACCCCCCCCCCACGCCGCCCCTGCCAATTTGGTATCAGCTTCAAATTTAGAAATGGTGTTTTTTATTCCAAGTTTAAATCGTGAATATATTAATGTGACCAACAGAGGTCCCAGCATTGATCCTTATGGAAAACCACCACCCATCTTCTGCCATTGTGAATAGATACCCTTTACCCCTACTATCTGCTTTCTGTCTTGAAGCCAGCTAGCTATCCATTCTACTACATGTCCCCTGACTCCGCATTCTCTGACTTTAATCATTAGTTTATTTTGTGGTATCTTATCAAAGGCCTTCTGAAAATCAAGATAAATTACATCTGCTGCATTACCCTTGTCTACTCTCTCTGTTACTTCTTCAAAAAATTCAATGAGTTTGGTCAAGCAAGACCTTTTGAAATCCATGCTCTCTATTCATTTTTATATTTTTGGTTTCTAGATGTCCTTCTATTTTCTCCTTTAGTAGAGATTCAATTTTTCCTACCACCGATGTTAAGCTATAGTTCCAAGAAAATTTTCTATCTCCCTTCTTAAATATAGGTATTACATTAGCTATCCGCCAGTCTTCTGGCACCACACCTTCTAATAAATTATTAAATATATGCAGCAATGCCTCTGCTATCTCTTCCCTAGATTCTTTTAAAATGCGTGAATGTAATCCATCTGGGTCTGGGGTTTTATCCTCTGTGTCAGTTGTGTAGGAGGTAAGCAGAAAGAAAAAATATAAAGGCATTCGCCTCCTCCCAAAAGAGAAGTACCAGCTGAACAGGAAGCCATGCATTCAAAGACACGTGGCCCAAAGTCCAACCAGCAAAGGGACCAGGATTGACCAAAATGCCCAAACTTTCCCAATTTAGATTCTTTGGGATTCATGATCTACTATTTGGCAATGTGACTCATGACTCTATCTTGCAATAGCGAATGGTTTTTTGTGTTCAACCCCTTCCCGTTCCCCTTCTGAAGATCTTGACATAAACTGGGCATAGGGATGCTGGCAGACCCTTCGTATCTTCCCCAAGTAGACATTCATGTGTGAGCCTAGACGGTAGTATCACCATTGAGATCGCAGTGAGCCAATCCAGCTCTTGCCTCACACATGCACATGCACGCGTGCGCTCGCACGCACACACACACACTCCAGCAAAAGTCATTGAATAGTAAAAATCAAAATACTGGAGATACTGAAAATCTGTGCTAAGAACAAAAATGCTGGAAACATTCAGCAGGCCAGGCAGCATCTGTGGAGAATGGAAAGTAGGATTAAACTTTCATGTCAACGACCTTTCATCAGATCCACAGATGCTGCCTGACCGACTGAGTGTTTCCAGCATTTTCTGTTTTCATCAGTGAAGAGTAAGTAGGAACAGGAACCTTGGATGACTTGTATTCACCTTCCTCTCCATCTCCTATGTCAGAGGTCAATTATAGCACTCAGAGTGTCACCCTGGTTAAGATCACAAACTGATGAGACCTGAGATTTTCTGGTAAATATAGCTCTGCATGGGACCACAAGGCGTATTGACCGACTGAGCTCTGCCGGGAAGCTAATGTTGATGGACCCAAAATTCCTCAGGTTTAGATTCCAGAGATGTCCTTCAATGCTGATCCTGTTTAGGGGCCAGTGTGTAAGCAATTTATTTAAATGGAGCAGGTGGGCACATGTTTATTGGCCACCTGCCCATACCAGCACCCACCTGCCTGTGAGGTGAGTTTTCCAGGTACAACTCCAGCCATTATCTCCTGGTCCTCCATATAAGGCTCTGAGGAAACTCCTGGAATTGGCAGAGACCCAATGTAGGTGGGTCTCTTGCCAAATTCCTAGGGGTTCCGTCGTCTCCTGCCAGAGTAAAACTAAAACTAAAACTCCTGCATAACTAAAACTGCCTTTTTCCACCTCCGTAACATTGCCCGCCTCCGCCTCCGCCTCAGCTCTTCTGCTGCTGAAACCCGCATTCATGCCTTTGTTACCTCTAGACTTGACTACTCCAACTCACTCCTGGCTGGCCTCCCACATACTACACGATGTAAACTTGAGGTCATAGAAACATAGAAACATAGAAAAATAGTTGCAGGAGTAGGCCATTTGGCCCTTCGAGCCTGCACCACCATTCAATAAAATCATGGCTGATCATTCCTTCAGTACCCCTTTCCTGCTTTCTCTCCATACCCCTTGATCCCCTTCACCGTAAGAGCCATAGCTAACTCCTTCTTGAATATATCCAGTGAACTGGCATCAACAACTCTCTGCGGCAGGGAATTCCAGAGGTTAACAACTCTCTGAGTGAAGAAGTTTCCCCTCATCTCAGTCCTAAATGGCCTACCCCTTATCTTAAGACTATGTCCCCTGGTTCTGGACTTCCCCAACATCGGGAACATTCTTCCCACATCTAACCTGTCAAGTCCCGTCAGAATCTTATATGTTTCTATGACATCCCCTCTCATCCTTCTAAACTCCAGTGAATACAGGCCCAGTTGATCCAGTCTCTCCTCATATGACAGCCCAGCCATCCCTGGAATCAGTCTGGTGAACCTTCGCTGCACTCCCTCAACCAAACCTCAGCAGCCCGTGTTCTAACTCGCACCAAGTCCTGATCATCCATCACCCCTGTGCTTTCTGACCTACATTGGCTCCCAGTTAAACAACGCCTCAATTTCAAAATTCTCATCCTTGTTTGCAAATCATTCTATAGCCTTGCCCCTCTCTATGTCTGTAATCTTTTTCAACCTCACAACTTCACAAGATGTCTGCACTCCTCAAATTCTGCCCTTTTGAACATCTCTCATTATAACTGCTCAACCATCAGTGGCCGTGCCTTCAGCTGTTTGGGCCCTGAGCTCTGGAACTCCCTCCCTAAACCTCTCCTCCTCTCTCCCTCTCTTTCCTCCTTTACCGTACCCGTAAAGATTATTGTTTGTGGGAGCTTTCTGTGCACAGATTGGCTGCCACATTTCCTGCATTATAACAGTGACAGCACTTCAAAAGTACTTAATTGGCTGTGAAGCATTTCCAAACATCCTGAGGTCATGAAAGGCACTCTATAAATGCAAGTTATTTAGAATCATAGAATCATAGAAATTTACAGAAAGGAAGGAAGCCATTAAAGGAAGGAAGGAAGCTCCTTAAAACCTATCTCTTTAACTAAGCTTTTGGTCATTTGCCTTAATTTCTTCTTTTGTGGCTCGCTGTCAAATTTATCTGTTTTGTCTTGTTAACACTGCTGTGAAGCGCGTTGGGACGTTTTACTACGTTAATGGCGCTATATAAATAAAAGTTATTATTATTTATTATTATTAATGGTAGGCGACCAGCGGAATCCTGTGAAGAAAGAAACGGCGTAAATAACATGGGCCGAAGTGGCTTCCTTCCTTTCTGTAAATTTCTATGATTCTATGATTCTAAATAACTTGCATTTATAGAGTGCCTTTCATGACCTCAGGATGTTTGGAAATGCTTCACAGCCAATTAAGTACTTTTGAAGTGCTGTCACTGTTATAATGCAGGAAATGTGGCAGCCAATCTGTGCACAGAAAGCTCCCACAAACAATAATCTTTACGGGTACGGTAGCATAGGGGTTATGTTACCGGACTAGTAATCCAAATGCCAGGACTAACGATCTGGAGACATGAGTTAAAATCTCACCATGGCAGTTTGTCAATTTGATTTCAGTTAATTAAATAAATTTGGAATAAGAGCTAGTACTGTATCAGTAATGGTGACCATAAAGCTATCGGATTATCATAAAAACCCGTCAGGTTCACTAATGTCCTTTAGGGAAGGAAATCTGCTGTTTTTATCCGGTCTGGCCTGTATGTGATTCCAGACCCACAGCAATGTGGTTGACTCTTAACTGCCCCCTGAAATGGCCTAGCAAGCCACTTGGTTGTATCAAACCACCACCAAAAAAACAATAAGAATAAAATAGGCATCGAATTCAGACACGACAAAGGCACACCCAGCCCAGTCGACCCTACAAAGTCCTCCTCACTATCATCTGGGGACTTGTGCAAAAATTGGGAGAGCTGTCCCACAGACTAGTCAAGCAACATCCTGATACAGTCATACTCACAGAATCATACCTTTCAGCCAATGTCCCTGACTCCTCCATCACTATCCCTGGGTCTGTCCTCTCCCACTAACAGGACAGACCCACCAGTGGCGGCACATTGGTGCACAGATAGACCAAAGGCTCTGGTCCTCGATAACATCCGAGCTGCAGTGCTGAAGACTTGTGCTCCAGAACTAGCCGCGCCTCTAGCCAAGCTGTTCCAATACAGCTACAACACTGGAATTTACCCAAGAATGTGGAAAACTGCCCAGGTATTTCCTGTCCACAAAAAGCAGGACAAATCTAATCCAGCAAATGTCCACCTGATTGGAAAGACAAAGCCTCGGTTTGATGACTCATTCGAAAGACAACACCTCCAACAGTGCAGCACTCCCTCATGCTGGAAGTGTCAGTCGACTATCTGTGCTCAAGTCTCTGGAGTGGGACTTGAACCCACAACCTCTGACTCAGGCGAGAGTACTACCAACTATGTCAAAGCTGATGAAGAGTGAAATTTACTGATCTAGAGCCCCTTTTACAAAGAGGCAGGTGAGCAGAGTGACATCATGCATTTAATTCCGCAATATAAGTAGTCAGAATAACTATTGCTGCCCTTATTCACTGCGTAGAAGTTGCCCTGATACCGTCCTGCTTGGTGCAGCATAACTGGGCAAGATACACTGTCCTCCCTCAGATACTAAACTGAGGAGCCCAGTGACATGTCGATTCCAGCCGTAAAAAGTTGCAGCAGAGATTTAAAAAAGAACTCAAAATTTGAATATCAACATAGAAACAAGATGTGCTGGAAATACACAGCAGGTTTTGTCAGCATCTGAAAAGAGAAAAAGACCAGTTTACAATTTAGGCCATGACCCAACATCAGAATATGAAATAGAAGCATACAGCTGACCCCACACCCCTGAAAGGACTGGCCAAAATAAAGAACATCGAGTAAACGACAATGAAATTTATGCATGTTAATGTTGTACTGTAACACTAGACCTGAATGTACCTTCACCCTGTATATACCATACCTGTAAACCAGAGGGTGCTGCTCCTGGAGACGTAAGGGTCACCTGTACACTGTACGCAACCAAGTATAAAAGTTCACCTCTTGGTGTCCTCACTCTAGGAGCTGTAATAAAGGACTACAGTCTGTACAGTTCAAGTGCCATACCCCTGCCTAGTGGAGTCATTAAGAGAGTGCTTGCATATACAACAGATAAGAGGGCAGCAATTCAGCTAATGGGTTAAATAGCCCATCAACCATACCTTGGGAGCCTTCTGTCAGCGATGACGAAATCCAACACCGCCCTCAGTGTGCTAGTGCAGCCTTCAGCTGCCTGAGAAAAAGATTGTTTGAAGACCAAGATCTCAAGCCCGGCACTAAGCTCATGGTCTACAGAGCAGTAGTGATACCCGCCCTTCTATATGCTTCAGCGACATGGATAATGTACAGTAGGCACCTCAAAGCACTGGAGATGTACCATCAACGCAGCCTCTGCAAGATGCTGCAAATACATTGGCAGAATAGGCGTACCAATGTCAGTGTTCTCTATCAGGCCAACATCCCCAGCATCGAGGCATTGATCATGCTCAATAAGCTCCGATGAACTGGCCACATTGTCCGCATGCCTGACACTAGACTCCCGAATCAAGCACTCTACACCGAGCTCCGCCACGGCAAGCGAGCCCCAGGAGGGCAGAGAAAATGCTTCAAAGACACCCTCAAAGCCTTCTTGAAAAAATGTAACATCTCCGCTGACTCTTGGTAATCCCTGGCCCAAGACCACACAAAGTGGAGGAGAAGCATTCGAGAAGGCGCCGAACACCTCGAGTCTCTTCATCGGGAGCACGCGGAAGCCAAATACAAACAGTGGCAGGAGCGTACGACAAACTAAGCACTCCACCCACCCGTCTCTTCAACCATCACCTGACCCACCTGTGACAGAGTCTGTAGGTCCCGCATTGGTCTCATCAGTCACCTTAGAACTCTTATTAGTGTGGAGGCAAGTCGTCCTCGACACCGGGGGACTGCCTAAGAGAAATAAATAGCTCATCAACAGAATTAAAAGGAAGAAGTCCAGGGTGCTTTTTGTGTTAAAGTCCCAACACGGGAACTCAGTAAAGTCCTGATCGTGAATGTCTTCAATTGAACTCATTCTGAATGTTCCCTGCATTCTATTGATGCATTACTTAGAATGTTAAATGATGACAGCCACTCTCATAACTTGTTTTCTGTCAACTAAGCATAGCACTTCATGAATATAGAAGACCTGAGCTGCACTAATGGCTAACTGCTCATAAATGAAGTCATTTGCTGCGAGTATGATGCCCGTATATCTGCAATGCAGTGGCTGTCTGTGCCAGTTTGATTTGTGGTTCCTTGGTCCCATGCTTAAAAACATCTCTAGCTTGCCTCAATGAGATCATATAGAATCATAGAATGGTTACAGCACAGAAGGAAACCATTTAAGAACATAAGAACACAAGAATTAGGAACAGGAGTAGGCCATCTAGCCCCTCGAGCCTGCTCCGGCATTCAACAAGATCATGGCTGATCTGGCCATGGACTCAGCTCCACTTCCCCGCCCGCTCCCTGTAACCCTTAATTCCCTTGTTGGTTAAAAATCTATCTATCTGTGATTTGAATACATTCAATGAGCTAGTCTCAACTGCTTCCTTGGGCAGAGAATTCCACAGATTCACAACCCTCTGGGAGAAGAAATTCCTTCTCAACTCGGTTTTAAATTGGCTCCCCCGTATTTTGAGGCTGTGCCCCCTAGTTCTAGTCTACCCGACCAGTGGAAACAACCTCTCTGCCTCTATCTTGTCTATCCCTTTCATTATTTTAAATGCTTCTATAAGATCACCCCTCATCCTTCTGAACTCCAACGAGTAAAGACCCAGTCTACTCAATCTATTGAGGGTAACCCCCTCATCTCCGGAATCAGCCTAGTGAATCATCTCTGTACCCCCTCCAAAGCTAGTATATCCTTCCTTAAGTAAGGTGACCAAAACTGCGCGCAGTACTCCAGGTGCAGCCTCACCAATACCCTATACAGTTGCAGAAGGACCTCCCTGCTTTTGTACTCCATCCCTCTCGCAATGAAGGCCAACATTCCATTCGCCTTCCTGATTACCTGCTGCACCTGCAAACTAACTTTTTGGAATTCATGCACAAGGACCCCCAGGTCCCTCTGCACCGCAGCATGTTGTAATTTCTCCCCATTCAAATAATATTTCCTTTTACTGTTTTTTTTTCCAAGGTGGATGACCTCACATTTTCCGACATTGTATTCCATCTGCCAAACCTTAGCCCATTCGCTTAACCTATCTAAATCTCTTTGCAGCCTCTCTGTGTCCTCTATACAACCCGCTTTCCCACTAATCTTTGTGTCATCTGCAAATTTTGTTACACTACACTCTGTCCCCTCTTCCAAGTCATCTATGTATATTGTAAACAGTTGTGGTCCCAGCACCGATCCCTGTGGCACACAACTAACCACCAATTTCCAACCCGAAAAGGACCCATTTATCCTGACTCTCTGCTTTCTGTTAGCCAGTCAATTCTCGATCCATGCTAATACATTTCCTCTGACTCCGCGTACCTTTATCTTCTGCAGTAACCTTTTGTGTGGCACCTTATCGAATGCCTTTTGGAAATCTAAATACACCACATCCATTGGTACACCTCTATCCACCCTGCTCGTTATATCCTCAAAGAATTCCAGTAAATTAGTTAAACATGATTTCCCCTTCATGAATCCACGTTGCGTCTGCTTGGCCCGTGCCAGCTCTCTGCAAGAGCACTTCCAGTAGTCCCACTCCCCTGCCCTTTTCCTATAACCTTGCAAATCTCTTTCCTTCAGGTACTTATCCAATTTTCTTTTGAAAGCCATGATTGAGTCTGCCTTTATCATCCTTTCAGGCCGTGCATTCCAGATCAGAACCACTCGCTGCGTAAAACAGTATTTTCCTCATTGATTGTTTGTCTGATTTCCTTCTCATCACCAACATCTTATGCATTTTCATCATGCTTAAAGGAGCTTCTATCAAAATAACAACTAGCATTTATATAGCATCTTTAATGTTGGAAAGCATGCCAAGGCACTTGAATAGATAGCATAAAGAAAAATAGAAGTTAAACCAAAGAAGTAGAGATTAGGAAGGATGACCAAAAGCTTGGCCAAAGAAGTGAATTCTAAAGAGGGTCTTAAAAGAGGAGAGGGAGGTGGAAAGGCCGAATGCTGAGAGAGGGTATTGCAGAATGTTGGCCTAATTAGCTGAAGACATGGCCATCAATAGTGGGGCAAATATACGGGAAGGGCTGATGCAGCTAAGGGCAGTCAGAGTAAATTCCAGAGGGGAGAAATTCGGTCGCGCCTATATTGGGACAGTAACCCAGGCGGAGCGGTAATTTTAGCGCCTTGAAAAAGTTTGCGCCCTCCACCCAGAAATTGGTCAGAATTGGTCGAAGAGCTGACAGGGGCACTAAATCAGCCGTTGCACACCAGAGCTCGGGGGACACTAACAAAAATGCTGGCGCTAAATTTAACTGAGTCATTGCACAAAAGCCGAACTCCGATTCAGATCCTGGGAGAAGCCGAGTCTTAAAGGCACGGCACAGTAATGCACCCATTCAAGTTTTCAAAATCATTTTTTCTCAAGCTGGACTCTTATTTCTGTCTGATGCCGCAAACTCAGAGGCTCACCACCGTGCCGTGTGTAAAGGTCACACTGAATGTGACCTCCGACGGAAGCGCTTCCTCATCCCTTTAAGTAGCCACCAGTTAACGACTCTGCAATCCTGTACCGACTGGCTTTCCAGACTTTAAATGAGGCGGCCATACCTAATTTTCCAACCCTGGGCGTAAGCGTGGGCATTGCACCATGAATACGTCATGATCGGATTGATCATCATCACCAGGCGCTACTGGTTTGTGCCCCCGGAGAGCCGCTGATGAATTTTCAGTCGGGATGCTAAATGCTGTGCGCCCGGTCGGTAACCTCTTACGCTCCTGTTAACACCCCCTCAATCTGCTAACTGAGGCATTAGACAAATGAAAATGCAGCCCCAGATGTCTAGGTTGTGCAATTATAGCTAGGTTTGGGGTGGCGTGCCCGGACAACCCCTTGCAGTTGAGGCTCCAGCAGGCATTGGCAGCCGTTGAACATGTGCCTACCTGCCCGTGCAAATGAGCTGCCCACTCACTGACCCCGCAAACGCTGAAGGTCACCGCTGGAATCGCAACCCAACGAATTTTGGGGCCAACATCTTTAGCTTCCACAGATAGCTCAGGAGCTAAGTTCATCTTGTGGTACCATATGCTGTTATATAAACCAGAACAGTCCAGGTCTGATCTGGTTCCAAGTCTGTGCTACTATTTACCAGGATGACAGTGTGAGAGCTACAATTGGTCATAGTGCCTCTGTGACAGAATGTTTTTATATTTTACAGGAGGTGGGTGTCGCTGGCAAGGCCAGCACTTATTTGCCTATTCCTAACTACCCTTGAGAAGGTGGTGGTGAGCTGCCTTCTTGAACCGCTGCAGTCCGTGTGGTGAAGGTACCCCCACAGTGCTGTTAGGGAGGGAGTTCAGGATTTTGAACCAGCAATGATGAAGGGACAGCGATATGTTTCTAAGTCATGAAGGTTCATGACTGGGAGGTCAACTTAGAGGTGGTGGTGTTCACACACGCCTACTGCTCTTAATCTTCTAGGTGGTAGTGGTCGTGGGTTTGGGACATGCAGTCGAAGAAGTCTTGGCGAGTTGCTGCAGTGCATCTTGTAGATGGTACACACTGCAGCCATGCTGCGCGAGTGGTGGAGGGAGTGAATGTTGAAGATGGTGAATGGTTTGAGTTCACTCTCAATAGTTCAATGGGAAAATGCTGAGCCTTACAGATCAGTAAGTTCTTGAGTTTGCTGGGGACTTGGTGGGGGCGGGGGGAGGGGGGATATTAAAAGCTCCCGCTCGGGATAATGTTAGTCATCATCCAGTGACTCCTGCTGGAGTGTACACCGTGCAGGTGTCAGGTGAGAATCCAATCAGACTTGGTCATTTTTGAATAATCTGTCGACATTTGATCCAGATAACATTGAGGCTCTTGCCAATCATGAAACTTAACTCAAGCAAGGGACACCCTCAAGGATTTGGGGGGAATAATTCTATAGGGGTGGGGGAGGCGGGTGGGGGTAGATTTTCCCTTTGTGTGCCATTCGGCTAGCGCAGTGCGTTGGCTGACAGCCTGATAATGCTGGCATGAGGGCTGGTTCCCTGGTCTATTCACAGGGCTGGCTCTCATTAACTTACCGCCAGTGAGTACCCCAGAGCAGCCAATCAATTCCATGCTGCCAGGCAGCCCGGCCAGTGTCCGGGCCCAGAAAGTGGTTCATCCGATGGGGGCTGATGGGTCCATTCTCGGCAGTGGGTATGGCGAGGGGGTGACCCAGTGCAGCAGAGGCCCAGATTGTTTTTGTGGAGCCTGGAGGATCACTACCGCTCCTCCCGACCCCACAAAAATAGATTGAAACTTCCTCTCTGGGCTACTCTCTGGTGACTGCCAGCTGGAACTTAGCACAGGACGCACGTTCCCCCCAGTTGAGCCCTAAAATGGCAGTCGAGTCCTTTGCAGGTCATAGGACCCTGATTTGCATATTAAAAGGGCCTACCACCTGACTCAGTCAGCCACTCCGGCCACCCACAAGACCTCCTTGGGAATATAGCATCAACTATACCACCGGCAGGAAAGGGGCGGTAAGTCAAAGCCCACCATTTTGGGGGTAATACTTCCCCGTTTCCTCCGGGCCAAAGGCCTCAAAATCTCTCCCACAATATATTGGGTTTATTAGGCTATTCACACTGATAATATGGTTAAAAAAAATCAAGTCTGATCTATTATTAGCTGTTGAATCTGGTGTGCTTTTCATTCCAAGGAAAATGTTCTGGTTCAGCAACTCTCTCATGAGCAATAAGCCTAAACAGACCCACTCACAATGATGTATATGATACTAAGCTATATATTGAAATTAGAAATTTGTAGGTTCAATATCAAAAGATGACTGTGCTAGACAGAGCCATTAATTTTAATAATGCAACAAAAGCTATACAGGGAAATTAAGAGGACGAGGCTCAAATGATGATTAAGACTAATGCTTTGTTCAGTTTTGCCAAAGATTTTATACTTGAGTATTTGCTGGAACAAATAAAATGAATGTTTTATTTTTCTCATAGAGATCTAATTTATGTTTGAAAAGGGTTTTATTTTGATGCAGGGGGAAGGACATTTGAGCTTCCCCGCCACAGTGATACTCTGGACTCGATTTTAACTCTCCTCCCACCCATTGAGAATGGTGCATTGCAGGGGTTAAGATTAGGCCTTACCTGCCTGTGGTCTCTCCATTCCCGCCCGACCCATTTCATCTTTGCCTACTTTCAAGTCGGCCGAGCCTCCCGCTACAGACAGGCGAGGACCTACTTTACATTTAAAAGTATGAGGCCGTGATGTCATCTGTGCCGTGACATGATCTTAACGTCCAGTCAGGAGGTAACCCGGCAGCAAAACCACGGCGCAAGGTGCCGACTGGCCAGAAAAGGCCACGGTAAGTTTTTAAAAATTATTTTTGTCAGAAGTACTCCCCCCAGGCCTTGCAAGGAGTCCCTGGGCCTCACCAGCTCCCCAGGGAGCTCTTCCCTGAGATTCTTCGAAATAGTGCCATACGATTGTTTATGTCCATCTGAGAGAGCAAACAAGAACATCTCACCTTCCTCAGCGCTGCACTGGAGTTCCAGCCTGGATTATGTGCTCAAGTCTCTGGAGTGGGACTTGAACCCATATATTTAAAGTATAGCCTAGCTAGAGGTCTAAGGTGGTGCAGTGGGTTCGCATGCTCATTTTGGAGTTGAGTGTTACAATCGAGACTCCCTCCTGTCACTTTAACCTTAGACACATGGTCAAAAGGTAGTCTCAAGGTTGTCTACTGTCAAATGCGTGATGTGCTGGGCTACATTTGCCCAGGACTAACAAATACCACTTTACCTCTAACTTTTGCATGGGAGATTACATGGGACCATTACCACCTGTTCCTGTTAATTTTGAAAAGAGAAAAATACCATCCTGTAAGGTCATATCATTCATAGAAACATAGAAACATAGAAAATAGGTGCAGGAGTAGGCCATTCGGCCCGTTGAGCCTGCACCGCCATTCAATAAGATCATGGCTGATCATTCCCTCAGTACCCCTTTCCTGCTTTCTCTCCATACCCCTTGATCCCCTTAGCTGTAAGGGCCATATCTAACTCCCTCTTGAATATATCCAATGAACTGGCATCAACAACTCTCTGCGGCAGGGAATTCCACAGGTTAACAACTCTCTGAGTGAAGAAGTTTCTCCTCATCTCCGTCCTAAATGGCTTACCCCTTAGCCTAAGACTATGCCCCCTGGTTCTGGACTTCCCCAACATCGGGAACATTCTTCCTGCATCGAACCTGTCCAGTCCCGTCAGACTCTTATACGTTTCTATGAGATCCCCTCTCATCCTTCTAAACTCCAGTGAATAAAGGCCCAGTTGATCCAGTCTCTCCTCATATGACAGCGCAGCCATCCCTGGAATCATTCTGGTGAACCTTCGCTGCACTCCCTCAATAGCAAGAACGCCCTTTCTCAGATTAGGAGACCAAAACTGAACACAATATTCCAGGTGAGGCCTCACTAAGGCCCTGTACAACTGCAGTGAGACCTCCCTGCTCCTATACACAAATCCCCTAGCTATGAAGGCCAACAAACCATTTGCCTTCTTCACTGCCTGCTGTACCTGCATGCCAACTTTCAATGACTGATGAACCATGACACCCAAGTCTCGTTGCACCTCCCCTTTTCCTAATCTGCTGCCATTCAGATAATATTCTGCCTTTGTGTTTTTGCCTCCAAAATGGATAACCTCACATTTATCCACATTATACTGCATCTACCATGCATTTGCCCACTCACCTAACCTGTCCAAGTCATCCTGCAGCCTCCTAGCGTCCCCCTCACAGCTCACACCGCCACCCAGTTTAGTGTCATCTGCAAACTTGGAGATATTACACTCAATTCCCTCATCTAAATCGTTAATGTATATTGTAAAGAGCTGGGGTCCCAGCACTGAGCCCTGCGGCACTCCACTAGTCACTGCCTGCCATTCTGAAAAGGACCCGTTTATCCCGACTCTCTGCTTCCTGTCTGCTAACCAGTTCTCTATCCACGTCAGTACATTACCCCCAATACCATGCGCTTTGATTTTGCACACCAATCTCTTGTGAGGACCTTGTCAAAAGCCTTTTGAAAGTCCAAGTACACCACATCCACTGGTTCTCCCTTGTCCACTCTGCTAGTTACATCCTCAAAAAATTCCGGAAGATTCGTCAAGCATGATTTCCCTTTCATAAATCCATGCTGACTTAGACCGATCCTGTCACTGCTTTCCAAATGCGCTGCTATTTCGTCCTTAATGATTGATTCCAACATTTTCCACACTACTGACGTCAGGCTATCCAGTCTATAATTACCCGTTTTCTCTCTCCCTCCTTTTTAAAAAAGTGGTGTTACATTAGCTACCCTCCAGTCCATAGGAACTGATCCAGAGTCGATAGACTGTTGGAAAATGATCCCCAATGCATCCACTATTTCTAGGGCCACTTCCTTAAGTACTCTGGGATGCAGACTATCAGGCCCCAGGGATTTATCAGCCTTCAATCCCAGCAATTTCCCTAACATAATTTCCCGCCTAATAAGGATATCCTTTAGTTCCTCCTTCTCTCGAGACCCTCGGTCCCCTAGTACATTCGGAAGGTTATTTTTGTCTTCCTTCGTGAAGACAGAACCAAAGTATTTATTCAATTGGCCTGCCATTTCTTTGTTCCCCATTATAAATTCACCTGAATCCGACTGCAAGGGACCTACACTTGTCTTCACTAATCTCTTTCTCTTCACATATATAAAGAAGCTTTTGCAGTCAGTTTTTATGTTGCCTGCAAGCTTCCTCTCATACTCTATTTTCCCCCTCTTAATTAAACCCTTAGTCCACCTCTGTTGAATTCTAAATTTCTCCCAGTCCTCAGGTTTGTGACTTTTTGTAGCCAATTTATATGCCTCTTCCTTGGTTTTAATATTATCCTTAATTTCCCTTGTTCGGCACGGTTGAGCCACCATCCCCGTTTTATTTTTACTCCAGACAGGGATGTACAATTGCTGAAGTTCATCCATGTGATCTTTAAATGTTTGCCTTGCTTATCCACTGTCAACCCTTTAAGTATCCTTTGCCAGTCTATTCTAGCCAATTCACGCCTCATACCATCAAAGTTACCTTTCCTTAAGTTCAGGACCCCAATTTCCAAATTAACTATGTCACTCTCCATCTTAATAAAGAATTCTACCATATTGTGGTCACTCTTCCCCAAGGGGCCTCGCACAACAAGATTGCTAATTAGTCCCTTCTCATTACACATCACCCAGTCTAGGATGGCCAGCTCTCTCACTGGTTCCTCGACATATTGGTCGAGAAAACCATCCCTAATACACTCCAGGAAATCCTCCTCCATCGCATTGCTCGCAGTTTGGTTAGCCCAATCTATATGTAGATTAAAGTCACCCATGATAACTGCTGTACCTTTATTGCACACATCCCTTATTTCTTGTTTGATGCTGTCCCCAACCTCACTACTACTATTTGGTGGTCTGTACACAACTCCCACAAGCATTTTCTGCCCTTTGGTATTCCGCAGTTCCACCCATACCGATTCCACATCATCCAGGCTAATGTCCCTTCTTACTATTGCATTCATTTCCTCGTTAACCAGCAACGCCACCCCACCTCCTTTTCCTCTCTGCCTATCCTTCCTAAATGTTGAATACCCCTGGATGTTGAGTTCCCAGCCTTGGTCACCCTGGAGCCATGTCTCCGTGATGCCAACTACATCATATCCGTTAACTGCTGACTGCGCAGTTAATTCGTCCGCCTTATTCTGAATACTCCTCGCATTGAGGCACAGAGCCTTCAGGCTTGTCTTTTTAACACACTTTGCCCCTTTAGAATTTTGCTGTAACGTGGCCCTTTTTGTTTTTTGCCTTGGGTTTCTCTGCCTTCCACTCTTACTATTTTCCTTTGTATCTTTTGCATCTCCCTCCATTTTATTTCCCTCTGTCTTCCTGCATAGGTTCCCATCACCCTGCCATGTTAGTTTAACTCCTCCCCAACAGTACTAGCAAACACTCCCCCCAGGACATTGGTTCCGGTCCTGCCCAGGTGCAGCCCGTCCGGTTTGTACTGGTCCCACCTCCCCCAGAATCGGTTCCAATGTCCCAGGAATTTGAATCCCTCCCTTTTGCACCACTCCTTAAGCCATGTATTCATGTGAGCTATCCTGCGATTCCTACTCTGACTAGCACGTGGCACTGATAGCAATCGTGAGATTACTACTTTTGAGGTCCTACTTTTTAATTTAGCTCCTAGCTCCCTAAATTCGTCTCGTAGGACCTCATCCCGTTTTTTTTACTTATATCGTTGGTACCTATGTGCACCACGACAACTGGCTGTTCACCCTCCCTTTTCAGAATGTCCTGCACCAGCTCCGAGACATTCTTGACCCTTGCACCAGGGAGGCAACATACCATCCTGGAGTCTCGGTTGCAGCCACAGAAACACCTATCTATTCCCCTAACAAATGAATCCCCTATCACTATAGCTCTCCCACTCTTTTTCCTGCCCTCCTGTGCAGCAGAGGCACCCAGGGTGCCATGAAATTGGCAGCTGCTGCCCTCCCCTGATGATTCATCCCCCTCAACAGTACTCAAAGCGGTGTATCTGTTTTGCAGGGGGATGACCGCAGGGGACCCCTGCACTACCTTCCTTCCACTGCTCTTCCTGTTGGTCACCCATTTACTATCTGGCTGTGTACCCTTTGCCTGCGGTGAGACCAACTTGCTAAATGTGCTATTCACGTCATTCTCAGCATCGTGCATGCTCCAGAGTTAATCTACTCGCAGCTCCAGTTAAAGTATAATAGTTAAGTTTATTTACAAGGAATATGATTATATGCAAACATTGCACCTACAGCAAGTAACTCGGAATCTAATATTTGATTTACGCAATTGTCAAACTGATACAAAACAAAATATTAGGTGTTGATTTTCACGACCTACACCCAATGGAACAAGATGGTAGTGGGCTGACAGTGGCAGTGCAGAACTTACCGTCGCATTGCCTCTTCCAGTATGGCCACTGCCATTTATGTTGGGACCATCTCAGGGGTGGCCCAGGTATCTGCCCGTTTCAGTCGGGAGCCGATTTTCAATGTGCTAAGCAGGGTACAATGATCTACAAAAGACTCTGACGAAATTTTGAAGTACCAATTGGCAAAGAGTGCACCATGCATGGTCTGGCCATTGGTACCCAGCATAGAGTGGCCTAACTAGCATCCCATAAAGGGACCACTGCAGGTCGCTTAGAAAAAAGTAAGTGTTCATTTTTTTCGGAACTATTGTGGTTCCTCCGACTCCTCCCAAAAAAACTTCAGCATAAAATCTACACTGACACTACATCATAGGAGATACCTTCTTTCGGATGAGATATTAAACCGAGGCCCTGTCTGCCCCCTCAGGTGGTTGCATAAAGATCCCCTGGCACTATTTCAAAGAAGAACAGGGGAGTTCTCCTGGGTGACCTAGCCAATATTCATTCCTCAAACAACATCACTAAACATAGAAACATAGAAAATAGGTGCAGGAGTAGGCCATTCGGCCCTTCTAGCCTGCACCGCCATTCAATGAGTTCATGGCTGAACATGCAACTTCAGTACCCCAAACAGATTATCTGGTCATTATCTCAATTCAGCTTGTGGGACCTTGCTGTGCATAAATTGGCTGCCGCATTTCCCTACATTACAACAATGACTACTCTTCAAAAGTAATTAATTGGCTGTAAAGCTGTTTGGGGCGCCCTGAGGTGCTATATAAATGCAAGTTCTTTTCGACTCTTATCACCGAGTCACTGATGAATTCTAACAAGTCCAAGTCCCCTAACAGGTGTCAGCTGTGGCTCAGTGGGTAGCACATTTGCCTCTGAGTCAGAAGGCTGTGGGTTCCTGTCCTACTCCAGGAACTTGAGCACATAAATCTCGGCTGACACTCCAGTGCAGTTCTGAGGGAGTGCTGCAGTGTCGGAGGTGCCATCTGTTGGATGAGATATTAAACTGAGGCCCCATCTGCTCTCTCAGGTGGATGTAAAAGATCCCATGACACTATTTTGAAGAAGAGCAGGGCAATATTCCTGGTGTCGTAGCCAATATTTATCCCTCAATCAGCATAACAAAAACGATTATCCGGTCATTATCACATTGCTGTTTGTGGGAGTTTGTTGTGCGCAAGTTGGCTGCCGTGTTTCCTAGATTGCAACAGTGACTACACTTCAAAAGTACCTAATTAGCTGTAAAGTGCTTTGAGACATCCGGTGGTCGTGAAAGGCGCTGTCTAAATCCAAGTCTTTCTTTCTCATTCTGGCCATCTCTTTCTCTGTCGCTCTTTCTTTTTCTTGCTTTCCGTGCTCTCTTTGTCTCTCTCTATATTTTCTTTGTTTTTACTGCTACAATGTAAGATAAGCAGATAAAGAGAACGCTGTAGTTACAAAAGAAAACTAGCAGCAACACTTAGACAATTTTGAAGGCAGGCTTCAACATACCGGATCCAAAGGCTTCCCACCAAGCAAGCAACCAATTGTACCATTCAAGTAAATAGGACTTAAACAGCAGAGTTTTGTCCATTTATTGGGTTTTGTATTTCTTTGACAGCTTTGTTCCATGAACAATCTCTGAGTGTCTGACAGGAGCCTGCAAGTTTGCATATATTCACCATTTCATAAACATGAAGTAAAATCTGGTGCACTTGATTTATAACTACATGGAAATGCAGAATGAGGAGAACTTCTATAACTGGTTGTTTATATTTGACCTGAAAGTGCTTATTGCTGCTACTTGTTCAGTTTGTTTGTTCTTGGGATGTGGGCGACACTGGGAAGGCCACATTTATTGCCCATCTCTAGTTGCCCTGAGAAGGTAATTGTAATGTATTTGCTTCATGCGTTCTTTGCTTAAGAATTCATAGCGACACATTGTTGGTTTATTAACAAAGTTTTAACAATCACACATTAACAGTTCATCCACTAGGCTCACAACTGCATACCTCATCGTGGATGACCTAGACCCAACTGACTGGGGTTTTATTGAACATCATGTGACTGGCTAAGCCACTCACAATGCAATAGCTCTACAACTCTTTTGGGGGGGGGGACAAAATAAACATTAGATCAAATACCCCCCCCGATCTGGGAGACACTCCAGACACTTTTAACTGCCCTCTTTTTTTATATACATATATATATTTTTGGGGGGGGGTTTTGTGGGGTTTTTTGGGGCATTAAAATTATATATTTTTTTACAAGTGCCCCCTATAAAAGTGGAGGGGGACACTAAAAACCCGGCAATTAAAACAAATTAACTTTAAAACATGTAAAACCAAATTAAAATGTGGTTGCCGGGGGTGATAATGCACTCCAGTCCCTCCGGCGCCCACCTCTCGCGGAAGGCCGCGAGCGTATCGGTGGAGCAATAGCTCTACAACCCTGTGAGCATCCTCACAGGTGCATACATTAGAGTAATGGTGGGTCTTCTCCAAATACTGCTGCAGTCCTTGTGGTTAAGGTGTTCCCACAATGGTATTGGATAGGTATTTCCAGGATATTGGCTCCGCATCAATGGAAGAGTGGTAATATGTGTTCAGGTCAAGATGGGGTGGTTGTTGGATGGCTTCTTGTCTCAGTATCTGAGAACTTTCTAGAAATCTTTTCCCCTTTTGGAAAATATTCTGCAGAACAGCAGCGTTACTCTCCTTGGTGACAAAGGGAAATTAAATCTTTTTTCTGTCACTAGGTTCTAGCTGTTTCAGTTTGTGAATTGGTTCCATTCCGGCTCTTTTAAAATAAGGAAAGATACAGATAAGGTTAAATTTGACTAGCTATTTAACTTGGACAATAGTACAGGACTCAAGTAAAAATTACACCTGCTTCAAACAAGGTTACAAATCAGAAATGTTTTTTTTCTCCTTCCAGAAGATAGCGAACATGTGGAACACTCGCAGAGAAGGCAGTTGATTTGGTGTCATTCAAAGCTTTTAAAAAGGAATTTGATTGATAGCATCAAGAAGGAGGATGAAGATATAGAGATATTAATAACACTATTCGATTTTCACCCGATGCGAAAGGATCTTAGTGTTCCTTAAAGTAGAGACTCAGTCAGCGGTGTTATCTTTTTGTGGTGGAGTACATGACAGCAAGGATGAGCATCTGGCTCAGCGGTAGCATTCGCAACTCTGAGTCAGTCGGGTTGGGTTTGGGCCTTGGCAAGCAGAGACCTGAGCATCGGCTCTGAATACTGGATTGATGTCCAGCAGGGATACTTGTGTCCGATGGGTGTTGGTGCCCCCCCCTTCTTTATCGTAAACGGTGGGTGGAGCTCTTCGGTCTTATCTACAGTCCACCAAGGAGAAGGTACTCAAAGAAAAAAACCGCATGGAAGACAAGAAGAAATTACCTCAGCTTCTCTTTCCTCGTGGCTCAAGAAAGTTGCATGAGAGACTTGAGTTAGGACCTTCCCTCGGAGCAGAGCACAACAGATGGACGGACAAGATAGCAATAATTGTACATGGATCCTGGAGAATGTGGGCTTGATGGGATTATAGCAATTTGTATTTTGTCTGTGTTGCGTGTAATGTCAGATTCAGCTTAACTCCCAAGGCAGCATGCAGCTTTTTTCCCTCACTATAAACCAGCAGCTTAATCTCAGCAATAGTGAGTTACAATATTAATTAGCTACTGAGTGAGGGGATCGATATGCACAATCTCAAACACTGTGCGCCATTGTGAAATGATCACCCACAAGGGAGCCTGGCATCATTCCTTTACATTTGTTATGGGGATTGGGGTAGGGGCTTAGCTAAAACAGACTTGTCTTATCTCTCTGCATATGCTGAGGACTTATCTTACCTCTGCAGCAAAAGGTAGGCATTGCACTTCTAAAAAATTATTTGTTCTTAGGATGTGGGCATCGCTGACAAAGCCGACATTTATTGCCCATTCCTAATTGCCCTTGTGAAGGTTGTGATAAAACTGAGTGGTTTGCTAGCCCATTTCAGAGGGCAATTGAGAGTGAACTATGTTGGTGTGGGACTGGAGTCACATATAGGCAAGTCCGGATAAGGCCAGCAGATTTCCTTCCCTAAAGGATATTATCCAGCTAATTTTATGACAATCCGACAGCTTCATGGTCATTTTTGCTGATGGCAGTTTTTTTATTTCTAGATTTTCAAACGGAATCAAAATTCTCAAACTGCTATGGTGGGATTTGGACTCCTGTTCTCTGGATTATTAGTCCGGTGACATAACATAATCAGCATGTTAGCATACCCATAATACACTTGGGTGCTTGACAACATAATGAGTCTGAGCACCTCACTCTCACAGTCTTTTGAAAGCACACACAGTGATACTATAAGTTTGGAAGCAGCCAACCTGTCAAATTGTGTGCAGCCAGTGTAGTCCGTTCGACATGATTGAGCTGCCTTTTCAACTCGTGTTCCAGTCAAATAATTACAATGTTTGTCTATTTATTGAATTGCTTCTCCGCACCAGCGAAATATATAATTCATATTTGTCATTACTACAAACCAATTTTCCCTTTATTAATGTACATTTTGGGAAAATAAAATATCATCCGTGACTGCAAGATAAATTCTGATTTTCCTTTTCCCTAATTCTGATGTGAGGTTAATGTATTTGAAGCCAAGGAGCTTCTGCATGAGCTTCGCGAAGCCACAAAGACCTTTACACTGAATGAAGTCAAGCTTGATACCCTCCAGATAGTATCTCACAGTGACTGTCACTGAATAAACAGAGCAATCTGCAGCACTGATATAAAGTGCTTCGACTAGCACTTCCAGAATATAACAGAGGAACTCTATTCAGAGAAAAAGGAATTCATTCTTTAATTACTTAAAGTTAGAAGCGCAGATTTATCACAGTTAAATGATTCATCATATCTACAAGGACAACATTTATTTTAAGTTCTGGGTCAAAAGAGCCCATAAAATGTTTTAATGGGAAGAGTGGGATTTCATAGAATCATACAGCACAGAAGGAGACCATTCAGCCCATCGTGCCTTTGCCGGCTCTTTGAAAGAGCTCTCCAATTTGGCCCATTGCCTTGCTCTTTCCCTTATTTGTTTCCTTTTCAAATATATATATCTAATTCCCCTTTGAAAGTTACTATTGAATCTGCTTCCACAAGCCTTTCAGGCAGTGAATTCCAGTGGGATTTGTGGCTCGTCCTGACCCTGATGTGAATTTATATTAAAGTTTTGAATCAACAATATGAACAGTAGACAAATGAAACCTTCAAGTAACCTATTTAAGCTTGGGGAGGGGGGGGGAAGGGATCCTTTTACTTGCTGAAAATAGTTCCATAGAAATTGTAAACTTCAAGCTGATGTTGTTGCCTGGATAGTTGGGTTCCAATGGCAGAAAGGAATTTGCAATTACGTAGGCCAGGAAAACCTTGGAGCTGCTCTTGTTCAGGAAGTGCGCTGAAAACCCATCGAGTCGCTTCACTTCCGGTGAAGTGATGCCGGAGAAACGGGAGCAATTCTGGGAATTTCATGGCCAAAGTGTCCGTTTACATCATTGAGACGGCCAATGAACTATGGTCACTGTCGTCATGTAAGCAAATGCAGCAGCCAATTTGCGCACCTCAAGATCCCGCGAGCAGCAATGACAGGAATAACTACTTTATCTGCTGTTGTTAGTATTTGTTAAGGTATACATATTCACCAGGAGAACTCTCTGGCTTTTCTTCGAATATTGCCGTGGGAGTTTTTATATCCACCCGCGCAGGCAGACAGGTTTAACGTCTCAGTCAAAAGGCAGCACCTCTGACAATGCAGCACCCCCTCAGTAATGCACTGACATGTCAGCCTAGATTATGTGCACAAAGTGGGATTTGAACCCACAGCCGTCTGACTCAGCAGAGATAGTGCTAATGTGTTCCCAGTGGCTCATTAGGAAGATATACCACCTGGTTTGGTGTCGAGTTATACAGACCAGTAAAGCGGGTCCAACCTCTGTACTTAGCTTCTCTGCAGTCAGGGCAACAACATTTGATTGCTGCTCCCTTCAGATATGAAGGGGGTAACACAGCCAGGTGCTCCCGCTCTTGATTACTATCCAGTGACTCCTTCTGGCAAGTGGGAGGGTCCCTGGTAAAACTAGGATCAGGATCAGCCATGATACCTTGTCCCGACCCCACAAATTTAATAGTCTTCTGACATCCACTGTCCAGGCTTGTGTGTTAAGAATGACTCCTCGGACATGAGATAGTGGAGTGCTGATGCCAGCTGCATACGTGTACCACCGCATCAGTCAACACCTGCAATAAAGGAGGATGGAGCAATGCTACATAATACATGTGCAGTATATTTGTAATGCAGATCTAGTTGTTGATGGTTTTTAAAGACAATCTGGTTACATCCACCAACAAATTCACTTATTTTTAGCTGCTTTCTGTAATAAAATAGCAACTTGTATTTATATAGCACCTTTAACGTAGAAAAAAGTCCCAAGGTGTTCACAGGAGTGTTATCAGAAAAAAATGGGTGCTGAGCCAAAGAAGGGACAATTAGGAAGGGTGACCAAAAGTTGGTCAAAGTAGTGGGTTTTAAAGAGGAGCTTAAGGAGAAGATGAGAAGAGGAGGGGTTTATGGAGGGAATTCCAGAGCATGGGGCCTAGATGGCTGAAAGCACGTCCTCTAATAGTGGATCAAAAGGAGGGTGGGGAAAATGCACAAAAAGCCAGAATGAGAAAAACAGAGAGTTCTCAAAAAGTTGTAGAGCTGGAAGAGGTTGTAGAGATAGTAACGCGCGAAAATATAAGGGATTTAAACAAGAGGATGAGAATTCTACATTGGAGATATTGGAGAATCGAGAGCCAATGTCAGTCAGCAAGGATAGGAGTGATGGGTGAGCTGGATATGGTGCAGGACACAACATGGGCAGCAGTGTTTTGGATGAGCTTACATTTCTGGATGATGGAAGACTGGCCAGGAGACCGTTGGAATCTGGTACTGACAAAGGTGTGGATAGGAGTTTCAGCAGCAGATGGCCAGAGGCAGGAAATGTTATGGAGGTGAAATTGGGCATTGTTTCTGATGCAGGGAATATGGGTTCTGAAACTCAGCTCTTGGTCAAATAAGAAAAATTGGCAGTGAACAGTCTGGTTCAACCCAAGGCAGTGACAAAGATGGGGAATGGAATCAGTGGCAAGGGTAAAGAATTTGTGGAAGGGGCTGAAGATGATGGCTTTGTTCATTCTAGTATTTAATTGGAGGAAATTTCAGCTCATCTAAGACTGAATATCAGACATGTAGTCCGACTACGCAGAGACAATGGAGGGGTCAAGAGAGAGGTGGAGAAGTAGAGTTTGGTGTCATCAGTATACGTGTGGAGGCCAGGATCTGAACAACACATACTACTGCTACCTGTTTTCAAGCTAGAGTCCACTATCCACACTATGGCCTTGATCTTAACTCGGGCCAGGATCGGTGCGTGGTTGTAGGGCAGAGTAAGAGACAAGCATGTTCCCGGGCATTGTTTATATATGATAGTTGGGGACTCCTGCCCAAATCCGGCAGGAATCACTGCCAGGTGGGCAGGCAGGCATGGAAATGGGATCCTGTGGGAGCGCTCCCCGTCACAAGGTTAGTCTATTGGGTTCCTCCAGAGGGGAATCCATCTCAGGGTGGGTGAGGGAGAAAAGCCCAAGGCTATGGTTACCGTAGGTTTCTGTGTGGGGCCTGGAAGAGCACTCCTGCTCCTCCTGACCCATGAGTAAACCAAAACATAATTTAAAAAAAACTTAATTCAATGGGCCTCCTCTGGCCTTGGCTGCTGTTTCTGGCAGGTTTAGCCTGGTTTTAAAGTCACCACTGCTCCCCCCCGCCACACCCCCCGCCACAAGCCTTAGATTAAAATGATAGATCAGGCCCAGGTGATGCCATGGGGACCCGACCTGTACATTTCAAGAGGATCCCGCCGGCTTACTGCGGCTATATTTGACACCTGCAATATAAAATTATTATGTGTCAGATAGAGGCGCAAAAGGAGTCAACTTCTGCTGCATTTAAACCGACCCTCTCCCGCCTGCTTTCCGCCAGGTAGGGGGGGAGTTAAAATCGAGACCAATCTAACTGGTTGCTCCTATCAGCATCAAGTAGAATGAAATGCTTGTGTTTCATTTAAAATAAAAATGCCAAAAGCTATTAATATTATTTAAGTGTCACCTTGGCTCACTGGCAGCACTCGGAGATGAAAAGTTCTGGGTTCAAGCAACAGACTTGAGTACATAATCTAGGCTGACATTTAAGTGCAGCATTGATGGAATGCTGCGTTGTCAGAAGTGCTGTCCATCAGATGAGTAATTGAACCAAGTCCCCATCACCTAAAGATCCCAAGACACTATTTGAAGAGGAGGGAGTTCTCCTGGTGTTCCAGTCAACATTCCTGATAGGTCCTTAATATACAGTATAAATGCACACGAGGCCCATGCTTGAGAGAAAGTCAGTCTGTGACCTGTCCTTTATTCCTTAGCACTCCAAGTGATGAAGGTGAGTGGAGCTTCCCCTTTTGTACCTGAAGGTCCAGGTTAGGAGTGTCTCCCACCCAGTGGTCATTGTTCTCACAGTGTACAACTTAGGTCAGATTATACATGGGTTACAATGCTGGTTGAATACATGACATCACCTCACCCCCCAAAGTCTTATTGGGATCACTGGTTGAATCTCTCTGGCGGTTTACGCTCTCTTGTAGAGCACCTGAGTTGGGGCTCCGGTTGTTGGGCGCTGGCCTGAATGTCTGCTGTTTGCCGTGCCTCAGGCCTATCCAGACTGCCCACAGTGATTGGGCTCTCCTCCCTTTGGTTCTGGTGTTCGGTCACTTGTGGCGGAGTGAACTCTACATTGTGTTCTTCCTCTGCTTCTTCTATGGGGTTGCTGAACCTCCTTTTTGTTTGATCCACATGTTTGTGGCAGATTTGTCCATTGGTAAGTTTAACTACCAGAATCCTATTTCCCTCTTTGGCAATCACAGTGCCTGTGAGCCATTTGGGCCCTGCAGCATAGTTGAGGACAAAAACAGGATCATTTACATCAATACATCGCGCCCTCGCATTCCTGTCATGGTAGTCATATTGTGGCTGGCGCCTGCTCTCGACAATTTCTTTCATGGTGGAGTGTATAAGGGATAACCGGGTTTTGAGCGTCCTTTTCATTAGCAGCTCTGCGGGTGGAATACCTGTGAGCGAGTGTGGTCGGGATCTATAGGCCAACAGGAGGCGTGATAAGCGTCTTTGTAGGGAACCCCCTTGGATTCTGAGCATCCCCTGTTTGATTCTCTGCACTGCTGGTTCTGCCTGGCCATTTGAGGCCGGCTTGAATGGTGCCGTTCTGACATGGTTAATTCTATTGCCTGCCATGAAGTCCTGGAATTCAGTGCTTGTGAAGCAGGAGCCATTGTCGCTGACCAAGACGTCCGGTAGAACGTGGGCGGCGAACATTGCCCGTAGACTTTCTTCCGTGGCAGAGGCTGTGCTTAAATTTAAAATGTCATACTCGATCCATTTGGAGTAGGCGTCTACTACAACCAAAAACATTTTTCCCATGAAAGGACCTGCGTAGTCCACATGGATGCGTGACCAAGACTTGGCGGGCCATGGCCAGGGGCTAAGGGGGGCTTCCCTGGGCGCATTGCCCAGCTGGGCACACGTGTTGCACCTGCGAACACAAAGTTCCAGATCTGCGTCTATCCCTGGCCACCAAACGTGTGACCTGGCAATTGCCTTCATCATGACAATGCCCGGGTGCTCATTGTGGAGTTCTCTGATGAACATCTCTCTGCCCATCTGGGGCATGACTATGCGGTTTCCCCACAATAGGCAATCGGCCTGAATCGAGAGTTCATCCTTGCGCCTATGAAATGGTTTAAATTCCTAAGGGCATGCCCTGTACGTGGCTGCCCAGTCCCCATTCAGGACACATTTCTTGACTAGAGACAATAGCGGGTCTCTATTTGTCCAGACTTTAATCTGACGTGCTGTCATGGGTGAGCCTTTGCTTCTGAAAGCTTCAACAGCCATGACCATCTCAGCAGCATGCTCGGTAGCCCCTTCAGTTGTGGCTAGTGGGAGCCTGCTGAGTGCATCGGCGCAGTTTTCGTTGCCCGGTCTGTGCCGAGTTGTATAGTCATAGGCGGCTAACGTGAGTATGCGGGCCGATGCGTTTGCATTTATGGCCTTGTTGTCAGCCAAAAGGGACATTAGGGGTTTGTGATCTGTCTCCAGCTCAAATTTCCTGCCAAACAGGTACTGGTGCATTTTCTTTACAGCATATACACATGCGAGCGCCTCCTTTTCTACCATCCCGTAACCCCTTTCTGCCTGGGACAGACTCCTAGAGGCATAAGCTACCGGCTGTAACTGACCCTTGACATTGGCATGCTGCAACATACACCCGACACCTTAGGATGACGCATCGCACGTTAACACAAGTTTCTTACATGGGTCGTATAGTGTTAACAGAGTGTTGGAACATAACAAATTGCGTGCTTTATTAAAAGCCTTTTCCTGGCTGTCCCCCCAGACCCATTCGCGACCTTTGCGTAGGAGCACGTGTAGTGGCTCTAGCAGCGTGCTCAATTTGGGAAGAAAGTTACCAAAATAGTTCAGGAGCCCCAGGAACGAACGCAGCTCCGTCGTGTTACGGGGTCTGGGTGCTCTCTGAATCGCTTCTGTCTTGGACACAGTAGGGCTGATCCCGTCTGCTGCTACCCTCATCCCCAGGAATTCTACCTCTGGAGCTAGGAAGACGCACTTCGCCTTTTTCAGTTGCAGCCCTACCTGGTCCAGTCTGCGTAGCACCTCCTCCAGGTTGTGGAGGTGTTCTTCAGTATCGTAACCCGTAATGTGGATGTCGTCCTGAAAAACCACCGTCCCTGGAATCGACTTGAGGAGGCTTTCCATATTTCGTTGGAAGGTCGCGGCGGCCGAGCGAATCCCGAATGGACATCTGTTGTAATCAAACAACCCCTTGTGTGTCGTGATGGTGGTCAGCTTCTTCAACTCACTCGCCAGCTCCTGGGTCAGGTCCAATTTTGAAAAAAGTTTGCTACCAGACAGCGTCGCAAAGAGGTCCTCCGCTCTCGGTAGCAGGTACTGGTCTTGGAGTGACACCCGATTGATGGTGGCCTTGTAATGACCGACCCATCCGCCTTGAGCGCCGGCACAATCGGGCTCGCCCAGTCACTGAATTCGACTGGCGAGATGATGCCTTCCCTCAGCAGGCGGTCCAATTCACCTTCTATCTTTTCCCGCATCATGTACGGCACCGCTCTGGCCTTGTGGTGCACTGGCCTGGCGTCCGGGTTTATGTGAATCACTACCTTGGCCCCCATGAAAGTGCCGATGCCGGGTTGAAATAGTGAGTCAAATTTGTCCAGGATCTATGAGCATGATACTCGCTCCACAGAGAAAATTACATTGACATCGCCCCATTTCCAGTTCATGACAGCAAGCCAACTCCTCCCCAGTAGTGCGGGACTGTCCCCTGGGACAATCCAGAGTGGCAACCTGTTCTCCGAATCTTTGTGGGTCACGACTACCGTGACGCTGCCTAGCACCAGAATGATCTGCTTTGTGTAAGTCCGTAGCTGTGCGTCAATCGGCGATAATTTTAGCCTCCTGGCCTTGGATGGCCACAACTTTTCGAACTGTTTGATACCCATCAGAGATTGGCTGGCCCCCGTGTCTAGCTCCATTGATACTGGGATGCCATTGAGGAGCACTTTCATCATTATCGGTGGCGTCCTGGTGTATGAACTGTATACGTGCTCCACATGAACTCGCTGAACTTCAGCTTCCAGCGATTTCCCCCAGCGTTCATTTCTGCAATTTCTGCAAGTATTTTGCTCATCTCTGCAAACTCCGGCTGAATGTATGCCTCCATGCCTCCAACATGAGCTGCTGTTGGAAACAAAAGATCCCTTGCCAGTGGATCGTCCCTGACTGCCCCTGTTATTGTCCTTGAGTGCGCCATTAACAGGTGTTGATGGCCCCATTACTGGCCGCATTGTCCCTTGCAATGGCATGAATTGCCGTTCAGCTTGCCATTGTCTCTGTCGAACTCCCCCTCTGGGTTCGACTACATGTTGGGGCATGCCCGATTACCCCTGTCTGCCTGGAGAATGGTGTGCTGCTTTAACAATGTTGAATCTCTGTCCCAACCATTCCTTAACACAGTACCTCTCGTCTGTTCTGCTAGTGGCCATGCTCACGTGGTTTAAATCCCAGTTTCTCGTCGCCATTGATACGCCCTTACTGCACAATATAAATGCACATGAGGCCCATGCTTGAGAGAAGGTCAGTCTGTGATCTGTCCTTTATTCCTTAGCACTCCAAGTGATGAAGGTGGGTGGAGCTTCCCCTTTTATACCTGAAGGCCCAGGTTAGGAGTGTCTCCCACCTAGTGGTCATTGTTCTCACAGTGTACAACTTAGGTCAGATAATATATGGGTTACAATGCTGGTTGAATACATGACAATTTCTATCTCAAATAATACCACCATAAATCAGATTAATTAGCCATTTATCTCATCTTCTGTTTGAGGGACATTGCTGTGCGCAAATGGACTGCTGTGTCTGCCTGCAAACCAGTAGTGACTGCACTTCAAAAGTAGGGGTGGTTTTCGTGGAACAGCTTCATTGGGTGGAGGGAGCCTGCTGTCAGCCCAATAGGAACGGTCCAATTTTCATGAAAAGTCTCCTCGCCAATCCGCCGATGAGCTGCTTGCGCATTTGGAGCAGCTCCCCACTTGGAATGGGGGGGAAATGCAGCGACTCCACTGGGGCCCAAACGGTGCATGTAAGTGAAAGGGAGGAACCATGGCGATCTGGAGGGAGGGCTGCGGAAATGCTCGGGCAATGTGGGACTGATTTTGTGTGGGGCACAAAATATAAGTTACAAACCTGCTTCTTGGAGTAGCCCCTTTAAGGAACACTGGTAAGGCCACTCAACGCCAAGTACCAATGATAATTTGAGCTTGTCTTGTGTCTTATTGACATCATAGGATACCGATTTGCATGGGTTAATGAGGCTCTTGTGGCGTTCAATGGATACTTGAACCATCCTTTTCAAGGCCCCAACCAAAATGGTGGCGATCCAGACATTGGTGGAACAGATGGTAAGTTCAGTGCTTCCATTTTAACTCAACTACTGCCATGTTCCCACCCAGTGGAGGCGATGAAAATCAGACCGTTAATTTATTTAAGGTAGAGATAGACAGATTTTTGAACGATAAGGGAGTCAAAGATTATGGGGAGCGGACGGGAAGTGGAGTTGAGGCCAAGATCAGATCAGCCATCATCTTAATGAATGGCAGTGCAGGCTCGAGGGGCCAAATGGCCTACTCCTGCTCCTATTTCTTATGTTCTTGTGTTCTTATTAGCTGTCGTGGAAGGTGCAGTATAAATGCAAGTCTTTCTTTTTTTCTACTGTTTGTGTTGATGCAATAGTAAAATAATTTATTGTGTTGCACTGAAACTAATGCACTCAGAATGATGAAATTTCAAAAACGAAGCTGTTCCTGGGGTCTGGTTCTAATAATTTAACGTGACCATGCCCTCAGAGCTGTCGCAGCTGAAATAGCAATGTCCATAATCTTGTGCCGCATTGTGCTGTTGCTGGGTTGGGATATTCTCACGACAGAGGAAAAGCATTGGCTTCTTGCTGACAGTGGGTTTTCTGAAATCACCGCACGCCTTCCTCATTACAAAATACTTACGAGAATCTGCCCGGGGCACAGGGCACAATATGTGAGACTGGAGAAAATCAATCATACTTATCGTGTAAAGTTAGCACTGTGCTTCGCATATGCCAAGGCCTGAGGCAACATACACAGCAGTATCTATACTCGCCTTCTCCGATCTCTTATGGATTGTCAGTACCGCAGCGCATTGTGAACATCTGTATCTACAAGCTTAATGCTGTTCGGATGTAATCATCCAGAATTAGGGGTACTCCTTGGCAACTGCACAAGAAAGCATACAGAAGACTGTACTGACAGGAACAGAGTGCTGGCATCTAGTTAATAGTGTGTGTTAGCCCGATCCTGGTGTCTCCACCCCAAACCATTGTTCTGGGATGTTTCCTTTCATTACAGCAACCAGTAATAACTACAGCTCAGGCTGAGGTTCTCTGCCATGCAAGAAAAAGTAGCTGGGTTTATTGCTCTTTCAGCCATTCAAAATAATATTCATTGCAGAGACAAACATGGAAAATAAAATGCGAAGCACTTGTTCAGAAGTGAAGAATAAGGTTAGATAGATATTCTGGGGTTTTACCTTTATAGAACTAGACTGTACGTATTTTGTTGGCTCTATTTGGGGGTCAACGTAACTCCAGAATTACAGGCCGGGTAATGTAAGTTTGAACCAATTCGACCCTCTGTGGCAGGTTTGACAATCTGGTACCTGAACTGAGCAGGTGTGCAGTCTTCCAGCATGCTGTTAATGATTGACCAGCGAGCCTGCCTCAATAATGGAAGAAGAGGAGGGGGGAGAAGACATGTCACTCGGGGCTTAAATTCTTCCTGTAAAGTCCTTACTCTACAGTATGAAACCACACGAGGCACATTCTGGGGACAAGGTCACTCTGTGACCTGCTCTCTTTATTTACAGGACCCCAAAGACGATGACCCTGTGTGGGACCTCCCTTTTTATACCTGTGTGATCAGGTAAGGAGTGTCTCCCACAAGTTCACCCCTTGTGGTCAAGGTGTGCATCTAGGTTGAGTGTATACAGTAATACAGTGGTGTTACATTGTGGTTACATACGTGACATCACCTTCTCCCCCCAAAGTCTTATTGGGATCATAGGTTTAGTCTATGGTGGTCTACGCTCTCTCGTGGAGCGCCGCAGTTGGGGATCTGTTTGTTGGACACTGACGTGAGTGTCTGTCACCTGTGGTGATTCCGGCTTGTCCGGGCTGATCGCAGGGGCTGTGCATTCTTCTGATTGCTCTTGTTGCTCGTTCACTGGTGGTGTTGTGAAATCCATCTCATGGTCTTCTTCAGGTTCCTCCGTGTCGATGCTGAACCTTTTTTTTACTTGGTCCAGATGCTTACGGCATATCTGACCATTGTTGAGTTTTACCACAATGACCCTATTCCCCTCTTTGTCAATTACAGTGCCCTCAAGCCATTTGGGCCGCATGGCGTGATTGAAGATGAATACAGGATCATTTATTTCTATACACCTCCCCCTCGAATTACGGTCATGGTACTCATTTTGTGACTTGCGCTTGCCCTCAACTATGTCAGCCAGGACTGGGTGAATGAGGGACAACCGAGTTTTGAGTGTCCGTTTCATTAGTAGCTCTGCGGACGGGACCCCCGTGAACGAGTGCGGCCGGGATCTATAGGCCAGCAGCAGGCACGACAGGCAGCATTGTAGGGAGGGTCCTTAAATCCTGAGCAACCCTTGCTTAATGATTTGGACCGCACGTTCCACCTGGCCAGTGGAGGTCGGCTTGAACGGCGCAGTCCTGACGTGGTTGATGCCATTGCCTGACATAAACTCTCAGAATTTGTAGCTTGTGGAGCATGGGCCGTTGTCACTAACCAGGATGTCCGGCAAGCCATGGGTTGCAAAGATCGCACGTAGGCTTTCCATGGTGGTGGAAACGTGCATGAATTCAGAATGATGCACTCAATCCATTTCGAGTACGCATCTACCACAATAAGGAACATCTTACCCATGAACGGGCCCGCGTAGTCATGAATGCGTGACCATGGTCTGGTGGGCCAGGGCCACGGGCTGAGCAGGGCCTCCCTGGGGGCATTCCCCAGCTGGGCACACGTCGTGCACCTGCGAACACAGAGTTCCAGGTCCGAATTAATTCCAGGCCACCAAACGTGTGACCGGGCAATGGCCTTCATCAGCACAATGCCTGGGTGTTCGCTGTGGAGTTCCCTGATGAATGCCTCCCTGCCCTTCTGGGGCATAACTACCCGGCTGCCCCATTGTAGGCAGTCGGCTTGGATGGAGAGCTCATCCATCCTTCTGTGGAACGGTCTGACTTCCTCAGGGCATGCTCCGTGTGCGGGCGCCCAATCCCCAGTCAGGACACATTTCTTAATCAGGGATAGGAGGGGATCTCTGTTCGTCCAGATTTTGATCTGGTGGGCTGTGATGTGGGAGCCTGTGCTGTCAAAGCCATCGACAGCCATGACCATCTCGGCGCTTTGCTCCGCTGCCCCCTCAGTGGTGGCCAGTGGAAGCCTGCTGAGCGCGTCAGTGCAATTTTCAGTGCCCGGGCCGGTGCTGGATGGAGTAGTCATAGGCAGCCAGCGTGAGAGCCCATCGCTGTATGCGAGCTGATGCTTTGGCATTGATGGCCTTGCTGTCTGACAACAGGGATGCAGGGATGTTAATGGCTTGTGGTCCGTCTCTAATTTAAACTTCCTACCAAAGAGGTACTGATGCATTTTTTTTACACCATAGACACATGCAAGCGCTTCTTTCTCAACTATCCCATATCCCCGTTCTGCTTGAGAGAGCGACCTGGAGGCATAAGCCACAAGTTGTAGTTGACCCTCAGCATTGCCCTGCTGCAACACGCACCCAACCCCATAGGACGATGCATCATATGTCAGAAACAATTTTTTACAGGGGTCGTACAGGGTCAACAACTTGTTTGAACAAAGTAGGTTTCGTGCCTGATCAAAAGCCCGTTCCTGACCATCCCCCAAAACCAATCGCAACCCTTACGCAGGAGCATGTGTAGCGGCTCCAACAACGTGCTCAACTTCGGCAGAAAGTTCCCGAAATAGTTCAACAGTCCCAGGAATGAACGCAATTCCGATGTGTTGCAGGGCCTGGGTGCTCGTCGAATCGCCTCTGTTTTGGATTCGGTGGGCCGAATCCCATCTGCAGCAACCCTCCTGCCCAGAAACTCAACCTCAGGAGCTAAGAACACACATTTAGACTTCTTGAGTCACAGGCCTACCCGGTCCAGTCGGCATAGCACCTCCTTCAGGTTGTGGAGGTGTTCCTCGGTGTCTTGACCCGTGATAAGGATGTCGTCCTGGAATACGATCATTCCAGGAATGGATTTAAGCAGGCTTTCCATGTTTCGTTAAAAAATCACGGCCGCTGATCTAATGCCAAACGGACACCTGTTATAAACGAACAGTTCCTTGTGCGTGGTGATGGTGGTTAGTAGTTTTGATTTGTCGGCCAGTTCCTGGGTCATATAGGCTGAAGTGAGGTCCAACTTGGTGAACAGCTTGCCGCCTGCCAGCGTGGTGAAAAGGTCCTCCGCTCTCGAGAGCGGGTATTGATCTTGTGGGGACACCCGATTGATGGTGGCCTTGTAGTCGCCACAGATCCTGACAAAGCCATCCTCTTTAAGGACAGGAATGATGGTGCTCGCCCAGTCGCTGAATTCAACAGGCGAGATGATGCCCTCTCTCAACAGCCGGTCCAATTTGCTCTCGATCTTTTCCCTCATCACATACAGCGTTGTGGTGCACTGGCCTGGCGTCCAGGGCGATGTGTATCACTACCTTAGTGCCTTTGAAAGTCCTGACGCCTGGTTGGAATAGTGAATCGAATTGTTGTAGGACTTGTGAGCATGAACTTCGCTCCACAGATTACATTGTGTGAACATCCCCCCCATTTCCAGTTCATCTCGGCTAACCAGCTCCTCCCCAACAGTGCGGGACCATTGCCCGCGACAATCCAGAGCGGCAGCCGATTCACTAACCCATTGTGTGTGACAGCCAACATTGCACTGCCTAGCACCGGAATGATTTCTTTGGTGTACGTCCGTAATTGTGTCTCGATACGTGCTAATTTGGGTCTACTGGCTTTAAGTGGCCATAGCTTCTCAAATTGCTGAACTCCTATGAGTGACTGACTAGCCCCAGAGTCCAGCACCATGCATACAGGCATGCCATTTAATAAAACGCTCATCATCATTGGTGGCGTTCTGGTGTATGAACTGTGAATATTCACCACATGGATCCGCTGAACATCGGCGTCCATCGATTTGCCCCAAAAGTCATCCTGCCTCAAAGAACCCTCTTCTGGTCCATCCGCCTCATGTATTAGTCTGGTTGCAGGCTTCCTGCACATTTGAGCTAAATGACCACTGAGATTGCAGTTCCTGCAGACAAACTGTTGAAATCTGCAAGATCTAGCTGAGTGTTTTCCCCCACACCTCCAGCATGAGTTAACGTTTCCATTGTTGGGAACAAAGGGACTATGGCCAGGCATTCCGCGCTGACTGTCCCTTTGACTGCTCTTAAGTACCCTATTAGTGGGTGTCAATGGCCCAATCCCGGGCCGCATTGTCCACTGTGATGGCGTGAATGTCCGTTCAGCCTGCCATTGTCTCTCTTGCAGCCTTACTCTGGGGTCTATTGCTGCATGGGGAATGTCGGACTGCCCCTGCCTGCCTGCGGGGCTCTGAGTCGCATTGATGATGTTGACTCACTGATTCATCGCCGTGTTAGAGGCAGAATTGCACGCATATATTATTTTCGTCTCTTCCTCCCCTGCCATGAAAGTTTGAGCCATCAATGCCGCCGCTTCCAAGGTCAAATCCTTGGTCTCAATTAATTTGTGGAAAATTTCCGCTTGACCGATGCCCTCGATAAAGAAGTCTCTTAGCATCTCTCCCCTGCAGGCGTCTGTGAACTTACAGAGGCTGGCCAAACGCCGGAGGTCCGTTACGAAGTCCGGTATGCTCTGTCCTTCACGACGTCGGTGGGTGTAGAATCTGTGTTGGGCCATATGTATGCTACTCACCGGTTTGAGGTGCTCCCCGATCAATTTGCTAAGTTCTTCAAAGGTTTTGTCCGCCAGCTTTTCGGGTGCTAGTAAGTCCTTCATGAGCGCGTAAGTCTTTGGTCCGCAGCTGGTCAAAAGATGAGCCCTTCGCTTGTCAGCCGCTGCATCCCCCAGCCATTCTTTCGTAACAAAGCTTTGCTGAAGCCTCTTGACAAAATCGTCACAGTCTTCCCCAACACAGTACCGTTCCTCTGTGCTACCGGTGGCCATTCTCGTGGGCCGTGAATTCCATTTCTCGTCGCCAATGTAAAGTCCTTACTCTGCAGCATGAAACCACACGAGGCACATTCTGGGGACAAGGTCACTCTGTGACCTGCTCTCTTTATTTACAGGACTCCAAAAATGAGGACCCTGTGTGGGACCTTCCTTTTTATACCTGTGTGATCAGGTCAGGAGCGTCTCCCACAAGTTCACCCCTTGTGGTCAAGGTGTGCATCTAGGTTGAGTGTATACAGTAATATAGTGGTGTTACATTGTGGTTACATACATGACACTTCCCACATGACTTCAGACAACTCTGCAAGCCAATGATCTAACTGGTCTGGCTACAATTGTACAGGGCCTTGGTGAGACCACACCTGGAGTACTGTGCACAATTTTGATCCCCTTATCTGAGGAAGGATATACTTGCCTTGGAGGCGGTGCAACAAAGGTTCACTGGATTGATTCCTGGGATGAGGGCTGTCCTATGATGAGAGATTGTGTAGAATGGGCCTATACTCTCTGGTGTTTAGAAGAGTGAGAGGTGATCAAATTGAAACAAACAAGATTCTGAAGGTGATTGACAACGTAGATGTTGAGAGGTTATTTCCCCTGGCTGGAGAAGCTAGAACTAGGGGGCATAATTTCAGGATAAGGGGTCGTCCAATTAAGATTGAGATGAGGAGGAATTCCTTCACTCAGAGGGTTGTGAGTCTTTGGAATTCTCTGCCCTAGTGGTCTATGGATGCTGAGTCTTTGAGTATATTCAAGGCTGAGATAGATAGATTTTTGAGGCTCAATTTTCCCCAAAACTGTTTTTTGGTATACTTGAAGAGTTACGCCTGTTTTTTGGGGGCCCAAGTACACCAAAAACAAAATCTTCCAAGTTTCCCCATTTGATTTCTTTAGTTTTGGGGGGGTGGAGCCCAAGATCTGCGCCAAAAAGATTGGGTTGTCACAGTAACCAGGGACACAATGCAGGCTGAGGCTGGAAAGTGAAACCTACAGCCAGCTCACAGGACCCTGCAGAAGCACATTACAGCAACTTACCAAGCACATTACACATAGCACAACTTACCTCCATTAAATTATTAAAGTCTCCACCCCCTCCCGATGCTGGTGTCAGTCCCCACTCCTTCCCTGGCCGAATGACCTACCTCCCGGTCCCCGCAACTAACTATACCTGAAAGATTACCCCCACCCCCTCTCTCCCACTCTCTCACCTTTCCTGCTACAGCTGTCCGGGCATCTGCTGCGCTGATTTCCTTACCTGCACCGATTTCCTTAACTCACCAGAAGGTTTTTCCACAGAGGCCACATAAGCCGGCCGAAGAAGAATTGGAGTAACTCTGAGCTGACCAAACATGCCTAACTGGCCAGAATTGGCGTGGGTGAAAGGTTACGCCCCCTTTGACTGAAAAAAACCTAACCTAACAAAATCGTAACCAGCTGAGTTACGCTGGTGCAAATTGCTTGGGGAAACTTGTATTTTTTAACTTAGGCCAAAAAAAGCGGTGCAAATCACTGGGGAAAATTGAGCCCATGGACTCTAGGGGAATCAAGGGATATGGAGATCAGGCGGGAAAGTGGAGTTGCGGTCGATGATCAGCCATGATCTTATTGAATGGCAGAGCAGACTCAAGGGGTCATATGGTCTACTTCAGCTCCTATTTCTTATGTTCTTATAATTGATAAGTTAGCTATAGCTGGACAAGAAGCCAGATGTTACCAGAGCTCTGTATCAGTAAGTTTTTATATGGTTAAATTCCAGTCGTTCCCCTATACACACTCATGGCTCTGCCATTATGAGCCTAACCTCTTGAGATTTGGGCAAAGTGCAGTGTGGCCCTATGAGTGGCGAGTGCACTCGGTATCTGGCAAACAGAAATTCTACAAATGTAGATTTTTCAGCACCTTGGTTCAGAGACTTTTGGCATGATGGTAGATTTCTTTTGATAAAGCATCTGTCCTTATTACAGTTGCCTCCAGCTGCTGTACCATTTGTTATATGTAAGGAGTGTTGTAGACTAATTGATAGAGATGATTAATTGGTCTGATTAGACAACATTATCATTATAGTGTGAGACTACCAGGATAGTAGAAGGTGAATTAGATGGACCTTGGAGTCCGCTTCTCCACTCCACATGTGTCAAGGTAGCAAGTCTGACTCAATGGAATACAGTCATGGCCATTTTCTTTCACTTGTTCTTGAAAGTGGATGATGCTCCATTTGGTATCCATCTATAGTTGCTCTTGGAAGGTTAGTGACTTGTTCGACCAGCATTTCAGGCGGCGTTAAAAGTTAACAAGGTAGTGTGGACTACAGTCATGTGTCGACCAGGCCGTGAAGGGTGCCACATTCCCTTTCCTGTAGGATGTTGGTGAACCAATTGGTTTTTACGACAATCCGATAGATTTCCTAGTTAATTTTCCTGGTGCTAGTCCATTAAATTACCAGATTTATTGAATTCAATTTGACAAATTACTATGGTGGAGTTTCAACACTTGTGTCCAGAAATAGGCAGGCAGGGGATGCAGGGATTGATCCCAGTGCCTGAGCCAGTTCAGCTGCATTCAGGGCAACCCAATATTGCAGAAGAGGCCTCAAACAGGCATTAGGCCACTCATTTGAATATGCAAACGGCCTAAAGCCTGTTTCAGACACAGCCCTGGACGCCTATTTTGTTGCATACACCAATATGGCAAGCGGCGCACTTTCGACTCATGAGGAGGTAGGAGACAGAAAGTAGGGATAATGGGTATGTATTAAAATTGGCAGGGTGTGATTAGTGTTGTCCCCCACGGATCTGTACTGGGGCCTCAGCTTTTCACTATATTTAAAAATGGCTTGGATGGAGGAATAGAGAGCTGTATATCCAAGTGACAACACTAAGTTAGGTGGCACAGTAAATAGTATAGAAGGGAATGGGACATTGCAAAGAGTCAGGGATAGACTCAGTGAGTGGGTAAAACTCTGGCAGAGGGAGTTTATTGTGGGAAAGCGTGAGGTCATCCACTTTGAACCTAAGAAAGATAGATCAGAATATTTTCTAAATGGCGAGAAGTTAGGAACTGTGGAGGAGCAGAGAGATTTAAGGGTACAAGTACAGAACTCACTAAAAGGTAGTGGACAGGTACAAAAATATTTTAAATGGCTAATGGAATGTTGGCCTTTATCACAAGAGGGCTGAAATACAAAGGATGCAAGTTATGTTACAGCTGTACTGAGCTCTGCTTAGACCACATCTGAAGCACTGCGTTCAGTTCTGGGCACTGCACCTCAGGAAGGATATATTGCCCTTAATATAGAAGATTAAGAGGTGATCCAATTGAGGTGTTTAGGGTGATTAGAGGCTTTAATAGGGTAGAGAGAGGGAAACTATTTCCTCTGGTGGGAGAGTCCAGAACAAAGGGACATAACGATAAAATTAGAGCTAGGCCATTGAGGGGTGAGAAAGCTCTTCTTCACACAAAGGATAGGGGAAATGTGAAACTCTCTCCCCCAAAAAGCTCTTCTGACTAGATCACTTGAAAATGTAAAAACTGAGATGATTTTTTTTTGAGAAGGTTATTAAGATTTATGAAACCAAGGCGGGTAAATTAAGCTAAAATACAGATCTACAGATCTAATTGAATGATGGAACAGGCTCAGGGGGCTGAATGGGTTACTCCTGTTGCTACATAAGTGTGCGCTTGCTGTTCGATGCATTGGAGGTTTAGGTACCCGTTTACCGTCTGAAATACGGGCGTGGCCCCATCCAATTTCTAGGCCTTGAGCTGTCACACTACTGCATCCTTTAGTTTGTTGAGTTGTTTGCCCGGAGTTGATATATGGAAGCACCTTTTGTTAGTGCTGGTACCCTGCATAAACCACCTGCAAAGTGCAGACGTGTCTCCTCTGTAGATTTCTTTTCCCCTAGAGGGAGAACTACTTAACATCGGCACAGTAAAGCAAATAATCCCCTCTGCTTCTGAGATGGATGAAGCAAGGTTTTTTTTCCCTTTTATATCTTTGTTTGCCAAATTATTGATTTAAACACATGCTACATATTTTCATGGTGGTCTTGTGATGTACTTGAATCCTTCCACTGTCCAGTTGATGATTATTTTGATTGCTTGCTGGATAGTTGTTGGCAGAGAATGAAAGAGCTTCCACAGAAGGAACAAATACAATCTTCAAATAACAAAGTCAAATGGAAGCTAAATAAAAAAGAGTCAATAACAAACTCGAGCATCGTGAGGCAAGCTGGAAACAGTCCAAAAAGCGACAAGATTTTTTAAAGAAAAATAAGCAGAATAGTAAAAGATTTTTTTTTTAATTGGTTTTGTGAGAAAGTAGTAAAGTAACATCAAAGCTAGCAAGAAAGACAAGGTACAAGATAAATTGTTGAAGGTTAGAAAATAAGGCAAATACGAAAGGAAAAGTAAAGAAAGAATTACATTTATATAGTGCCTTTCACGATCACTGGACGTCTCAAAGCACTTTACAGCCAATCAAGTACTTTTTGAAGTGAGGTCACTGTTGTAATGTGAGAAGTAATGTTAAAGATGGGTGGAAATATGATATATGGAGACAATGGAATGAATGAAATTAATTTATAGAGATGAACAAACTCAAAAATTATTACAATTAACAATTTTATTGAGGGGGGGGTCAAGTGAAATCACAAAGAATACCAGCTTCATTCTTGTGTCTTCCAACCGATGGGGAAATCTAATGATGCTCCATCCCAGTTTCTCCCAGTGTCTTCCGGGGTCAAATTACTGGGATAGTCCCACTGATCACATTCCGTAGATATATTTCAAAGCGTGTCAAGTACAACAAATTACTTTTGAAGTGCTGTAACTGTTATGAATGTAAATACCGTAGCCTTTCTGCACACAGGAGGATCCCATGAACAGCAATGAGATGAGTGAGCCTGTTTATGGTAGCAAAGTCAGTGGGAAAGCTCCTTGCTCTTCTTCAAAACAAAATGAACGGCCTTTTGTTGCTTTGGCACCATCAGCAGATTCCACTAACCAAGCGGCATGATGGGAGGATATGGAAAATGGGCAAAATCTACTATTTAACAAAGGAGGGAGAGAGAAAACGGGAAACTACAGACCAGTTAGCCTGACAAGTAGTAGGGAAAATGCTGGAATCTATTATTAAGGATGTGGTAACAGGGCACTTAGAAAATAATAATAGAATTGGGCAGAGTCAACACACATTTATGAAAGGAAATCACGTTTGACAAATCTGTTCGAGTTTTTTGAGGTTGTAATGAGCAGAATAGATATGGGGGACCAAGTGGATGTGATGTGCTGGATTTTTAGAAGCCATTCGATAAGATGCCACACAAGAGGTTATTAAACAAAATTAGAGCTCATGGGATTGGGGGTAATATACTAGCATAGATTGAGGATTGGTTAAAGGACAGAAAACAAAGAGTAGGAATAAACGGGTCATTTTTAGGTTGGCAGGCAGCAACTAGTGGGGTACTACAAGGACCGGGGCTTGATTTGGATGAGGGGACCAAATGTAAAATATCCAAGTTTGCTGATGATACAAAGCTAGGGGGAGTTTAAGTTGTGAGGAGGATGCAAAGAGAGTTCAAAGGGATATAGACAGGCTAAGTGTGTTGGCAAGAACATGGCAAATGGAATATTATGTGGAGAAATGTGAAATTATCCACGGTGGTAGGAAAAATAGAAAAGCAGAGTATATTTTAAATGGTGAGAGATTGGGAAATGTTGGTGTTCAGAAGGACCTGGGTGTCCTTGTACACGAATCACTGAAAGTTAACATGCAGGTACAGCAAGCAATTAAGAAAGCAAATGGTATTTTGGCCTTTATTACAAGAGGATTTGAGTATAAGAGTAAAGACGTCGTACTGCAAGTATATATGCAACCACGCCTGGAGTATTGTGTAAAGTTTTGGTCTCCTTACCTAAGGAAGGATATACTTGCCATAGAGGGAGTGCAACGAAAGTTCACCAAACTGCTTCCTGGGCTGGGGGGATTGTCCTATGTGGAGAGATTGAGTAGATTAGGCCTATAGTCTCTAGAGTTTAGAAGAATGAGAGGTGATCTCATTGAAACATACACAATTCTTGCAGGGCTTGACAGGGTAGATGCAGGGAGGATGTTTCCTCTGGCTGGAGAGTCTAGAACCAGGGTCACAGTCACAGAATAAGGGGTTGGCCATTTAGGACTGAGATGAGGAGAAATTTCTTCACTTAGAGGGTGGTGAATCTCTGGAATTCTCTACCCCAGATCGTTGTGGAGGCTCTGGCGTTGAGTATATTCAAGACAGAAACGATAGATTTTTGGATATTAAGGGAATCAAGGGATATGGGGATAATGCAGGCATGTGGAGTTGAGGTAGAAGAACATAACAACATAATAACATAAGAATTAGGAGCAGGAGTAGGTCTTTCGGTGCCTCGAGCCTGCGCCGCCATTCAATAAGATCATGATTGATTTTCTACCTCAACTTTCTGCACTGTCCCCATATTCCTTGATTCCCTTTGTCAAACATGATTACCCTTTCATAAATCAGAAGATCAGCCATGATCTCATTGAATGGCAGAGCAGGCTCGAGGGTCCAAATGGCCTACTCCTGCTCTTAATTCTTATGTTCTTATTTTCTTAAAATGTATCCACAGGCATTGCATTCATTTATCATGGTAAATAAACTGCTATCTATTGGTTTGTTTCCTACATTGATGGGAAGTGGCCAGGTATTCCTTAGCTCTGGAACTCTCACCCTAAACCTCTCCGCCTCCCGACCTCTCTTTCCTCCTTTAAGACGCTCCTTAAAACTTACCTCTTTAACCAAGCTTTTGGTCATCTGCCATAATTTCTCCTTATGTTGCTCATTGTCAAATTTATCTGTTTTGTCATAACACTGCTGTGAAGTGCCTTGGGGTGTTTTACTATGTTAAAGGTACTATATAAATAAAAATTGTTGTTGTTGTTGTTGAGGTGATCCATTTGTTCTATGACTGACCAGTGACTCCCCAAACATAATAATTTATGAATTCCTGGAATTTCTGTTTGCAAATTGAAGATGAAATATTCTATAGGAACAATTTAGTGGCCACAGATTTAAAACTGGCTTTCTTTGGACATGAAATAGTTAACTGGAAAAGAGCATTCATTTGGGATGCTAGATTTTTTGCCATTGAGGCACAATTGTCATCGTATTACAACCTATCTTATACACTCAGAGGTTAGAAAAATACATGTTGCAGGAGTTGAGGTCCCTAAACATTCACAAAGACTGTCTTTATTTCTAAGAGATGGAGCCAATCAGCCATAACATATCTCATAGGAAGCATGGGAATTGTGGGTTGGGCATCAAAGTTTAGAATCAGCAGTATTAAATAACAAAGCAATAACACTTGTCAAATAATATGGAGGAAAATAATTTCACCCAGGCTTTACATACAAACAGTGATCCATCAGTCGGCACATAGAGACATCTCACTGTTCACTCGCGGTGTTCCCCAGATAACTGGCTTCTCTTGGGCCAGGTAGATTGAGAACGAGTTTAATAGGCTCTATTGTCAGTAAAGAGTTGAAATTTAAAGATGTTTTTGGTGCTATATTTTCTTCAAGTACAAACAGAAAGTGCTGGGAATGCTCAGCAGGTCAGGCAGCATCTGTGGAGAGAGAGCCATAATCAATGGTGTCGATATTAACGGAGGGCAGAGATGCTGCGGGGCACATAGGTAACAGGCTAAAAACCCAGTAAAGCTGGAGTAATGGAGGCCCCGCTGATTGGAAACAGCAGGACCTCATTTAAATAAATCAATGGAGATTCCTATCCGACAGCCAGCCAGACTGACTGCTTCGCCAGCGGGCGGGACAGATATAGTGGCAGGAGGCTGCAACCGGAGACCAGTTAGAACAGTCTCAGGCAGTCAGTAGGGGGAGAAGGCCGGGAGAGCGATCAGGAGGAGAAGAGTTAAAGGTTCAGGACAGTGATCAAGAGGGGGAGTATTAATGGCTCGGGACGGTGATCGAGAGTAGAGTATTAATAGCTTGGGACAGTGATCGAGAGGGACAGTATTAAAGGATCGGGACGGTGCTCGAAGGGGGGAGTATTAATGACTTGGGACGGTGATCGAGAGAGGGAGTATTAATGAATCGGAATGGTGATCGAGAGTGAGAGTATTAATGGCTCGGAGAGTGATCGAGAGGGGGAGTATTAATGGTTTGGGGCGGTGATCGAGAACATTAATGGCTCAGGATGGTGATCGAGGCGAGAGCATTAATGGCTCAGGACGGTGATTGAGGCGAGAGTATTAATGGCTCAGGACGGTGATCAAGAGCGAGAGTATTAATGGTTCGGGATGGTGATTGAGAGCGGGAGTATTAATATATCAGGCCGTTGATCGAGGACGAGAGTATTAAAGGCTTGGGACGGTGATCGGGAGGGGGAATATTAAAGGCTCGGGCCCGTGATCGAAAGAGGAGTATTAATAGCTCGGGATGGTGATCGAGAGTGAGAGTATTAAAGGATCGGGACTGTGATTGTGAGGGGGAGTATTAAAGACTTGGGATGGCGATTGAGAGCGAGAGTATTAAAGGATCGGGATGGTGATCAAGAGGGGGAGTATTAATAGCTCGTGACAGTGATTGTGAGGGAGAGTATTAAGAGCTCGAATGGTGATCGAGAGGGGGAGTATTAAAGATGTGATGGTGATCGAGAGGGAGAGTATTAATGGCTTGGGATGGTGGTCGAGAGCGAGAGTATTAATGGCTCGGGACGGTGATCGAGAATGAGAGTATTAAAGGACCGGGACAGTGATCGAGATTGGGAGTATTAAAGACTCGGGCCTGTGATTGTGAGGGGGAGTATTAATGGCTCGGGATGCCAATCGAGAGCGGGAGTATTAATGGCTCAGGACGGTGATCAAGAGGGGGAGTATTAAAGACTTGGGATGGTGATCAAGAGCGGGAGTATTAATGGCCCAGGATGGTGATCGAAAGCAAGAGTATTAATGACCTGGGACCGTGATCGTGAGGGGAATATTAATTCCTCGGGATGGTGATCGAGAGGGGGTGTATTAAAGACTTGGGATGGTGATTGAGAGGGGTAGTATTAAATGCTTGGGACCGTGATCGAGAGGGAGAGTATTAAAGACTTGGGACAGTGATCGAGAGGGGGAGTATTAAAGACTTGGGACGGTGATCGAGAGGGGGAGTATTAAATGCTCAGGATGGTGATCGAGAGGGGGAGTATTGAATGCTCGGGGCCAAGATCGAGAGGGGAAGTATTAAAGATTGGGACCGTGATTGAGGGGGAGTATTAATGGCTCGGTATGGTGATCGAGAGGGGGAGTATTAATGGCTCGGGATGGTGATCGAGAGCGTTGGTATTAATGGCTCGGAAGAGTGATCGTGAGGGGGAGTATTAATGGCTCGGGACGGTGATCGAGAGGGGGAGTATTAATGGCTCAGGACGGTGATCGAGAGGGGGAGTATTATTGGCTCGGGAGAGTGATCGTGAGGGGAAGTATTAATGGCTCGGGACGGTGATTGAGAGGGGGAGTATTAATGACTTGGGACGGTGATTGAGAGTGAGAGTATTAATGGCTTGGAACTGTGATTGTGAACAGGAGTATTAATGGCTTGAGATGGTGATCGAGAGCAGAGTATTAATGGCTCATGATGGTGATCGAAAGGTGGGATATTAAAGACTCAGTCTGGTGATCGAGAGGGGGAGTAATAATGGCTCGGGACAGTGATCGTGAGGGGTGCATTAAAGACTCGGGATGATGATCGAGAGGTGGAGTAATAATGACTCGAGATGGTGATCGAGAGGGGGAGTATTAATGGCTCGGGAAAGTGATCGAGAGGCTGGGGACGGTTATTGAGAGACCGAGTATTAATGCCTCCGGACGGTGATTGAGAAGGGGAGTATTAATGGCTGGGGACGGTGATCGAGATGGGGAGTATTAATGGCTGGGGACGGTGATAGAGAGGGGTAGTATTAATGGCTGGGGATGGTGATCGAGACGGGAGTATTAATGGCTGGGGATGGTGATCGAGAGAGGAGTATTAATGGCTGGGAACGGTGATCGAGAGGGGGAGTATTAAAGGCTCAGTACAATGATCACAAGCAGAAGTATTAATGGCTTGGGACAATGATCAAGAGGGTAGTATTAATGGCTCGGGACGGCAATCAAGAGGGGGAGTATTAATGGCTCGGGACGGTGATCGAGAGTGAGAGTATTAATGGTTATGGAAGGTGATCGAGAGGGGAGTGTTAATGGCTGGGGACGTTTATTGAGAGAAGAGTATTTATGCCTCCGGACGGTGATCGAGAGGGGAGTATTAATGGCTGGGGATGGTGATCGAGAGGGGGAGTATTAATGGCTGGGGACGGTGATCGAGAGGGGGAGTATTAAAGGCTCAGTACAATGATCACAAGCAGAAGTATTAATGGCTTGGGACAATGATCAAGAGGGTAGTATTAATGGCTCAGGACGGCAATCAAGAGAGGGAGTATTAATGGCTCGGGACGGTGATCGAGAGTGAGAGTATTAATGGTTATGGAAGGTGATCGAGAAGGGAGTGTTAATGGCTGGGGACGTTTATTGAGAGACGAGTATTTATGCCTCCGGACGGTGATCAAGAGGGGAGTATTAATGGCTGGGGATGGTGATCGAGAGGGGGAGTATTAATGGCTGGGGACGGTGATCGAGAGGGGAGTATTAATGGCTGGGAACGGTGATCAAGAGGGGAGTATTAATGGCTGGGGATGGTGATCGAGAGCGGGAGTTAAATGCTCGGGACCATGATTGAGAGGAGGAGTATTAAAGAATTGGGACCATGATTGAGAGGGGGAGTATTAATGGCTGGGGACGGTGATCGAGAGGGGAATATTAAAGACATGGGACCGTGATTGAGAGGGGGAGTATTAATGGCTCCATACGGAGATTGAGAGGGTGAGTATTAAAGAATTGGGACGGTGATCGAGAGGACAAGTATTAAAGATTCGGGATGATGATCGAGAGCAAGAGTATTAATAGCTCGGGACGGTGATCGAGAGGGGGTGTATTAATGGCCCGGGACGGTGATCGAGAGGAGGAGTATTAATGGCCCTGGACCATGATCGAGAGGGGGAGTAGTAATGGCTCGGTACGGTGATCGAGAGGGGGAGTATTAATAGCTCGGTACGGTTATCGAGAGGGGGAGTATTAATGGTCCTGGACCGTGATCGAGAGAGGTAGTAGTAATGGCTCGGCACGGTGATTGAGAGGGGGAGTATTACTGGCTCGGGACGGTGATCGAGAGGGGTAGTAGTAATGGCTCGGTACGGTGATTGAGAGGGGGAGTATTAATGGGTCGGGACGATGATCAAGAGCGGGAGTATTAATGGCCCGGGACCGTGATCGAGAGGTGGATTATTAATGGCCCGGGACTGTGATCGAGATGGTAGTGTTAATGGCTCGGGACGGTGATCGAGAGGGAGAGTATTAATGATTCGGGATGGTGATCGAGTGGGGGAGTAGTAATGGCTCGGTACGGTGATTGAGAGGGGGAGTATTAATGGCCCGGGACGGTGATTGAGAGCGGGAGTATTAATGGCCCGGGACCGTGATTGAGAGGTGGAGTATTAATGGCCCGGGACCGTGATCGAGATGGTAGTATTAATGGCTCGGGACGGTGATCGAGAGGGGAGTATTAATGGCGGGACCGTGATCGAGAGGGGGAGTAGAAATGGCTCGGTACGGTGATTGAGAGGAGGAGTATTAAAGAATTGGACAGTAATCGTGATCGAGAGTATTAATGGCTTGGGACGGTGATCGAGAGGGGGAGTATTAAAGGCTCGGGCTGGTGATCGAGAGGGGGAGTATTAAAGGCTCGGGCTGGTGATCGAGAGGGGAAGTATTAAAGGCTCGGGCTGGTGATTGAGAGGAGGAGTATTAATGACTCGGGACAGTGATTGAGAGGATAGTATTAGAGGCTTGGGTCAGTGATCGAGAGGTGGAGTATTAATGGCTCGGGACGGTGATCGAGAGGAGGAGTATTAAAGAATTGGGACAGTGATCGTGATCGAGAGTATTAATGGCTCGGGACGGTGATCGAGAGGAGGAGTATTAAAGAATTGGCACGGTGATCGTGATCGAGTGTATTAATGGCTTGGGACGGTGATCTAGAGGAGGAGTATTAAAGAATTAGGATGGTGATAGAGAGGGGGAGTATTAATGGCTCGAGGTGGTGATCGAAAGTGAGAGTATTAATGGCTCGGGATGGTGATTGAGAGGAGGAGTATTAATGACTCAGGACAGTGATTGAGAGGATAGTATTAAAGGCTTGGGTTAGTGATCGAGAGGGGGAGCATTAAAGAAATGGGACGTTGATCGAAAGGAGGAGTATTAAAGACTTGGAATGGTAATCGTGAGCGAGAGTATTAATGGTTCAGGACGGTGATTGAGAGGATAGTATTAGAGGCTCGGGTCAGTGATCGAGAGGGGGAGTATTAAAAGCTCGGGATGGTGATCGAGAGCGGGAGCATTAACTGCTCGGGGCAGTGATGTGGATGGGGAGCATTTCAGATATTGCGCCACGATCGGGGCTGGGGAGGCTGACTGCTTCTTGGGGAGGCCTGGGGGGAGTTCTCCTTTCCTGCCAACTCAAAAGGAGTTTTAAATCAGGCAAAGTTGTAAAAATTAACAGGGCCTCTTCAGATCAGTTGGCTCCCCCTGTCATGTTTCTGCTGCTGCACAGCAGACAGCGCAAGACTCCTCCTGCAGAAGGCCTGGGACAGCGATCAGGAGGAGAAAAGCTAACGGGTTTGATAGCATCATTGGGCCACAGCTTTTGCATATTAAATAGGCCCCTGTTGCTTTTAGACATAGCCGAGTCCAGGGCCTGAACCAGCACTGTACAATGACCGGGTGTAAGAAATCATGGATTGCAAGAAATGGTCTTATACAGGTTCCCTACCTTAGCAGTTTGCCTAAGTTGATGAGACTGAAGGATTCCAATCACATCAGATAAGGTATTGTATAGACAACTGAGTTACAAGGTCATAATGCAAAAACAGGCCTTGCTTAGAGATCTTGCAAGAAACCTTGAGATTAAAAAAATTATTCAAGGGAAGGTGTAATCTCATGGGAAGGCGGGGGGGGGGGAGGGTGGGTTCACCAAAAGTTGAGACAGAGAACGCGACATATCGTAGGTTAAATGTTCTTGTCCATTAATTACACCAGGCCCACACCATAAAAGAAAATAAAAGAGGTATCTAAAGAATGTTTGAGGGCAGATGCCATCAGCCATCTGTCCGATCGGGACTAATACCAGCTACTTGTCATGGTCGTATGTCTACTATGTCTATCCTGATTGTGTGTTGTGTTTGACTATATTTGAAGTACTACTACTTAATAAAATGTCTTATGATTCCTAAGATCCTTTCGGGTAATGACCTATGACTCCTAAGACCCTTTGGATAATCTGTGAGTAACCTGTGATCCAAATCTTGCACGGGAATGGGGTTGGGTTGGAGTCGGATTGCTCGATCCTGACATTTTGACCCACCACCCCCCCCAACCCTTTTCCATCTGCCAGGCTGGTTGGGGGTGTAAACCCGAGTTCAACATTTCAGGTCAGAGACCTTCCATTAGAAAATCAGGTTTCCAGCATTGGCAGTATTTTGCTTTGGTTTCTTCAAGTACTAAGCAAGTTCTAGTCAGCTACACTTTACAACTATTTTAGTAAAACTATAAATCAAGTGTCCGCCTTAAAAGGGGGCACTAGAACCGACAAATTCACAAATTAAACTTTGGACATTAAACCAATCAAATTAAAATTTGGTTGCCGGGGGTGACGATGCACTCCAGTTTCTCCAGCACACATCTCTCATGGAAGGCCGCAAGTGTACCGGTGGACACGGCATGCTCCATCTCCAGGGACACCCTTGCTCAGATGTAACCGTGGAAGAGCTGAACAACCCCCTCAACCGCTTGCTGCCTAGACCGGTTAATGGCCACTTTGGCTATGCCCAGGAGCAGTCCTACGAGGAGGTCTTCCGACCTACCCGCCCCCCTCCGCACAGTATGCCCAAAGATCAGGAGCATGGGACTGAAGTTCAACCAGAATTTGAGGAGCAACCCCTTCAAATATTGGAACAGGGGCCGCTACCTCACACATTCAACATAAACGGCTTTAAATGGAGTGCTTTTAGCTTCCCAATCAGAATTTTGCTCTGTTCCCTGGTTATACATTGCCTCATCCAGCTGGTTTCTGTTTCTCTGCCAGCATTGTTCCTCCCGTGTTGATAGATATGCTGTTGAATCCTGATCAGATTTTTAGTGAGCTTGCAGAAAGCTGTTTGCTTGTCATTCCTTTCCCTCTCTTCCGTTGCTCGACAGTGAGCTCCAGTAGAAAAACATGGAAGCTTCATTCCATGTGTTAACTTGCAATAAATGTGAAGGTTGTGCATTGTGAAGAACCAGCCACATATTTTGGTAACATGCTCCACATGATACCTTTTAAAAGGTTGGGAGTTATGCTTCTTGAGCACATAATCCCTCTATTAGCAGTAAACAGGCTTTAGCAAACAATAGACACAGCTGTTAAGTATTTCCTTTCTGAAACCCATTAGCCACAGAGCTGCAGTCACTTCATTCAGGAGGAAGCAGAGTAAGTATACTTTTTGTAAACAAACCTGTGGGTTAAGAACTCCTCATAAACTGTATAAAATATGTGGTTCAACAGTCACGGGCTTAGCAATCTTGTACATAATTGTTGATGTGAAAATGGAATGCAAATTATCACTCCAATAATTTATAGATGATTTCAATAATTAGAACCAGTGCACCTTGAATCCTTTACCTAATGTTTAAGTGTCCTGGAAAGTAGAACCTTTCATTCAATGTCTGCTTGGATAATTTATTAAAAGCATTTTTATAGAACTTCATCCTGGAATAATTCTGGCTTATGGTATTTCACATGCTCAAGTGTACTAAGTAAAATTGAGAAGGGTCAGTCTTTGGGGTCACCTTCGCTGCTACAGGCATCTTTACTGATGTATAGGGTCTGCTACAGTTCTGTTATGAGAGGTAAAAGGAGTGGTAATGCAATATGTAACCTCAGGAGAGGTAATAGGAGTGGTTGTAAAAACATCAGTACTCTTAGGAGAACAGTAAAAATAGCCTAACAATGGGTAATAGGGGCATTAATCAGTGAAAAGGCAACAATTCTACATTTTTTAAAAAGCATTAAAAAAGGAACAGGAAAAGGTCTTTCTGGCTGGTCAGACTAATTCCCTCCACATCCTGATCCTTATAACCATCATCTCATTTATTATTTTGATATTTAACCAATTTTCTTATACTAATCAACAGGGTACAAAGGAGCATAGGAAAAGGAGTGGGCCATTCAGCCCCTCGAGCCTGTTCCAGCACTCAATTAGATAATGGCTGATCTGTATCTTAACTCCAACCGGCTTGACTTTATCTCTTAATGTACATGGCTAGCAAAAATCTAGCGATCTAATATTTAAAATTATTAATTGAGCTAGCCTCGATTGCTTTTTGTGGGAGAGAATTCCACACTTCTACCACCCTTTGTGTGAAGAGGTGTTTCCTAACTTCTGTCCTGAATGACCTGACTGATTTAAGGTTATGTCCTCTTATCCTAAACTCCCCCATCAGCGGAAAAAGGTTCTCTCTTTCTACCTAATCAATTCCTTTTGTATTAACTGATTTTGCTGTGATTCTGTTCTGAACGTTACTATTCTTCATGGGGGCTGAAGAAGTAATGCTGGCCCCCAGGGGACACTGGTAGAACTCCTTGCTCCTTTTAGTTTAATGTTTCATTGCGAGGATCTCTGACAATGCAGCGCTCCTTCGTTACTGCAATCAGATTAGATTATGTACTCAAATTATGCGATGGGGTTAGAATCCATAACATTCTGACTCAACAATGAGAGTGCTATCAACTGAGCTAAGTTGATTCTTAGTGTATAGGTGTTTCTTGTTTAACATGAATTATTGTACATTTATTCACACTAAAAGCATTTGTTATTCCTTAGCCTATCCACTTAATTGTTACAAATCCTTTTCAGTGCTATCAATCTGTTTTATCCGTGGGTAATTTAGCTTCATAATGTTACCCAACATGCCAACCTCCATATAATTTCTGAGTGTTGTGAATGGCTAGGAATTTGACTGATTTCTTTCCCTTCCCCACACCTCCTTCTCAGATGCAGCCTTTTCTATTTATAATCAGCTCACCCATTGTCTGAAACATTCACAATATTAATTTAATTCTTTCTTGCTGGTCTAATGTCCAAATACCTTGTATCTGTCTGTGCTTATGCCTTTTGGCCACTTTGTGATAGGTTTCTGCAGTTGAAGTACATTCCCAGTGTTATATATTTAACCCTTGGCAACCTGTATCACACCATCATCAGAGGGCCTACCTGTTGGAGTCAAAGGGATCCCAGCATCCCTTGGGAGCACTGTATATAAGCAGAGCACCCACGAGGTTCCTGCATTCTGGAGTCTTATTAAAGGAGCTAAGGTCACACTTACTCATTGTTCACAGTGCTCAGTTTCATCCTTTATTATAAGTGTATCACCCAGTATCATGCTCCACTCAACACAAACTGGGGTAGAAATTGGTGCAAAAAAAGAGCAATTGTGCGGCGCAATGTCCTGCATCCCAAGGACCATTTAAAACCATCCGATCCAAATTGCAAATGTAGGCCCCAACTCCTGTCTAAGGACCCTTACCAGAAATTGGGCCGCACTGAGCTGCTCAGGCCTGCTCCACTGAGGTTTGCGGGATGTGGATGTCACCACCATGCCCGCCCCCCCCCCAAACATGCTTATGCCGAGTGAGCTGCCTGTGAAGGCGCGACAGGCATTGGCAGCTGGCCCTGAATATTTCATCATCATCATAGGCAGTCCCTCGAAACGAGGATAACTTGCCAAAAAGGAATGAGTTCACAGGTGTTTCAATGAAGGACCTAATATTCCAAAGGGTGGAAGGTGCCTGTGCATGGATTTTTTTAACATGTGGTGGCCGTTGCACTCTGTCTGTATATTTAGATGAGGACCGAGGACCAATTTCTTGCCATCCTTGGGCCTTCATCTTCAAGCAGGGATCGTTTCCTTAGGCCAGCTTTAAAGTGCTAAATGGACAAATGGAATTTTTAGTCCGGTGAGTCTCCCATGAACAATTTGATAATCTGATTTGTGTTCCAATCCTTACAACAAGTTAACCTGTTTCTCCGCATGGCCAGTACATTGTCTTCAACGATCTTCAAGAAATTATGGTGTCTTTTATTTTTGGAGTCATTCCGACTATAGGGAAGGTGCACACTTTATATTGCTTTGTTTCCAGCACTTACGATTCAACGCAGATTTCCTCCCATGCTTCATCCAAATCAGGTCGCTGCTTTCATATTGTGTAATCAAACAGCGGCTCGATATGTATTGTTAATTATGTACAGATTCTTTTTCCATTGACATGAAAAATTGCAGGAATGAAAAAGCAGATTGCTCTATCTGTAATTGGATGCCATATAGATAAAGTATTCTGTGGTCAGAATAATTATGATGCCAGTCTGCTGCCAAAAAGCTACTTTCAGTGCAGTGACCCCACTTGCTGCATGTCAGCAACAAGTGCAGCTAATATGCAAACAGACGGAACAGTCTTCCTAGGTCACTTCCAGGCAAGCACAGGAAAGCTGAATATTGCTCATTCATTCTTCATCTTTTCCAAATGATACCAGTCAAGGTCCCAGCCCGATCATCTCAACAGATGCATCAGCAAATTTGCTTGGGCAGAGAAGACCCTGCAAACACACTTCTCTCCAAACTGCCCAAATACCTGGCACTACTATCGACTGGCACAGCTCTGCAAATGTTGTCCTGGTCCCCATGCTCCCTGCAAATATATGGCTAGGAATGATGGCAGGAGCCTCCATACCAACCCTTCATTTCTCCCTCCCTGTCTCCACACCCTCTGCTTCAAAGACCTCCAGAAAAAGGCTGACGGGATCAAAAATACCTGCATCTCCCTGAAGATCGCCAGGGTTGGTTAACTCCCTCCTCATTCTGACAAACACTCATCTTCAGCATACTTAGAGCCGAGCATGAAAGTCAATCACTAGTCTCGGCCAACTTCTTACACAAAGGACTGACTATCACCTTCCAGCAGTTAACCAACAAATGACATCTCTTCCAACATAAGCAGTATGGCAAGCTCGAAGCTGAACACTATTTTCACGACATAAAATTCCATACACTCCAATATGAATGAATCCCTACAACTATACCCATGCTCCCTGATAGATCTCACAACAACATCTCCACCTGTCCACCATGATTGACTACATGACAAAAGATTATTTTATTCATTTATACAGAACCATATGGCTAACATGATTTTGATTGGCATTGAAGCAGTTATGCTAGGACAGCGTTTAGTCATACCTGGACTATAATAGGCAGGCTATTCTGAGAAAAGCCAGGCTGCATGTTAACAAATATGAGAAACTTCAGACAGGCAACTAATGAAAAATGTGTAGCCGCAGCAGGATAACTACCTTCTATGGCAGTGGGAAAGGAAAGGTACTAATGGAGTTGAACTTTCACTGAAGATAGAAACATAGAAACATACAAAATAGGTGCAGGAGTAGGCCATTCGGCCCTTCGTGCCTGCACCACCATTCGATAAGATCATGGCTGATCATTCACCTCAGTACCCCTTTCCTGCTTTCTCTCCATTCTCCTTGATCCCTTTAGCAGTCAGGGCCATATCTAACTCCCTCTTGAATATATCCAATGAACTGGCATCAACAACTCTCTGCGGTAGAGAATTGCACAGGTTAACGACAGATATCAAGGTGCAGTTAATGAGGCAAGTTTAAGTACTAAATATGCTTGATGACATTTCCTTTAAATCAGAAGAGATGATACTAATCTTCTCTACCATCAATTAATCCACAATTGAATATGCTATGGAATTTTAGGTAGCCTATTTTCAAAAGGATGCATAGAAAAGAGATATTTAACATCACTTTTTCCAATACCATTAGCACCAGCAGCCTAAAAAAACAGTAAGATAATGACAATGGATCAGATTCTCAAATGTAGAACTTACTTAAATTTAAAATATTTTAGAATTAATTCTATGATTATCTTGTTATTAAATAGTTGAATTTAATTTCATGCACATGTGCGGTGTTTATTTGGAGAATAATTGATGATTCAGGGAACCTTTGCCATTGCAGCTGCAGGACAGTTTTCCCCTAAAATTCCCGTGTATTCGACCGGAATGGGGTGAGAGAAGATTCAAGGCATCTCAAGGCTGTTAGACCAGTAACTGTCACTATCGTGCTTTGGGCTTTGATCCCAGACACGAGCTTTGGACTCAAGGCATTTGAAATTTATAACAGTAATTTTGTGAGCCGTGTGACTATACATCTCTTCAGTTCTGCAATAGTTACAAATATTTTACCCAATAACAAGTTGATTAGTGTTATCATCAGGCTAAAGTAGGCGTTGAACTAGACAGGCCTTCTAATTGGGTTGTCAATCAGATTTAAATGCAATGATTACATTTTCCACAGTAACATATAATCCAATACAAATGCATATTTAAAGAAGTAGTGTCACTATGGTAAATATCCTGGACTATATGGTTTACCAAGCTCATCAGTGTTGCAAGTGCTTTGTTTTATCTTCACCTATTTTCAATAGAAATTTCAGGATAGATTCAGCGATCCCAGATCACAACACAGACCTGACTTCGAAGGCAGCATTGGTCGGTTGGTCGGATATTCGGTCTGCAGTCCTATCTTCGATCTATGATGTCTTCGAATGCAGTTCCCGGTTGGGATCATGGGATTACTGAATTGACCTTTTGATTGCAAAGTACTCCTTTAAGAACATAAGAAATAGGAACAGGAGTAGACCATACGGCCTCTCGAGCCTGCTCCGCCATTTAATACGATCATGGCTGATCCGATCATGGACTCAGGTCCACTTCCCTGCCCGCTCCCCATAACCCCTTATTCCCTTATCATTTAAGAAACTGTCTATTTCTGTCTTAAATTTATTCAATGTCCCAGCTTCCACAGCTCTCTGAGGCAGCGAATATCACAGATCCACAACCCTCTGAGAGAAGAAATTTCTCCTCATCTCAGTTTTAAATGGGCAGCCCCTTATTTTAAGATTATGCCCTCTAGTTCTAGTCTCCCCTATCAATGGAAACATTCTCTCCGCATCCACCCTGTCAAACCCCTTCATAATCTTATACATTTCGATAAGATCACCTCTCATTCTTCTGAATTCCAATGAGTAGAGGCCTAACCTACCCAACCTTTCCTCATAAGTCAACCCCCTCATCTCCGAAATCAACCTTGTGAACCTTCTCTGAACTGCCTCCAAAGTATATCCTTTCATAAATATGGAAACCAACACTGCACACAGTATTCCAGGTGTGGCTTCACCAATACCCTGTATAACTGTAGCAAGACTTCTCTGCTTTTATACTCCATCCCCTTTGCAATAATGTACCTGCATACTAACCTTTTGTGTTTCATGTACAAGTACCCCCAGGCCCTGCTGTATTGAAAGACTTTGCAATCTTTCTCCATTTAAATAATAACTCGCTCTTTGATTTTTTTCTGACAAAGTGCATGACCTCACACTTTCCAACATTATACTCCATCTGCCAAATTTTTGCCCACTCACTTTAGCATGTCTATGCCCTTTTGCAGATTGTTTATGTCCTACTCACACATTGCTTTTCCTCCCATCTTTGTATCGTCAGCAAACTTGGCTACATTACACTTGGTCCCTTCATCCAAGTCATTAATATAGATTGTAAATACTTGGGGTCCCAGCACTGATCCCTGCAGCCCCCCCATTGGTTACTGATTGCCAACCCGGAATGAACCATTTATCCTGACTCTCTGTTTTCTGTTCGTTAGCCAATCCTCTATCCATGCTAATTGATTACCCCCAACCCCGTGAACTTTTATCTTGTGCAGTAACTCTTCTTGATGGACTGTTCATCAAGTGTACGGAAAAGGGATAATCGTCTTTTGTAAATGAAAAAGCCCACAAGTATAGCATCCCTTCATCTTAGAGTTAGATACAAAGAATGCAATGGTGTTTTCCAGTGCAAGTCGTTATCACAATGCAAGTGATATCATCATATTGTATGTTAACATGTATAGTTGGAATGGTACTAATCTGAGCACTAATCTGAGAATGCCTTTTTTAGGGACGATCATAAGATATTGAATAAACTCCACTATTTTCCATTATGTCAATTACTTGAAAGCGGTGCACCAGCCTTTCATTGCCATCCCAGAAAATTTAGTAAAACATCCCAAGGCGCTTCACAGGATCTTAATCAGAAAAAAATTGACACCATGTCAAAGAAGGAAACATTAGGGCAGGTGACCAAACACTTGGTCAAAGAGGTGGATTTAAGGACCATCTTAAAAGAGGAGAGGTGAAGAGCAGAAGAGGTTTGGGGAGAGAATTCCAGAGCTTAGAGCCTAGACAACTGAAGATACAGCCACCAGTGCTGTGGAGAAGGAAATGGGGGATTTGTAAGAGACCAGATTTGAAGGAATGCAGATTTCTTGGCGGGTTATAGGGCTAGAGGGGGTTACAAAGAGCTAGGGAGGGGTGGAGCTATGGAAGGATTTGAACATGAGGATGGGAATTTTAAAGTTGAGACATTGATGTTCTGGAAGCTATTGTAGGTCATCGAGCAGAGGGGTGAATGGGACTTGGTGTGAGTTAAGACACGGGCAGCAGAGTTTTGTGTAAGCTTAGGTTTATCGTGGATGGAAAATGGAAGGCTGACCAGGAGAGCATTGGAATAACCAAGTCTGGTAGTAGCAAATGGATGAAGGTTTCAGCAGCAAATAGACTGAGGCAGAGGCATAGACGGGTAATATTATGGAACTGGAAGGACAGCAATAAGGGTGGTCTCCAGTGTTAGATGGATGAGCTATGAAGAGCTATGGGGGAGTCCAGAACAAAGGTGCAAAATTAGAGCTAGGCCATTCAGGGGAGATGACAGAAAGCATTTCTTCACATAAAGGGTAGTGGAAATCTGGAACTCTCTCCCCCAAAATCTATTGAGGTTAGGTCAATTGAAAATTTCAAAACTAGGATTGATAGATTTTTGTAAGGCAAGGTTAATAAGGGTTACAGAACCAAGGCAGCTAGATGGAGTTAAGACATAGATCAGCTGTTATCTTATGGAATGGTGGAACAGGCTCGAGGGGCTGAATGGCCTATTCGTGTTCCTATACACCTACACAAATATTTTTCTTCAGCTTTGAGAAGAGACATCTCAGAAAAGGTTTTTTGAGCAATTTATAAGACACCTAATGGGTTGGAGAAATCTGGAATAATATTTTCAGATATGCCATGGCAGCAGGACATGATGGCACTGGTTCAAACTTGTGAAGGGAAAGTTTAGGACGGCAGCAGCAATTATTTCCTTATGCAGAAGGTGCTCGGTAGCTGGAATAGATTGCCAGGATGGGTAGTTGAGACTAGTACACCGGACCTATTTAAGAAGATTGAATGTTTTGGAAGGACAAATTCAAATGGGCTATTGGTTCAGATGAAGATGGCCCTATCTTGAGAGTTACAAAACTCCAAGAAAAAATAAAGGTATTGATTTAGATGGGGCATTCTCAGCCCTATTGTACGTGGCAAATATTACCATATGTGAGACCATCCTGCACTACAATCCTACTAATTGTGTTTTTTGTTCTCATTAAGGTAGAGGATGATAGTGCCGGGGAGTAAATCACTTGTTTTTCTACTCTGGTCTGGTATAGGATGCTTCGATTCAAAGTTAAAGCTCTTTTTACTCTGCCTGAGCAACACAGCTTAATCCCTGTGTCAGAACAGCAAGGCCTGTTGCAACAATATGAATGTTACCACTTTCCAAACCAGCTATCTAAATGGCCTCTCTGCATGATTCCCAGTTCATTCATCAACTGAATTCAGAGCAATTTTGTGTTCACTCCCACTAGAGTTTATGTAAACCTCTTTCATGTAGTTCCCATAAAGCCTGCAATAAGGAGAATATTCACCCATCAGACTGGGCTAAAATCAAATGTGGTTTCCACAGGTGAAAGGACATTACACTAATTCATGGACCACTCATTCACCCTCAGTATGGATTCTCAGTTATCAATTATACTAAACCAAAATAACTTCCTTTTTAAAATGCAGCTTGTGCATGTTCTCATGCAAAAGTCTCAGTTTGCCTTCAAATATAACACACAATTAGTAATATTTAAAGATGACATTGTTTTCAAGTACAGTAGGGGTATTATAGCCCTGGAATCCAGAATACATTATCATTCTATACAGCACTATCTTGTCATACGAAAATAGTTTGTATTGCATTTCCTAATTAAAATGGTTTAGCATCATTTCCTTATCATATAATGTAATTCAAAGTCAGAGCTACTAAAATGTTGATGACTAATGAAGTTAATGGAAAAATTGGTTGCAAACCAAATGATTGAAATCTTCTGTAATCCAACTTTTTAATATCCTCCCAGCCATTTGTTCCTCCCTGTGTACACTTGAGTATAACCAGGGCCCCTTGTGCTCAGCGATTGAACAGTTGAGAAAATTGCAGTAAAATCTACTCCTACTATTCTGCCTCTTGTTTTCTTTCTCCAAACAGTTTTCCGCATTGTAATTGCATTGGAATCAATGCCTTGTATTGGGAATTTGAACAATGTTGTGTCACAGCGATCATCATTGATATTAATACCATTTCATTTCACAGCTTGCGCAGCTGAGCTGCAGAGGAAGTTTGCAAGGTACAAAATGCGTGGGAGGTATATAATCCCATTGATCTCAAGTCCTTGGTTTTACAGGAGTCCCAAGATAAATTACAATGAAGGAGGCCATTTGGCTGATCTTAGCTCGTATTTCCAGAAAGAAGCTGCTATCCCCCATTGCAGCATCTAATTATTACTTAAATAATGTCAGGGTTGTATCTCCACCACTGTATCTTGAAGTCCATTCCATGGTTTGATCACACTTTGTCTGAAGGAGAACTTCCAGTGCTGAATTTACCAATTATTAGTTTGTCATCTTGTTTAACTCTGGTGATTCAGTTTGTGGTAATTTTCCATACCTTTTTCATACTGTTTACTACCTTATGCACCTCTATTAGGTTGCCTCTGAGTCACATCCTTTCAAGCTTGAAGAGCCCAATTTTCTCCAGTCCTGCCTCATCATTCAGTTTTCTGATGCCAGGGCACTGCTTCCAGCACCTAAATTTCTCCCTTGTGTCTCAATGACGAGAAATGATTCAGTATCGAGGTGTGGGCTGACGACAGCACTACAGAGTTTGAATATGAATTTATCTGGCCTATACTCTATTGTTTTAGCTATATACTTCAGCATTCTTGTATCGATTGCTGCTTTGTATTGGTTGTATTGTGTTGCGTCTACAAAAACTCCTAGGTGACTTTCAGTTTATCCTTCATTATTTAAACACCATGCATGGAGTATTTATGCCACACATTTTTCTTCTTATGTGCAATGGACCTTTGTCCATATTAAATTTAATCTTCCATTGTTCTTCCCACATACATGGTTTGCCCAACACATTTTATATTTCCTGAACTGTCTTCTCAAAGTCAACTGCAAATTTGATTAATAGACATTGAATTTTTGGGCCCGAATTTGGTGAAGGCCCCCGCCCGCCCAGGTGCCGCCCAAAGGACCGCCCATTAACACCGAGGTCCCTGATGGTTCTTTGGGCGGGGTTTATGCCAGCAAGATCCCGCGAAGGTCGGCGAGCGGCAAAGCAGCGACGTGCGCCGCCAATCTGGGTGGGAGCTCTCATTCTCGGCGGCAAATGCGCTTCCGCCCAAGTGCTGCCGAGGATGGATTCGGGTCTACAGAGGGTCGAACACCTAAAAATAAAAAGCAGCGAGAAAAAAACATCTGACAACCTTCAGGGGACCCCATACAGGTAAGTCCCTGTAAAGAAATAAATTAAAAAAATGTCACTAACCTGTTTTCCCCCAGCTTCACACTTACCATTCAGGACAGAGCAGCCTCCACGCAGCGTTCCACCGCCGGCTCCAGCCAACTCCCGCTTGCACCAATCTGGCATTTCACCCCAGCGGGCGGGAGTCTACTTACACGCATTGGCCGTCCACTGACATCGACGGACGCTTCCCGGCAGCTCTCCCCTCCAGCCCGCTCCAGGCCACGTCGAAAGTGGCACTGGGCGGTTCGAGCAGAGGATTGTCGGCAGCGTGGCAGTAATTTCTTCAATTTCAGCCCCTCTGAATCTAATTGGTAAAGCTCATTAGAAACAAGGATCCCAGAACAGATCCATGGGGAATTCCATTCATTATCTCCCCCCATCTTGATACCATTCCATTACAATTACCCTTCAGTCAATTTCTTTTCCATTACCAAGTTTTTATCCTGATTCTCCACTATTTTGAGCTTAACTTACCTGAAGAATTTTGTCGTGTTTTTTCAAAGTCTGAGTGCATCATGTCTCATGGCTTTCCACAGTCCATTTGGAAGATTACTTCTGTTAAAAAATCAGGCTTTGCCATGTATTTCACCATCTTGCAATGACAATAGTTATGTATCTGTAAGTCATGCACACTACCTGTACCCTTGAAATGCACACCTGACCACAGGGGGTGAGCTAGTGGGAGACACTCCTCACTTAGGTTTCCAGGTATAAAAGGGGAGGTCCCACCCAGGGTCAGCATTCCTTGGTCCTGAGAATAAAGTGAAGGTCACAGAGTGACCATGTGTGATATATACATGCCTTGTGTGAGTTTGTAACAAAGTGCAGAGACACTACATCTGGCGATGAGAAACGGGAATCACCGAACCACGAGGATGGCCACCGGTGGCACAGAGGAACGCTACTGTGTGGGTGAGGACTGGAACGACTTTGTGCAAAGACTCCAGCAGAGCTTTGTCACAAAGGACTGGCTGGAAGAGACAGCGGCTGACAAGCGGAGGGGCATCTACTGACCAGCCGTGGTCCACAAACGTATGCGCTGATGAAAGACCTGCTCGCACCCCAAAAGCCAGCGGACAAGTTCTTCGAAGAGCTCAGCCAGCTGATCAGTGAGCATCTCAAGCTGGCAAGTAGCATACACATGGCCCGGCACCGGTTCTACTCTCACCGGCGTCGGGAGGGTCAAAATGTCTCGGACTTCATGGCGGAACTGCGGCGTCTGGCCCGTCTCTGTAAGTTCTCCGATGCCTGCAGGGGGGAGATGTTAAGGGACTCTTTCATCGAGGACATTAATCATGCAAGCATTTTTAGGAAGCTCATAAAGACTAAGAATTTGACTTTAGAAGGGGCGGTGTTGATAGCTCAGACCTTTATGGCAGGGGAAGAGGAGACCAAGCTAATTTACACACACAGCCCTGGTTTTAACGTTGCGATGAACCAGGGAGTTAATGTTGTAAAAGTGATACAGGACCCCGCAGACAGGCAAGGGCAATTCAACACTGCCCACGCAGGCAAGAAAGGGCAATTCGACACCGCCCAGGCAGCAACAAGCTCCAGGGTGGGCCCCGCAACAGAGACAATGGAAAGGGGATCGGCAGTTCATGCCATCATGAGGAACAATGCATCTCGTGATGGGACCATTAACACCCTCCATCAGAGTGCTTAGAAACAGCCAAACGGGCCATCAGAGAGGAATGCCTGGGATTAGTCCTTTTGTTAACAGAAATCTCAGCTCATGCTGGAAGTGTGGGGGTAGACACACTGTCAAAAGCTCCAGGTTCCAGCTTTATATCTGTAGGATTTGTAATGTCAGTGGACACTTGGCCAGGATGTGCAAAAAGGTAGTAGCGAGGCTAGTCTGCAAGACAGAGGAACCAGACGAGAGGTCTGCAATGCAGGATGAGGTCTGGGGAACAACCATGGATGCCGAAGTTCAGAGAGTTCATGTGGCTGACGTCCACAGCTCATACACTAAAACGCCACCCATGATAATGAAAGTCTTACTGAATGGCATCCATCTGAATGGTGCACATAGAGCTGGATATGGGAGCTAGCCAGTCACTCATGAGCACCCAACAATTTGAGAGACTATGGCCACACAGAGCTAGCAGGCCCAAACTGGAATGCATTGAGACGCAGCTACGTACGTACACCAAAGAGATCATCCCAGTGCTGGGCAGTGCAAACTTGGTGGTAACGCATAATGGATCACAGAACCGGCTGCCACTCTGGATTGTTCTGGGAAATAGCCCCGCACTTTTGGGGAGGAGTTGGCTAGCTGAGATGAATTGGAAATGGGGGGGATGTGCACGCCATTTCATCCGTGGAGCGAAGTTCATGCTCGCAGGTATTGCAAAAATTCGAGTCACTCTTTCAACCCGGTGTCGGAACGTTCAAGGGCACTAAAGTAGTGATATGCATCACTCCAGACGCCAGACCAGTGCACCACAAAGCCAGAGCGGTGCGGTACGTGATGCGTGAAAAAATGAAAGTGAACTGGACAGGCTGCTCAGAGAGGGCATAATTTCGCCCATTGAATTCAGCGACTGGGCAAGTCCCATCGTTCCCGTCCTCAAAGCAGATGGCTCGGTTAGGATTTGTGGCGACTACAAAGCCACCATCAACCGAGTGTCACTGCAAGACCAATACCCGCTTCCGAGAGCAGAGGTCCTCTTTGCCACGCTGGCAGGTGGAAAGCTGTTCACGAAGCTGGACCTCATGACTCAGGAACTGGCGGACTCAGGAACATGACTCAGGAACTGGCGGAAGATTCCAAACTTCTGACCACCATCATGACGCACAAAGGATTATTTGTCTACAACAGGTGTCCGTTTGGCATTCGTTCGGCAGCGGCTATTTTTCAGCGAAACATGGAAAGCTTGCTCAAGTCCATCCCTGGAACGGTCGTATTCCAAGACGACATACTTAAAACGGGTCGAGACACCTCCGCAACCTGGAGGAGGTGCTATGCCGATTGGATCGGGTAGGCTTGCGGCTGAAAAAGGCCAAGTGCGTGTTTTTGGCCCCAGAGGTCGAGTTCCTGGGCAGGAAGTTTGCCGCAGACAGGATCCAGCCCACTGAATCAAAAACTGAGGCGATTCGCCGGGCGCCCAGGCCCGGCAACATGTCGGAGTTGCGATCATTCCTGGGACTTTTGAACTATTTTGGGAACTTTCTGCTGAACTTAAGCATGTTGTTACACATGCTCCTCCGTAAAGGATGTGAATGGTTTTGGGGGGATTGTCAAGAACGGGCTTTCAATAAGTCGAGGAACCTACTGTGTTCCAACAAACTGTTGACTTTGTATGATCCCTGTAAAAAAACTGGTTTTAACATGCGATGCGTCATCCTACGGGGTTGGGTGTGTGTTGCAGCAGGGCTTACACCTCCAGGTCGCTCTCCCAGACAGAGCGAGGATATGGCATGGTCGAGAAGGAGGCACTCGCGTGTGTGTACGGTGTGAAAAAGATGCACCAGTACCTTTTCGGTAGACAGTTTGAGCTAGAGACGGATCACAAGCTGTTAACATCCCTGTTGTCCGACAGCAAGGCTATCAACGCTAACGCGTCAGCTCGTATACAGCAATGGGCCCTCATGCTGGCTGCGTATGACTACACCATACGGCACCAGCCAGGCACCGAAAATTGCGCTGACGCACTCAGCAGGCTCCCACTGAGGAGGCGTCGGAGCAGAGCGTTGAGATGGTCATGGCCGTTGAGGCTTTTGACACTGCGGGCTTCCCCATCATAGCCCAACAGATCAAACTCTGGACCCACAGGGACCCCCTCCTATCCATGATAAAGAAATGTGTCCTGACTGGGAATTGGGTGCCCGCACACAGGGCGTGCCCCGAGGAAGTCAGGCCGTTTCAGAGACGGATGGATGAACTCTCCATCCAAGCTGACTGCCTGTTATGGGGCAGCCAGATAGTCATGCCCCAGAAAGGAAGAGAAGCGTTCATCAGGGAACTCCACAGCGAGCACCCTGGCATCGTGTTAATGAAGGCCATTGCCCGGTCACGTGTATGGTGGCCGGGGATTGACTCAGACCTGGAACACTGGGTTCGCAGGTGCATGACGTGTGCCCAGCTGGGCAATGCCACCAGGGAGGCTCCACTCAGCCCGTGGCCCTGGCCCACCAGGCCATGGTCACGCATTCACGTAGACTATGCGGGCCCTTTCATAGGGAAAACGTTCCTGATCGTTGTCGATGCATACTCGAAGTGGATCGAGTGCATCATATTGAACTCGTGCATGACATCTATCACTGTGGAGAGTCTGCGTACAGTTTTCGCGACCCACGGCTTGCCGGACATCCTGGTCAGCGACAATGGCCCATGTTTTACCAGCCATGAATTCCAGGAGTTTATGTCGGGCAATGGGATCAAGCACGTCCGGACAGTACCGTTCAAGCCGGCTTCCAATGGCCAGGTGGAACGGGCGGTCCAAGTCATAAAGCAGGGCATGCTACGCATCCAAGGACCGCCCCTTCAGTACCACCTATCGCGCCTCCTGCTGGCCTACAGGTCCCGGCCACACTCGCTCACGGGAGTCCCGCCAGCGGAACTCCTCATGAAATGCATGCTCAAGACGCGGCTGTCCCACATTCATCCAGACCTGGCAGACATTGTTGAGGGAAAGCGCCATTCTCAAACCGAGCTCCATGATCGAGGCTCAAGGGGGAGGTGTATAGAAATAGAAGACCCGGTATTTGTTCTTAACCATGCTTTGGGACCCAAATGGCTTGAGGGCACCGTAATTGGCAAAGAAGGAGACAGGATCATGGTGGTCAGACTAAACAATGGGCAGATATGCCGCAAACACTTGGACCAAGTAAAGACAAGGTTCAGCATAGACACGGAGGAACTGGAAGAAGAGTATGATGACATAGCACCCACACTACTGCCAGTGCATGAGCAACAAAGACAGCCCTCAGCATGCAAAGTCCAGGCGGCCAGCCCGGACAGGCCAGAATCACCTCAAGTGTCAGAGACGCGTGCTGAGGCTCAGCCATCAGAGCCACAACTGCGGCGCTCCACAAGAAAGCGTTGACCACCCGATAGACTTAACCTCTGAAACTAAAAGACTTAAGGGGGGAGGTGATGTCATGTATTTCACTATCTTGCAATGACAATAGTTATGTAACTGTAACTCATGCACACTGTACCTGTATCCTTGAAATGTACATCCTGACCACAGGGGGTGAGCTTGCGGGGGACACTCCTCACCTGGGTTTCCAGGTATAAAAGGGGAGGTCCCACCCAGGGTCAGCACTCCTTGGTCCTGGGAATAAAGTGAAGGTCACAGAGTGACTGTGTCTGATATATACATACCTCGTGTGAGTTTGTAACAAGGTGCAGAGACACTACAGGCTTGATATGCTCCTTCTGAACCCATGTTGGATGCAGTGTCAGCTTAGTTCAATGGTGGCTCTCTCACCCCTGAATCAGAAGCATGTGGGTTTAAGCCCCAATGCAGCACATAATCTCGCTGACACTTTGGAGTCATCCTAGCTGCCCGCCCCTGCAAATACGGTATGACAGATTCAGTGCTTATGTTATTGAAATGGTAGCAGAAGTGAATTTCCACAGGGTTCTTCTGCTTATCTACTGTAGCTTTGGTGGAGGAGCCACAGAAATCTTGGAAGACTGCTGTGAAGACCTTTTCCACAGTTTTTCCATGGTTTTCAGGGTCCCTTCTGCCAAAGTTGCAGCAGATGATTTGGAGGACCTGCACGGAAATCCATGTCAGTAAGTTCAACTTTGTGTGCGGTTAAGATCTCTGTTTTGAACTAAAGCCTAGAGCAGGTGTGGTCTTGAGCCCAGAACTGTTAAGATGGCTGCCGGATGCACCAGTGTGTTCAGTCTGAAATAATGCTCTTTTTTCTTGACCTTGGTTGAGACATACTAGCTGGGGCAAGAGGAGCAGATTTCAGAGCTGTAAGCAACATTCCGTGGAGGGTTCACTTTGAAATGGAAGTTGTCAGAGAGACGGAGAGTCATTGCAAGAAAAGATCTCTACACTTGTATGTCTGCAATGAATTTGCTGTGATGCTCAGGCAAATCAAAGACAAAATATGTCATTTAAGTCCCGGCTGGGGTTTGCTGGAAGAAAGTCACGACACTTGGCACTCCTAAGAACTGTACTGAAACTTAATGCTGGCATGAGAAAAAATGACTTTATGTATTTATTAGCGAAGGCATAGAATGCATCCTCAAAAGGTGTGTCTGTTTAGTGCAGTATTTGTGTAAGGATTGTGCTATTCCCTGTTGTAAACGGCTGTCTTGCTCTTTTCGCTTCGTTGCTTCAAACATCAAATTACTCACACACTCAGTTGTAGTAAAGACACGATCGGATCTTTTATTTAAACATTCATACTAAACAAACCAAGTATGAAAGTTACTGAGATACTTCACAAAGGCAGCTTGCTTCGATTTCCGTGGCTGCTTGTGACACACCTTCTGAGATTCCAGTGTGTAGTGTCTAATGTCGAACTCTCATCTTTATACTGAAAAAGCCTTTGAACTCTTATTTCTTTGCACAGTACATTTAGACAATTAACATGCAGACGATGTAGAATTGTCCTGAAATCACGGCTAACTGCTTTCTGAATTACTATTTTGAACTGCTAACTGAATTACCAGATCATTTCCTCGCATAGTAACAAATGATATATTCAAATAATTAACATACAGACGATGTGAATTACTGTACACAAACAGGTGATCGGCATAGAAACATAGAGAAACATAGAAAATAGGTGCAGGAGTAGGCCATTCGGCCCTTCTAGCCTGCACCGCCATTCAATGAGTTCATGGCTGAACATGCAACTTCAGTACCCCATTCCTGCTTTCTCACCATACCCCTTGATTTCCCTAGTAGTAAGGACTTCATCTAACTCCTTTTTGAATATATTTAGTGAATTGGCCTCAACAACTTTCTGTGGTAGAGAATTCCACAGGTTCACCACTCTCTGGGTGAAGAAATTCCTCCTCATCTCGGTCCTAAATGGCTTCCCCCTTATCCTTAGACTGTGTCCCCTGGTTCTGGACTTCCCCAACATTGGGAACATTCTTCCTGCATCTAACCTGTCTAACCCCGTCAGAATTTTAAACGTTTCTATGAGGTCCCCTCTCATTCTTCTGAACTCCAGTGAATACAAGCCCAGTTGATCCAGTCTTTCTTGATAGGTCAGTCCCGCCATCCCGGGAATCAGTCTGGTGAACCTTCGCTGCACTCCCTCAATAGCAAGAATGTCCTTCCTCAGGTTAGGAGACCAAAACTGTACACAATACTCCAGGTGTGGCCTCACCAAGGCCCTGTACAATTGTAGCAACACCTCCCTGCCCTTGTACTCAAATCCCCTCGCTATGAAGGCCAACATGCCATTTGCTTTCTTAACCGCCTGCTGTACCTGCATGCCAACCTTCAATGACTGATGTACCATGACACCCAGGTCTCTTTGCACCTGCCCTTTTCCTAATCTGTCACCATTCAGATAATAGTCTGTCTCTCTGTTTTTACCACCAAAGTGGATAACCTCACATTTATCCACATTATACTTCATCTGCCATGTATAGATAGTATCGATGATACATACAAATAATATACATACAGATATCATCAAATCTTAACATCGTTTAGTGATGAATTACTATTATTCCCACCGTAACAAGGTACTCAAATACTTAACATCGTTTAGTTCCAAGGTACTCAGATATTTAACATCCAGACAATGCCCAGTTACTCATTTCAATGGCTGAAAGGCACCACATTGTCTAACAGTCTCTTTCGATCCAACTGCAAAGAGTTCAGAAATGCAGGACTGTGCTCCACATTCCGCAGGTGCTTTTACTTCATATTACTGTAACTGTCAGCCTTGGCTGAATGGTAGCACCTGAATCAGAAGATTGTGGATTCAAATCTGATAGCAGAGACTTGAGCACAGAATCTAGGCTGACACTCCTGTGCAGTACTGAAGGAGTGCTTCACTATCTGAGGTGTCTTCTTTCGGATGAGATGTTAAACCGAGCCCCCTTCAGCCCTCAATGCAAGATGTAAAAGATTCCGTAGCACTATTTCGAAGAAGAGCAGAAGAGTGCTCCCTGGTAACCTGGCCAATAATTATCGCTCTGCCAACATCACTAAAAACAGATCATCTGGTCATTGCTGTTTTTGGGATCTTGCTGTGTGCATATTGGTTGTCGCATTTCCTCCATTACAACTGTGTCTACATTTCAAAAAATACTTCATTGGCTGCACTTGCTAAGTTATGAAAGGTGCTAAATAAATGCCGGTCAATACCTGTAATGAATTCAAGGTTATATTAATATTTCTGTCTTCTAGAAGGAGAGAAGTGAGAGTACAGGGTGCACTAGCAAACTAGGAACTGCGTGAATCCAAACAATATAAAATCTCTTCAAGGGTCCGAATTCCGATGGGCTACAGCTTCTGGATTGTAAGGGACACAAGATCTGCTTAGACTCTAAGTAAATATACATACACATGCTTATACACACACACACAGAGTCTCATTCGATGGTAGGCATTCACACTTCTCTATCAGTGATGGGAGGGAGTAAGGGAGTGGGGCGGGGGGGGGGGGGGAGTGGGGCGGGGCGGGGGGGGTGGGGCGGGGAGATGTTGAGTACTCAAAGGAAACAAATTTTGCCAAAGGATTTTGTTCTGAGTATGGACATTTAAATTGTTTGTGTGTGTTGTCTCTTGTCATTATTACTTGTATAACTCTAGAACATAGTTTTTTTGATAATAGTAGAGATAAATAGATAGTTATTTGTCAATATTGGCAATGTTTACTACAGCAGTGGCGTCATACATATAGGTAGATGACATATGTGTCTGTCTGTCTGTCTCTCTCCCCTCCCCTTCTGTTTGAGTTAAATGGTTTGTGTTTCATTGTGAGCTCAGCTAAAGTCCACCATACTTTTACACAATTTAGCGGCACACCTGTGAAGGGTTCACAGCACACCAATGTGCCGCGGAACACCAGTTGAGAACCACCGGCTTCGAGAAAATACAATGGAGAGTTGAAAGGGAGGATGGCTCATTAAAATGGTGAGGTATTGATTGACATTGACGGAGGGAAGCCTCTTTCAGTTTGTCTAAGCAAAGGAGTAATATTTAGGGGCCCATAGACCAAAATGCGACAGGGACTATGTAATGGTCGGTGTGGGCATGCTGCTTGTAGTGCAGTCTGGTCTCACTGCCTTGACCTTCATCTTTCTCTATCAAATCTTAGCAAGGAGAAAGCACTAAATCCAATCTCCATAACTTTGAAGTCAATTACAATTCAACTGTTTTGAAGCAGTTCAGCTTTAAGAAATCGTTGGCATCCAGGCCTGAATGCGATGGACCCTTTAATGTCAAGTTTCAAAGGCCATGCTGTGCACAAAGCTGGTGCACATTTAAAAGCTCCAGGATGTTGCATGCTCGCCAATTTGTTCTTCATTTGAATTGCTTTAAAAATCTAATGAAGTTCTGACACATTCAACATCAGAATGACAGTGGTCATCAGGTCTGCAATTTCTCATGATACAATATTCTGTGAGGCCCTGACTTGTCACATAGCACCCAAAATCCTGCTTGCCCACTTCATGCCGTAGGGGTACTGAGGTGAATGATCAGCCATGATCTTATTGAATGGTGGTGCAGGCTTGAAGGGCTGAATGGCCTACTTCTGCACCTATTTTCTATGTTTCTATGTTTCTATGCCATCAAACCCTTTTCTACCAGCTGGAATTTTTTACCTTCTATCACTCTGAAACATCTTCCTTTTTGCTCATAGTAGGATAAAGCAAATTGGACCGAACTGGGCTTGAGTAACTCTGTGGGGGCAATTTTAACCTAACCCTTCCATTGGGAAACTGATGGGATTGGGAGCAATGCTGGTTGACATTGAAGTCAGGGGAGAGTAATATTGGGCGGGATGTAATATCCACCATTCTACTTGATCCCACGGTTTTCCTGATGGGCGGGTTAGGTTAAAATTAATCCATGTCTGTCATTGGACCCCACTCTCGTGCCAATGAGCACCTGCTGTGTTCAGTCCATAAGCTGTTGTGATAGCACTTCCCCTTCCATTGCATTTTGTCATGTGACCTTTACTATCTCACCCTTTACTTAATAATGCATTATACTTATGATTTTTTTTTACTGATTCTGCAGCTATTTTTTGTTCCCTGGAATTGTAACGAGAGGGGATTGAGGCAGCCACATTTAAACATTTGAATGATAAACAGAAAAATAATTAAGATTGATTAGCTTTAATTTTTTGTTTGAAAATTGCATTGCAAATGTCAGAGATTAGGCAGACATCACAACTCATGCATACTGCATGTGCCCTTATCAAATACAAGCTATTCTATTTCTGCCTTTCTGTGGTGGCTGAAACTTATAATTTTTATAAATTATAAAAATGTATAATTTATAAATTCAAAATTTATAATTTATAAATTCAACCTTTAACTGCACAAAATTAAAAAATTCTCTGTTACAATATGAACTAAAATATAAGCAAATGTCAGCTAAATCCTGTAAGTTAAAGGCCAATTTTATGGCTGTTGAAAACAAGTTGGAGAGCCATGCATTCTGCCCAAGCATTGCCTCTGATTTCCATCCCATTTGATGGAAAATTGTAGGTAGGACCCCCACAATATCCCACTGTGTGTGGCTGGTGAGTGAGGCTCCCACTGGTAGCACACATTTGTCAAATTAACCCTGTATTATAACAGACGGGGCTGTAATCCTTCATTTTTAGAAGACAGGTGAGGTTGCTTGTAAGTCTTACTTGAGATAAAGAGCTCTGATTAAGTGAAGACAATTTAGTGCTGGTAGTGTGGTATTCTGAGCTAAATTTCTTCTACAACACCATTGGTTGGGGGGGGGGGGGGGTGATTTCAATTCTACCTGTCTGGAGCAAACTGGGTGGGACACTCCGGGAGCTAACTGGTTCCAATTTTCACCTGCACTTCGGAGCAGGTGACAAGGAAGTCCGTCCAAAGCTGGCCGTGTCCCACAAAGAAAGTGACGCCCTCTCTTGCTTTGATCTTCCGATCATGGGACCCCCGCAGTACATCCCTGCAGCCAATCACCACATACCTGCTGTCTGTGGCCGATTTCCTGGCCATGCAATTTTCTGCTGCTTTCCACCTACCTCCCACCTGTTAAAATCAGCCGGTCCGCATTCTGCCGTGGGTGGACGGGCTATTCAATCTGAGGTTTGGGTGACATGCCTTTCTAACTATGTAGCGTACTTCTGTTAGACCGGTATTTAAGTTTGTGGGTAGTAGGATGATTCTGGTTTGCTGATGTGTGTGTGCATATCAGGCCAAGAGTTGAATATGTTGTGTCTTGATATCACTCACTTTGAAGTGTACATTCATGCATAAAAGGGAGTGCATCATGATCCACATCAGAAGGGCACAAGGTCTAGGGATTCTAAACAGGCTTTTAACAAAGATTACTGCTGTGATTGGCAGTATAAATCAGCCTTAAGACAAGCCAATCTCACATTGTAATATGCATTAACTGCACCGTTAATGTACTGCAGTAGGGAATTTAGGATTCAATCAAGGTACAATTATAAATTGCTTGAGAACCTTGGCAGAATTTTGCCTGATCATTTGACAGAGTGTTACAATTAAGTTGTGGCAAAAAAGCATTATTATGAGAGCAATGAGCATAAGATTTCATGGCTCTATGAGGCTTGCCAGGTCTTAGAAGTGTCCGACACACTCACTGCATGACTTAAACACAACAGTTGTTCACATTGACTTATCGTAATCACTTAGCGTTCAAATCCTCCTGATCGACTGAGGCAAGAAGAATCAGCTACCAGATGTTTTTATTTCACCACATACTCTAAGTATTTTAAATTTGCATTACTTTACACTATATCATGGAATGTAAAGATTGTATCTGGAAGTTCAGCTTTTATTCTAAGATTGAGCCCATTAGATCTAGTATAATATTGCATTCACTATTAATATATCATTCAGATCTGATTCAGGAAAATACAGTTAATACGCCAAGTACTAGAAAATGCCATTGCTTCACTTTACTTGTATACACAATACTACTTTGAATGTATTCAGGAATGTGCACTCTCTGATCTTGCAGGCTGCATTATATGGAATACAGAGCTGAAAACATGAATCATTTTATAGTTAGAGGTGGGTAGCTCAGTGAGTTAGAATAGTCTCCCTGTTGTGACCTATGTATTAATTGAATCCTCATTGTTGGGAGGAAAGTTGCTCTCTGGTGATGGTAAAGATCTTCAGTCAAAATACTTTGTCTGGTATAGTTCCAGCTCCTACAATCCACAAAATACTTCTCATAATTTGGCATTGATTGTTGCTAAGTTGTCTGTCACTCAGTGCAAAATGTTAATGTCAGACCAGGTCTGTTGGAATTGCTCTTTTTTATTCATCACTGGGAACAAGAAAAAAAAAACTTGCATTTCTATCACACCTTATTATATCCTCAGGACGTCCCAAAGTACTTTATAGCCAGTGAATTACTTTTGAAACACAGTCACTGCTGTTATGTGGGTAAACATGGCAGCCAATTGCACATAGCAAAGTCTGACCAGCAAAAAATCAATGAGTGGCCAGTTAATCTGTTTTTGGTGATGTTGGTTGACAGAAGATTGTTGGCCAGGACACCGTGAGAATGCTTCTTTAAATAGTGCCGTGGGATCTTCTACACCACCTGAGCAGGCTTAAATATCAGACAATTCCTCTGGCAATGCCTGGATTATTGTTCATATCTGTAGTAGGACTTGAACCCACAACTTGTGATTCATTGGTGAGAGTGCTATCAACTGGACCAAGCTGACACTTAAAGGAGTTTTATCATGTTGCCCCGAACATTAATCAAAAATGACCTGGAAACACTTGCCGAAACATGCAAGAGTGTTTCACTTTCCACCAACATTAACCTCCCGTACCTTGACGAACACAAAAGCTATGCCTATCCCCTCAGAGGAAAGAATAACACATTACAGTTGGCACTCAGCAAATGGAGTTGTTATACCTGTGAAGCAGAATGGTGATGAAGAATCAATAATGACAAGGGTTGTCAATAGGTTCACTCTGAGAAAGTGATGATTATACAGAAGAAATATTTCCTCAGTACACTAGGTGTAATGAAATTGTAAATGGATTCTTTATAAATTGATTTATGATTTTGCTATACTTGGAGAAAAAATAAAACCTTTCCCCGTAGTCATCAGAATGCATGGTCATGTGTGTAGAACTGCCCTGAATAACCTTAGGTAAAAAAATTTACATAGCTGATAGATCTAAGGGTAGAGAGCAGATTTTTAATAAACTGAACAGTAAGGGGAGGGGTAAATAAAGAGGATAACCTAAAGGCTAACGTAAATACATGAGTATGTGATTTGCAATTGGAGTAACAACCTTTGAGCAAATGTATAAGAACATTTAACAGCTGGTATGCAGCCCAATGAAAAGAAAGAACATGACCTCAAGATATCCTAAAGCGCTTTACAGCCAATGAAGTGTACTCACTGTTGTAATGTAGGTAATGCGGTAGCCAATTTGCACACAGCAAGATCCCACAATGAGGTAATAGCCAGATAATATGTTTCAAGTGTAGGTTGAGGAATAAATATTGGCCATGACACCATGCTCTTTTTTCAAATAGCACTGTGGAATCATTTAAGTCTCCTAAAAGGGCAGTCAGGGCCTCAGTTTACCATCTCATCTGAAAGATGGCACCTCCGACAGTGCAGCACTCCCTCAAGGGTTGTTAACAGGGACCAAGGTGTTGACAATCCTTGTTATTATTGATTTTTCAGCTGGTCACTGTTCTACTTAACAGGTATAACAATTCCATGTGCTGAGTGGCAACTGTAATGTGCTATTAATTTCCCCTGTACTGGAGTTTCAACTTAGATTGTTGTGCTCTAGTCTCTGAAGTGGGACTTTAACCCACAACCTCTGACTCAGAGGTGAGAGTGCTACCACTGAGTCTAGGATAACACCAATGAGGTGTAATAAATTTAGAAAGAAAATAAGAGTTACAGTAAAAGTGATTTAACAAATGAAAGAGCTGTATTCCAACAGAAGATTTAGCCATAGCTGTTTACTTGAGGTACATGATCTCCAGAATTTTACTTTCCTTATATGATGGGAATATTATGTCCTAAGTTTGCAACATTGCTCTTAGTCAACACACTTACAGAGCTGTCTTTGCTTATAAGATCAAGCTGATGATTCTTGTGGCCTCCCAGTCAGTGGCTTATCTTGTTGTTGATGCATGCTCTTCCAATGCAAGTTCTATGTACATTGAATGAGTTGCACTATTGGGGCAGAAATCCCGGCCTCCCGGGTCCGTACGGAGTGTGTACAGACCCGGGAAGGCTTCGCAAAAGCCGATTTTCAGCACACAATGCGCATGCACTAAAAACCAGCTTTTCCGATCTGTCAAGCTGGAGCTTGACAGATCTTCCATACCTCGGCAGCCAGGACATTCGCATGGGCAAGATTGCGGTATTTACCCATATCTTGCCCAGCAAATGCCCTGAAAAATCTTGCGCCTTCGTGAGTTTTAAAACATACTTAAGACATAAAAAATAAGTTTTAAAAACACATTTTATTTTTAAAAACCCTGCCCACTACGTTAAATTTATTTAAAAACATAATTTTAAAAAGTTTTTGAAAAATCGGAAAAATATATATATTTAATAATACATAAATAACTAATTTAAATTAATGTTAAATATGTAGTGCATTTTTTCTATTTTTTTATTAATTTGTGTGTGCTTGTGGAGAGGGGTCTCATTCATAATAATGGGAACTCCAACTTACGGAGTTCCCATTATTATGAACGAGAACATACTTTACATGATTGGCTGCCCAGAGCCATGTGACTGCAGCTCCAGCACTGTACATGTCCTGACATGCACGCACTGTGACACGCAGTCAGTGGAGGCCTCAGTACCGGGAACTCGTGTGGGTGCAGCAGCTTCAAGTAAGTGCGCATCTTTTTTGAGTTTTTTACCCGGTCACCTGTGGGAAGCAGCTGATCGAGATTTCTGGGCCATTGTCTTTCACCTCAGTACTCATGCAGAGAGCTGCTAAAGACATTTCAATTGGACAGATAATAGTCCTTAATAAATTGCTTATTTAAGCTGACTGAAATATTTGGCTTCAATGTGAGGCCACTACATCCTCTCCTCCATCATTAATGAGATTCTGTACAGAAAGCTGAGGTAAAAGATATGGTGATACACTTTCCAAGCATAGAGATTTGCCAGAGAACATTTCTCCAGAGAATGAGACAATAGAATTATCCCAGTCCATTCTATTCACTGAATGCTTGGATCAGAAAGCTTTGAAACGTTTGCTCAATAAAAGGTGAACTATTTAGAAAATAATAATGACACCTGGGAGTCTAGTACAAGTTGGTAATGTAATCATGGATAACATGAGACATGAAAGATTTGATTAGAATCTTGCTCCTTGATATGCTATTTAATATAATATATATATTTAATTGTTAGGAGCTTTAGAGATTATGTTTGCATTGTTAAAAAAACAATGGACTGCATATTTGATGTTTGTGGAAGGGTATATATGCATTCTCCTTTTGAGAATAGATATATACCCTTGCTATTGCTATTGAGGGAGTGCAGCGAAGGTTCACCAGACTGATTCCAGGGATGGCTGGGCTGTCATATGAGGAGAGACTGGATCAACTGGGCCTTTATTCACTGGCATTTAGAAGGATGAGAGGAGATCTCATAGAAACATATAAGATCCTGACGGGACTGAACAGGTTAGATGCGGGAAGAATGTTCTTGATGTTAGGGAAGTCCAGAACCAGGGGACATAGTCTTAGGATAAGGGGTAGGCCATTTAGGACTGAGATGAGGAGAAACTGCTTCACTTATAGAGTTGTTGACCTGTGGAATTCCCTGCCACAGAAAGTTGTTGATGCCAGTTCATTGGATATATTCAAGAGGGAGTTAGATATGGCCCTTACAGTTAAGGGGATCAAGGGATATAGAGAGAAAGCAGGGAAGGGATACTGAAGGAATGATCAGCCATGATCTTATTGAATGGCGGTGCAGGCTCAAAGGGCTGAATGGCCTACTCCCGCACCTATTTTCTATGTTTCTATATTTCTATGATCATTAACTAGTGATCTACCAAAATCATCACACTCCATATATCGTCCAGTGGTTTAAATATGATTTTGCCTTCATTTTTTGATTGCAGTAGCAATGAACACAACTGAAATTATTATTTTTACTTCACAACTCTGCAACTTCAGTCCTCTCTCAAAGTCCTACACATTCATCAGCCCAATCCAATAGGGAAATGAGGAGACATTTCTTTACTCAGAGAGTGGTTAGAATGTGGAACTCACTACCACAGGAAGTGGTTGAGGCAAATCGCTTAGGTGCTCTGAAAAGGAAACTAGACCAGTGCATGAGAGAAAAGGAATAGAAAGATATGTTGAGATGAGGTAGGTAGAATAGGAGGGTACCTATGTTGAGTATAAACACCAGTACAGACTAGTTGGACCGAATGGCCTGTTTCTGTGCTTTATATTCTATATAATCCTGGACAGGCCTCACTGACTCCTTGGGCCTCTGCCAAATGTCTTCTAGGTTCTCATCCTATTTAACTCTCTCCATGGTCTTGTCCAACTTTATCTGAAAAATCTTTTCCAGCTCGATTTCTTAGGCCCCTCTGCTCTTCCAGCTCCAGGATTATTGCTTGCACCTCACTTTCTCCAATCCTGGAGTCAATTGTGACTTGGATTGCCTGACGTTAACAGGGCACTAATGGCATCAAAATGGAGTCGGTAGCCTTACTGCCTCGTTAACACTGACAAAGAGACCGACGACATTTAGAAATGGACCTACCCCTGGTCGGCTGAAGCACCTGCCTGAATTAGCGGTGAGCCTCAATGGGCATCGAATCAGTGTCCTGTTGTATGGTTAGGAACACTGTGCCCATATTTTGATCAAGAAACGGTCACGGAAAATGTTTTACGTTTTTTTCCTGGCTGTACTGAAATACCATAACCATCGCCAGCCCAACCTCGCCTTGCCTTGTGACCCCTCCCCCGCAAAGCATCCAGGGGCCTCTGCTAGCATCCCAACTGGCCCCTATTCCTGAGGCTGAAGAGTGGAGAGCTGTATCAGGGCGACTGTAAGAATACTTCTCAGATCACAGAACAAGGTGGCTCAAAGAGAGAGCATTGCAGAACAGGAGAGGATCCGAAACACTAACCTCCATTGGTTCATTTGAGGAAGCCACAATAGACATCCTAGAGTGTGACAGCTTCAAGAAAGTAGGAAAGAGTGAAGCCAAAGGCTTGCCACCAACCTCGGGCTGCTATCCACTATATTCTTATTATGCCATATGAAGTTCGGGACCTGGAACGTCAGGACCCTCATGGACAATTCCAACAGCAACTGGCCGGAAGCCGCACTGCCATGGTTGCCCGGGAACTTAGATGTTTTGACATCGACATTGCCGTCTTAAGCGAATCCCAGCGGGCAGGGGAAGTCCAACTCAAGGAACATAGTGGAGGTTATACCTTTTTCTGGAAACGAAAACCAGAGGAAGAACGCCGCCTTCATGGAGCCGGCTTCACCGTCAAAAATGAACTGGTTGACCACCTCAAACACTCCCCCTGCAGAGTTAACAAATGCCTCATGACTCTTTGCCTTACCCTATCCCGGAACCAATGCGCCACAGTCATCAGTACGTATGGCCCAACACTCGATGAAACGGATGAGGCTAAAGAGAGTTTTTATTCCAACCTCCAGACATCCCTGTCCCGTGTCCCCATGGGTGACAAATTGATCCTCCTAGGTGACTTTAATGCCAGGGTCAGCAAAGACAGAGCCCTCTGGGGAGGCGTGATTGTCAGGGAGGGGTAGGGAAAGCCAACTCCAGCGGTACCTTACTCCTGACAAAATGTCTGGAACACGAACTCCTCTTCACCAACACCCTGTTCCGCCAGAGGAACAAATACAAGGCATCGTGGCAACACCCTCGCTTCAAACACTGGCACCTGCTTGACTATGTCATCGTCCGAGCCAGGGATCGCAAGGATGCACGCATCACCTGCGCCATGACAGGAGCCGACGACTGCTGGACGGACCAGCGCCTTAACCGATTCATCATCGATATTAACATAGCCACAAAGCAGAGGAGACAGCAGAAGCAGTGCCACAAAAAAGTTAATGCCGGGGCATTTAAAGACCCAGCTAAGAGAACCCTACACAGCCAGCGCCTCACAGCTAATCTGCCTAATCTGACCCTGAGATGCTGAATGCCTACAGCGCTTGGTCTGTCCTCCAGACCTCCATAACCAGTTCCTGTGAAGAGACACTTGATTACTCAACCAGAAAACACCAGGACTGGTTTGATGAAAATGATCAGGAGATCCAAGAACTAATTGATCGTAAGTGCAGAACATTTCTGAGCCTCAAGCAACAACCCAACTCGGGAGCAGCAAAGCAAATTTACAGACGGCTCAAGGCTGAGGTCCAACAAAAAACCCTGGACCTAAAGAACAGGTGGTGGATGGAGAAAGCACAGGAGATACAACAACTGACCGACAGCCATGATATGCGAGGATTCTTCATTGCAGTCAAGGCCACCTACGGTCCAAACTCCCAAGGCCGCACCCCACTCCTGGCCAAAAAATGGGAAACACTCATCAAGGACACCGAGGCTGTCAGGGTCCACTGGAAGGAGCACTTTGAAGATCACCTCAATCGAGACTCTGCCTTTGACTCGAGTATTCTCAACTCCATCCCTCAGCATGCGACCCGCCACCACCTCAGTGAAACCCCAGTGCTGCACGAGGTAGGCAAAGCCATAAAACAGCTCAAGAATAACAAGGCTACGGGTGCGGATAGAATCCCTGCTGAGGTGCTAAAGTATGGTGGAAAGGTGCTGTTGGGGCAGATACATGACCTCCTCTCTCTCATTTGGAGGGAGGAGAGCATGCCGGGAGATCTCAGAGATGCAGTGATTGTGACCATCTTTAAAAAGGGGGGCAAGTCCGACTGCAGCAACTACAGGGAAATCTCCCTGCTATCAGCCACTGGGAAAGTTGTCGCTAGAGTTCTGCTCAACTGTCTTCTCCCTGTGGCCGAGGAGCTCCTCCCGGAATCACAGTGCGGATTTCGTACCTTACGGGGCACAACGGACATGATCTTTGCAGTGCGACAGCTGCAAGAACAATGCAGGGAGCAGTGCCAGCCCTTATACGTGGCCTTTTTCGATCTTACAAAGGCCTTTGACACTCAACTGTGAGGGCTTATGGAGCATCCTCCTCTGTTCTGGATGCAAAAGTTTGTCAACATCCTTTGCCTGCTCCACTACGACATGCAGGCCGTGATCCTTACCAACGGATCCATTACAGACCCAATCCACATCCGGACCGAGTTCAAACAGGGCTGCGTCATCACTCCAACCCTCTTCTCAATCTTCCTCGCTGCCATGCTCCACCTCACAGTCAACAAGCTCCCCGCTGGAGTGGAACTAAACTACAGAACCAGTGGGAAGCTGTTGAACCTATTCCGCCTCCAGGCCAGGTCCAAGATCATCCCAACCTCTGCCATTGAACTAAAGTACGCAGACGACACCTGCGTCTGCACACATTCTGAGGCTGAACTCCAGTATATAATTGATGTATTCACCGAGGCATATGAAAGCGTGGGCCTTACACTTAACATTCATAAGACAAAGGTCCTCTACCAGCCTGTCCTTGCCACACAACACTGCCCCCCAGTCATCAAGCTTCACGGCGCGGCTCTCGACAACGTGGACCACTTCCCATACTTCGGGAGATTCTTATCAACAAAGGCAGACATTGATGTGGAGATTCAACATTGGCTCCAGTGCACCAGTGCACCTTTGGCCCCCTGAGGAAAAGAGTGTTCAAAGACCAGGCCCTCAAATCTTCCAGCAAGCTCATGGTCTTCAGGACTGTAGTAATATCTGCCCTCCTGTATGGATCAGAGACATGGACGATGTACAGAAGACAGCTCAAGTTGCTGGAGATATATCACCAACGATGTCTCCGCAAGATCCTGCAAATCCCCTGGGAGGACAGGCACACAGACATCAGTGTCCTCATCCAGGTTAATATCTCCAGCATTGAAGCACTGACCACACTCGATCAGCTCCACTGGGCAGGCCACATAGTTTGCATGCCAGACATGAGACTCCCAAAGCAATTGCTCTATGCGGAGCTCCTTCACGGTAAACGAGCCAAAGGTGGGCAGCGGAAACATTACAAGGACATCCTCAAAGCCTCCCTGGTAAAGTGCAACATCACCACGGACACCTGGGAGTCCCTGGCCGAAGACTGCCCTAGGTGGAGAAAGTGCATCTGGGAGGGCGTTGAGCTCTTCGAATCTCAATGCTGTGAGTGTGAAGAGGTCAGGCTCAGGCAGTGGAAGAAACATGTGGCAAATCAGTCCCACCCACCCCTTCCCCCGACGAATGCCTGTCCCACCTGTGACAGGGTCTGTGGCTCTTGTATTGGACTGTTCAGCCACCAAAGGACTCACTTTAGGAGTGGAAGCAAGTCTTCCTTGATTCCGAGGGACTGCCTATGATGATGATTATGTCTTGTCCCCTACTCAGTCACTGACACACAAGCATACGCTGAACCTCAATACACCAGCTACAGTATGTTGCAATGCAAGCACTACTTGAAGGTGCTTCTTGGAACCAGCATTTCGACATCTGTCCCTCTTCTATTTATATAGGTCTGCGAGAAAAGACTGAAGTCCACAGACACTGTCCCCAAACAACAAAGTACACCCTGTTCGCTCATACACTTTGCCAGACACCAGCACTGTTACACACAGTCTGGAAAATGTAGATAGTGAGCCTTAGGAGTAAGTAAGCACTGGGTGAATTACAGGAGAGGAGGAGCAAATCCTTTTGGCAGATGAAGAACAGGTACCTGTTACCCATAGGAACAGCACTGTTCATACCTGTGATGCAACGTCTAGGGATTCTGACCTCACAGAGCCAGCATAGAAAAGGAGATTGTTGTCTGAACAGGATTGTTTAAGAGACATTTCAGAAGTGCAAAAGAACCTTGAAAGGGGTCTTGTGGGGAGTATGGAGAAGTCTACAGTACAGTCATGGTAGTTTGCAGTGTGTTGAATCTCTACGGGCATCTGAAAAAGATCCCTCGGTATCACAGGCTCTAAGAACAAAAGGATTCATCTAACATATGCTGATTCAATGGCATTGGAACCATACTTACCAACCATCATGTCCAGCTTGACATGCTGGGTGACCAGATTAATAGAAGCATGAAGCAAGGGCATAACTGACCAATCCAAGAGTTCTGGTCACATACGGATCAGTGCACAATCTGAGGGAAATCGCAGCAGCATTGGTGTGGCTGCATAGGCACAAGTGATTCTAGTGGAGAGATTACAGAAGCAGGGACTGTTCCCCTTAGAACAGAGAAGGTTAACCGGAGATTTAAAGGAAGTGTTAAAAAGGAAGGGTTTTTCATAGAGTAAATAAGGAGAAATTGTTTCCATTGGTGGATGGGTCGGTAACCAAAGGACAGATTTAAGATAATTGGTGAAAACTAGAGGAGAGATGATGAAAGCTTTTTTCACACAGCCCTTGGTTATGATCTGGAATGCCCACACTAACAGGGCATTAGAAGCAGATTCAATAGTAACTTTCAAAAGGGAATTGGTTAAATACTTGAAAGGGGAAAAATGCAAAGCTATGTGGAATGGGCAGGTGAAAGGAACTAATTGGAGAGCACTTTCAAAGAGCTGCCACTGGCTAGCTGGGCTGAATGGCCTCCTTCTGTGCTGTCTGATTGCATGATTACTCTTTCAGGGTGATACCACATCTGGGCCATATAGTATTCCTGTACAAATGACAGAAGATAGGCCAGAAAGCAGATAAGTCTGACCAGCCATGGCGGAATTAACTGTTGGGCCATATTTCTTCATCTTTATCATGGATTCGTTATTTTTGATAATGTCCATTGCAACTGCAAGAGTTAACGGTTTGATACCCAGCTATGTTTTTTTTTTAAATTACTAGGGTTTAGCACAAATCAGGTAGAGAATTTCCCAAAACCTAAATGTAATCTGGAATAAATGGGTAGGAATACTGCAACACAAGCTCGGTTCCCAGTGGAGCCCTTTATAGGATATTAATTTTGGGTTATAAAAGGCGAAATTAAGTTTTAGGGCACGGTTATCAATAAGATTTTAATATTACAAACCTCGCATTAAAAGACTTGTATCCGTATAGTGCCTTTCATGACCTCGGGTCGTCCCACTGTGCTTTACAGCCAATGAAGTATTTTTGAAGTGTAGTCACTGTTGTGATGTAGGATATTAGAACAGATGTATTTACTTGCCCTGATCTTGTGGGATTGGCGTTATAATCAGTAAAGGAGTCCAACCCCTCGGTAAAATGAGTTCCCAGTAAGAGCGACTTTGGCGAACACCAAAAATTAGTGACGACGACACTTAGTCCTTTTTTTTTGCCTAATCCGGAGAGAAGCAAGACATAACCAGCCGGCATTGACCGAGGGAGCTGGAAACCATGTGGATTTGCCCGCAGTCGTTGCATTGAATGAGTCCCCTCGCGGCTATTGGTGCCTGCATGGCAGTCATGAAATGGTCAATTGATTTTGCCTGTGATCGGGTGGCGTGCTGGGTGAGTCAGGCGGATCGATAGGGGTGCTGAAAGGACAGTTCCATTGGGAGCGCTGCAACTTATGCATCACAGAGGGAAATGACACGACTGCGCATTTGGAATGCAATTTGCGTCTCTTCCTGATGCCCGGTGAATAACGATGTCCTAACGAGAAATAAATGGGCACGGGTGCATTGGGAACGAGGCGGCGGACCCTCGCACTGATAACAGTAATGCTGGCCTGAAAATAAAACAAATCCATTGGCACAGGGCTGGAATGGACCTCAAGGAAAATGATTAACCTTCAGCTTTTTGGAATGAAAACAATTGCTAAAATGGGAGTGCGTTATTATTGTTTAAAAGCAAGGTTTAAAAAAAATACACGCTTATAAATATTGGAAACAATCTCCTATAAGTCATCATTGAAGAGAATATACGGGGCTGTGCCATCAAAACATGATATCTAACTTGTGGTCAGTTTTAGAACTATTAACTGAAGCCAGCCCCATTGATAACAGTCACATCCCGGGGCAGTCCCGGTAACTTCCATTTAAATAAAAAACCCCGATTGGACTTTAATGTGTGTGTCTATCGAATTGATAGGAAATCTGCTTGAGATATTTCTGACCAGAGCTGACAGCGGGAGAACCTCTGTGATTAGAAAACTGCGATTTAAAAGCACTCGCCGTTCTCCCGGCTGGTCGTTTCTGGGTGTTAAATCTGCGAAATATCTTGCATTAAATATGTTCGCGTCTGATTAAAAAATGGCACGAACGAGAGATTTCGATATAAAGGGAGGTGGGGTGAGGAGGAGCCGCTTACAACAGCTCCGGAAACAACCCGGTTTCATTTGAAGCAAAATATGATTTAAGTTGCAGCAAGATTATTTTTTTTACCGGAATCTTACACGCCCATTGTCCAAATCAGCTGTGCCGATATCACACTTGACACTTGGTTCTTCAATAAACTTCTCCCAACGTTATATTTCTACACGTATGACATACCCATAAAAACATGTAGCACAGAGGGAGGCCATTCGGCCCAATGTGCCTGTGAAAGAGCGATTTAATTAGTCCCTGCTCTTTCCCCATAGCCCTGCATAACCACAGCTCCTGATCGTGATGCACTTTATGTTTCCCACCGTGAGTGAGAGAGCTGTGTGATCTTACCAGCCTGGACTCGGATACAGAAAGGGGACCAGCGCTGTATTATGTGAGTCAGCAGCAACAATCGCAGCTATTTTGAAAAGTAAATTGGATTTTAAGCCCCGTCCTTGCGTGACAGTCTGCAAACTCAGTTTGCCTCCCTTTCCCCTCTAAGGAATGATTGTGCCAATGTGTGAATCTTGCCGTTGAATGCTGTAACCGGGTAGTTAAAAAAAAATTGCGTTTATCTTCCCTTTCAGAGTGCGGCGAGTTGCGTGCTGTGAACTGACCGCTCGCTCGGCGGTTTAAGGTATGGGCGCAGCTCCCCCAAATGTCACATCAGTCTTGGCCTCTCGGTGGCGACTGTCCGCAGCCAATCTGCTGGCATGGCGCGTCTAATTGCTCATTCACGGCCGCTCTCCTGCACAAGCCCAGGCAAACGGGGGGTAACTGTACTGTAAAATGCATTCAGTCTGCGGGGCTCACGCATTATCACTTCCGTGTCAAGGGATTTCAGGAGCAGTCTGCCACTAGCGGCTCACTACATCAGCTTCTGACTTCCCAATACCTCTCTGTCTGCTTCTTCTCATCCCCCCCTCCTCCTCCCCAACCCACCCACCTAGATCAATGGCCGAGGGCAGGAGGACCCGGGACAAGGAGGATGAGCTGCCGTTCTATCTGGCCAGGCCGGGCACCACGGCTCAGGTGCCCCGCCAGAAGTACGGGGGCATGTTCTGCTCGGTGGAGGGAGCGTACGAGAGCAAGACCTTGGATTTCGATGCGCTGAGCGTCGGCCGCAGGAGTTCCCGGAGCTCGAAGAGCGCCGGCCAGCCCGGCTCGTCCCGGGACAGCGAGGCTTCGAGCGACACGGCCAGTGTGGCGAGCGAGAGCTGTGAGGCGGCGGACAGAGCCAGCAACCCCGGGGTGCAGATCACCACCGCGGGCGGCAAGGAGAGGCTCCAGAACCGGGATGACCCGCAGGTAAATCGCCCCCTTTCTGTCTGCTTTGACCAGTTACATCTAACAGAACTGGGGAGGGGGGAATACTTATTAAACTTTATTAAAAATTACATTTAATCTGTTTTTTTTGGTTAAATAAACTACTGATAATTGCAACTGTACAATATTTTTGAGATTAAATGATACCTCCAATGCTTTGGTAAAGTTCAGAGATTTGAGTCGTAAGGATTTTTTTTATTTGTTGGAAATTGCATTTCGTTAATTAATCTTTGAAGTCGGACCGGATCGATAATAACGGGTCTTGCAGACAGGTGGCGAGATCTCCTTCAGTCTGGTCCAGTCTGCGACCCGGGGCTCTGGTAACCCGAGCAGGGAGGCGGACCGCTGTCCAATGGTAACCAGCTGGCGATTCAGACAGTCATCCGAGGGCACCAAACTTCAGTGACTGAACGCGATAGCATTAATCGTTCTGGGCGAGAGGCCAGAGCTTTAGAGACATGTCCTGTCACAAAGATGGAATACACGTTTTTTTTTTAAATCAGAAATTAACAATCTCCATCAAAAATGAATGAAAACTTTGGTTCTGCATTGGTCAATACTGCATTGGTTAGTTCTGCAATAGTTAATGCTGCATTAGTTTATTCTGCAACAGTTAATTCTGCAAGTTAATTCTGCATTGGTTAATGCTGCATTTGTTTGTTCTGCAACGTTAATTCTGCAACAGTTAGTCCTGCAACAGTTAATGCTGCATCGGTTAGTTCTGCATTGATTAATGCTGTATTAGTTAATTCTGAAATCTGGAGAACTGTTTAGAAATTCCTTATAAAATAATCAGAAAATGATGCTTGTTTTGCTGCTGTAATTGCAAAGAAATGTTACTTGTTACTCGGCGGTGTTGCTAAGCCGAGCAGAGGTTGTGGTGCAGAGGTTGTTTGACGCACTGGCAGCTCACTGGCTTTCAGTGTGCGGTTTGGGCTCACAGGTGAGACGGTGGGGAATAGGGAAAGGAAGTAGAGCCACGGTGTGGCGGCAGGCTGGAATTGCACTGCGGTAGTGGAATGCGGTGCTATCGGGTAACCTCTTGGAGCTGGGGCTGCCGACTCTGCCATTCACTGCAGCTGCCGGAACCAAAGTGTGACTTGCTGTGGGCAGACTCCTCCAGCTCCAGTGATGAGGATTAAACAAGAATTTATATTGCATTTGGCCATGTACCGGGCCCCTCTTAGTTACATATGTAATGCTCGAATTGCTAGGAACATAAACTGTATGTTTGTTTTACATTTACAAGCGATTTTCTGTACTGCTTAAACGTACCCTAGTGAATGGTTTAAATTGTTTCCAGGTTCTAACTATTAGAACCGTTCTGCAGCGACCCTCTTATTCTGGCAGCCGCTGCTTCGAATGTATTGGGAGGGGCGGGGCGGGGGAGAGGAGGAATCGGAGATCTCACTTTTCATCAACAGGTTCACTGTTGTAGGTACTGCAGCCTGTCGAACATATTGGTGACTCGTCACGCCGACAGCTTGTCACATGCGGTTTGTACTGGAAGCCAGGTTAAGACGAGCGAAATGGCTGATTCAGAATCTTTCCTGGATTAAGAGTGTTCTTCACGCCTGGTTGTCACCTGTCTGTTTTATTGATCCTGACAGTATGGATTTTGACCCGGCTGTCCCTGAATTTCTGAAATGTAAATTGGACACCTCATTGTTTTAAAAAAAATGGAAGTCAAAATATTCCTGTCTTCTGTGTTTTATGTGATGAAAGATTACAGCTGTAAAAACGTTCATTTACATAGTGCCTTCAACATGGTAAATGTCTCTGTGTGTTTTGTGAAGGTGAAAATGGATGCTGAGCAGCAGTACAAGAATTAGTGAAGGCACCTGTAGGCATGGTCAGAGAGCTCAGTTTGGAGGAGGCTTTTGAAGATATGCCATGAAGATCAGCCATGATCTAATTGAATGGCGGAGCAGGCTTGAAGGGCTGAATGGGCTATTCCTGTTCCTAATATTCCGATGTTTCAATGATACAGAGGGATATGAGGGCAGAGGAGTTCAATGCAAGATTTCCAGAGTGTAGCAGTACCACACAGCGGAGGCGATGCAAAGGAGATCAGAGTCTGAGATGTAAAGGGTGTGCCTTGCCATGTGGGACTGAAGGAGGTTGCAGAGTCAGTGAGAAGGACACTGAGATTTGTAAATGAGGAATTTTGAATTTGGTGCATTGGGGAAAAGGGAGGCAACAGAGGTGGTGATGGGAAGTGGGACTTATTGCAGGAGTTGATGTTTGTGTAGGTTGAAACTCAGGAGGTCAGTGAGGAAAGCATTGTAAAATGGAAGGTCATCGACTTGAAACGTTAACACTGTTTTTCTCTCCACAGTTGCCACCTGACCTGTTGAGTATTCCCAACATTTTCTGTTTGAATTGTAACACGGAACATGGAGGTAGCAAAGGCATGGATGAGAGTCTCAGTGGTGAGGTGATGCAAGGATGGAAAGAGCATATCTTAGTGATGGCTAGGAGATGGCGTTTGAAGTTCAGCTCAGGGTTCAACAGAACACTTAAAGTTGTGCTTCGTCAGACTCAACTTGACTGAGAACCCGGGAAGGGGGTTGGAATTGGGGGCGGCGTTCGCAGAAGTTTTGGTGGCAGCCGAAAAAGATGGCTTTGTTCTTAGTGATATTAAATTAGAGCAAGTTTGGTTTATTCAGGCAAGCAACCAGACAGATAGTGGTATTTGTAGAGTCACTGGCACACAGGTAGAGTTGGGAGTCATCAGTGTACAAGTAGAATTTGATCCAGTGACTACAGATGTGTCACTGAGGAATGGCATGTAGACAAGGAAAGGAAGAGAGAAGGAAGGAATTGTGACATTTACACTAAGAGATTGGAGGAGTAACTGTGCTGTTCGAACAGGTAAGTGTAGAACCAAGTCAGGATGGTGCCATTGATGAGACACGTGAGCAGGATGGAGTGGCCTACCACATAAAATGACACAGAGTAGTTGAGAAGGAGTAATACCAAAGGATGCTACTGGTGTCTTTGACCAGGATAGTCTTGATACTGTGGGCAGGGAAGGAACCTGACTAAATAGAGTTAAACATAGATTGGAAATGATAAGCGTAGAACCAAGCAGTAATGTTATAGTTGAGGACTTTAGAGAGGAAAGGGAGTTTAGAGGTGGGACAATTGGTGGAGAAGACAGAATGGTTAAGGATGGACTTTTTGAGGAGCGGTGTAACATCAATGAAGGAAGAAGGAAAGGGAGCCATTGATCAGGTTTGGGGATATTGGGCCGAGGAAACGTGGGCCTGGAGCCAAGAGCTGAATCAAAAGGGGGTAAAGGGTGCAGAATGTGGGTCTCATGGAGGCTATGAACCTGATGAGGGCTGCGCAATAGGCGAGAGTAAGGAGGGAGGGGCAGACTGAGCTAACCGAGCTGATGGTGGTGGAGGCGAGTGTAGAGGTTTTGGAGGAAAGGGTTTGGAAGACACTGTTCACCATTGGGAAGAGTTTAGGATGTCCCTATCCAAAGGTTAATCCTGCAGGACAAGGATGCGTTGCTGGATCTAGCTGGACCACCTGAAGAAATATCCCTGGAGAGGGAGATGCGGTCCAGCCAGATCTGGTGATGGATGAGAGTGCCATTTTTACCCAGGCACCATCAAATCTATGACCCTCAGACTTCTCCTCCCAATTTCACCTTCCTCACCATCTGCCTTTGGAAAATACTCGTCCCTCAACACTTTTGCTAATTCACTTACAAATTTCCAATTAATTGCCCTCTACAGAGGTACTTGTGACAATTCTTCTGCTGTTGACCAACTAACCTACACCCTCACTTCAGCCTTTCACACCCTCCATTCATATACCCTGTCTCCCACCTCTGCCAATCATTCTGGTACAGTCCCTATTTTCACTCCTTTAAGTTCAAGGGGTTCAAATACTCCATCAGTCTGGATGAATCAAAACCTCCTTCAACTGAACATCAATAAGATGAAAGTTATTGTTTTCAGTCTTGACTATAAACCCCACTATCTTGCCACTTACTCCATCTCCCTCCCCAGCCATAAGTTCAGGTTGAACCACATTGTGCAGAATTTTCATACCCAGTGCTGAACTTTTCCTTTGTTCATGCACGGGAGTTGGGTGTCGCTGGCAAGGCCAGCATTTATTACCCATCGCTAATTGTCCTTGAGAAGGTGATGGTGGGCCTCCTTCTTGAACCACTGCGTCAGTGTTGTGAATGTACTCCCCAGTGCTGTTGGGAGGGAATTTCAGGATTTTGAACAAACAACAATGAAGAAACGGCAATATATTTCCAAGACAAGAGGGTGTGTGACTTGGAGGGGAACTTGCAGATGGTAGTGTTCCCATGCACCTGCTGCCATTGTCATTAAGATGGTGGATGGGGTGCCGATTAAGTGGGCTGCTTTGTCCTGGATGGTGATGTGTTTCTTGAGTGTTGTTGGAGTTGTACTCATCCAGGCAAGTGGAGGTTATTCCATCACACTCCTGACTTGTGCCTTGTAGATGGTGGACATGCTCTGGGGAGTCAGGGGGTGAATCACTCGCCATAGAATACCCAGCCTCTGACCTGCTCTTGTTGTCATAGTAGTTATGTGGCTGGTCTAGTTAAGTTTCTGGTCAATGGTGACCCCCCAGGATGTTGACAGTGGGTGATTTGACAATGGTAATGCCGTTTAATATCAAGGGGAGGTTGTTAGCAATGTTCCCGTTAATCTGCACAGCCATGCGGCTGTCTGAAGGTACCATGCAGGCTGATCACCGGCTCATCAATGGGACATTTTGCGCAGGCACAAAATTTTGAATGGGTTGCATAGTCTGTTAAAGAGACTGCATCCCCAAAGTACTAGTGGAAAACATTGGTTGTTAGACACTCTCTTGTTAGAGATAGTCATTGCATGGCACTTGTGTGGAGCGAATGTTACTTGCCACTTAGCCAGCTGAATGATGTCCCGGTCTTGCTGTATGCAGGCATGGACTGTTTCATTATAGAATCATAGCATCATAGAAATTTACAGCACGGAGGGAGGCTATTTTGGCCCATCGCGTCTGCGCCGGCCGACCAAGAGCTATCCAGCCTAATCACATTTTCCAGCTCTTGGTCCGTAGCCTTCTAGGTTATGGCACTTCAAGTGCATATCCAAGTACTTTTTAAATGTGGTGAGGGTTTCTACCTCTCTCACCCTTTCAGGCAGTGAGTTCCAGACCCCCACCACTCTCTGGTTGAAAACATTTCCCCTTAAATCCCCTCTAAGCCTCCTTCCAATTACTTTAAATCTATACACCTCTGCTAAGGGAAATAGGTTAATCGTATCCACTCTTTCTTGGCCCCTCATAATTTTATACACCTCAATAAGGTCTTTCCTCAGCCTCCTCTGTTCCAAAGAAAACAAACCCAACCTATCCAATCTTTCCTCATAGCTAAATTTCGCCAGTCCAGGCAACATACTCGTAAATCTCCTCTGTACCCTTTCTAGTGCATTCACATCTTTCCTGTAATGTGGTGACCAGAACTCTACGCAGTACTCTAGCTGTGGCATAGCTAGTGTTTTATACAGTTGAAGCATAACCTCCCTGCTCTTGTATTCTATGCCTCAGCTAATAAAGGCAAGTATTCCGTATGCCTTCTTAAAGCACCTTATGTATCTGGCCTGCTACCTTCAGGGATCTGAGGAGTTGCTAATGGAGCTTCAACTCTGTCATCCTGTCTGTCATCCAGATCCCTTATTTTCTCTTCCGCAACAGTGCTTACCTCTGTCCCTCCCTTACACCCTCCACTGCTGAAACCATTATCCATGCTTTTGTTACCTCTACACTTGACATCTCCAATGTCTTCCTTGCTGACCTCCCATCTTCCACCTTTCAACTTGTCCAAAACTCAACTGTCTGTATCCTGTCCTATACTCGCCCATCACCTTGTCCTCACTAACCAGCATTGGTTACTGTCCCCCAACACTTTAACTTTAAAATCCTTATCCTCATTTTGAAATCCTCCAAGGCCTTCCCATGTCCTGTTGATGGAACAGTTCTTTACATACCTTTTGGTGCTGAAACTCTATTTTTTTGTTCCCACTGCTCACCTATTGATCACCATCGGGGCAGCGTATTCAGCCAGCCATCTTGGCTGTACTAAACCTTTCTGCCTCTTCTACACCTTTCATCTTCAAAAGCATTTTCAACACCTTTTCAATCAAGTTTTTGGTCATATCTCCTAATTCTTCCAACATGACTAGGTACCTTTACCTTTGAGACATTTTCTACAATAAAGGTTATGTATAATAAAAGCTGTTGTTGGTGTTGCCGAGGTAAGAATTTCAGCAAAGGAACAGAAGGAATGGGAGTACATGAGGGATTTAACATAGAAAGATACAAAAGCATTGGACAGGAAAAGACCAACTGGTTCATCAAGGCTGTTCAGTACAGTTGTGATGCTATTTACATCACGTGTAGAGCCTCCTTAGGTGCCATGTTGTCTCCGGGGAGAGGCAAGAAACTAGATCAAAACCCCAAGGCTAATTAGAGGAGGGCTGGGGGCGCGGGGGGTGCAATCTGGAAAATTCCTCTCTAATCCATTTAGCTGATTGACTAGTTCAGATAACCACATCGACCATGACATAATATTTGGTAGCTACCTCTTGTATGATGGCTCGTATGACTTGGTGGGAACAAGGGTTTTGAAACAAAAAGAAGGGGAGCTGTTGAACAGGTCCAAGTGGTGTTGTGAAGAGTGGAGGACCAAAGGAGAAGAAGTAGGGAATTTGAAAGGGTTTTGTTGATGGACCCAAGAGAAGCCTTTTTCAGAGGCAAAGGCTGATAATGGTAGCAGGATTGGAGGCAGGAAAAGTGCCTTGAAGTACCTGTCCTGCTCCTATCGTTCCCTCCACAGCTTTGCATATGTAAGGGATGGCCACCATAGAATGGTGCTAAGTGTATGAACAATGAGACACTTTTTCTTAAGTAAGTGCAAAGCTTCATTCACAGAGGACACAAAGCTGTGCTTGTTTGACTTAACCAGAGAGGAATGTCCCTTTCAAACTTTGGATTTGTTCTACCACGGGGTTTATAAAAAGAACATGACCTTTCCTCTTTAAAAAAGACTCTAGTTTGTTTTAAATGAATTAAATTTTCCGAAAGAGCAAAAACATTGTAGGTTTTATTTCACCCTGTCAGCTCCTACGTTCTTTATTGTGTTGTTACAATCATATGTTGTCCCAGTTTCTGCCATAAAAGAAGGCTCACTTAGATGCTAAATGGATAATTGTACTACTGCTGTGTGGTAATATACTGCCATCCATTCAGTGTTCCTGAGATGCAATCTTGGAGAGTTTCGGTGAGAGGGGTACAGTGCACTAAGTGCACCAGGTTGTCATTTGATTTCAAAGGAAGTCAAGGGAGTCGGAGGAGGGGAGCAGCTGACCAATAACTGATCGACATTAATTTCCGAGAGGATTTCTCCCAATCTACGAAAACCCCGGAGGAACAGCACAAGCCCTCTTTATGCTATTGGATCGTAGTTTCTTTGAAGTTACGGTAGATGATCAGGAGAGCCTTGTCATAAATGCTACTCTAATGTACTTATTGACAGGGCAAACGTTAAAACAACAATTCTGGGTGAGATTACCTGGCTGATTTTTCTGATGCTGCAGTGTAAATCAGGCATCAGGCAATGGAAAATGAAAGGGAGTTGCATTACATAAGAACATAAGAAATAGGAGCAGGAATAACCAATTTGGCCCTTCAATAAGATCATGGCTGATCTGATCCTGGCTTCAACTCCACTTCCCTGCCCGCTCCCCATAACCTTTGACTCCCTTAGCATTCAAAAATCTGTCTATTTCAACCTTAAGTTCATTCAATGACCCAGCCCCCACAGCTCTCTGAGGTAGAAAATTCCAAAGATTCACAACCCTCTGAGAGAAAAAATTTCCCCTCATTTCCGTTTTAAATGTGTGACCCCTTATTCTGAAACTATGTCCCCTAGTTCTAGATTCTTCCACAAGGGAAAACATCCTCTCTGCATCTACCCTGTCAAGCCGCCTCAGAATCTTATCCGTTTCAATAAGATCACCTCTAAGTCTTCTAAACTCCAATGAGTATAGGCCCAACCTGCTCAACCTTTCTTCATATGACAACCCCTTCATCTCCTAAATCAACCTTGTGAATCTTCTTTGAACTGCCTTCAATGCAAATATATCCTTCCTTAAATAAGGAGCCCAAAACTGTATGCAGTACTCCAGGTGTGGTCTTATCAACGCCCTGTACAGTTGTAGCAGGACTTCCCGACTTTTATACTCCATCCTCCTTGCAATAAAGGCCAACATTCGATTTGTCTTCCTAATTATTTGCTGGATACCTACATACGAACTTTTTGTGTTTCATGTACAAGGACCCCCAGATCTCTCTGTAGCACCGCATTTTGTAATCTCTCCTTATTTAAATAATAATTAGCCTTTTTATTTTTCCTATCAAAGTGGATAATCTCACATATTCCCACATTATACTCCATTTGCCAAATCTTTGCCCACTCATTTAGCCTGTCTATATCCCTTTGTAGATTCTTTGCCTCCTCACAACTGCTTTCCCACCTATCTTTATATCATCAGCAAATTTTGCTACATTACACTTGGTCCCTTCATCTAATTCATTAATATAAATTGTAAATAGTTGAGGCCCCAGCTCTGATCCCTGTGGCACCCCACTAGTTACAGTTTGCCAACCTGAAAAATCCATTTACGGCAAATCTCTGTTTTCTGTTAGTTAGCCAATCCTCTATCCCCGCTAATATATTAACCCCAACTCCATGAGTTCTTATCTTGTGCAGTAACCTTTTATGTGGCACCTTATCGAATGCTTTCTGGAAACCCAAATACACAACATCTACTCGTTCCCCTTTATCCACCCTGCTCATTACATCCTCAAAGAATTCCAGCAAATTTGTCAAACATGATTTCCCTTTCATAAAACCATGCTGACTTTGCTTGACTGCATTATGATTTTTTAAATGTCCTGCTACTACTTCCTTAATGATGGACTCCAGCATTTCCCCAATGACAGATGTTAAGCGAACTGGGCTATAGTTTCCTGCTTTCTGTCTCCCTCCATTCTTAAATAGGGACTTTACATTTGCGGTTTTCCAGTCCACTGGAACATCTACAGAATCCAGGGAATGTTGGTAGATTACAACCAATGCATCTACTATCTCTGCAGCTACCTCTTTTAAGACCCTAGGATGCAGGCCATCAGGTCATGGGGACTTGTCCACCTTTAATCCCATTAGTTTGCCTTTAGTGTCTTCTGCCATGAAGACCGATACAAAATATTTGTTCAAAGTCTCCACCATTTCTCTGTTTCTCATTATTAATTCACTAGCAGTAGAGAAAAAGTACTAGTACACTAGTACTAAAAAGTACACTAACAATAGCCCCTTGATTATCAATTATTGGAATGCGTTTAGTGTCTTCTACCGTGAAGACCGATACAAAATATTTGTTCACAGTCTCTGCCATTTCTCTGTTTCCCATTATTAATTCCCCAGTCTCACCCTCTAAGGGACCAACATTTACTTTAGCTACTCGCTTCCTTTTTATATACCTGTAGACGCTCTTGCTGCCTGTTTTTATATTTCTTGCTAGTTACTCTCATAAGCTGTCTTCTCTCTCTTTATCATATTTTTAGTCGTTCTTTGCTGGTTTCTAAAAATTTCCCAATCCTCTGGCCTTCCACTCTTCTTCGTAACATTCTATGCCTTTGTTTTCAATTTGATACCATCCTTTACTTCCTTAGTTAGCCTCAGATGGCTCATTCTTCTCTTAGAATCTTTCTTACTGGAATATATCTTTGCTGAGAGTTATGAAATAGTTCCTTAAATGTTTGCCACTGCTCATCTACAGTCTTACCCATTAATATATTCTTCCAGTCCACTTTAATCAGCCGTATCTTCATACCTTTGTAATTGCCTTTATTTACGTTCAGGACACTAGTTTGAGAACTAGCTTTCTCACCCTCAAATTGAATTTGAAATTCTACCATACTATGATCACTCTTCCCAAGTGGATCCTTCACTACGAGATCATTAATTAATCCAGACTCATTACACATTAACAGATCTAAAATAGTCTGCTCCCTGGTTGATTCCACAACGTATTGTCCCAAGAAACCATCCCGCATACATTCTATGAACTCTTCCACCAGGCTAACTTTGCCAATTTGATTTGTCCAATCAAGCGAAGATTAAAATTGCCCATGATTATTGTCGTACCTTTTCAACAAGCCTCTATTATTTCTTGATTTATACTCTGTCCTACAATGTGGCTACTGTTTTGGGGCCTGTAGACCACTCCCACCAATGACTTCCTACCCTTATTATTTCTTATCTCCACCCAAACTGATTCCACATCTTGATCTTCTGAGCCAAGATCATTTCTCACTACCACACTAATCTCATCTCTTATTAACAGAGCTCCCCCACCTCCTTTTCCTTTCTGCCTATCCTTACAAAATGTCAGATACCTCCGACTATTCAGTTCCCATCCTTGGTCACCTTGCAACCACATCTCTGTAATGGCAATCAGGTCATACCCATTTATTTCTACTTGTGCCATCAACTCATCTATCTTGTTACGAATGCTGCGTGCGTTCAGATATAGAGCTTTTAATTTTCTCTTGCGTGTATACGCTCTGTCCCTTCCTGTCACACTCTGGTTATCATTACCCCTATTGCTACCCTGCACTTTTGCCTTCTCCTTTCTCTTTTTACATTTCCGCTCATCGGATACCCCCCCCCCCCCCCCCTCACTATTTAGTTTAAAGCCCTTTCTACAGCCCTAATTATTCGATTTGCCAGGTCTCTGGCCCCAGTCTGGTTTAAGTGAAGCCTGTCTCAATGGAACAGTTCCCTCTTATCCCAGTACTGGTGCCAGTGCCCTATGAATTGAAATCCATTTCTCCCACACCAATCTTTGAGTCATGCTGCTGCAACTCCAACCACTTTGTGCACGGGTCCATTTGCTGGTAGGAAGGACCAGCAATGTTGGAAGTAGCCACCTCCAATAAGCCATTCAAAATTGGCTTCTAGGATTGCCAGATTGTGGTAAGTATACTGGAGATAAATGAAAAGGCACCTTCAAGGAAAGTTATATAACATCTATCAGCTCCTTAGGATGTCCGAAAACTTCACAACCATTGAACTACTTTTGAGCTGTCATCACTGTTGCAAACATGGCATCCAATATACGCACAGCAAGGTCCCATCAGTAGCAATGAGATGAATGATCAATTAATCTGTTTTGTGGGTGTTGGTGGAGGGAAGAATGTTGGTCAGTGTAATGTATGCACCCAGGTTGCTCACAGGTTTGTAGAGCTGCAATGAATTTCTGCGGTCTAGAGGAGTCCGTGTACCATGTATATGTTGAATGTCCGAGGTTGCAGCCCCTCTTCCAATATTTGAAGGGGCTGCTCCTCAAATTGTGGTTGCACTTCAGTCCCACACTGCTGATCTTTGGTCACTCTGTGCGGAGGGGAGCAGGCAGGTCAGAAGGCCTCCTTGTAGGACTGCTTCTAGGCATGGCCAAGGAGGCCATCACCCAGTCCAGGCAGCGGGCGGTTGAGGGGGTCATTCAGCCCGACTGCCTGCCTCTCTTCTGTGCTTACATCTGAACCAGCATGTCCCTGGAGATGGAACATGCGGTGTCCACCAGTACGCTCGCGGCCTTCCGCGAGAGATGCGCGCCGGAAGGATTGGAGTGCATCATCACCCCGCCAAACAAATTTCAATTTGAACCACAATATCTAAAGTTTAATTTGTTTAAGTTTGTCGGTTTTAGTGGCGCCCCCCCCCCCCCCCCTTTTAATCAGGGGGCACTTGTATAATTTATGTTTTTAGTGCCTTCAGGAAAAAAAAACAAGGGGGCACTCGATTGAAAGTTTTTTGGAATGTGCCCCCCTCCCTGCTCTTTTTACCAGGGTCACTTGTTTACAGATACAACAAAAATAGCTGTAGAGCTGCTATGTTGGGAGTGGCTTAGCCAGTCACATGATGTTCACCAGACTTAATAAAACCCCAGCCAATTGGGTTCAGGGGATCCATGATGAGGCATGTCGTTGTGTGCCTGGTGGATGAACTGGCGATGTGTTGTGTGATTGTTAAACCATTGCTGACATACCAACCAGTTCTTAATGGCAATTTGTTGCTATGAATTCTTAAGCAAAGAACCCACGCAGCAAATACTTTACAGCAGAACCCCCTGCTCTTCTTTGGAAAAAATGACATTGTACTATATACATCCACTTGAACAAGGCAGATGGGACATTGGTTTCGTGTCTCATTTCAAAAGGCAACATATCTGACAAAGCTGCATGTCCTTAGTACTACACTCCAGTGTCAGCCTAGGTTATCTGCTGGGGCTTGAACACACAACTTTCTGGCTCAGAGGTGAAAGTGCTGGCAACTAAGCCAAGCTGACATAAGTCTATTCTCCGAATTTTGTAACTATTTGTCTTCATGCCTTGTTTTGTGTGTTTCCCCTCTTGTGGTAGGTTCTCATGTACCAGTTGTTCAAAATGATTAATTTTTTGGTCCCAGCTCCATTATTACTGGCTCTATTGGGAATCTTTCTATCTGACATGTTTGGAAGAAGATAGGACTAATGGATGGATACCAGGCAGATCCGATTTTACAAGCACTGCTCTGTGCCCAACCGCTAGTACTTGCTTCTGCGGAGAGTGAACATACCTCACTTTGGCAGATGATTTGTGCAAGTTGGGGCTCCTGTTCCTGAGGGAAGTGGGCACTGACCTATTGGACCACTAAGATGTGTAAGTGCCTGACAAACTGTCCTGACGGATGTTTCCTCAGAATTACCCCATACACAATAGGGTTAAACCTCCACAGCGGGTTGTTCATAATATGTCCTTACCATGCAGTACAAATGCACACGAGGCCCATACGAGAGAGAAGGTAATTCTGTGACCAGTCCTTTATTAGCCAGCACTAAAGTGCAGAAGATGGGTGGAGCTTCCCCTTTTATACCTGAAAGTCCAGGTTAGGAGTGTCTCCCACAAGTTCACCACCTAGTGGTCAGTGTTCTCACGGTGTACAACTTAGGTCAGTTTATACATTGATTACAATGACAGTTGAATACATGACATCACCTCCCCCCCCAAAGTCTTATTGGGATCACAGGTTAAGCTCTCTGGTGGTTTACGCTCCCTTGTAGAGCGCCTGAGTTGGGGCTCCGGTTGTTCGGCACTGGCCTGAGTGTCTGCTGTTTTCGGTGCCTCAGGCCTGTCCGGACTGCCCACAGTGACTGGGCTCTCCTCCACTTGGTTCCAGTGTTCGGTCATCTGTGGTGGAGTGAACTCAATATCGTGTTCCTCCTCTGCTTCTTCTATGGGGTTGCTCAACCTCCTTTTTGTTTGATCCATGTGTTTGTGGCAGATTTGTCCATTGGTAAGTTTAACTACGAGAATCCTATTCCCCTCTTTGGCAATCACAGTGCCTGTGAGCCATTTGGGTCCTGCAGCGTAGTTGAGGACAAAGACAGGGTCATTGACATCAATACAACGCGCCCTCGTATTCCCGTCACGGTAGTCGCATTGTGACTGGCGCCTTCTCTCAACTATTTCTTTCATGGTGGGGTGTATAAGGGATAACCTGGCTTTGAGCGTCCTTTTGATTAGCAGCTCTGCGGGTTGAACCCCTGTGAGCGAGTGTGGTCGGGATCTATTGGCCAACAGGAGGCGTGATAAGTGGCTTTGTAGGGAACCACCTTTGATTCTGAGCATCCCCTGTTTGATTATCTGCACTGCTCGTTCCACCTGGCCGTTTGAGGCCGGCTTGAACGGTGTCGTTCTGACATGGTTGATCCCATTTCCTGCCATGAAGTCCTGGAATTCAATGCTTGTAAAGCACAGGCCATTGTCACTGACCAAGGCATCCGGTAGATCATGGGTGGTGAACAATGCCCATAGACTTTCTACCGTGGCAGAGGATGTGCTTGAATTGTGAATGTCACACTCGATCCATTTGGAGTAGGCGTCTACTACAACCAAAAACATTTTTCCCATGAAAGGACCTGCGTAGTCCACATGGATGCGTGACCATGGCTTGGTGGGCCAGGACCAGGGGCTAAGGGGGGCTTCCCTGGGCGCATTGCCCAGCTGTGCACATGTGTTGCACCTGCGAACACAAAGTTCCAGGTCTGCATCTATCCCTGGCCACCAAACATGTGACCTGGCAATTGCCTTCATCATGACAATGCCTGGGTGCTCATTGTGGAGTTCTCGGATGAACGCCTCTCTGCCCATCTGGGGCATGACTACTCGGTTTCACCATAGTAGGCAATTGGCCTGAATCGAGAGTTCATCTTTGCGCCTGTGAAATGGTTTAAATTCTTCAGGGCATGCCCCGTACGTGGCTGCCCAGTCCCCATTCAAGACACATTTCTTGACTAAAGACAGTAGCGAGTCTCTATTTGTCCAGACTTTGATCTGACGGGCTGTCACGGGTGAGCCTTCGCTTTTGAAAGCTTCAACAGCCATGATCATCTCAGCAGCATGGTGGTGGTGGCTAGTGGGAGCCTGTTGAGTGCATCGGCGCAGTTTTCGGTGCCCGGTCTGTGCCAAATTGTGTAGTCATAGGCGGCTAACGTGAGTGCCCACCTCTGTATGCGGGCCAAAGCATTTGCATTTATGGCCTTGTTGTCGGCCAAAAGGCACGTTAGAGGTTTGCGATCTGTCTCCAGCTCAAATTTCCTGCCAAACAGGTACTGGTGCATTTTTTTTACTGCATACACACATGCAAGCGCTTCCTTTTCTACCATCCCGTGGCCCCGTTCTGCCTGGGACAGACTTCTGGAGGCAGAAGCTACCGGCTGTAACTGACCATTGGCATTCACATGCTGCAACACACACCCGACACCATAGGACGACGCATCACACGTTAAAACAAGTTTCTTACATGGGTCATGTAGCGTTAATAGATTGTTAGAACATGCAATTTGTTATGTTCCATCAAAAGCCCTTTCCTGGCTGTCTTCCCAGACCCATTCGTGACCTTTGCATAGGAGCACGTGTAGTGGCTCTAACAGCGTGCTCAATTTGGGAAGAAAGTTACCAAAGTAGTTCAGGAGCCCCAGGAACGAACGCAGCTCTGTCGTGTTATGGGGTCTGGGTGCTCTCTGGATCACTTCCATTTTGGACGCAGTAGGTCTGATCCCGTCTGCTGCTATCCTCATCCCCAGGAATTCTACCTCTGGAGCTAGGGAGACGCACTTCACCTTTTTCAGTCGCAGCCCTACCCAGCCCAGTCTGCGTAGCACCTCCTCCAGGTTCTGGAGGTGTTCTTCAGTGTTGTGACCCGTGATGAGGATGCCATATTGAAAAACCACCATCCTTGGAATCGACTTTAGGAGACTTTCCATGTTTCGTTGAAAGATACAGGTTAGGAGTGTCTCCGTCATGTTCACCACCTAGTGGTCAGTGTTCTCACGGTGTACAACTTAGGTCAGTTTATACATGGATTAAAATGACAGTTAAATACATGACAGTTCCGATCGCCCACCATGACTTCAATGGAAGACCCACAAAAAATCCCCCGGAGAAAGTGGCAACGGACAAATGGGAGAACCCCTGCCGATATTGAACTCCAATATGTAATTCTTACAGTGGTACTGCATTAAATAAAGACTGGCAGGGCAATCAAGCGAGAGCATGAGGTAGCAATCCCTCTTGGCCGGTAGCACTAAACAGGCAGTATTGACTTGTTCACCCATTATACACCTGCCTGATAATTGAATTCAATTGACTGCAGTGGAACTGAATACTGAGCATCGTGCTTAATAGGACAATATAATACTGCCAGTTTTGCACTACTTCCCAGGACGAATGTCTACCCCCATGAACTCAACTGGCTTCACCTGTTAAAATGTCAAACCATTTCTACAGGCCCTGACACACCTGCCTGACAATGGCCATGGGAAACTGTCCTTCTTGGGGTGCAGTTCAACAGAGAGGAAGATGCCATCTGCTGCAAGAAAACCAACAACTAATGTACAGCATAGGGACAGTAATGGTAAACTGCGGTCTGAATATTGGCTCCATTTCCCTTCAGGCATTCTGCAATGGTGAGCTATAAGGATAGCGCATGCAGTGGGAAAGCAACCACCCTCCTCAAACCACCTCACGCAGTGCCACCTGCACATCAGCTGCCCTCAAACAGGGCATCAGTGCTGAGCTGCTCCATCACTTAATGGCAGATTCAGCCTGCACCTTGGGTTTCCTTTGCTTTCATTCTTCCTGCCTCTCTTTAGTCCTTTGCCTCTTCCACTTTGGCAAAGACTACTAATGGGCGGAGATATCTTTTTGAGGCTCTTGAAAGTCTTTGGGGGCGGAATGTGTGTCTTCCCATTTGGGGGTAGTAACCGAGGCGAGATGGGACTTTGTGCCGCAGACGCGGAAGTCCCACCCCGGCAGCGAAATTGGGTTTACCGCCCCTGTGAGGAAGTGGAGTGCAATGTTGGGTGCTCCACTCCCTCTTGTGGGTAGTAAGCGCGTGAATGTTGCAGCACTACACGACCTCTCCTCGTAGTGCCGACATGAGCACAGGGCCCTCCCCTTCATTGTGAGCTCTGCAGTGGGGTGAGGGGCCTGGGACGCTACCGGCGGGAGTGGGACACTACCGGTTTTGTGCCTTCACTAACTCCTATGCAATTTTGCGGGGTCTGGTAGCCCCCCCCCCCGGGCGCGAAGTCGTAATGGGAGTTGTGAACCATGCAAATTTCTCCCATCATGAGGCTTTTTTTGTCATTCTATTGTGACATTTCTTTTTAATTGCTTCCATCCCTTTAACTTATTATACATACGTTTTCTACTACAATCATACGTGTGGTCCTTACACGTCTGGATCTCCACTGGATACGGTAGCTTATTGGTTATGTCACTGGACTAGTAATTCAGAGGCATGGACTAATGATCTGGAGACCTGAGTTCAAATCCCACCACGGCAGTTGGAGCATTTAAATTCAGTTAATAAATAAATCTGGAATAAGGAGCTAGTATCAGTAATGGTTGTAAAAACCCATCTGGTTTACTAATGTCCTTTCGGGAAGGAAATCTGCCGCTCTTAGCTGACTCCAGACCCATAGCTCTCAACTGCCCTCTGAAATAGCAGCTCACCACCTTCTTCTCTCGAGCAATTAGGTATGGGCAATAAGTGCTGGTCTTGCCAGCGACGCCTACATCCGGTGAGTGAATAAAAAAAAACACCTGAAACTGCTAGTGAGCTCACCTCTGAAAATTAAGTGTGAACAGCACACTTCCATTAGAATCTGTCCAATAAGTGCCATTCTGTAAATAATGTAAATATCAGAAAATCCATGCTACTGTCTCATCCACCTGATGGTTACTGTAAGTAGTGTAAAGAAAGAACTTGCATTTTTCTAGTGCTTTTCACGTCCATGTTTTATATTCATTCTTGCGATATGGGCACCGCTGGCAAGGCTGGCATTTATTTCCCATCCCTAGTTAACCTTGGTGGTTGTGAGTTTTCTGCTTAAACTGCTACAGTCTGTGTGGTGAAGGTGTTGCCACAGTGCTGTTAGGGTGGGAATTCCAAGATTTTAGCCGAGTGATGAAGGAACGACGGGTCGTCCTAAATCGCGTCATAGCCAATTATGCACTATTGAAGTGCAGTCACTGCTGTAATATAGGCAAATGTGGCAGCCAATTTAACTCAATAAGGTCCCACCAACAACAATGAGATAAGTGAGTAGAAAATATAGCCGAGAATTTCAGGGGCGTCTCATTTGGGGGTAGTAACACTTGCGAGGCGCGAGACTTTACGTCAGGCGCAGAAGTCTCACCTTTCGCAATAAATTGGGCTTACACACCCCGAAAGGAAGTGGACTGCTAATTCAAGTGCTCCACTTCCTTTCTGGGGCAGGAGCGGGGGGCACGGTTCTGGAGTGGGGCACACTGCTTAGCAGCGCTGCCACGTACGAGGGGTTCTTCCTTGAATTAAAAGGGAAGGGCCCGAGCTGCATACTCTGCATATTGGGAACCCACCTACCTGGACAACCAGGGAGAGAATGTACCACGCGATCAGCCCGGCACTCAAGTAGAGGGCCCCCCAGGGGTGCTAACGGGAGACGCAAATGACCCCAATTTCTCCCCTGTTGTTTCTTTGTGATATTGGTTGAGAGATTAATGTTGATCTGGACACTGGGAGAATGCTCCTACTCTGATTTGAAGATATTTTAAGTCTACCTGAGTCTACGTCTACATGTACGATTCAACATCTGTTCCAATAGGTGTCACTTCTGACAGTGTAGCACACTCCCTCAGCACTGCACATAGAAAACACACTGCCAAGGATCAAGATGAAGTCAGTCTACTTTGTTCTGCCATGTTTCTATAAATAAATAAAACAGAACCGCTGCTGAATGGAATGCCATCCCATTTGAGGAAACCAGTGTCAGCACCAAGGAATCTGTATATTTTAGCAGACAGATGCAGCATAAAGCTCTCTTAACCTGTGACTAGCACCCACTATTTACCCCATCTCAGTGACAACTTGCATTTTTCCACCTTCAGCCCCGTTAGCACCTCCGGGAGCGGGGGGGGGGGGGGGTGTTAATGAGGCGCAATGGCATTTTCGCCCAGGGGAAGGAAGCTAGCACGTCTGGGGAAATTGCCCCGGAGGTTTGGGGTGCACTGTCCTGGCAGCCCTGTGCCTTGCGATTAGCGCTCCAGGCCGACACACAACCAGCGATGACGTCATCAGTGTGCGCACTGACCCCTCACCGCCCCACGGGGAAAATTACCCCCAGGCCACGAGGCTGGCAGACATCCGTCACCGGGGCGCCCCTTAAAGGGGAGACCTTCAGCGCCCTGAACCGCCATTTTTATTTGTCGGCCGACTCTTGCGTTAGCCTGACAATGGCGGCCCTCGCGTCGACCGGTCCACCATCGAGCGGCCGTACACTCCGCTTTGTTGGACTGCTGGCCCGGTTGAATGCCTCCCTGGTGGCCCAGTGGCGGATCCCAAAGGGCCTGCAGAGTGCGCAGCGGCCGTCCTCTTTAATGGAAGGGGAAGGGTGTTGTAACGCATGTAAGGGTTACTAAATGCCTAGTCCCCCGTTACACGGTTCTTTGATGTCAGGATTTATAAGAACAAAATTACACACGGCACAGAGTTTTTAGCTCAGCTGAGATTAATTTGTTTTATTGAACCTATACACACAACTACCTCCCCAGTATAAATCACTACGATCTATGTGGGACTAACAAACCCATAATACAAACCCCTATGAAAAGGTCATTTGCATTGACACAACTTGACAAAGTTAAACCCGTCCGTGATTTGACTGTTACACATAAAGTTACCCAGACCCAAACACAAAACCCTTCTATGATGTGGCTGGAACAAACATACAATCACCAATTCCTTGGCTGCCTTCTGAGGTTAGCTGTAGGCCCTTTCCTTGGTTGCAGTTTGTGTCCCGAAGACTGGCTTCTGTTGCTGTTCCTGTACTACTTCTGTACTGCTGTTTTTCGCCTTCGAACATGAGTCTTCTTTATACCAAAAACCAACTTGCAATCTTGGAACAGATTTAACATGATGGCCACATCAAATGTGAATTCCTGATGGCTAATTGTCCCTCATTTAGGCCCCAAGTTTCCACATGATTTGCTCCTGATTTTTAGGAGCAACTGGTGGAGAACGGAGTATCGTAGAAATCGGAATTCTGCACATTTAAGTTTTCTGCAGTTCTAGTCAGGTAGAACAGTTTCACTTTTGAACAGAATTTTTTTTTTCAAAAGGGGGCGTGTCCGGCCACTGACGCCTGATTTGAAAGTTTCCACAGTGAAAACGTACTCCAAACTAACTTAGAATGGAGCAAGTGAAGATTTTTGTAGGCTTGAAAAAACCTTGTCTACACATTAAAAAATCAGGCGTAGGTTACAAATTAGGCGTCAGGAACGAGGTGGGGGGGGAGGGCGGGGGAAGGGAAGTCATTAAATTCTACAATAAATCCTTAGTTATACTTATACAAATATTATACAAATAAATCCAACCTGAATAAAAATTTATAAGCAAAGAAAAGATTAAATAAACCATGTTCCTACCTGTGTGAAAGTGCTTCAGGCAGGCCTTTCAGGCAGCGGTTTGCCGTTGGGCCCAACCGACGGCAGGAGGAGGGAGGGAGAAGGCTGCAGGAAGCCTCATTACTTGAGGCAGCCGTTTGCCGTCGGGCCCGATGGACGGCAGGGGGAGAAAGCTGCAAGAAGCCTCAGTGCTGATCATGGAAGGGCAATGTGGTTTTATTAAAAAATGTTAAAAATTGAACAGCTACAAAGAATTTGAATAGTCTCAAACAAGTTCATGTGTCCCGTTTATCACAGTCTATCTTTAATTACAGAATGCACTCCCTCACCCTCACACACAGAAATATCAAGAAAATTAAAATGCAAGCCTTTGCAAGGGTTCAATAAACAAATTTTCACTTTTTCTGTAGCACTTTTTAAAATGGCTGAGTGCCAATGTCTCCTTCACACTGCGCGTGCGCGAACGCTCCAACGCGCATGCGTAGGGTTGCCGGCACGAAAAAAACTCATTTAAATTGTACCCGCCCCCTCCTACTTACAAAATCGGTGCGAGTGGCGCCACGCCAAGCAGACATCGAGCTGCAAAGCGCTCGAGAATAGTGCGTTCTTTTTCAGGCGCCGTTTTCGGCGCGAAAAACGGGCGCCCAGCTCGGAGGGGCGCCCGTTTTGCCGCGTGTGGAAACTTGGGGCCTTAGAGTCACTGTCCATGATTACTTTGGCCATCGCCTGTCTTTAGGACGAGGTCCTTCCCTCGCCTAAGTAACCTTCCCAAGGTGACTTAATTGTTGGTTTCTAGTAGCATTCATATCCGCGTGGTTCAGGTTCCGCTCCATTGTCTAGGCCTACCCTGGAGCCACAGTCCAAGGTACGCTTTTTAAACAATATAACCCCTTAAGGTAAATGAATATATGAATGTTCCTGTATCTTTTCAGGCAGGAAACCATTGAAGGTATGAATGTCTCTCTTCTGCTGCCATTGTCTGGTGCTTTAGGTCGATGGCAGACATCCTGTATCATTGTCCCTCATGACGTCTGATGGTTCGGCTGCAATGTAAGAATAAACCTTTCCTGCCCAGCTCTTTCTGCAGGCTGTGATGCAGTTCTGAAGTTTTATATTCAATAGTCCAATTTTTACTGTTGAGGGGGAGGAAAGGATCCTGAATCTCCCCCTTTAATATCTTACATTAGAGATATCACTCCCGTCCATTTTTCTGCCTTGGTGGTTGCATTGTCGGTCCCAGTCAAATCTCTCATTCCTTTTACACAGTCTATACATTTGATTTTATAATCCCAACTCCCCTTTATACATTCTTTCCTCCTTTTCCCATTTTACCCTTCATTTTGTTTTACACGACAACCCAAACAGATACAACATGATCATTCATTGCACAATTATCAATACATGTGAGGCAATTCGAATCCAGGGAGGAATTTCAATATTAAGCCCAATGTCCCACCGAGGTGGGGTAGTCATTCCCCTGATCTTCTCTTGCGTTTTTCTGTTTTTCTGCTGGAGAGTGTAGTAATGTTTCTGGGAGAGCTCCACATCCTTTACCAGTTTTGTCAGATGCTCAAGTAATGGCGGGATATCATACCCAAAATGTATATATAATCTTGGAGGCTTGGTAAAATACCGTTCACTGAGATTTACTGAGGTCTGATCTGAAATAGGGATAATCCTTTCCTGTGCCACTTGAACCTCTATCAGGGGTTTAAAACAAAAGGTTGAGTCATGAACTGTACACCAGGTATCGTTGTGTACCCTATACTGATTCGCACTGGTGGTGACACAGTAGGTTCCGTTACTCTCACATGCAACCTGGGGCGGGACGTGGCTCTGAGCCATCACCTCCATAGTATAGTTGATTGGTTGTGTGCTTTCAGATTCAAATCCACATACCGGTCGGTCAAACACATTCAGGTGATGTGGACACACATGTGCATCCCTTTCCTGACATTACTTCAAATCGGTGCCGGTCAGGGAGTTTCCCCACTGAACCACATATGGAGGTGCCCCACAATACTGCACATATACCCCATTTCGGATAACCCCAAGATTTTCCAGCCGATATACCGGCACTGGCCGTTGTGTCTGACCCATCACTGGCATCCTGAGAACTATCCCCATCATAGTTTGGTTGTAATGATCACAGTCGATCAGGACTGGGTATGCTTCTGAGGCTAACCATAACTGGCATGGACTCATGAGATTGTCATAAGTGCTCATGGCTTTTAGGTGTCTGTTGTCAACCAATGATGGTACGTGACTTTGCTCCAAATCTTCTAAATTACTGCGTCCCTCGTTTAATAATCAAGCACCGTGCATAACATACACATCATTTTGGGCGGTCTGGTCCGACGCATTCCGGTCCTCTTTTATTAAGTTGTTTATGGTCGGGGCGTGAGTTTCCAGCTCAGCTATCAATTTTTTAGGTGAATGGTCATTGCTTGGTCTTCCTGTAATTCCTGTCCCTCAATCTCATTACTCTCCCCCACTATTCTCTTTAGCTGATCCCGTAAGGCACTGATCTGCGTTTGCAGCGGGGCATCATCGATACTATCGACCAGTGATGTTCCTGTACTAAACACCACGGCTGCGTCAGTGATCAATCCCCTCTTCCGTCTCCCCAAACCGGTGTGACTGTTGTCAACTCATTTATATAAATCTTTCCGACTTTCATTCCCATAGTTCAACTCATAGAATTGTCGGAACATTTCTTTTAACAGTTTCTCGTACAAATTTTCCGCTTCAGCTGGGCACCACTGGGGTAGCTGCTGTACCTTTGTTAAATTAAGGATGACAGATGCTACCTCGTAATGCACATCATGGTACAACACTTTCCCGGTTGGAATCAGCACCAACCCATTCCTAGGTCTGGGTGTCACTATGGGGCCGTTAACCTCTATATCCCATGTCTTTGGGGCTGATGGTAGGGGGCTTACTTCACATGTGCTACTAACTCAGTACCATTGACTGTGTTTTGAGGATCTGGGACCACACATGAATCGAAACTCTGAGTCCAGCCTATACCAGACTCGGAACCTTGCCATTGCCATTTAAAAGCGATGGACACCCTCTTTTGGCAGTTACGTTCCAATCCTCCCACACACACATAAGTCCCTTGTTCCTCCTTCCACCACTTGTCCCAACATAATTTTACTCCCCCCTTTGTCCCCACAATCCATCTGTACGAGTCGTTCTCCAATCTTTCCCAATCCGTGGATTCATTACCCTTTGCCTTGTCTGTCTTCCGTAGCCACCACCATCCCATGGAGATAGTTCCCCAGTATTCCAGGCACACTCGTCTTCCCTTGTTCACCAGTACCTTTTTGGTGGTGATATTTAATTTGGGGCAGGGTGCTGATGCTTCACCGAATTTGTAACCTGTGTGATTGGAATATTTAGTGGAATTTGACACCAACCAACCTGGCCACTTTCCCTGATGAAAGTATATAGCGATTCTGCCAGTGCCCCGTGTTATACCTCCCTGTGTTATGGTGGGCCCAGCTCCTCCCATGCACCCATAAGTAAATGACATCTCGATGTCAACTCGCTCCATCTGTCCTGATCTGATCAGGATTACCAACAGGCTCAGTCACAGAGCGGATTTCATCCTGCGTCCTTTGTTCGACGTGCCTCTGCAAATAAAAGAAAAGAAAAATAGCACGCTCTGTGTGAGGTCTTCCCTCCACAACTCAAATGTAGGTTGTATACATATTATACATGCTGTGATCGCAATCACCGCGTTCTTTTTTTCTTTTTACCAGGTTGGGGCTTCTTGTGGCTCGGGGTCGGTGTGTGAGGTGTCCAAGGCACCCGAGGTCGGGATGTCCCAACTGACCCTTCTTACTGCTCCGCTCTCTGGGTTTTCTTCATCATCCCACAACATGGGAGGAAAACTTACATTGGTCAAACTCATGATGGTTCCCTGGGCTCTGGTTCATTTTATTCCCTTCTCCCTGGATCATAGAGTTTGCACTGATTAATGTGGAGCCATTTTGTCCGTTTTTGCAGCCGCACTGCGTAAACCTTGTCTTGCCTTGTCCACTATACTGTACAGCCCCATATACAGTGATCCAAATGCCCCTACGCGAGCATAACCTCACCATGATCTGGTCCCCTTCCTTCCATTCCTGTAGTTTCTGTGGCTCTAACAGCATTCTCTTCCTCTGGTGCTGGCTTCCCATTGCACTTTCCTCAAGGTCTCATGCAGGTCTTTTACGAACCTATCCCGGTTGACCTCCCTCGTTTGAGCTTCGGTCAGTACCGATACCAACACATGAGTCGGGGTCCGCATCGCTCTATGGAGAGTGTCCTGGGTTTTCGAGAGGCTGGCCCTGATATTCATAAGAACTAGAGGCAGGACCTCGTCCCATTTCTTTGAACCTTCCCCATCTCCTCCTTAAGCCTTTCCTTTAAGGTTCGGTTCATCCTTTCCACTATACGCGATGATTGGGGATTGTGGGCCACATGGCATTTCTCCTGTATTCCTAAAAGTTTCAAGGTGGTCTGCATGACTTGTCCCGTGAAATGGCTCCCCGATCTGATTCCACTATCTGGGGTAGTCCCCATCGGGAGAGCACGTCCCTGACTAGGATCTTAGCTGTGTTTAATGCAGTGGCTGTTCGACAAGGGAAGGCCTCAACCCTCTTCGAGAAAATGTCCACCAACACCAGACAATACTTGTTGCCTGCTTTTGTGGTGGGCAGGGGTCCGATGAAGTCTATTTGTATAGATCACCATGATCCCTCTACCCTCCTAATGTGTCCCAACGGTGCCTTTCTACGGTGGGGGTCTGGATTATTCGCAGCGCACACTAGGCAATTACTGCAATATTCCTTCACCTCTTCCCTGATATAAGGTCACCAATCCACCTCCTCCACTTCCTTCCAGGTAGTTTCCGGCCCTGGATGTCCAGTTCCTGGACCCCTGTGTGCGAGCTACATAAATTCCTCCCGGTACTTTGTGGGCACGATCCAACTTGCCCCTTTAAAAGCATCCCCTCTTTGATCACTATTTCTGCTGTTCCAAAAGAACCCTCAATTCATTCTCCTTCTACCCTTTTCTTAATCATGGTTTTTAAAACTGCATCTTACGCTTGAACCTGAGTCAGGTCTGGGGGCAACTTCACCTCCACTGGGTCCTCCAGATCCGTTATGGCTGCGATCTATCCAGATCGGTCCAGGTCCCAAAGTATTCCCTCCCTGGTCCCCTTTTTTTGCCAACTCGTCGGCCTTCTGGTTACCTTTCCATTTAGGCTCGATTTTGAAGTGCACCTTTACTTTCTGAATGTAATGCTCCCCTTTATTACCGGTAATGCCCAGGATTGTTTTTAGCAGTGGGGCCGTTACCAACGGTTTCCCGTCAGCAGACTCGTCTAGCACATATTGTCAGATATTCAGTGCAAGAATTGCACGTGAACATCGAGTCTGAGCATATTGTGCAGTGGGTTGGGAATTCCTCGGGGTGCATGACCACATAAGCCAAAGCCGCCAGCTCGGCCTGCTGTGCGCTCAGTGTGCTGGGGAGCTTGATGGCTTTCAGCTCCTGGGTCACAAATTCCACATCCTGTCCTACGCTCTCCGTCTGTTACCGAGCGGGACCCATTTGCATATATATCTCTCCCTATCGGATATTGCCTGGCCCGGAATCCCACGTCTATATCCCATACCCCTTCTACTGTCCACACATGATTTGTCCCTGGATAAATCATATTCAGGGCCAGCTTAGGTTCCACCAATCTTTCCACTCTCAGATTCATCTGGGAGAGTAGCAATATCCAGCGGACAATGCGATTGCTACTCACTGTCCCATCTTTCATCCTCTCGTCCAATAATATCTGTGCTGGTGTGTGACAGGTCAGTACAGTTATTAAAGATGACCCCGTAAATAATTGGAAACGTTTTACGGCTCAATGGCTTGCCAAAAAGGTGTCTTTCACAGTTTGAGTAACTGCTCTCTACACCTATGCGGACTCGCGAGGCATAAGCCACTGGCCTCAACTTGTTATGCCGCACTTGGAGCAACACTGCACTCAAATTATCCTCACTAGCTGCTGTCTCCAGATAAAAATCCTCATTCCTGTTTATTGCTCCCAGTGCGGGTGCTGTTTGTAAATCTTCCTTCAGGCGGGTAAATGCCTCCTTACTACTCTCATCCTATTCCCATCCTACTCCTTTCCTAAGGAGTCTAAGCAAAATGGCTGCCGTGGCTGCATAGCCTTCAATAAAATCCCTGCAATACCCAGTCATACCCAGAAAAGATCTTACCCCAGTTACACTCTTCGGAGCGGGTAGTTCCTGTACTGCCTTCCTCTTTGCCTCGTCTATAGCCCTTTCCCTTGCCCTAACCGTCAGTCCTAAGAATTTCACCTCCTCCTGTCCAATTTGGACTTTTTTGGGATTTGCCTTAAACCCTGCCTTCCCCAACAGCTTTAGTAGCTCGTCCAGCAGTGGCCCGTGGTCCTCTGCACTTTCTGAGAATAATAGTGGGTCGTCCACGGGTCGATCAACTGGCTAGGCTGACTAAAAATTTTTAAAACATCAGCCATACACTGAGGGAAAATCGAGGGACTATTATGAAACCCTTGAGGGAGGCACGTCCACGTATACTGTTGCCCCTTGAATGTAGAGGCAAATTTATACTGATGCTCCCGTCTTACTGGAATAGACCAGAATCCGTTAGCTATGTCCAGTGAACGTCATTGCCTCTGCAGGGATATTTCCTATTAGATCGGCTACCGCTGCTGCTGTGGGCGCGCATGCTGGAAAACCTTTATTAAGAACCTGATAGTCTACCGTGGCTCTCCATGACCGATCAGGCACCTTAACTGGCCATAGGGGTGAATTCACGTGGGTCGCTATCGGTCTCAGTACCCCTTGTTTCACCAGGGAACTCAGTGCAGTTTCCAAGTCCTTCTCTGCCTCTATACTGTTTCTGAGGTTGTGACATTGGATCCCCGTGTACCTTCACCTCTACCCCCGTTACCCTACCACAGTCATATCGGTGAGTGGCGAACACTGCAAGATTATTTTTCACATATGCCCAATACTTTTCCAGGGTGCTACTGACCAATTGTTCCAGGTCATAGCTTCCCTTTGGTTTCATAGTACAGGTGCTACTTTTCACCTTTTCTGCCTTGGGGATAACTAAAACTTCCTCAAGTTTATCTGATCCAACTGCATCCCCCCCCCTATAGACAGTGGTCCCTCATATTCACTATCATAAAGTGGGCCAGCATAAAATCAGCTCTGAGAACACCCCTGTCAGGCTGATCCCACTGCATCAGTACACATTCCCACTGAGTGACAAGGTGTCCTAAGGTTGCAGACAAAGGTTTTGATACTGCCCAAGCCTGCTCGTTCCCTGTGAAAATCAGTAACTTAAACAGGACTCTGCTCGACCTTGGAGAAGTGGTCGGGTTTGGTGAGTGAACCACAGTACTGGAAGCTCCGGTGCCCACTCGATGCTTTCCCCAAGTGGTCTCTACCTTGATCTTTACAAAAGGTCTGCCCTCACTCATCGTAGGTGAGCGGGCACAAGTATTCGGGCTCGGCGCGTCATAGTCATGGATGAAGTGGGGCAGCTTCCAGCCCTCCCTGATCCTTGCCCATAACCTGCCGTAACACACCCATTAGAAGTTCCAACGGCTCTTCTACCTTCTTTCTCCGCCTCTACTACCCGTGGTTTTGACCCAGAGGGACCCCAGTGTCCTGGTTTTTCCTTTCTTGTAAACTTGCACTCCTTGTTCCAGTGTCCCCTTCTCCCACAGTTAAAGCACGCCTGGGACCTGCTCACATTACCCCCCTCCTGCTTCCATTCTTTTCTACCATCCACGCTTCCCTTTATCTCATGCACTTTTCCTTTTTGTCTATTCTCTTCCCGCCCTCCCAGTCGGGTTTAAAAGCCAGAGTCAGTTTCCTTAACACGCCTGGCTCTGTATTGTTAACATCCTTGGGGTCAAATCATGACTCGCCCTGATCTGTGGCAAGCTGTTAGCCATTGGAGTCCTCAACAAATGATTCCTGGGACTCCTAACAACTGTGCTCAGGCTAGATTTCCCCCCCGTTGCCTTCAGACACGGGCCATAACCTGTCTGCAAATGCATCCAGAGCCTCGCCAGCCAGCTGTCTGTTCTGCTCAACCTGCAAGAATGGGCTGCCTTGGCTATGTCCCAGTGCCATTAAAATGTTGTCCTTTACCCCATCCAGAGTACCCCCTCCTAATTTAATGGCTGCCGACAAACCCTGGTTCAGCTTCCCATTTAGGGAGAACAGTATCATCTTTCTCAGTTCATCGTCGTCACAATTATTGATTCCCCCTCTATCTGCTTTATATTGGAAAAATGAACAGAGGCATCCCCTCTCTGCTTCAGTTTTGGCACACTGCCAGCATTTCCTGCGACTGGAGGGATGTATATGGGAGCACATAATCACTCTGCAATGGTCCCTGGCCACCGCCTTGTGGGGGGGGACCGATCTTTTGCTGTCGCAGGGGACACATCGGTCCCGGTGGTCCCGGTGCTTCGGGAGCTGGCCGACCCTTACTATACTAGGTCCCATCATCGAGCTCCATTTCCTCCTCCTCATCCCAGTCTACCCCAAGTTCCCCTGGTGCCATGAGACAAGCCATACCCCTGGCTCCGGATAACACGCATTAGTGCTACGTGGAGCATCCGCGTAGTGCCGGCCTCCTCCCTGCGGTGCTGGACTGAGCTTTGCGCTGCTGCCCCGGGAGCGCCCCTCAATGGAAACAGGGCACTGGAGATAATGCCCCGCTTCCTTTGAGGGGCACACGGCTCAATTCAGTGTTGGGGGGGCGGGGCGGGGGGACTTCCGGGCGGGGCGCAGGAAGTCCCAGCCCCGGAAGGTTACCGCCCCCTAATCGGGCCGAAGGGCAATTTCCAGCCCTTGGTCTTTGGGATATGGCCATCGTTGCCGAGGCCAGTAATTATTGCCTATCCCTAGATGCCCTGAGCAGTTGGATACAACTGAGTGGCTTACTAGGCCACATCAGAGGGCAGTTAAGACTCAACCATGTTGGCGTGGGACTGGAATCACATATAGGCCAGAGCGGGCTTCCTTCCTTCCTTGTAGAGCCTTAGTGAATGAGATTGTTTTACGACAATCCAACAGCTCATGGTCAGCTTTATTGATACCAGCTTTGTAATTCCATATTTTAAAACTGAATTCAAAGCTCAAGCTGCCATGGTGGGATTTGAACTCACATTCTACAACTGAATTATTAGTCCAGACCTCTGGATTACTAGTCTACATAACCACTACAGCATCATTCCCAATTGTGAAAAATTAGGGAGAGACTTGTGTTGTGGGCTGAGATGTATTTCATGTCGTACACTTAAAGCCAGCAGGGGAAGGAGCTTTTTATCGAATAATCTGGGTTCAATTTGAATGCAGGGGTGAAAGGAGATTGGTCATGTGTTTAGCCCACCACAGACATAAAATGTTACACCACAGGAATAGGTTCTGATGAAAAGCAGGCATTTTTTTCCGAAGGTTGTTCTAATACCTATCAGTTTAAATCTCAATCATTGTGCAAAAAATTTCGAAGCAGCCATAAAATTGAGGCCCCAAAAAATCCATGATGCCGGGATCATTTTTTCTCATTTTTGAGATAGGGGTGTCATTGGCAAGGCCAGCCTTTATCGCTCATCCCTACATTTGGTAGATGTCTATCACTGAGCTTCACTGCTGACCCCGCCAAATTTCATGGAGTTTAGAGGGCTAGATGGTTTGAGATTGAATTTGTGGCACCCACTTCCCCATCAACACAGACATGGCAGAAGATTGGCAGCTAGGGTTGCTGGGCTTCCCCTCTCCACAAAGGTCATGAGGTAATTTCCTGTGTCGGTGGGCCTCTTTAAAAAAAAATTAGAAAACAAGCTTCTCATACTCGAGGGTCCTGTACCACCAACTTGAGCTTCACTACACTGGATCCTGACTGAGGGCCAAGGCACAGGAATTCCTGATTTGGGGAATCCATGTCCACAGACCTGCGTCCCCTTACGTCGATGGCCTTGCAATGGATGAGTGGAGCTTCGGGCCCCACAAGGCCATCCAGGAAACTCGGGCTTAAGGCCTTGCATATTGGGCATATGGCCATTTTGGCAGGGTCGTGATAATCTTCCATAGGAGTTGGGTATATTCTTGGAGCTTTCATCACATGACCTCCCACACTCCCGCCATTGGTTCATCTACCAGGTGCACTGCCTTCCCACGTCAATTGGAAAGCGAACAAACTCTTTGTTACCCAATTGGATTCCTCGTGACTATTAGTAAAACAACATTTCCCCCATCTCCAATATTTTTATTATAATTGAATGAAAGAGTTCAAAGAAAAGTAAAAAAACAGAATTGTTTTAATGCTCCGATGATTTTGCTCCTGGGTTGTTCGCTGCAGTGTCCTGGAGGCTAATCTTCAATTCCTGGAGTCTCCAGGACAATCCTGGAGGGTTGGCAACCCTGAATAGGAGTCTACTAGAATAGTAGTTTGTAGTAATTTGATACAAGATTGGAAAATGGTGTTGTTCCTGGCAACAAGTTTTGGAGGAAATCTCTGATTCAGTTTACAAATATACACAGACAACTGGTTGATTCCTTTTGTATTTTAGTGACAGTTTTTTTGTTGAATTGCCTTATCAAATCTCAGGAAATCTCTGCCCCACTCATTTCCTTGTATATAAAGATGGGAGAACTCTCTAGAAGGGGCAGTTGGTCATTGGCAGTTAGCTGTGGGGCTCTGTCCAGGAAACACAGCTGCACCTCCTCGAAAAAATAAAATTAAAGATGATACGTCCTTACTACACAGTATAAATACACACGAGGCCCATGCTTGAGAGAAGGTCAGTCTGTGACCTGTCCTTTATTCCTTAGCACTCAAGTGATGAAGTTGGGTGGAGCTTCCCCTTTTATCCCTGAGGCTCCAGGTTAGGAGTGTCTCCCACCTAGTGGTCATTGTTCTCACAGTGTACAACTTAGGTCAGATTATACATGGGTTACAATGCTGGTTGAATACATGACATCACCTCCCCCCCAAAGTCTTATTGGGATCACAAGTTGAGTCTCTCTGGTGGTTTACGCTCTCTTGTAGAGCGCTTGAGTTGGGGCTCCGGTTGTTGGGCGCTGGCCTGAATGTCTACTGTTTGCGGTGCCTCAGGCCTATCCAGACTGCCCACAGTGACTGGGCTCTCCTCCCTTTGGTTCCGGTGCTCGGCCACTTGTGGTGGAGTGAACTCTACATCGTGTTCTTCCTCTGCTTCATCTATGGGGTTTCTGAACCTCCTTTTTGTTTGATCCACGTGTTTGCGGCAGATTTGTCCATTGGTAAGTTTAACTACCAGAATCCTATTCCCCTCTTTGGCAATCACAGTGCCTGCGAGTCATTTGGGCCCTGCAGCGTAACTGAGGACAAAAACAGGATCATTTACATCAATACATCGCGCCCTCGCATTCCTGTCATGGTAGTAATATTGTAGCTTGCGCCTGCTCTCGACAATTTCTTTCATGGTGGGGTGTATAAGGAATAACCTGGTTTTGAGCGTCCTTTTGATTAGCAGCTCTGCGGGTTGAACCCCTGTGAGCGAGTGTGGTCGGGATCTATAGGCCAACAGGAGGCATGATAAGCGGGTTTGTAGGGAACCCCCTTGGATTCTGAGCATCCCCTGTTTGATTATCTGCACTGCTCGTTCCGCCTGGCCGTTTGAGGCCGGCTTGAATGGTGCCGTTCTGACATGGTTAATTCCATTGCCTGCCATGAAGTCCTGGAATTCAGTGCTTGTGAAGCATGGGCCATTGTCGCTGACCAAGACGTCTGGTAGACCGTGAGCGGCGAACATTGCCCGTAGACTTTCTACCGTGGCAGAGGCTGTGCTTGAATTTAAAATGACACACTCGATCCATTTGGAGTAGGCGTCTACTACAACCAAAAACATTTTTCCCATGAAAGGACCTGCGTAGTCCACATGGATGCATGACCAAGGCTTGGCGGGCCATGGCCAGGGGCTAAGAGGGGCTTCCCTGGGCGCATTGCCCAGCTGAGCACACGTGTTGCACCTGCGAACACAAAGTTCCAGATCTGCGTCTATCCCTGGCCACCAAACGTGTGACCTGGCAATTGCCTTCATCATGACAATGCCCGGGTGCTCATTGTGGAGTTCTCTGATGAACACCTCTCTGCCCATCTGGGGCATGACTACGCCGTTTCCCCACAGTAGGCAATCGGCCTGACTCGAGAGTTCATCCCTGCGCCTGTGAAATGGTTTAAATTCCTCAGGGCATGCCCTGTACGTGGCTGCCCAGTCCCCATTCAGGACATATTTCTTGACGAGAGAATAGCGGGTCTCTATTTGTCCAGACTTTAATCCTACGGGCTGTCACGGGTGAGCCTTCGCTTCCGAAAGCTTCAACAGCCATGACCATCTCAGCAGCATGCTCGGTAGCCCCCTCAGTGGTGGCTAGTAGGAGCCTGCTGAGTGCATCGGCACAGTTTTCAGTGCCCGGTCTGTGCCGAATTGTATAATCATAGGCGGCTAATGTGAGTGCCCACCTCTGTATGCGGGCTGATGCGTTTGCATTTATGGCCTTGTTGTCGGCCAAAAGGGAGGTTAGGGGTTTGTGATCTGTCTCCAGCTCAAATTTCCTGCCAAACAGGTACTGGTGCATTTTCTTTACAGCATATACACATGCGAGCGCCTCCTTTTCTACCATCCCGTAGCCCCTTTCTGCCTGGGACAGACTTCTGGAGGCATAAGCTACCGGCTGTAATTGACCCTTGGCATTAACATGCTGCAACACACACCCGACACCATAAGATGACGCATCGCACGTTAACACAAGTTTCTTACATGGGTCGTATAATGTTAACAGAGTGTTGGAACATAACAAATTGCGTGCTCTATTAAAAGCCCTTTCCTGGCTGTCCCCCCAGACCCATTCGTGACCTTTACGTAGCAGCACGTGTAGCGGCTCTAGCAGCGTGCTCAATTTGGGAAGAAAGTTACCAAAATAGTTCAGGAGTCCCAGGAACGAATGCAGCTCCGTCGTGTTACGGGGCCTGGGTGCTCTCTGGATCGCTTCCGTCTTGGACGCAGTAGGGCTGATCCCGTCTGCTGCTACCCTCAACCCCAGGAATTCTACCTCTGGAGCTAGGAAGACGCACTTCGCCTTTTTCAGTCGCAGCCCTACCCGGTCCAGTCTGCGTAGCACCTCCTCCAGGTTGTGGAGGTGTTCTTCAGTATCGTAACCCGTGATGAGGATGCCGTCCTGAAAAACCACCATCCCTGGAAACGACTTGAGGAGGCTTTCCATATTTCGTTGGAAGATTGCTGCGGCCGAGCGAATCCCGAACGGACATCTGTTGTACTCAAACAACCCCTTGTGTGTCGTGATGGTGGTCAGCTTCTTCGACTCACTCACCAGCTCCTGGGTCATGTAAGCTGAGGTCAGGTCCAATTTTGAAAAAAGTTTGGCACCGGATAGCTTCGCAAAGAGGTCCTCCGCTCTCGGTAGCGGATACTGGTCTTGGAGTGACACCCGATTAACGGTGGCCTTGTAATCACCACATATCCTGACCGACCCATCCGCCTTGAGCACCGGCATGATCGGGCTCGCCCAGTCACTTAATTCGACTGGCGAGATGATGCCTTCCCTCAGCAGGCGGTCCAATTCGCCTTCTATCTTTTCCCGCATCACGTATGGCACCGCTCTGGCCTTGTGGTGTACTGGCCTGGCGTCCAGGTTTATGTGAATTACTACCTTGGCCCCCATGAAAGTGCCGATGCCACGTTGAAATAATGAGTCAAATTTGTCCAGGATCTGTGAGCATGATACTCGCTCCACAGAGGAAATTGCATTGACATCGCCCCATTTCCAGTTCATGACAGCAAGCCAACTCCTCCCCAGTAGTGCGGGACCGTCCCCTGGGACAGTCCAGAGTAGCAACCTGTTCTCCGAATCTTTGTGGGTCACGACTATCGTGGCGCTGCCTAGCACCGGAATGATCTGCTTTGTGTAAGTTCGTAGCTGTGCGTCAATCGGCGATAATTTTGGCCTCCTGGCCTTGGACGCCCACAACTTTTCAAACTGTTTGATACTCATCAGGGACTGGCTGGCCCCCGTGTCTAGCTCCATTGATACTGGGATGCCATTGAGGAGCACTTTCATTATTATCGGTGGCGTCCTGGTGTATGAACTGTATACGTGCTCCACATGAACTCGCTGAACTTCAGCTTCCAGCGATTTCCCCCAGCGTTCACTTCTGCAATTTCTGCAGGTATTTTGCTCATCTCTGCAAACTCCGGCTGAGTGTGTGCCTCCATGCCGCCAACATGAGCTGTTGTTTGAAACAAATGTCCCTTGCCAGTCGATCGTCCGTGACTGCCCCTGTGACTGTCCTTTAATGCGCCATTAACAGGTGTTGATGGTCCCATTACTGGCCGCATTGTCCCTTGCAAGGCATGAATCGCCGTTCGGCTTGCAATTGTCTCTGTCGAACTCCCCCTCTGGGTTCGACTACATGTTGGGGCATGACCGATTGCCCTTGTCTGCCTGGAGAACTGTGTGCTGCTTTAACAATGTTGAATCTCTGTCCCAACCATTCCTTAACACACTACCTCTCGTCTGTTCTGCTAGTGGCCATGCTCGCGTGGTTTAAATCCCAGTTTCTCGTCGCCATTGATACGTCCTTACTATACAGTATAAATGCACACGAGGCCCATGCTTGAGAGAAGGTCAGTCTGTGACCTGTCCTTTATTCCTCAGCACTCAAGTGATGAAGGTGGGTGGAGCTTCCCCTTTTATACCTGAGGCTCCAGGTTAGGAGTGTCTCCCACCTCGTGGTCATTGTTCTCACAGTGTGCAACTTAGGTCAGATTATATATGGGTTACAATGCTGGTTGAATACATGACAAAAGAATTCTCTCAGGTTTGGCAAATACCTTAAGAGATTTCAGGTAAAATAATTTATGTTAGTTTAAAACTTGTGTAGATCTTAAATCAAGTGTAAGTGATTAGATTGGTGATTCGAGTAGTGGTGTGTTTATTGCTTTATTTTTCGAGAAGTTTGGATGCCAGTTTTACAGTAAGCTAATAACTATTATATCACCGTTAGATTATGAATTTGTTCATTGCTTATTTAATCAATTTACTTCATTTTAATACTTTAAGCAAGGCCTACAATGAGGCTCTATTTGCTGTAGAAAATTGAATGGAAATCTTGAGGCCTTAAATAGTCCAGTACCTTATAACTATTTCCAAACTGAATTTGCTGTTGATCTGTGTTACCAAAATCTTTCCCAGTGATCTAAGCAAAGACAGACACTCTCTAAAGCTTTGGGCATTTGGGACTCGTCCATGAGAATGATCTGAAACATGAGGGCCAAGATAATCCAGGATCAAAAAGATTTGGAGAGACCCAAGAACCTGACACAGGCCATTTGGCCCATCAAATCTGCACCAGTTTTTTTCCACATGGGCCACCCTGTGCACTTTAATCTTAGAATCAAATGGGCCGAAATTGCACCCCGCCGAAAATGCGGTGCACTTAACGTGTTTCGATTGTTTTCAGCGCCGCGGTAGATGTGGTAGCCTCTTGAGCGAAATTCCACTCTTTGGCTTTTTTTTTCGAGCGGCCCAGAAGTCTGTCATAATGGGGCAGGAGTGCGGTGGTGAGTGGAAGTTCACACACTAGAGGGGCGGAAGTTGGGGGTGGGCAGAGGGTCCGTCACTCTCACTCATCAGCATAGCGCTGATGATGTCATCATGGTGGCATGTCACCATGTCTCTCCCCTTCATTTAAAGGGGAGAGCTGCTGCCATTCTTTAAGTTAGGTCCACTGGCCCACCAGGTGGGGTTTCGGCCAAGGCAGTGGTCTGGCACCCAAGAGGGGTTGCCAGGCTGCCCGGGGTCATAATTATTGGCCAGACCTGGCAGTCGGCCGAGAAAGAAAACATGGCGGCCGCAGCAGTAGGTCCTCCCCTTTAATGGCAGCCGCACTGCCATTTTGCAAGCACTCCAAGAACAGTGTACCGGCAGGAAAAGCTGTGAGAGGAAGATTTTCTGAGCGGAATTTTGCGTTCGGGGGACACATTGGCGTGCGCACTCTGATGATGGATTTAGGATGGATTGGCAGCAGCGGAGTGGTAGTGGGGGAAAGGGTCACTGCCGGGATACCACGGGAGCGGAACTTTCAAAATGGCGGCCATTCCACGAGAAATCGGCAGCCTTCCATTCCACAGCGTGGCTGCCGGTTTCCGGCGGTAACAGGCCTTCAGGGAAGAGGCAATTTCAGCCCCATAGAATCACACAGCACAGGTGGCTAGGCTTCCATTGCCTTGTCCAACTAGCTATTCTTCATTGATGAGTCGAGATGGTGAAAGTAGACAAGCTATTCCACTAGAGATGACATCACAGCCAAAATTTGATCCTCATCCAACATGCTTACAGGCGTAGTTTTGAACTGGGCTGGTAATGCTGGGTGATTTTATTTTGGATTTCAACCCCTCTTCCCATTCAGTTGTAGCTACCTTGGTTAATATCAGCTAAATTGGCACTGATCGGAAGACTTGGATCTTTCTGGTATTTGTGGTTCAACACAACACCAGGCAGTGTATTTAATCATTCAACCATCAGGAAAGGCAGTCGCATTAACATCTAAAGACGGGCCAGATAAACATATACTGCCATTTACAAAGTAAACCTGGTACAAATGTCTGTAGGGACTAAAGTAAAGGGCCGCCCTTCATGCGTACCCCTGCCATATCTCCAGTGGCAGTCTGTGACAAAAACCTCACATTAGGGTGGGAATTAACGACACTGGGTCTCAGCTTTTTCCTGGGGCTGTGGGGAGACGATCCACCTGCCTCAAACAAGACCATTAGCAGAAGAGGGGAGTTTGGACAGGGTGAGAACTTCCCTATTTCGGCAGCTCCTGATTTCCCAACCCCACAGGGGAGACCCACGTTGGGTTGTCAGAGGTACAGTACCATGTACAGTAGACACCTCAAGTCACTGGAGAAATACCACCAACGATGTCTCAGCAACATCCTACAAATACCCTGGGAGGACAGATGCACCAATATTAGCATCCTTAACCAGGCCAACATCCCCAGCATTGAAGCACTGACCACACTTGACCAGCTCCACTGGGCAGGCCAAATTGTCCGCATACCAGACACAAGACTCCCAAAGCAAGCGCTCTACTCGGAACTCCTTCACAGCAAACGAGCCAAAGGTGGGCAGAGGAAACGTTACAAGGACACCCTCAAAACTTCCATGATAAAGTGCAACATCCCTACTGACACCTGGGAGTCCCTGGCCAAAGACCGCCCGAAGTGGAGGAAGTGCATCCGGGAGGCCGCTGAGCACCTCGAGTCTCGTCGCCGAGAGCATGCAGAAATCAAGCACAGGCAGCGGAAAGAGCGTGCGGCAAACCAGTCCCACCCACCCTTTCAACGATTGTCTGTCCCACCTGTGACAGGGACTGTGGTTCTTGTATTGGACTGTTCAGCCACCTAAGGACTCATTTTTAGTGTGGAAGCAAGTCTTCCTCGATTCCGAGGGACTGCCTATGATGATGATGATGTCAGAGGTATGTACCTGCCCGCAGGCCCCACATAGGGTTGCTTGCCTAATGCCCAAAGTGGGGCGCACTCTGACTGGCAGCGTGGTTTGGTCTCTTGAAGAATGGGGAAATAACAGGTTTTGCTTTTTATTTGAATATTTAAACCCAGCCCCTTCCAAAAGGAACCTGCATGAGCAATTGTCTCTCCTTTCTGGGGTGATGGTGGGGAACAGCGCCTGGATCCAACTGCTTGCCCTCGACGTTCCCGCTCCTCTAACAGGGTGGACACCGCAGAGGCGTGGGTGCCTGCCATACTCGCTGTCCCCTTACTGCAAAATTTGTTCAAGGTCGGTGGTGGAGGTCCTGGAATTACATATCCCGGCACCTATGCTGGGATGGGATCATTGGATTGGGGGCAATATATTAACATTGATTGAGGATTGGCTAGTGGATCAATCCTCAATCAATGCTAATATATTACCCCCAAGTAGGACACAATGGGTCATTTTTGGGATAGCAGGGTGAAACTGGTGGGGTGCCGCAAGGATCAGTGCTTGGCCCACAGTTATTTACAATCTATATCAATGACTTAGATGAGGTGGCCAAATGTAATATATCCAAGTTTGCTGATGCTACAAAGCTAGTTGGGAAAGTAAGCTGTGAGCAAGACATAAATAGGCTGCAAACGGATATAAATTGGTTAATTCATTGGGCAAGAAGGTGGCAGATGGAGTATAATGTGCGGAAGTATGACATTATCTACTTTGGTAGGAAGAATGAAAAAGCAGAATGTTTTTTTAAAAGGTGAAAGACTGGTTAATGTTGGTATGTAGAGGGATTTGGGTGTCCTTGTACATGAGTCACAGAAAGTTAACGTGCAGGTACAGCAAGCAATTAGGAAGGCAAATGGTATGTTGGCCTTTATTCAAGGGGATTGGAGTACAAGAGTAAGGAAGTCTTGCTGCAATTATATAGGGCTTTGGTGAGACCACACCTGGAGTACTGTGTTCAGTTTTGGTCTCCTTACCTAACGAAGGATATTCTTGCATTTGAGAGGGTTCATTAGATTGATTCTTGGGATGAGGGGATTGTCCTATTAGGAGAGATTGAGTAGATTGGGCCTATCTTCTCTGGAGTTTATAAGAATTATCTAATTGAAACGTATAAGATTCTGAGGAGGATTGACAGGGTATATGGCTAGAGAGTCTAGAACTTGGGGGCATAGTCTCAGGATAGGGGGTTGCTCATTTAGGACTGAGATGAGGAGAAATTTCTTCATTCGGAGGGTTGTGAATTTTGGAATTCTCTACCCCAGGGGGCTGTGAATGCCCAGTCGTTGAGTATATTCAAGACTGAGATCAATAGATTTTTGGGCACAAAGGGATTCAAGGAATATGGCGATAAGGTGGGAAAGTGGAGTTGATATAGAAGTTTAGCCATGATCGCATTGAATGGTAGAGCAGACTCGAGGGGCCGTATGGTCTACTCCTGCTCTTATGTTCTTATGATTCTTCTTCATAGACACAATATTAAATGTCCTTTTCTTTCATCCTGTTTTCCCTGTTTGAAGCATGCTATGCCAATCACCAATATTCCCTTTAAGCTGCGCGGCCGTGCAGTGCTCTAGGGGTCCCATGCAGCCGGTGAACCGGCTTTTAAATTTAAAAAAATCCTACACGTGCAAAATTTTGAATGACCTACACAGCCCATTAAAGGGGCTGTGCAGGCCACAAAATTTAGGGGGAACAATGCCAATCACACCTTTGAACTATGAGCTTTTGGGGTTTTCCTCACCTCATGTTTGGATCTGTTTTATACTAATTGATTTTCATGATTAGTCAACAACTCCATTATCGTTGTATCATGTGAGTACCAGGATGTTAGAAGATGATCTAGATGGACCCTGGACTAGCAATTCCTATGTCCCTAGTACTATCCTGAGGAAGGCGACCTAGATACAGAGCTGTTCGGCCAATTTGAAGCCGAAGGAAAGTGGAGGCGGCAGTGAATAAAAGCCACTTTCATCTATTTGCCATTGTGCCAATACCTACCAGCCAGATGATGTGGATGAGTCAGGACAAAGCTTCCATTAAAGGCGAGCTGTCAGATCTTCTCAGTGCCAAGCTTACTGTGTCGCTGTGTCAGCTTTCATCGCTGAAGCTACTCCGCTGATTGGCAGACCAGCCTCCAGTATGGCCGGTTATTGTGGGAAATTTCAGCATGCTGATATCCAGCACAGTCCTCACAATGAACTATTAAAAGGGAAGCAGTATATTTCTTGCTGATAACTGTGTTAGAAAATCACAATCACCGACAGCGAAAAAAATCTCCAAGATTACAAGGTAATATTTTTTAACTTTAAAGGGTGCTTTCTTCATGAAATAGTATTTGCCAAACATTTCACATTTGTTTGTAAATACATAATATAACACAAATCATGTCAAAACTCTTCATCGTGTCACTGGCACATGATACACATTACATTTCTGGCAGACATTTCATGAAGACCATGCCCCTTTAAAGCCTGATAACTTACAGTTCCTTAAAGGTATCTCACTCATCTCCCCCCCCCCCCACTCTACAGTAGCAATCGCTGTGAGTAACGGCTGATGTATGCACTCACAACACTGACTTTTGTGTGTTCCAGCTCAGTGGTTGGTGGGAGAAGAACAGCGTTAAACTCCTGAATATATAGGTCGCACTTGAAATATTGCTCTTTCTGGCGAGAAGTTCAGTATCTTACAAGTAGATGAGGCAATAGTAGGGTGAATATCAGTAAGAGTTAAATTAAGGTCTGTGAGTTAAGCAGCCATGAATTACTTTGTTTACTGTCAAGACAGGAAATGCCAGAATGTCTGAAACAGTCAGTGCACGGTCATTAACAGAAATGGAGATGACCCACATTGTGGAGGCGGCAATGGCCAAGAGGCCTGAAATTTATAGTATTGGATGGATAGCAGCCAGCCAGTCTTCAGGCCAGAAGGGAGGCCTTGGAGGACAATGCACTTAATCACTGTTGCTATCACAAGTGCGGCAGGCCTGGCAGGAGGTCAGAAAATGTTTTAATGATATGAAGATGACTGCCAAAGGGTAGATTGTATTCAACCACCAGGCAGGAAGAGCCAATGGTGGAGAACCACAGCCACTGAGAGAATCAATGCCAGCCATAAAACGTGTCCCACCTGATTAGTTTGAGAAGTGTGGATCAGCTCACAGCTGCAGATATTGTGGCCAGAAGCATTGACTCTGGTAAACATCTTTTCCATGTATGTACCTTCTTAAAATCTATCACACACTTTGAGTATTTATATCTACAAACATAAAAGGGCAATGGTGCCAGGATTGACATAATGCATTTTATTACCTCATATATCTGGCAATACATGGGCATTGGCTTCCCGCTGTGGTTGGCATGAAACCATGATGATACACTAGTAAGATAGTATTTCGCTCTTCACAGAAACGGAGATGCGGCACAACAGGAGTAATCACCTGACAGGCAGGACAAAGCACTTCACTTCTTTGAAGTCACGACAGAGAGGTCAGAACAAGGTTTTAGGCTTGCAATGCCAACAGAGGAGCAGGTGGGTACAGGCATTAGGCAACAACACAGTGCTGTGAGTGAATATCATGCATCAGAGACCGGAGACTGACTACGCAATAGTCCGCCGTGATGGATATGTCATACGTCTGTAATATGATTCCAGTGACCTAGAGATTCCGACATCTAGGTGCATCAGGGGGAAGTGCTGTAACAGGGACAGGGTCAACTCACCAGACAACACTGTGGCCAGGCTGGCAAAAGACCGACCCTGGCCTAGAAATTCGGAAGCCCCTGAGAATGGGCGCAAGGATCGTGATGCGATAACAATGTGCGTCCGTTCAAAAGACTGCAGGCAGCACGTAAAATTCAGGCTACCCACTACTTTGCATCATTCAGACGAGCACTGAACACGCTGCTGAGTGGCTGAATGCTCAGCAAGGAGCCCAAGTTTGTGCGAGGCTAGCTCCAATTAAACCTAAATTGCACAACTTAAAAGCAGTCTGCAGCTCTTAAAGGGGAGGTGCTTTCTGCCTCCAATGGGTAGTGGAAGTGGTTGTGGAGGCTACTGTCAGAAAAATAAGACCGAGTAATGGCTCAACAGGCCAGAGAAAGGGGTCCAAGATTTTCAGATGCAGCACCGGTGACGTGGGTCCAGGAGGTCAACTCAGGAGAGAGGTCCTCTTCCCACAGGGGGCCACGAGGCCCTCCAGGCAACAGACGAGACTGCAGTGGGAGCAGATAGTCAATGTAGTCAATGCCAGCAGTATAGCCGCGTAGACCTGGACTCCATGCAGGAAGAAGTTTAAAGATCTCACACGCGTATTCAGGGTCAGTGAATTCAACTTCAAATGCCATTTCCCCACCATCTGCACCACTAGCCTCACACATTGCTCAATGCACCACAACCCCATCACTCACTTACCAGCAGTCTCTACCAAAGACAGTCAGACCTCACATTCATAGCTTCACCTCACCTGCAGACACTTACCACTGCTGCAAGCCAGACACCCACATCTGACAGGTTGAACACTCTGTTAGCTATTCAGCTGCACAGCCACATCACCCAAACACCCACACCACACTCATTGACACATTTCCCTTTCTCTTGCAGGAAAAGGGGGCACATAACAGGTGACAGCAGACCTTAACCGGCAGGGGACTGGCTCTCTTGCATCATCTCACCCTTTTGGAGGATACGGTGCTGGTAATTCTTGGCAGGATCATGGCTGAGCCCATGGCCAGCAGCAGGGCTGAAGAAATAAAAGCTGTCGGTTTTCTCATACGTTATCCTCCTTCTCATATCTCAATTGCTCTCATCCCACAACCACTTCTGATTTACAAGATTCACGTGGTGTTAGCATTCAGCTCTTGCTTTCACCCCCTCCCCTCACACCTTGTGCCTTCCTCATTTCAGACACCCAAGAAATCCAACATGCCCAGCCAGTGGTTTCCCAACAAAAGGGAGAGGGGAGGCAAGAAGAAAGAAAGACTTAGATTTATATAGCGCCTTTCACGACCACCGGAAATCTCAAAGCGCTTTACAGTCAATTAAGTACTTTTTTGAAGTGTAGTCGCTGTTGTAATGTAGGAAACACGGCAACCAAATTGCACACAGCAAGCTCCCACAAACAGCAATGTGATAATGAGCAGATAATCTGTTTTTGCTTTTCTGATTGAGGGCTAAATATTGGCCAGGACACCGGGGATAACTCCTCTGCTCTTCTTCGAAATAGTGCCATGGGATCTTTTATGTCCACTTGAGAGAGCAAGCAGTTTGAAATCTCATCCGAAAGCCAACACCTCTGACAGCGCAGTACTCCCTTAGCACTGCACTGGAGAGTCAGCCTAAATTTTTGTATTCAAGTGCCTGGACTTGAACCCACAACCTTCTGACTTGTGCTGCACAGGACTCAGATGAAGACCCGATGGGGCGGCCTACAGAAGAACACACAATGACATGCTTTGTGCATTGGCAGGTTTGCCAGAAAGCCTGAATTCAATGTCAAGGAGCATGGAGGAGCCCAGCTCCAGCCTTGCACAGGGCTCTAGGCAGATCTTGGAGTCCATCCTTCCCAGCGTGGGCAGAACCATTAACACACTGGTCGACCCAACCATCATGCAGCAGTCTCAGCTTCCATTGCAGCACAAGTAGAAGCCACCCGATGTCTGCGTGCTGCAATTGACGCTCAGACTGAAGTCATGCAAGGTCAGACTGATTGGGTTTACCAGTGCCCAAAAGGGCTTGCAGGGTGACACAGCAGTCCAGCAGTATGTACTCCAACCGATCATTAGCATTGCTGAGGCGTTGCCCCGGGGAGTGGCAATGGATCCATGGAGGTTGACCCTGATGTCCTCTCTCAGGACTCGTGCATCCGTGCTCTCACTACTGCTACTCCGCCAGTGCCCTTGCTGTTGCCCGTCAGCTAGTCAGCCCAGACTGCTGCCGCCCATGCAGAGGTGGTGCAGTCCGAAACTGGGCCTTCTATGTCTAGAGCTCCTAGGGGTCGCCTTACAAGGCCATTGGCAGTCTTCCCCACTGAAAGTCAGCAGCCTTCCACCAGCCATGCTGCAGCCACTGGGGTAGCACTGCCTAGGAGCACTAAGATAGGCAAAGGCACACGCAAGACTGTCACTAAGGGAATGCACAAGGATGATTCGTTGAATTTTTGATTAACATTGAATAAATAGATGGATAAAGTTTACTTTGTGATGGCTTTTATGTCAGCATTTTGGCCAAGATGACACCTTGATGCTCAGTAACAGAGGGAAGGGAAGGTGTGGGACTAATGTTGAATGGGGAATTGGGGTTGTGTTTACTCGTACTGTGGGTGAATAATTTGATCCCAGATATCCCCGGCCTGAAATGAGCTGTCTGTGTTGTCTCCTTCCTTTAATTTCCGCCTCATCCTCTTCTTCCTCCTCTTCTTATGGCTGCTCCTGCTGTGTCTGAGCTGATGGCTGTATCCCTCGTGGCAAGGCCTGTGCTCTCATGATGGCCAGGTGTTGGAGGATACAGCAGACCACAACGAATCGGGACACACACTGCAGTGTGTACTGTAGGGCTGCTCCAGAGCAGTCCAGGCAGTGGAAGCAATGTTTAAGGATGCCAATGGTCTGCTCTATGATGTTTCGTGCAGCAGCATGGCTCACATTATACGCTTGCTGCCCATGTTTGATTGGGTTACGGAGTGGAGTCATGAGCTAGGTGGTCAAGGGATAGCCAGTATCACAACTAGCTTATCTTTTTGGCTCAGAGACTGAGGGAACAGCGGACTGGTACAGAATAAAAGCATCATGATTACTGCCAGGATACTGGGGATTTACCATCATGAAATGCTGAGTATGGTCGCACACCAACTGCACATTGAGCAAGTAGCAACCTTTGCAGCTGCGGTACAACTCAGCATTTACATATGGCGCCCGCAAAGCCACGTGCATTGCAGTCGATGGGGCTCTGCACCATGGGGAAGCCCGCTATTCTCTCAAAGCAACACATGCTTCATTTGCTTCTCTCTGGTCAGAAAGAAGACAATGAAGTCCCCTCTCCTAGCATAAAGAATGCTTGTCACCTCTCTTAGGCAGCAGTGGACAGCAAGATGTTACAGATGTCATCTGCTCCAGTCTAAAAGGATCCCAATGCAAAGAGATTGAGGGCCACAGACACCTTCACAGCCAATGGCAGCACTGTCCTGGCCCTGGAGCGAGGCTGCATGCCTGGTTGCAAGAGATGGCAGAGCTCTGCGAGCACCTCCTTGGCAAATCTCAGATGCCTCAGACACTACTCCGGGCTTAGGTTGGGATAAGAAAATTGCTCTTGGAAGACCCTAGGTGGGTAAGGCCCCCTGATGAGAGTCCTTCTCCCCCTCCTGCTCCTCCTTCTCCCCCTCCTGCTCCTCCCTCTGCAAGTAGCTTGACTTCTGTGCTGCCTCTGCTCCATGTCCCTGTCATGCTGTAGGCCAAGGGAGATGGCAACTAGAGCACCCATGACTGGCCATCCTAGACTGGGTGTTGTGTAATGAGAAAGGATTAATTAGCAATCTTGTTATGCGAGGCCCCTTGGAGAAGAGTGACCATAATATGGTAGAATTCTTCATTAAGGTGGAGATTGACGTAGTTAATTCAGAGACTAGGGTCCTGAACTTAAAGAAAGGTAACTTCGATGGTATGAGACATGACTTAAAGGGTTGATGGTGGATAGGCAATGGCAGACATTTAAAGATCACATGGATGAACATCAACAATTGTACATCCCTGTCTGGCATATAAATAAAATGGGGAAGGTGGCTCAACCGTGGCTAACAAGGGAAATTAGGGATAGTGTTAAATCCAAGGAAGAGGCATATAAATTGGCCAGAAAAAGCAGCAAACCTGAGGATTGGGAGAAATTTAGTATTCAGCAGAGGAGGAGAAAGGGTTTAATTAGGAGGGAGAAAATAGAGTATGAGAGTAAGCTTGCCGGGAACATAAAAACTGACTGCAAAAGCTTCTATAGATATGTGAAGAGAAAAAGATTAGTGAAGACTAATGTTGGTTCCTTGTAGTCAGAATCAGGTGAATTTATAATGGGGAACAAAGAAATGGCAGACCAATTGAACAAATACTTTGGTTCTGTCTTCACTAAGGAAGACACAAGTAACCTTCCGGAAATACTAGGGGACCGAGGGTCTAGTGAGAAGGAAGAACTGAAGGAAATCCTTATTAGTCAGGAAATTGTGTTAGGGAAATTGATGGGATTGAGGGGCCGATAAATCCCCAGGGCCTGATAGTCTGCATCCCAGAGTACTTAAGGAAGTGGCCCTAGAAATAGTGGATGCATTGGTGGCCATTTTCCAACATTCTATAGACTCTGGATCAGTTCCTATGGATTGGAGGGTAGCTAATGTAACCCCACTTTTTAAAAAAGGAGGGAGAGAGAAAACAGGGAATTATAGCCTGACATCGGTGGTAGGGAAAATGTTGGAATCAATTATTAAAGATGTAATAGCAGCGCATTTGGAAAGCAGTGACAGGATCCGTCCAAGTCAGCATGGACTTATGAAAGGGAAATCATGCTTGACAAATCTTCTAGAATATTTTGAGTGGACAAGGGAGAACCAGTGGATGTGGTGTATTTGGACTTTCAAAAGCCTTTTGACAAGGTCCCACACCAGAGATTAGTGTGCAAAATTAAAGCACATGGTATTGGGGGTAATGTATTGACGTGGATAGAGAACTGGTTGGCAGACAGGAAACAAAGAGTAGGAATAAGCAGGTCCTTTTCAGAATGACAGGCAGTGACTTCTGGGGTACCAGAAGGTTCAGTGCTGGGACCCCAACTATTTACAATATACATTAATGATTTAGATGAGGGAATTGAGTGTAATATGTCCAAGTTTGCAGATGACACTAAGCTGGGTGGCAGTGTGAGCTGTGAGGAGGATGCTAAGAGACTGCAGGGTGACTTGGACAGGTTAGGTAAGTGGGCAAATGCATGGCAGATGCAGTATAATGTAGATAAATGTGAGGTTATCCACTTTGGTGGCAAAACAGGAATACAGAATATTATCTGAAGGATGACAGGTTAGGAAAAGGGGAGGTGCAACGAGACCTGGGTGTCATGGTACATCAGTCATTGAAATTTGGCATGCAGGTACAGCAGGCGATGAAGAAGGCAAATGGCATGTTGGCCTTCATACCACGAGGATTTGAGTATAGGAGCAGGGAGGTCTTGCTGCAGTTGTACAGGGCCTTGGTGAGGCCACACCTTGAATATTGTGTACAGTTTTGGTCTCCTAATCTGAGGAAGGGCATTCTTGCTATTGAGGGAGTGCAGCGACGGTTCACCAGACTGATTCCCGGGATGGCAGGAATGACATATGAAGAAAGACTGGATCGACTAGGCTTATATTCACTGAAATTTAGAGGAATGAGAGGGGATCTCATAGAAACATATAAAATTCTGACAGGATTGGACAGGTTAGATGCAGGAAGAATGTTCCCGTTGTTGGGGAAGTCCAGAACCAGGGGTCACTGTCTATGGATAAGGGGTAAGCCATTTAGGACCGAGATGAGGATAAGCTTCTTCACTCAGAGAATTGTGAACCTGTGGAATTCTCTACCACAGAAAGTTGTTGAGGCCAGTTCATTGGATATATTCAAAAGGGAGTTAGATGTGGCCTTTACGGCTAAAGGGATCAAGGGATATGGAGAAAAAGCAGGAATGTGGTACTAAAGTTGCATGATCAGCCATGCAACTCCTCACTTTAAATAACCATAGAAAGCTCCCAACAGTTCCACAAACTTACACACAGCTAATACAAATCAAAACGCAAGTTACCTGAACGTTGTTGTTGATCCGTTTAAATATCGTTGGTGGGGGGTCCTTCCTGTACTGAATGCATGTTCAGCTGAGGATGTTAGCTCCAGCAGTGACAATGAAAATGGCATCATTGGCATCAAATTAGTGTTATACACTGATTGACATTACGATCTCCCTACTTACCATACTTCCTAAAGACCAGCCTACCGCCCTCACCAAGATGCCATCTGGCACAGCTCGCATCAGAAATGTGTACAGGTTGCTCGAACACCAATTTGGACCCAATTCGCCACCCTAAACAACTCCCACTACGTAACCTAACTTTTTAGGCCCCTTTTTTTAATTCATTCTTAGGATGTGGGCATTGCTGGCAAGGCCGGCATTTATTGGCCATCCTTAGTTACCCTGGGGTTTGATACAACTGAGTGACTTGTTAGGCCACATCAGAAGGCAGGCAAGAGTCAACCTCATTGGTGTGGGACTGCAGTCACATATAGTTCAGTCTGGGCAAGGATGGCTGGTCGCTTTCCCTAAAGGACACTCGTGAACCAGTTGGGTATTTACAACAATTTGACAGCTTCTTGATCATTTTTACTGATAGCAGATTTTCATTTCCAGATTTCTTTTGAACTTAATTCACATTCTCAGAATGCCATGGTGGGATTTGAACTCATGTTCTCGGGTTTGTTTGTTCAGGAACACAAACACTGCAGTAGAGTATCCTACTAAATTGATAACGTACTGCAATCAGTCATCAGGCATAGCTTGGTGGGCATTGGAGAAAGTCCAGCACGAGGATATTTTGCAGCGATAATGAACACACAGCAGGGCCATCTTGAATTGCTGGTCACTGAGATCAAATGCAGAACATGTGCCATCATAGCTATGCACGGCTGAGGCAGGTATTCCCAGCTTCCTGTATACTGATGGGAAGTATTGTTGTTGGCTATGTATATCGGGAATTCACAGGCATGCAACTCGTGATTTTCCATCCATTCATTTTAATAAATGAGAAATGCAACTCTGATTCGCTGATATGTGGCTGGCAGCTGAGGTTCCCCAATTAGTGCACTTTCAGAAAATAGGCCCTTTTTAAAATTGACTGACATTTTCTGCACAGCAATTAATTTGGCATTAAAATTATTACCAGCAGCCAATAACTACCCCTCGCCATGATTAACCTAAATAGGGGAAGGTTCAGGTGAGCGGAAATTTAAAAAGTCAAAGAGCAAGGTGAAGGCAATAGAGCAGGGGTAAATGATAACCAGAGTGTGATAGGAAGGGACAGAATGGATAAAAATAAAAGTGTATCAGAAATTGGGGTCAAAGCAGAGAAAAATGGTAAAAAGACTAAATTAAAAGCTCGTAATTGAATGCACGCAACATTCGTAACAAGATAGACGAGTTGACGGCACAAATCGAAATAAATGGGTATGATCTGAAAGCCATTACAGAGACCAAGGCTGGGAACTGAATATTCAGGGGTATTTGACAATTCTGAAGGATAGACAGAAAGGAAAAGGAGGTGGGGTAGCTCAGTTAATAAAGGATGAGATTAGTGCAGTAGTGACAACTGATATTGGTTCAGAAGATCAAGATGTAGAATCATTTTGGGTAGAGGTAAGAAATAATAAAGGAAAGAGGTCACTGGTGGGCATAGTCTTTTGGCCCTCTAACAGTAGCTACACTGTTAGATGGAGTATAAATCAAGAAATAATGGAGCCTTGCGGCAATAATATTGGACGATTTTAATCTTCATATTGATTGGACAAATCAAATTGGCCAAGGTAGCATGAAGAAGAGTTCATAGAGTGTAAAGTGTGAGACGGTTGATAAACAGTGGCAGACATTTAAAGAGATATTTCATAAATCTCAACAAAAGAAGGAAAGACTTTAAGAGAAGGGAGAACCTTCCGTGGCTAACTAAGGAAGTAAAGGATGATATTAAATTGAAAACAATGGCATACAAAGTTGGCAAGATTAGTGGGAGGCCAGAGGATTGGAATTTTTTTTAAACCAGCAAAGGACGACTAAAAAATTAATAGAGAAGGAGGATAGATTATGAGAGTAAATTAGCAAGAAATATAAAAACAGATATTAAGACCCTGTGCAGGTATATAAAAAGGAAAAGAGTAGCTGAAGTAAACATTGGTCCCTTAGAGGATGAGACATGGGAATTAATAATGGAGAACAGGAAAATGGCAGAGACTTTGAAAAATATTTCAAACATCCCAGTAATAGATAATCAAGGGGCTATGGGGAAGGAGGAACTTAAAACAATCACTATCACTAAAAAAAAAGAATGCAGTAAAATATTGGGACTAAAGGTGGACAAGTCCCCATGACCTTATGGCCTGCATCCTAGGATCTTAAAAGAATTAGCTGCAGAGATAGTGGATGCATTGGTTGGAATCTATCAAAATTCCCTGGATTCTGGAGAGGTCCCAGCAGATTGGAGAACTGCAAATGTAACACCCCTATCTAAAAAAGGAGGCAGACAGAAAGCAGGAAACTATAGACCCAGTTAGCCTATCTTCTATCATTGGGAAACTGCTGGAGTCCATTCATCATCATAGGCAGTCCCTTGAAATCGAGGAAGACTTACTTCCACTCTAAAATGAGTCCTTGGTGACTGAACAGTCCAATACTGGAATTAAAGTCTCTGTCACAGGTGGGACAGACAATTGTTGAAGGAAAGGGTGGGTGGGACTGGTTTCTGCATGCTCTCGTTGATGAGACTCGAGGTGCTCAGCACTTCCTCCACTTAGGGCAGTCTTTGGCCAGGGACTCCCAAGTGTCAGTGGGTATATTGCATTTTATCAAGGAGGCTTTAAGGGTGTCCTTGAAACGTTTCCTCTGCCCACCTGGGACTCGCTTGCAGTGAAGGAGTTCCGAGTAGAGCGCTTGCTTTGGGAGTCTTGTGTCAGGCATACGAATAATGTGGCCCGCCCAGCAGAGCTGGTCGAGTGTGGTCAGTGCTTCGATGCTGGGGATGTTGGCCTGGTTGAGGATGCTAACGTTGGTGCGTCTGTCCTCCCAGGGGATTTGCAGGATCTTGCGGAGATATTGTTGGTGGTATTTCTCCAGCGATTTGAGGTCTCTACTCTATATGGTCCATGTTTCCGAGCCATACAGGAGTGTGGGTATCACTACAGCCTTGTAGACCATGAGCGTGGTGGCAGATTTGAGGGGCTGATCTTCCTCAGCGGCCGAAGGCTGTGCTGGCGCACAGGAGGCGATGTTGAACTTCTTTGTCGATGTCTGCCCTTGTTGATAATAGGCTCCTGAGGTATGGAAAGTGGTCCACGTTGTCCTGGGCCACGGCGTGGATCTTGATGACTGGGGGATAGTGCTGTGTGGTGGGGTCAGGCTGGTGGAGGACCTTTGTCTTACAGATATTTAGTGTAAGGCCCATGCTTTCGTACGCCTCAATGAAGATGTTGACTATGACCTGGAGTTCAGTCTCTGAATATGCGCAGACGCATGTGTTGTCTTCGGACTGTAGTTCGACGACAAAGGTTGGGATGGTCTTGGATCTGGCCTGGAGATGATGGCAGTTGAACAGATTCCCACTGGTTCCCATTATTAAGCAAGCAGTAGCAGGACTTTTGGAAAAGCAGAATACAGTCAAGCAGACTGTATTCCGCATGGTTATATGAAAGGAAAATCATGTTTGACAAATTTGCTGGAGTTCTTTGAAGATGTAATGAGTAGGGTGGATAAGGGAGAACCAATGGATGTTGTGTATTTGGATTTCCAGAAGGTATTTGATTTGGGGGTAATATATTAGCATGGATAGCGGATTGGCTAACTAACAGAAAACAAAGAGTCAGGATAAATGAGTAATTTTTCGGTTGGCAAACAGTAACTAGTGGGGTGCCACAGGGATCAGTGCTGGGGCCTCAATTATTTACAATCTATATTAATGACTTGGATGAAGTGAACGAGTGTAATGTAGCCAAGTTTGCTGATGGTACAAAGATGAGTGGGAAAGCAAGTTGTGAGGAGGTCACAAAAAATCTGCAAAGGGATATAGACAGGCTAAGTGAGTGGGCAAACATTTCGCCGATGGAATATAATGTGGGAAAGTGTGAGGTTATTCACTTTGACAGGAAAAATAAAAGAATGAATTATTTTCTAAATGGAGAGAGATTACAAAGTGCTGCAGTACAGAGGGACCTGGGGGTCCTTGTGCATGAAACACAAACAGTTATTATGCAGATACAGCAAGTAATTAGGAAGGCAAATGGAATGTTGGCCTTTATTGCAAGGGAGATGGAGTATAAAAGCAGGGAAGTCCTGCTACAACTGTACAGGGTATTGGTGAGGCCACACCCAGAGTACTGCATGCAATTTTGGTCTCTTTATTTAAGGAAGGATATACTTGCATTGGAGGCAGTTCAGAGAAGGTTCACTCGGTTGATTCCTGAGATGAAGGGGTTGACTTATGAAGAAAGGTTGAGCAGGTTGGGCCTGTACTCATTGAAGTTTAGAAGAATGAGAGGTGATCTTACTGAAACTTATAAGATAATGAGGGGGCTCGACAAGATAGATGTTGAGTGGATGTTTCCCCTCATGGGAGAATCTAGAACTAGGGGGCATAGTCTAAGAATAAGGGGTTGCCCATTCAGAACAGAGATGAGAAGGAATTTCTTCTCTCAGAGGGTTGTAAATCTGAGGAATTCTCTACCCCAAAGAGCTGTGGAGACTGGGTCATTGAATATATTTAAGGTGGAGATAGACAGATTTTTGAGCCAAAAGGGAGTGACGGGTAATGATGAGTGGACAGGGAAGTTGTGCTGAGCCCAAGATCAGATGAACCATGATCTTATTAAATGGCAGAGCAGGCCCGAGGGGCCAAATGGCCTACTCCTGCTCCTATTTCTTAATTTCTTATGTTCTTCAGGAGCGTGTGCCTTGATCTGGTAATTATTATCGATTATTGTTGAGACTGATGGTTGTGATTCAATCCAGCTGTACGATGGCGAACAGAGATGGCTGGGCCGAGGGTCAACACCAGATCATCCAGCAATCTGTCGACTGTCAAATCTGCAATGGGGCCCCTCTGTTGAACTCATCTCCCACCGGGCCAGAGGACTAGAGCTGGCACATGGTCGCAGGGTGGCTGACATTGTTCTGCATCACTGTGTATGACAGGATACCAATTAGACTTTGGTCTGCTGCTGTTCCTGTGGTATCTGGCTGTGGTAGAGCTCTGTGAGGTTGCACAGTGTTAACATGTAACTGTACCAAGTACAATGACCCATTGTGTATCACTACATCAGTCGGCACTGTTTTCAGCTGGTAGCACTTTGCTACTTCATTTTGAAGAAAGCAATACTTGCCTTGGTGAAGAGATGTAAAATGTCAGGCATTTCTATGGGGCTCGATTTTCCCCAAAGCCGGCTTTTGACCTATTGCCAGAGTTATGCCCATTTTTCTGCGCAACTGTTCTACTTTTTGAAATTGGTGCTGCGCAGCCTGCCCTGTAGCCTCGGGGTGTGGAGCTGAATGTCTGTGCAGAAAAAACGATGTCGTCCCTTCTGCGCATGCGCGAAAAAAAGGAAGTTTTTTTACTTGATTCATTTGGGCGCGCATGCGCAGTACAGCTCCCGGTCTGCAATCGGCCATTTTTAAAGAGCCAGTTGTGTGTGTGAGAACTTTGAGTACTGTGTGAGAACTTCAATTATCATTGGAAACATCGGAGCTGCAATACAAGATGTGGCGCAAGGACCAATAATTTCTTACAGGATGAAGTGGAGGCACTAGTTACTGTGATTGAGGGCAGATGGCAGGAGCTGGTCACCAGCAAAGGTCACATAAAAGTTCCACCCAAAGAAATGCAACCAACTTGCAGAAGATTACTGTGCAATGGTGACCACCCCGAGGTCTGGAGGCCAGTGCAAAAAGAAGTGGCAGGACCTTGGTCAAATAGTTAGTGTAAGTAATATTTTCATTTTTCAATGGAATTACAATTGTAAATGTGACCAGCTGTATATGTCCCACCCAGCAGAAAGACATCCTCTCTAAAAAGTTATATTTTCATCTTTGCAGAGGAAAGTGGCCCACAACAAAAGAGAAAGAACTCGAACAGGAGGAGGCCCGGCAAATCTGCACCCACTGACACCCTTGGAAGAGAGGGTCGCTGCTTTGATGGGTCCTGCCAGGAGAAAAGCAACCACCACTGCACAAGCTGGGCCCACACTCGAAGGAGAGGGTAAGTCCTGCAAATTCCACAGTCTGGTTTTCTTAAATGTTAAGTACTGCACGGGCTAGCCATGCTTCGGTTCATGGGGATGTCTCCATCAGCTATGCTTCGGTTGATGCAATATGCTTTCATTCATCGTGGTCCTTCAAATGAGCCTGTTGACTGCGCTGTGTGAGCCTACTCATCCCACCTTGCCCCTCCTCTGCTGCTAACCATTTAACTGTTCTGTTATATTTTGCAGAACTTGAGGCCAACCTTGACGATGCAGAAGAAGATTCAGATGAGGACGAGCCTGAAGAGGAGAACATCTTCCAATCCCACCTTCCAGACCAAGAGCATGGGGGTGAGGGGGAGGGGGAGGGGATGGATGAAACTCCCACTGCTGTACTCACTCTGGAGGAGGTGCAGGTGCCACCCATTGAGAGGCTAGCCCCTTCCCTGAGTAATGGTTTGAGTGTTGGTGGCACATTCCATGGTTCCCACCGTCCAAGGCTGCGGGTCCCAGTGGGATGCAGCAAGGCACACCCAGGGCCCCACCGTCCGAGGCTGTGGGTCCCACTGGGATGCTGCTAGCCACACCCAGGCTGAGGAGGGGAAGGAGAGCTCGACAGCACTCTCCTGAGGTGCAGGATCTGACAGATGTGGTTCAGATGATGTCAACCAGTGCGGAGAGCATTGACCTTAGCCGATCACTCCTGGACACCATCAGTGGGGTGAGTGATGAGGTATCGAGACTGTCGGGAGAAGTAAAAGCAATGACACGAGAAATGGCAACATGAGGGAGGGAATGTTGGAGGTAGCTGATGCGCTGTCATTGAGCATGAGGGAGGGAATGTTGGAGGTAGTTGAGACACTATTAGAGCACAAGGGAGGGAATGTCGGAGTTAGCCTCTACAATAAGGCAACATGCCCAGACCCTGCGCCCATTGACAGAATCAACTACCACTCCCACTCCAATCCCCAGACCATCCTCTGAAGAGGCCGAAGCCGGGCCTCAACATTACCGCTTGCGCCCCCCCCGCCAACTCCCCCAACAAGAAATGCGCATTACCTGAGATGTTAGAAAGAATAAGCTTGGTACCAACCCGAGAAATGCTGCGCCACCGCCTGTGGGCAGGTGTGGAGTCACCAAACCAAGCGATCTTAGAATACGGTGGAGGAGAGATGGGTGCAGCCTTTCTTTGCTGATGTTGTTATTTTTGTTGTTAACTGTTGTAACTGTTCTCAATTTAAAAGTTTTTTGTAAGTTATGTAAATTTACAAGTTTAAAGTTTGTAAGTGATAAAGTTTGTAAGTGATCTTAAAGCTTGTAAGTGTTCTTAAGTGAGAACTTTAAAGTTTGATACAAGAATATTTTTATTAAAGTTAAGTTAAGTACAAACAAATGTTAGTTAAACTTTTGAATAAAATATATTTTAAATTATAACTGAACCATTTATATTATTTGTTCCATTATTAACACAACTTTGGGAACAGAAGAAGAATTATTTCCATAATTTGTTTGATTATTACCACAACATTTAAAGTAAACAAGAATCATTTCCATCATTTGTTCCATGAACACAACACAACATTATGGAGCAGGTCCAAACAGTAAACATGGTCCATGTGGAATAGTTGTCGCTGAACCTTCAGCAGCAAAGCGTTCATGGATGAGCTGCTGGCACAAGGATCAAGCAATCGTTAAAGGGGCATGATGGTCTGCCCTCCTCCGCCGTCATGCTCCAGGTTCAGGTTGTTGCATGGCTTCCTCCTCCTCGTCCTCGTCCTCATCATCTGAATCTTCCTCATCATTATCATCAGCCATTCTCACCTCGGATGGGTCTTCTACTATTAGTTGCTGCCGCCTCATGATGGCTAAGTTATGCACATGCAGCACACAACAGTGAACTGACCGACAACCTCAGGGGAGTATTGTAAGTAGCCTCTGGAATGGTCCAGACATCGAAAACGTTGTTTCAAGATGCCAATTGTCCTCTATTATGCTGCATGTCGCAATGTGCGACATGTTGTATTCCCGGTCAGTTTCCGCTCGGGTTATGCGTAGGGGCATCGTGAGCCTGGTAGCGAGGCTGTACTCTTTGTCTCCCAGTAGCCAGCTCTGCCCTTCTGGCTGCTGTTGAAACATAGCAGATATAACACTCTCGTGTAGGATGAACGCCTCATAGGTACTGCATGTCGTCACACACCAGCTGCACATTAATGGAGTGGAAGCCTTTTCTGTTCCTGTACATCTCAGAATCCTCTAAGGCGATGTGGGTACAATCAATGTAGCTTTTGGAAGCCAGCAATCCTGAAGAAGCCCACAGCCCTGTCACGCATTGTCTGGGCGGTCATGGGGAACTTTATGTGGTCATTCCTCCAGGTATATAGTGCAGCAGTCACCTGTCGAATGCAGACGTGTTGCATGTTGTGAAATGGAGCACACGTCCCCAGTTGTAGCTTGGAACGATCCAGATGCATAGAATGAAAATACAACTGTAACCTTCACTTCAACTGACAAAGCAGTTCTCCTGACGCTTCTAGGTTGCAGGTCTGCTTTTACTAACTCACAGATCTTAGTTACAACTTTTTTGCGGAAACACAGCCTTCTGACACAGTCTGCATCACTCAGGTGCAGGTACGAATGCCTGCCCCTATATAACCGACATGGGTAAGGCCTCCTGCCCATCACCCTCCGTGCTCTGAGGTTCCTCATGCGATGACGCTGAATCAATTGTCTCCTCCGCAGCACCATCATGCAGAAGGCTTGCACAAGGTATGGCATTGTCATTATTGCCCCCATAATTACATTTTCCCATTGCAAGAAGCTCAAAATGGCAGACAGGCAGGAAAAGATTTCATTATTCTCTCTCCCTACAAGGCCTGCATAGATCGCACCCAGGTCTGAGCAGGCGCAGTGATTGGGAACATCCCCCCAAACCCCCAGGGGGCTACATTTGATGCGTAGTGCAGGCTTGTGTATGCCTTCCACTGCCCTCCCACTCCCCCAACCCACCTCGGGCTTCTTTTGAAGCCGAGCCCAGAGCCCTTGTATCCGGGCGAGTATCAAATTCTGCCGGCTGACCCTCGGGCCGTGTTTCAGACATTCGGTGATGGCGAGTCAGTTTTAAAAAAATTGAAAACTTACAGAATTCCATCAAACTTCTATTCACTGCGTTTTAAGGTAAAAAAACATAATCTTTTATGCATATTTAAGTGTTCTTTGTGCCCTCCAAAACTTTGCTGAAAAATAATGGCCTCTTTCTGAGCCGATTTTTCAATGCACACTGCTTTTTCTGAACTCACCAGAAGGTTTTTCGGGAGTGGTCACATACGCGACCTAGCAGAACTTTTTTGGGGGTAAACTTACATAATTGAGAAAAACTGGTGCAGACAGCAGGTTACGCCCCCTATGATGTAAAAAAACGAACCTAAAAAAATTGTAACTAACTGAGTTATGCTGGTGCACATTCATTGGGGAAACTTACATTTTTTAACTTACACCAAAAAAAGTGATGGTGCCAAAAAATGGCGCAAATCACTGGGGAAAATTGAGCCCATATGTCAATGGTAGCACTCTTGCCTCTGAGTCAGCAGGTCATGTGTTCAAATTCTGTATCAAGACTTGAGCCCATAATTTAGTCAGACACTTTAGTGCAATACTGAAGGCGCACTGCACTGTCGGGAATGTTGTCTTTCAGATGAGATGTGAAACCGTCTGCCCGCTTAGGTGAATGTGAAAGTTCCTATGACACTTATTGAAGGAATAACAGTGAGTCTCCTCAGTATCTTGGCCAACATTCATCCCTTGATCAACATCACCAAAACAGATTAATTGATCACTCAGCTCATTGCTGTTTCTTGGACCTTACAGTATGCACATTGGCTACCACATTTGTCTCTTAACAACAGTGACTATACTTCCAAATAAAATAGTAATTTATTGGCTGGGGCATCCTGACACCTTGAAAAGCGTTATATAAATGCAAGTCTTTCTTTCTAAGGGCTTTCATTCTGACTTGTGTATTGTTTCCTGAATGCTAGCACGCTGGGTTTTCAAAATATCACAAGACCTGAGACATTATTGAACCTAGTAATAGCAGAGCACTGAAATGATCCATAGCACAGGGTGGACGGATGTAGCTTCAAGCCACCTCCTTTTTCCCCCGCACAGTGGGTTTCTAGCATATACCATCCCATAACGATTAGCTACTGAGCTGACACATGCTACATCCTCACAGGGTCGGGCAGGATAATCGGGGCAAGCCACTTTGGGCGGCATTCAAGTTTGTCGTAGTGATCAGCTCATGCATTACAGAAGCAGAGGCTGGTTGTGTGCCTGTGTCATTGGTTAGAAAATGCCCCAGAACTTGAAAAAACTGAGGAGTTGGCGATGAATGAAGAAATTGTTGTATTTGCGCTGTAAAAAAGAATTAAACTCACCACAAAAGGTTTCAGCTGTTAATTAACGGTTTAAAGACCCTGTTAATAGGATAATTCATACTTCCAATGGCCCTGTACTTTGAGTTAGCAATTAAATGATGCTGGTTCTGTACATGTCACATAAAGCACGCAATCAGGTGCAAGTTAAAGCGATCTGTTCAACTGATTACATTTCTATTAGATTGATTTGCTGTGGATTCTGGCTGGGAGTAAAGTTGATGCAACATTCACTTCCGTTTGTCAGTTACCCCCACCCCTCAAAGTATGTGGATCCACTAATTTGTAGGTAACCAACAAGCACCATGCTGATTCCACAAGTAGCACATGAATTAAGAAAACAAGTTAAATCTGAACCCTCGGCATGAAGCTGTCTTATTCATATGTTTATGTGTCATGTTCCATAGGCAAACATACTGAGAACTACACATTTTCCTATACGTAATTCGGTGATAAATGTTGTTTGAATAATCAGATGTGCCATGCTGCCACTTCAGAGATTTGCTAGCCATTCAAATCCTTCAATTGTGTCAGTTGTGGCTTAGTGGGTAGCACTCTCACCTCTGAATCAGAAGGTTGTGGGTTCAAGTCCCACTCCAAGGACTTGAGCACAAAAAAATCTAGGCTGACACTCCAGTGCAGTGCTCCCTCAGTCCGAGATGCCGTCTTTCGGATGAGATGTTAAACCAAGGCCCCATCTGCTCTCTCAAGTGGATGTAAAAGATTCCATGGCAGGGGGAGTTATCCCCGGTGTCTTGGCCAATATTTATCCCTCAATCAACGTAACAAAAAAACATTTCAGCAATTTGCGGCACAAAATTAATTGGAGCTGAAGGCTGCAGCGGGGAAAGAAAATCAGTTCTCGGAGCTCACCGTGTGATGCCTCGCTCCAGCAAATTCTGGGCCGTTCTGATTGGCACGTTGTGTTCCATTCATGTCACTGTGGACCTGCTGCTTTCCACTCGAGATTTTCCCCACTGTTTGGTGAGTAGAAATATATAGAATAGAATAGACACATCCCTAAACCAGCTAACCCCGTATCCTAGGATTCTGGCCTGACACAGATAACAGATGGGAGTAGTGGGATGGGTCAGCGTTTGAAGCCTAGTCTGTTTTCTCTTTGTTTTAAATAATACAAACTATAAACATCTGGGTAAATGTTACAGCGATGAAAAGATCCTGCAAAGCTTTGAAGAATCCCATGGAAAACATAATTAGTGACTATGTAATCATGTGCAGAAATAAGGGTATTTTGTCGAGTACAATGATGATTAAGAATGGACTGGCAACGTACTTTTCTGCAAATGTAGTAGTAAGATGATTTTGGACAGCTCTGTTGATGTTCTAAGCAGAATGCTTTGTGTGTCACTTTTCAATCCATTCCAATTAATGTAATAGGAATCTCACTGAATAAAAGAACAATGTGTGTAGCTTCGAGGGAGCCAAATATATCAGGCAGAAGGTCTCGTTACTGATGGAACTAAGACAAAAAAAATTGTCGCATGTGGTCGAGAAAAAGCAGCATTATTCCCAAATGCAAGCTGCTCATCATCCCAGTTGAACCATCCAGGGACAAAGCCCATCAGAGACATTAGGCCCGATTTTACAATGCTCCCTTGGCTGCCTGGGTCACAGGATCAGGAATGTAGGTTCGCCTGCCCGATTCTCTGTGTGCAGCATTTCATGGTGATAAAAATTGCCAAGTTTTTGGGGACTGCAAACCTATTAAATTGTGGACTTAGCAGGTATTAAACTGCTAGCACTGCACATCCCTGTGAAAGAGCCCCACCCATGTGTGGGTGGCCTAGCTTGGCTATAGCATAGTTAGAGCATAGAACCATTGAAGTTAACAGCACAGAAGGAGGTCATTCGGCCCAGTATTTCTGTGCCGGCTCTTTGCTAGAACAATTCAGAAGTTATCCCACTGTCCCAACCTCTCCCATAGCCCTGTATCTTCCTCCAATTCAAATATTTATCCAATTTTCCATTAAAGAATGTAACCAATCCCATATGACAAGGCATTCTATGCTCTAACAACCCTTTGAGCAAAGACATTTCTGCTAATCTCTCTCCTCACTCTCTGTGAAAATTTAAAATTGATGACTCCTCATTACTGAATTCCCAAACAAACTAATTAGTCTGCCCCTATTCGCTCAATCATTAAGTCTCCATTATCATCCTCTGCTTCTCTGCTCCAGTGAAATTAGTCCTAATATTCCACAGAAATTCCAGGAGCTGATCTGGTCACTCACCCTGAAACTGTAGTTACCGCCATTAAAGCGACACAAGTTTGCGATATTCTGTGCCCTTCACACATCACCATGCTCCTCACAGAGTACCAGTGAGGAAGGCAACGCTCTTAAATTAAATGCATAAGCTGGAGTCACGATATTGAGCAAGTGTAGCTCCCTATTGGGCCGGGATTGCAATGTCAAGGCTTCAAAATGTAAAATAGCAGTTGAAGAGTAACTACACCCTGTCAGTATGCTGCATCTCATTTGTGCTTAAACAGGTTCCAATCCTCGGAACAAATGACCTCTCTGCCCTCTCTCTGTCAGGGCATGGAGGGGGGGTGACTGAGAATGGAAAGCAGAGTAAGCCACACTCTGTACCATAATGCATAGCTGAAGCTTGTAAACTTAAATCATTTAAGAAACACTAGATACTGCAATACGCAGACAGTGGGGTTGGTATTCTAGAAGGACAAGATCAGATAAATACGAAAGCAAAATATTGCTGGAATCTGGAAAAAAAACAGAAAATGCTGGAAATCTCAGCAGGTCAGGCAGCATCTGTGGAGAGGAAGCAGTGTTAATGTTTCAGGTCGATGATCCTTCGTCAGAACAGATCAGATCAGATCAAATAAATGGCTGAATGGCCTTCTTCATCCAAACCTGTTTTGTGATTTTCTCACTCAAAAGTGGAAAGAAAATAATGAAAATGTTAAAAGATGATTGAATTAAAACATGCAGTACACAGGGCATGCGGGCACTGAAGCTCCTACAGGAGTTCATTTGAAATGTTTTAACGTAATCTTTCTCTATCATCGGCAGCATCATAAGCAGTCCCTCAAAATCGAGGAAGACTTGCTTCCACTCTAAAAGTGAGTTTTCAGGTGGCTGAACAGTCCAATACGGGAATTACAGTCACTGTCACAGGTGGAAGGAAAGGGTGGGTGGGGAGCCTGGTTTGCCGCACGCTCTGTCCGCTGTCTCTGCTTGATTTTAGCATTTAGCATCTATCTTTTGATGAAGTGCTTTGGCCAGTGGCCAGTGATGATACTTATGTCACTGATTGCCTTTCAACTACTGAGAAATGTTAGTCTGAGTCAGCCCTCTATTAATGGAATTTGCTCATGGTGCAAGTGAACTTTATTTAGGAAGTCTCAGGTAGGTTATGCCAGGACAAGAATTCATTTGGACAGGAAACTCTGAATTGGAACGGAAACAGCAAGTGACCTCATTTCAGTCCCACCCATTGTCAAAGCATGGATTTGACCTAATTCAGACCTGAAGAGGTTGGTGATTGACACGCAAATGCAAAGATTCAAATTGCGCCTCTTCATGAAGCATATTTCTCAACTTGCAATGTGGTGAAGGAATGAAATTTGGTTTGGTGCTTGTAGCTGGAACATTAGTTTTCATCAAAGTGTGCTTCTGTTTATTAGTGGTGCTAATTTCAGTCTTGTGCCTTTTATGTCAGGGGGTGAACCGTAGTTAGAGCCACATGACCACGGGTCATTCTCTTTATAATTGGGGAGAGGGAATGTATCTGGTGCCTAGAAATCCAGGAAGTGGTGATTCACTATAATTCCTGTTGACCGAATGATAAGTACATAATAATCCCTGGTCATATAGTTTTATATTTTTGTATCTTCAAATCTTCCCTTGGAGAACAGTATGAAGTAATGGAAGTATTCGCAGTCTGAGTAACAATCTGTCAGGCTGTGACATGAACGCTCTTTCCATGGCCATTACCATCTTCATACTAGATGACAGGGTGGTTAGTTCTATACGGAGGGAGGGTTTGACTGGCTCCCACAACCCATACAATGAGAGAGCCTCCCATACCCACTGGACATGAATATCCCGCTGGTTGTCAACCCAGAATTCAAAGCTGGAGCTACAGTTTCCACTCACCGGGACTGTCTGAAGCGAGGGTAAAACCCTGCATAGTCCGACTCCAAAACTGTCACTATATGTTTTAATGCCCCTGAGCCAAATGCTCATTGTATGGGTAATCATTGGTGGGTTAGTGATGAGTGTGTATCCACTCGCTGGTAGCTAGTTATCAGTGAATATCCAATCACTGGTGGTCTAGAGATAAGTGAATATCCAATCACTGGTGGTCTAGAGATAAGTGAATATCCAATCGCTGGTGATCCAGTGATGAGTGAATATCCAATCGCTGGTGGTGTAGAGATGAGTGAATATCCAATCGCTGGTGGTCCAGTGATGAGTGAATATCCAATCGATGGTGGTCCAGTGATGAGTGAATATCCAATCGCTGGTGGTCCAGTGATGAGTGAATATCCAATCGCTGGTGGTCCAGTGATGAGTGAATATCCAATCGCTGGTGGTCTAGAGATGAGTGAATATCCAATCGCTGGTGGTGTAGAGATGAGTGCATATCCAATTGCTGGTGATCCAGTGATAAGTGAACGTCCAATTGCTGGTGGTCCAGTGTTGAGTGAATATCCAATCGCTGGTGGTCTAGAGATGAGTGAATATCCAATCGCTGGTGGTCTAGAGATGAGTGCATATCCAATTGCTGGTGGTGTAGAGATGAGTGCATATCCAATTGCTGGTGATCCAGTGATAAGTGAACGTCCAATTGCTGGTGGTCCAGTGTTGAGTGAATATCCAATCGCTGGTGGTCCAGTGATGAGTGAATATCCAATCGCTGGTGGTCTAGAGATGAGTGAATATCCAATCGCTGGTGGTGTAGAGATGAGTGCATATCCAATTGCTGGTGATCCAGTGATAAGTGAACGTCCAATTGCTGGTGGTCCAGTGTTGAGTGAATATCCAATCGCTGGTGGTCTAGAGATGAGTGAATATCCAATCCCAGGTGGTCTAGAGATGAGTGCATATCCAATCGCTGGTGGTCTAGAGATGAGTGAATATCCAATCCCAGGTGGTCTAGAGATGAGTGAATATCCAATTGCTGGTGGTCTAGAGATGAGTGAATATCCAATCACTGGTGGTCTAGTGATGAGTGAATATCCAATCACTGGTGGTCTAGTGATGAGTGAATATCCAATCCCAGGTGGTCTAGTGATGAGCGAATATCCAATTGCTGATGGTCTGGTGATAAATGAATATCCAATCGCTGGTGGTCCAGTGATGAGTGAATATCCAATCCCAGGTGGCCTACTAGACCATCAGGGGCACTGATGGATAACAGTTGTATGGCCTCATCTTCAGACTCTTCAATGATCCAAAATTTGGACATTCAGGAGTCAAAAGCTTACAGATTACATAAAAAATTGCATGGTTTGATACAACGGATGGTGTGAGCAGGGTGAAAACCAGATGGAAGGGATTCAGAGAGGGAGTGATGGGGAGACGGGCAAAGTGATAGAAACATAGAAACATAGAAAATAGGTGCAGGAGTAGGCCATTCGGCCCTTCGAGCCTGCACTGCCATTCAATGAGTTCATGGCTGAACATGCAACTTCAGTACCCCATTCCTGCTTTCTCACCATACCCCTTGATTCCCCTAGTAGTAAGGACTTCATCTAACTCCTTTTTGAATATATTTAGTGAATTGGCCTCAACAACTTTCTGTGGTAGAGAATTCCACAGGTTCACCACTCTCTGGGTGAAGAAATTCCTCCTCATCTCAGTCCTAAATGGCTTCCCCCTTATCCTTAGACTGTGTCCCCTGGTTCTGGACTTCCCCAACATTGGGAACATTCTTCCTGCATCTAACCTGTCTAACCCGTCAGAATTTTAAACGTTTCTATGAGGTCCCCTCTCATTCTTCTGAACTCCAGTGAATACAAGCCCAGTTGATCCAGTCTTTCTTGATAGGTCAGTCCCGCCATCCCGGGAATCAGTCTGGTGAACCTTCGCTGCACTCCCTCAATAGCAAGAATGTCCTTCCTCAGGTTAGGAGACCAAAACTGTACACAATACTCCAGGTGTGGCCTCACCAAGGCCCTGTACAATTGTAGCAACACCTCCCTGCTCCTGTACTCAAATCCCCTCGCTATGAAGGCCAACATGCCATTTGCTTTCTTAACCGCCTGCTGTACCTGCATGCCAACCTTCAATGACTGATGTACCATGACACCCAGGTCTCTTTGCACCTCCCCTTTTCCTAATCTGTCACCATTCAGATAATAGTCTGTCTCTCTGTTTTTACCACCAAAGTGGATAACCTCACATTTATCCACATTATACTTCATCTGCCATGCATTTGCCCACTCACCTAACCTATCCAAGTCGCTCTGCAGCCTCATATCATCCTCCTCGCAGCTCACATTGCCACCCAACTTAGTGTCATCCGCAAATTTGGAGATACTACATTTAATCCCCTCGTCTAAATCATTAATGTACAGTGTAAACAGCTGGGGCCCCAGTACAGAACCTTGCGGTACTCCACTAGTCACTGCCTGCCATTCTGAAAAGTCTCCATTTACTCCTACTCTTTGCTTCCTATCTGACAACCAGTTCTCAATCCATGTCAGCACACTACCCCCAATCCCATGTGCTTTAACTTTGCACATTAATCTCTTGTGTGGGACCTTGTCGAAAGCCTTCTGAAAGTCCAAATATACCACATCAACTGGTTCTCCCTTGTCCACTCTACTGGAAACATCCTCAAAAGATTCCAGAAGATTTGTCAAGCATGATTTCCCTTTCACAAATCCATGCTGACTTGGACCTATCATATTACCTCTTTCCAAATGCACTGCTATGACATCCTTAATAATTGATTCCATCATTTTACCCACTACCGATGTCAGGCTGACCGGTCTATAATTCCCTGTTTTCTCTCTCCCTCCTTTTTTAAAAAGTGGGGTTACATTGGCTACCCTCCACTCCATAGGAACTGATCCAGAGTCAATGGAATGTTGGAAAATGACTGTCAATGCATCCACTATTTCCAAGGCCACCTCCATAAGTACTCTGGGATGCAGTCCATCAAGCCCTGGGGATTTATCGGCCTTCAATCCCATCAATTTCCCCAACACAATTTCCCGACTAATAAGGATTTCCCTCAGTTCCTCCTCCTTACTAGACCCTCCGACCCCTTTTATATCCGGAAGGTTGTTTGTGTCCTCCTCAGTGAATACCGAACCAAAGTACTTGTTCAATTGGTCCGCCATTTCTTTGTTCCCCGTTATGACTTCCCCTGATTCTGACTGCAGGGGACCTACGTTTGTCTTTACTAACCTTTTTCTCTTTACATATCTATAGAAACTTTTGCAATCCTTCTTAATGTTCCCTGCAAGCTTCTTCTCGTACTCCATTTTCCCTGCCCTAATCAAACCCTTTGTCCTCACCTGCTGAGTTCTAAATTTCTCCCAGTCCCCGGGTTCGCTGCTATTTCTGGCCAATTTGTATGCCACTTCCTTGGCTTTAATGCTATCCCTGATTTCCCTTGATAGCCACGGTTGAGCCACCTTCCCTTTTTTATTTTTACGCCAGACAGGAATGTACAATTGTTGTAGTTCATCCATGCGGTCTCTAAATGTCTGCCACTGCCCATCCACAGTCAACCCTTTCAGTATCATTCGCCAATCTATCCTAGCCAATTCACGCCTCATACCTTCAAAGTTACCCTTCTTTAAGTTCTGGACCATGGTCTCTGAATTAACTGTTTCATTCTCCATCCTAATGCAGAATTCCACCATATTATGGTCACTCTTCCCCAAGGGGCCTCGCACAACGAGATTGCTAATTAATCCTCTCTCATTACACAACACCCAGTCTAAGATGGCCTCCCCCCTAGTTGGTTCCTCGACATATTGGTCTAAAAAACCATCCCTTATGCACTCCAGGAAATCCTCCTCCACCGTATTGCTTCCAGTTTGGTTCACCCAATCTATGTGCATATTAAAGTCACCCATTATAACTGCTGCAACTTTATTGCACGCACCCCTAATTTCCTGTTTGATGCCCTCCCCAACATCACTACTACTGTTTGGAGGTCTGTACACAACTCCCACTAACGTTTTTTGCCCTTTGGTATTCTGCAGCTCCACCCAGATAGATTCCACATCATCCAAGCTAATTTCCTCCCGAACTATTGCCTTAATTTGCTCCTCAACCAGCAATGCTACCCCACCTCCTTTTCCTTTTATTCTATCTTTCCTGAATGTTGAATACCCCTGGATGTTGAGTTCCCAGCCCTGATCATCCTGGAGCCACGTCTCCGTAATCCCAATCACATCATATTTGTTAACATCTATTTGCACAGTTAATTCATCCACCTTATTGCGGATACTCCTTGCATTAAGACACAAAGCCTTCAGGTTTGTTTTTTTAACTCCCTTTGTCCTTTTAGAATTTTGCTGTACAGTGGCCCTTTTTGTTCTTTGCCTTGGATTTCTCTGCCCTCCACTTTTCCTCATCTCCTTTCTGTCTTTTGCTTTTGCCTCCTTTTTGTTTCCCTCTGTCTCCCTGCATTGGTTCCCATCCCCCTGCCATATTAGTTTAAATCCTCCCCAACAGCACTAGCAAACACTCCCCCTAGGACATTGGTTCCGGTCCTGCCCAGGTGCAGACCGTCCAGTTTGTACTGCTCCCACCTGCTCCAATGCCCCAGGAATTTGAATCCCTCCCTGCTGCACCACTGCTCAAGCCACATATTCATCTGCACTATCCTGCGATTCCTACTCTGACTATCACGTGGCACTGGTAGCAATCCCGAGATTACTACTTTTGAGTCCTACTTTTTAATTTAGCTCCTAGCTCCTTAAATTCGTTTCGTAGGACGAAAATGGGTGGTGATTAAACATTTGAGGACTTTAGAGAGGAAAGGGAGGTTATAGATGGACCAATATTTGGGGACAATGGAGGAGGAGGAGAATTGAGATTTGATTGTGTACAATGATGCAAAGAGGGTTTATTGCACAAATTCCATTCGGCAACAATGTGGGAGATATCATTTGCATTAACATATGATGCATCCACATACAGCTGGGTATGCACTTTTATTATATGTTGTACAATTTGTCAAATTCTATCCTATTTTACTTTTTGGGATGGTTCAGAACTAATCCGAAATTCCGAGTATCATGATGGCGGAGTGCATCATTTTACTATTCAGAATATGCAGTGTGACTTCACTTAATTGGATCTGCCTCCCTCCAATAATTCACTTTCAATAGTGCTTGCAGTCCACCAGTGTTAAACATTAACTGCTGAATATAATGAAGAAAGACTAGTGTTTGTATAACACCATGTGATACAATCAATTACTTTCAAGTGCATGTCAGTAAACGTGGCAGTCATGATGTGCACAGAAAGAACCCAGAAACAACAATGAGGTGAATGACCAGGGAATCGGTTTTTGGTGGTGTTACAGAATCATAGAATCATCATCATAGGCGGTCCCTCGAACAAGGATAACTTGCTTCCACATGAGTTCACCGATGTTTCAATGAAGGACCCGATGTTCCAGTCCTGAACTCCAATTGAAGAGTGGAAAATGCCTGTGCATGAATTTTTTTAATGTGTGGTGACCGTTGCACATCAGCCAACACATGGGCTTGACAGAGCTAGGCCTTTATCTAGTGGCAAGGGTTACCCAAGATGACTGGAGACCTGCTCTGCTGCACGAACCTAGTGCGCACACATATCGTAGTGTGGGCAGGCCCATGCTGCCCCTGGATCCTTGGCTCTTCTGGACGCCGTACCCTCGTTCGCCGCACCTCCGCCACGATCTCTCGCCGCTCCCCTGCCATAAACATTCGCCGCACCTCCGCCACGATCTCCCGCTGCACCTCCACACCAAACATTCGTCGAACCTCCGTCACGATCACCCACCAAATCTCAGCCACGATCCCTCATCACTCCTCTGCCCCGATCACTCCTCGCAAGTCCACCATGACCTACCTGCTCCATTGCTTTACCAGGGCCCCGCCGATACTCCCCCCCCACACTCCAAACAGCGACCTGGGTCCTGATGATGTCACCCAGTCGCCCACCTTAAAGCCGTCGCACACTTGGGCCTATACTATCAGGCCCGGGGATTGAACAATCTACAAGATGCACTGCAGCAACTCACCAAGACTTCTTTGGCAACACCTCCCAAACCCACGACCTCGACCACCTAGAAGGACAAGGGCAGCAGGCGCATGGTAACACCACCACCTGCATGTTCCCCTCCAAGTTACATGCCATCCTGACTTGGAAATATATCGGCCATTCCTTCATCGTCGCTGGGTCAAAATCCTGGAGCTCCCTCCCTAACAGCACTGTGGGAGTACCTTCACCACACGGACTGCAGCGGTTTAAGGTGGCGGCTCATCACCACCTTCTCACGGGCAATTAGGGATGGGCAATAATTGCTGGCCTTGCCGGCGACGCCCACATCCCAGGAACGAATTAAAAAAAGACATTGGGCGCACTCGAATTTCTAGGCTTCTGTGTTTGAAAACAAATAGATCCTGTAATTTTATTTTTAGTAAACGCGGCCATGATTTCCACGCCAGGATCATCCTGAATCTGAATCTACTTTTTAAATCATGAGCTTCCCTCCAAAATTGGTCCCAGTTTTGATCAACCTAGAGTTTGAAGAGTCCTGTGGCCTGTCCTATATTTCCCACCGCCTCGATTTAACTCCAGTGACAGATGCTATGAAAGGCAATATCCAAGGTTCTGTACATGTGAGGCAGTGAAGAGTCCGGAGTTGAAGATCCGAAGATTGATGTTCTTTTCCTCTTGACGTTCTCATGCTTGGAAAGCGGCTTGATTAGGATAAGCCGGGAGAGGGTAAGAAAACGCAGCCCATTGAGTTGTAGTTTAGCTTGGGAACTGCCGATGCTCAGCAAACACATCAGGAAACCAAATCTAGGCCCTAAAATTCTTCTATTAATGGAAACTGGGCAACGCCTGTATTTCTCAATAACAACAATTTCTATTTATGTAGCGCCTTTAAGGTAGTAACACGTCCCAAGGCGCTTCACAGAAGCGTTTTAAGACAAAAAAAATAAATTTAACACCGAGCCACATAATATGACATTACGCCTGGTGACAAAAAGCTTGGTCAAAGAGGTAGGTTTTAAGGAGCGTCTTAAGGAGGGGAGAGAGGTAGAGAGGCGGAGAGGTTTAGGGAGGAAGTTCCAGAGCTTGGGGCCTCAGCAGCTGAAGGCATGGCCACCGATGGTTGAGCGATTATAATCAGGGATGCTCAAGAGGGCAGAATTTGAGGAGCACAGAGATCTCGGGGGGGTGTGGGGCTGGAGGAGATTACAGAGATAGTAATAAGCAACCCACGAAGAAAACCAGGACCCACAGTAGTTTCCGGGCCTGCAATTTGGCTCTGGAAAAGAACAGAGTGGCCGCTATTTTGTTTTCATTTTAAGTAAAAGGGATTGGCCTAGTTACCAATTACTCGGGATCCACATGGACTCATACAGCAAAGAAGGAGGCCATTCAGCACTTCATGCTCGCGTCGGCTCTTTGATAGAGCTATCTAAATAGTCCCACTCCCCTGCTCTTTCCATGTAGTCCCGCAAATGTTTCCTTTTTAAATATTTATCCACTTCCCTTTTGTAATTTCCAATTGAATCTGCTTCTACAATCTTTTAAGTCTGAATATAAAGAATCCTCCTTATCTCCCCTCTCGTTCTTTTGCCAATTCTCTAAAACTCTTAGCGACCTGCCAGCCAGTGGAAATAGTTTCTCTGTATCTACTCTATCAAAACCCCTCATAATTTTGACCACCAGTATTAAATCTCCCCCTAACCCTTGCTCTATGGAGACAAATCCCAGCTCTTGTTTGTGGATGATTGAGGAAGAAATGCTGACCAGGTTAGCAGGAAAACCGATCACCCCCTCCCACCGCCCCCCCTTCCCACCCGCCCCCATCGAGGCCTCCAATCTCCGATCCCCCCTCCGGCCTTCGATCTGAATCCACCCGAACCTCCACTCGGGCATTCAACTTCCTCTCTGATCTCTAATCCCCCCTCTGGCTCTCCCTTCAACTGCCAGCCTCTGAGTCTTCCACGATCTCCATCCATTGACCTGCCCACCCTCTGAATCCTCCTTTGCTCCTCCCTGTAGCCTGGTGCAGCCTATCCACCCGGTAGTCAGCCAGCTTCTCCATCTGGCTGGCTATGGGTGGGAAACCGAGAAATGTTAATCAGGCCCTGCCATTAAATTCTGAGGGAAACCCGTTCTCCCGGGTCTCCCGACTGCATTAAATAAAATTCCAGCCACTGTCTCACATCCAATCCCACCACAAGAGTCCACAGACCCTGAACCACCTTCAGCCCAATTCACAGACCCTGAACCTCCTTCACCCCCAATTCACAGACACTGATCCCCTTCATCCCAATTCACAGACACTGATCCCCTTCATCCCAATTCACAGACACTGATCCCCTTCATCCCAATTCACAGAAACACTGAACCCCCTTCATCCCAATTCACAGACACTGATCCCCTTCATCCCAATTCACAGAAACACTGAACCTCCTTCATCCCAATTCACAGACACTGATCCCCTTCATCCCAATTCACAGAAACACTGAACCCCCTTCATCCCAATTCACAGACACTGAATCCCCTTCACCCCAATTCACAGAGACACTGAATCCCCTTCACCCCAATTCACAGACACTGAACTCCCTTCACCCCCAATTCACAGAGACTGAACCCCCTTCAGCCCCAATTCACTGACCCTGAACCCCCTGAACCCCAATTCACAGAGACTGAAACCCTTTCACCCCCAATTCACAGACACTGCACCCCCTTCACCCCAATTCACAGACCCTGATCCCCTTCACCCCCAATTCACAGAGACTGAGTTCCCTTCACTCCAATTCACAGAGACTGAACCCCCTTCACCGCAATTCACAGAGACTGAATCCCCTTCACCCCCAATTCACAAACCCTGAACCCCCTTCACCCCAATTCACAGAGACACTGATCCCCTTCACCCCAATTCATAGAAACTGAATCCCCTTCACCCCAATTCACAGAGACTGAATCCCCTTCACCCCAATTCACCGAGACACTGAATCCCCTTCACTCCAATTCACAGAGACTGAACCTCCTTCATCCCAGTTCACAGACACTGAACCTTCTTCACTCCAATTCACCGAGACACTGAACCCCCTTCACTCCAATTCACAGATACTGAACCCCCTTCACTCCAATTCACAGAGACTGAACCCCCTTCACCCCAATTCACAGAGATTGAACCCCCTTCACCCCATTTCACAGGCACTGAATCTTAAGCTGGTATTCTTTTCTACCACCACTGCCTTCATAGAATCATAGAATTGTTGCATCACAGAAGGATGCCCTTTGGCCTGTCAAGCCTAATATGTCCTTACGATACAGTATAAATGCACACGAGGCCCATACTTGAGAGAAGGTCACTCTGTGACCAGTAACCTTTATTTGCCAGTACTGAAGAGATGAAGGTGGGTGGAGCTCCCCCTTTTATACCTGAAAGTCCAGGTTAGGAGTGTCCCCCACAAGTTCACCACCTAGTGGTCAGTGTTCTCACGGTGTACAACTTAGGTCAGTTTATACATGGATTACAATGACAATTGAATACATGATGTCATGTATTCAACCAGCAGGTTAAATACATGACATCACAGGTTAAGTCTCCTGGTGGTTTACGCTCCCTTGTAGAGCGCCTGAGTTGGGGCTCCAGTTGTTGGGCGCTGGCCTGAGTGTCTGCTGTTTGCGGTGCCTCAGGCCAGTCCAGACGGCCCACAGTGACTGGGCTCTCCTCCACTTGGTTCTGATGTTCGGTCACCTGTGGTGGAGTGAACTCTACATCGTGTTCTTCCTCTGCTTCTTCTATGGGGTTTCTGACCCTCCTTTCTGTTGATCCACGTGTTTGCGGCAGATTTGTCCATTCGTGAGTTTAACTACCAGAATCCTATTCCCCTCTTTATCAATCACAGTGCCTGTGAGCCATTTGGGACCTGCAGTGTAGTTGAGGACAAAAACAGGATCATTTACATCAATACATCGCGCCCTCGCATTCCTGTCATGGTAGTCATATTGTGACTGCCGCCTGCTCTCGACAATTTCTTTCATGGTGGGGTGTATAAGGGATAACCGGGTTTTGAGCATCCTTTTCATTAGCAGCTCTACGTGTGGAACCCCTGTGAGCGAGTGTGGTCGGGATCTATAGGCCAACAGGAGGCGTGATAAGCGGGTTTGTAGGGAACCCCCTTGGATTCTGAGCATCCCCTGTTTGATTATCTGCACTGCTCGTTCCGCCTGGCCGTTTGAGGCCGGCTTGAACGGTGCCGTTCTGACATGGTTGATACCATTTCCTGCCATGAAGTCCTGGAATTCAATGCTTGTAAAGCACGGGCCATTGTCGCTGACCAAGATGTCCGGTAGACCATGGGCGGCGAACATTGCCGGTAGACTTTCTACCGTGGCAGAGGATGTGCTTGAATTGAGAATGTCACACTCGATCCATTTGGAGTAGGCGTCTACTACAACCAAAAACATTTTTCCCATGAAAGGACCTGCGTAGTCCACATGGATGCGTGACCATGGCTTGGTGGGCCAGGACCAGGGCTAAGGGGGGCTTCCCTGGGCGCATTGCCCAGCTGGGCACACGTGTTGCACCTGAGAACACAAAGTTCCAGGTCTGCATCTTTCCCTGGCCACCAAACTTGTCACCTGGCAATTGCCTTCATCATGACAATGCCCGGGTGCCTATTGTGGAGTTCTCTGATGAACATCTTTCTGCCCATCTGGGGCATGACTGCTCAGTTTCCCCATAGTAGGCAATCGGCCTGAATCGAGAGTTCATCCTTGCGCCTGTGAAATGGTTTGAATTCCTCAGGGCATGCCCCATGGCTGCCTAGTCCCCATTCAGGACACATTTCTTGACTAAAGACAGTAGTGGGTCTCTATTTGTCCAGACTTTGATCTGATGGGCTGTCACAGGTGAGCCTTTGCTTTCAAAACCTTCAACAGCCATGACCATCTCAGCAGCATGCTCGATTGCCCCCTTGGTCTTGGCTAGTGGGAGCCTGCTGAGTGCATCGGCGCAGTATTCAGTGCCCGGTCTGTGCCGAATTGGATAGTCATAGGTAGCTAACATGAGTGCGGTCTGTATGCGGTCCGATGCATTTGCATTTACGGCCTTGTTGTCAGCCAAAAGGGACGTTAGGGGTTTGTGATCTGTCTCCAGCTCAAATTTCCTGCCAAACAGGTACTGGTGCATTTTCTTTACAGCATATGCACATGCAAGAGCTTCCTTTTCTACCATCCCGTGGCCCCGTTCTGCCTGGGACAGATTTCTGAAGGCATAAGCTACTGGTGCTCTCTGGACCGCTTCTGTTTTGGATGCAGTAGGTCTGATCCCGTCTGCTAGTACCCTCATCCCCAGGAATTCTACCTCTGGAGCTAGGAAGACGCACTTCGCCTTTTTCAGTCGCAGGCCTACCCAGTCCAGTCTGCGTAGCACCCCCTCCAGGTTGCAGAGGTGTTCTTCAGTATCACAAGCCGTGATGAGGATATCGTCTTGAAAAACCACTGTCTATGGAATCGACTTGAGGAGGCTTTCCATATTTCGTTGAAAGATCGTGGCGGCCGAGCGAATCCCAAACGGACATCTGTTGTACTCAAACAACCCCTTGTGTGTCATGATGGTGGTCAGCTTCTTCAACTCATTCGCCAGCTCCTGGTTCATGTAAGCTAAGATCAAGTCCAATTTTGAAAAAATGTTGCCACCGGATAGCGCCGCAAAGAGGTCCTCCGCTCTCGGTAGCGAGTACTGGTCTTGGAGTGACACCCGATTGATGGTGGTCTTGTAATCACCACATATCCTGACCGACCCATCCGCCTTGAATTCGTCACTGAATTCTACTGGCGAGATGATGCCTTCCCTCAGCAGGCGGTCCAATTCACCTTCTATCTTTTCCCGCAACACGTACGGCACTGCTGTGGCCTTGTGGTGTACTGGTCTGGCGTCTGGGTTTATGTGAATCACTACCTTGGTCCCCATGAAAGTGCCAATGCCAGGTTGAAATAGTGAGTCAAATTTGTCCAAGATATTCGCTCCACAGAAAAAATTGCATTGACATCGCCCCATTTCCAGTTCATGACAGCAAGCCAACTCCTCCCCAGCAGTGTGGGACCATCCCCCGGGACAATCCAGAGTGGCAATCTGTTCTCCGAATCTTTGTGGGTCATGACTACCATGGCGCTGCCTAGCACCGGAATGATCTCCTTTGTATATGTCCGTAGCTGTGTATCAATCGGCAATAATTTTAGCCTCCTGGCCTTGGATGCCCACAACTTGTCGAACTGTTTGATACTCATCAGGGACTGGCTGACCCCCGTGTCTAACTCCATTGATACTGGGATGCCATTGAGGAGCACTTTCATCATTATGGGTGGTGTTCTGGTGTATGAACTTTATATGTGCTCCACATGAACTCACTGAACTTCAGCTTCCAGCGATTTCCCCTAGTATTCATTTGGCCTCGTAGGGCTTACATCGGGCCCGACCTCTTGGCTGCAGGCTTCCTGCACATATGCACCAAGTGACCGCTGACGTTGCAGTTTCTGCAGGTATATTGCTAATACCTGCAAATTCTAACTGTGTGTTTGCCTCCACACCTCCAACATGAGCCGTTGTTGGAAACAAAAGATCCATTACCAGTCGATTGTCTCTGACTGTCTCTGTAACTGTCTTTAAACGCACCATTGACAGGTGTTGATGACCCTATTACTTGCTGCATTGTCCCTTGCGATGGCATGAATCACCATTCAGCTAGCCATTGTCTCTGTTGAATTCCCCCTTTGGGTTCGACTACATGCTCGGGCATGTTCAATTGCCCCTGTCTGCCTGGAGAACTGTGTGCCGCGTTAACAATGTTGACTCCCTGTCCATTTGCTGCATTTAAATCATGATTTTGTCAAACATCATTCTGGTCTCTTCCTCCCCTGAGATAAACGTCTGGGCTATCAGAGCCGCCGCTTCCAAGGTCAAGTCTTTGGTCTCAATCAGTTTCCTGAAAACCCCAGCGTGCCCGATGCCCTCAATAAAACAGTCTCGCAGCATCACCGCTCTGCATGCATCTGGGAACTTACATAGGCTCGCCAGTCGCCGGATGTCTGCCACGAAGTCTGGAACGCTTTGCCCTTCTCGTCGCTGGTGCACGTAAAACCGGTCTCTCGCCATGTGCATGCTGCTTGCCGGTTTAAAGTGTTCCCCGATCAACTTACTGAACTCTTCGAATGTCTTGTCCGCCGACTTCCCTGGCGCTCGAAGGTCCTTCATCAGGGAGTACGTTCTAGATCCACAAACCGTCAGGAGATGAGCCCTGCGTTTGTCGGCCGAATCCTGTCCCAACCATTCCTTAGTGACGAAACTTTGCTGTAGTCTCTCAATAAAATCATCCCAATCATCACCAACACAGTACCTCTCATCTGTGCTGCTAGTAGCCATGCTCGCGTGGTTTAAATCCCAGTTTCTCGTCGCCAGTAATATGTCCTTACTTTCCAGTATTAGTGCACACGAGGCCCATACTTGAAAGAAGGTCACTCTGTGACCAGTAACCTTTATTCGCCAGCACTGAAGTGATGAAGGTGGGTGGAGCTTCCCTTTTATACCTGAAAGTCCAGGTTAGAACCCACTAGTTCACCACCTTGTCGTCAGTGTTCTCACGGTGTACAACGTAGGTCAGTTTATACATGGGTTACAATGACAATTGAATACATGACCAAGCCCAAGAGCACTTCAGCTAGTCCTACTCCCCCGCCCTTTCCTCGCAGCCCTGCAATGTTTTTCCTTCAGGTACTTATCCAATTCCCTTTTGAATGTCACAATTGAATCTGCCTCCACCACCCTTTCAGACAGTGCCCTCCAGATCATAACCACTCTCTGCATAAAGTTTTTCCTCATGTTGCGTTTGGTTCTTCTGCCAATCACCTTAATTCTGTGTCCTCTGGTTTTCAACCCATCTGCCAAACAGTTTCTCTCTATTTACTCTGTCGAGATCTCTCATGATTTGAACACCTCTATCAAATCTCCTCTCAACCTTCACTGCTGTAAGAACAACCCCAGTTTCTCCAGTCTATCCATGTAACTGAAGTCCCTCATCCCTGGAACCATTCTTGTAAATCTTTTCTGCACCCTCTCCTAGGCCTTCACATCCTTCCTAAAGTGCGGTGCCCAGAATTGAACACAATACTCCAGTTGAGGCCGAACCAGTGTTTCATAAAGGTTCATCATAACTTCTTTGATTTTGTATTCTATGCCTCTATTTATAAAGCCCAGGATTCCATATGCTTTTTTAACAACTTTCTCAACCTGCCCTGCCCACCTACACCGATTTGTGCACATGTACCCCCAGTTCTCTCTGTTCATGCACCCCTTTAGAATTGTAAGCTTTAGTTTATATTGCCTCCCCTCATTCTTCCTACCAAAATATATCACTGTGCACTGTTCTGTGTTAAATTTCATCTGCCACGTGTCCGCCCATTCCACCAGCCTGTCTATGACACAATCCATGTCCGGACCGGGGTCAAACAGGGCTGCGTCATCGCCTCAACCCTCTTCTCAATCTTCCTCGCTGCCATGCTCCACCTCACAGTTGACAAGCTCCCCGCTGGAGTGGAACTAAACTACAAAACAAGTGGGAAACTGTTCAACCTTCGCTGTCTCCAGGCCAGGTCCAAGACCACTTCAACCTCTGTTGTCGAGCTATAGTATGCGGATGATGCCTGCATCTGCACATATACTGAGGCTGAAATCCAGGACATAGTCGATGTATTTACTGAGGCATACGAAAACATGGGCCTAACGCTAAACATCAGTAAGACAAAGGTCCTCCACCAGCCTGCCCTCGCTGCACAGCACTGCTCCCCAGTCATCAAGATCCACGGTGCGGCCCTGGACAACGTGGACCTCTTTCCCGATCTCGGGAGCCTCCTATCAACAAGAGCAGGCATTGACGACGAGATTCAACATCACTTCCAGTGCGCCAGTGCAGCCTTTGGCCGCCTGAGGAAAAGAGTGTTTGAAGACCAGGCCGTCAAAACCTGGTTTTGAGCTCATGGTCTACAGGGCTGTAGTAATACCCACCCTCCTGTATGGCTCAAAAACATGGACCATGTACAGTAGACACATCAAGTCGCTGGAGAAATACCACCAACGATGTCTCTGCAAGATCCTACAAATCCCCTGGGAGGACAGACACACCAACTTTAGCATTCTCATCCAGGCCAACATCACCAGCATTGAAGCACTGACTACACTTGATCAGTTCCGCTGGGCAGGCCACACAGTTCGCATGCCAGACACGAGACTCCCAAAGCAAATGCTCTACTCGGAATTCCTTCACGACAAACGAGCCAAATGTGGGCAGCGGAAATGTTACAAGGACACCCTCAAAGCTTCCCTGATAAAGTGCGACATCCCCACTGACACCTGGGAGTCCCTGGCCAAAGACCGCCCTAAGTGGAGAAAGTGCATCCGAGAGGGCGCTGAGCACCTCGAGTCTCAACGCCAATAGCATGCAGAAATCAAGCGCAGGCAGCGGAAAGAGCATGCGGCAAACCAGTCCCACCCACCCTTTCCCTCAACGACTATCTGTCCTATCTGTGACAGGGACTGTAGTTCTCATATTGAACTGTTCAGCCACCTAAGGGCTCATGCTAAGAGTGGAAGCAAGTCTTCCTCGGTTCTGAGGGACTGCCTATGATGACGATCATAATGGTGACTATGTTCTCGAAGTCTATTACTATCCTTACTGTTCACTATACTTCCAAGTTTAGTGTCATCTGCAAATTTTGAAATTATGCCGTGTACATCCAAGTCCAAATCATTAATATATATCAAGAAAACTAGTGGTCCTAGTACCGACCCCTGGGGGAACAGCACTGTATACCTTCCTCCAGTCTGAAAAACAACCGTTCACTCTCTGTTTCCAGTCACTTAGCCAATTTCGTATCCATGCTGCCACTGCCCCGTTTATTCCATGGGCTTCAACTTTGCTGGCAAGCCGATTATGTGGCACTTTATCAAACGCCTTTTGGAAGTTGATGTACACCACATCAACCACATTGCCCTCATCAACCCTCTCTGTTACCTCATCAAAACACTCAATCAAGTTAGTTAAACACAATTTGCCTTTAACAAATCCATGCTGGCTTTCCTTTAATAATCCATACTTGTCCAAGTGACTGTTAATTTTGTCCCAGATTATCATTTCTAAAAGCTTCCCTGCTACTGAGGTTAAAACGACTGGCCTGTAGTTGCTGGGTTTATCCTTACACCATTTTTTGAACAAATGTGTAACATTTGCAATTCTCCAGTCCTTTTGCACCACCCCCATATCTAAGGAGGTTTGGAAGATTATGGCCAGTACCTTTGCAATTTCCACCTTTACTTCCTTCAGCATCCTAGGATGCATCACATCCATTCCTGATGACTTATCAACTTTAAGTGCAGCCTCCTCTTTATCAATTTTTATTCCATCCAGTATCTCAACTACCTAATCTTTCACAATGACTCTGGCAGCATCTTCTTTCTTGGTAAAGACAGATGCAAAATACTAATTTAGTATCTCAGCTTTACCCTCGGCCTTCATGCGTAGATCTCCTTTTTTTATTTGTTCCTGGGATGTGGGTGTCGCTGGCAAGGCCAGCATTTATTGCAAATCCCCAATTACCCTTGAGAAGGTGGTGGTGAGCCACCTTCATAAATCGCTGCAGTCCGTGAGGTGAAGGAGCTCCCACAGTGCTGTTAGGGAGTTCCAGGATTTTGATCCAGTGACAATGAAGGAACGGTGATATACTTCCAAGTTAGGATGGTGTGTAACTTGGAAGGAAACTTGGAGGTGATGATGTTCCCATGCTCCTGCTGCCCTTATTCTTCTAGGTGGTAGAGGTTGCAGGTTTTGGAGCTGTTGCCAAAGAAGCCTTGGCGAGTTGCTGCAGTGCACCTTATAGGTGGTATACACTGCAGCTATGGTGCACCAGTGGTGGAGGGAATGAATGTTTAAGTTGGTGGATGAGGTGCCAATCAAGTAGGCTGCTCTGTCCTGGATGGTGTCAAGCGTCTTTTGTGTTGTTGGAGCCACACCCATCCAGGCAAGTAGTGAGTATTCCATCACACTCCTGACTTATGTCTTGTAGATGGTTAAAAGGCTTTGTGGAGTCAGGAGGTGAGACACTTGCTGCAGAATGCCCAGCCTCTTTCCTGCTCTTATTGCCACCGTACTTATGTGGCTGGTCCATTCAAATTTATGGTCAATAGTAATCCCCAGGATGTTGATGGTGGGGGATTAAGCGATGGTAATGCCGTTGAATGTCAAGGGGCGGTAGTTAGATTCTCGCTTGTTGGAGATATTCATTGCCTGGCACTTGTGTGGTGAGAATTTTACTTGCCACTTATCAGCCCAAGCCTGAATGTGATTCAGGTCTTGCATCATGCGGGCATGGGCTGCTCCATTATCTGAGGAGTTGTAAATAGCACTGAACACTGTGCAATCATCAGTGAACATCCCCACTTCTGACCTTATGATGGAGGAAAGGTCATTGATGAAGCAGCTGAAGATGATTGGGCCTAGGACACTGCCCTGAGGAACTCCTGCAGTGATATTCTGGGGCTGTGATGATTGACCTCCAACAACCACAACCATTTCCTTTGTTCTAGGTCGCTATCATCCCCACCCCTCCTCTTACTATCCATTCACTGTATATCCAATATAAAACTTTTGGATTCCCTTTTATGTTAGCTGCCAATCTATTCTCACGTTCTCTCTTTGCCCTTCTTATTTCCTTTTTCACTCCCCCTCTGAACTTTCTGTATTCACTTGTATTCTCAATCTGACATCTGTCATACGCTCCCTTTTTCTGCTTCATCTTACTCTCTATCTCTTTCGTCATACAGGGAATTCTAACTTTGCTGGCCCTACCTTTCCCCCTCGACTGTACCCAACCCATCTCCTCTTTAAAGGCAGTCCACTGTTCAATTACAGTTTTGCCTGCTAGTCTTTGATTCCAATTTACCCGGGCCATATCCATTCTCAACCCACTGAAATTTGCCTTCTTCCAATTAAGTATTTTTACTCTAGATTGCTCCTTGTCCTTTTCCATAACTAATCTAAACCGTATGATACTATGTTCCTTTAATGTTGCCCTATTGACACTTGCTCCACTTGACCTATCTCATTACCCAGAACTAGATGCAGCAATGCCTCCTTCCTGTTCGGGCTGGAAACGCACTGATCAAGAAAGTTCTCATGAATACACTTCAGAAATCCTTTGCCCTCTCTGCCCTTTACACTATTACTATCCCATCTATATTAAGATAGTTGAAGTCCCCTATTATAATTACTCTATGGTTCTTGCATCTCTCGTCACTTATCTCACTCCCTGACACTCGGTGCTCTGGGCTCCGGCCACTATTCTTGCTCCTTCCTCCTTCCCCCTCCGCTCCGAATTCTTACTCTCTTCAAATTTCCAATTTTAGCAGTCTGCTTAAAAGCACTCCATTTAGGATCGCTCTGTGCAGACCACAGAGATTCAGTTCATACTGGATTTCTCCTCCCGCAGCTCGCTGTTCAAGCTCCTGACTGGCACTTTCCCCACCTCCTGCAGTTAATACTGGCACTTTCCTTTCTCCCCACTCCCAGCAACACTTTCAATTTCTTCCCTCTTCCATTATTTTCCATCTTCCTTATTGCCATCAATTTCCCCCCTCCCTGCCTTTCTCCTTATTTCCATCCACTTTACCCCTTCTCCATATTTCCATCCATTTTCACACTTTCCTTTCTTCATTACGACCCATTCTTCTTTCCTCTAATTGCTATCTATTTTACCTCTCCTTCCCTCTCTTCCCCTCAAAAGAGTCCTGTTGCTAATGGAGTAGTTTCTGGCCCCCTCACATACTGTCGGTTCCCACATGTGAGTTCCCACCTCCAGTATGCAGAGGCTAGATCACGTCCAGCAGTGACAGGCCGAGGGCCCAGATTTGCAGTGGTATTTCCCTACCATGCGAAGCATCGGCTGTCAGCATGAAAGGCTTAGCATGTATAGAATAGGCTGCTGAGACTCACTGTCTAGCCCCTTACATGAGAAATGGCCACTTGAATGAGGTTGGAGTTTGTAGACCCCATTTCCCAGCATGAGTCAGCGCCTTGAGGAGAGAAAACGAACAAGGCTTGAATTTAATTCCCACACTATGCATCAAGGCTTTATTCAGTGGCACAAAATATAAAGCAGTCCACCTATAAATTGATATCTGGCAGTGGAATTTTGCTTTCTTAGGGAGGAAATAGTCTGACAGGCATGTCGTCCTGGTTCAGAGGTCATATCCTGCCCAGCACAAAAAGGCAAAGGAAAAAGATTTTTTTTTAATGCAGGCATACAGGCTCGTTTGAATTCCTCTGAGGTTCAAGTGGAAGTGCTGTCTTTTAAAAAATAGAAGTAGGAATGCAAGTATAACACTGAACCCTGCCGTTCAGTGCTCGAGTGGGGCAGTCTCTGCTTAGTTTCATTGCATCTGGCCACTTCTAAGGAGGAGAAACATTGATTATGTCAAAATATATTTACTGAAATATGGAACAAGTCAAGTTGCATTGTAAAACGGTTGCTGAATAATTCTGTCAAGCGTCAATTACACGACAAAGCGACTTTGTTTCTGCTCTTTGAGTCTCCGTGTAGTCGATTATTACTGACCGGTCTAACCATTTGTGACCTTGAATCAGCCCAGAAGCTTTGGGCCCATGACACAGAATTCATTATCAACCCAGTGAGACCTGAAGTATGCCAAAATATTGAATGTAACAGGATTATAAATTGAAGAAGAGCCTTGCAGGGGGGAAGTGTGAGAGCTGTAATTGAATCCTGGGGGTTCTGTTGGTATCATGAACCACAAGCGTGAAGCATAGATTGAATTATAGTCTTTCACTCCCACATAGATATTTGTTATTCTATATATGATATAATTTAACTTGGTTTCATTTCATAAATGGAAATGTAGTTACTATAACTACTAGCCACTCTTGTCTGTAATTATACATCCAGTCGCTGGGGTGAATAGAACCATTATTTATATATGAGCTATATATATAATACATGCTGTGATTCTTCATTCAAAATTAAAATTCAGTGAAGCTCGCCTAATGTCAGAGTGGATGCATTTACAGTGTACTATGCTGCTAAGAGATTCGGGTGATTTTGAATTTGGGTGGTAGTGTAAAGCGGGCGATATTGATTCAGCTTCCCGTTATACATCTCTCTCGAATTTCATTTCTCTTGACTTCAATCAGAAGAGATGTATAACAGACGGCCAAATCAATATTGCCCTTTTTACACTAATGTTCAAAGTTAAAATTACTCCGCCATGATTCCTGGAGTGTCCCAGGTTCCAGTCCTGAGCTGCGCTGTTGCGTGGTAGCAATGCAATTTATCTCAGCATCAGGGTCCTGACCACTGTCTACCGCCTACTCTGCTGGAAGTTTGTGCAGGGAGCTGTTTCGCTAATGACCATCATGGTAAAATTTCCTGTTGACATTGTCTAGGCACATGTGTGAAGAAGGGCGGCTGGACTAGACACTGGAGCAAGAGTGTTCAAACCCTTTGTCTCCATTGGTAATTTGATTACGTATCATGGACCCGACCCTCACAGACCACCCTGTTACATTTAAATGAATGGTCCAATCAATTGGCTTAGGTCAGTACTAGTAGGGCTAGAAATGCAGTAGCGCCCCAGTTTTAATGCTGCAAGAGGGAAGTGGAGTGCTAAATCAAGTGCTAACCACTTCTCTTAGGACGCTAAAGTCCGAGAGCAGTGTGGCAGTGGCAGAGCGCTGAACAATTTCGGGTGCATGGGTAACAGAGGCTGCTTCCCTCGCTTAAAGAGAAGGGCCAATGATGCTGCACAAGCTAGCTATCAGCAGTTCTGATTTGCAAGGTGACCTGCATGACTGCCATTACAGCCCCAAACATTACAGCTCACAAAGTGGAGGGCTTGAACATCATGCACCAGTGAAACATTAAAAACTTTGCGCAGGCACCAAATTGGTGCAAATAATAAAGGTTGTGCGAGCTGAAAACCACTCCCTATAATTACCGCTCCCAAGCGGCCAGCCGAGTTCATAACACCTCCTCTTGCTGGCGCTGTCAGGACGAGGCGATACAGCAGGGGACGAGAGTCAGTTCTACATCCGGGGCGATAATGGGGCGCTGAGCACTTTATAACATCACGATGTGCATGGCACTAGTTAGCACCAGCACTAAATCGGCACTGAAGTTCGCAGGCGTCGCTGCATTCACATTAGATCCTCCCCCCCTCCAGCGCCAATGGTGGGGCGCTAACCTACCGAATTTCTAGCCCCAACTTGGTGTTCAGATTATGGTTTAGCCATGAGAGCAATGCTTAAAAAATACCATTACAAATCTCCAGATACACAGATCCAAACAGCACAACCCAGCAGAGGCAGCACTATCTGCTCTTTCTCGACTAGTACCACTGGAACTTTAGGATCCACCTAAATACTGGAACAGGCAGATAGGAGGAGGATGGGTAAAGGGACAAGCTCGTAATTAAAGAAGTTTTGGGGATGAAATTGAGCCCTGCCCCAAACAAGGCGCACCTACCATTTTTTAAAGTGTTTCTTTGCCACAATTCACGGGGCGCAGAATCCAGAGAAATTCAGGACTTGGAATTTTTTTTCAGTCGGAGCGGTATTGCGGGACGGAAGTATGGACGGGTTGGAGCAGCTGCCGTCAGTGGGGCGAAAGTGTGGGCGGGTCGGACCGGCCGTCGCTCCTAGTCATCAGCACCGTGCTGACGATGTCATCGTGCTGACGCGTCACAACATCCCTCCCCTTCAGTTAAAGGGGCGGGCCGCTGCAAACTCTGCAGCCACTTTAGTGGCAAACTCTGGGTCGCCAAGGAGGGTTTTGGCCGGGCCAGCGGCCCAAGAGCGGGTGCTGGCAGCCCGGCCGAACCCGTGGACATAATTGTCGGCCCAACCTGGCAGTCGGCAGCGCGACCTCCCCTTTGAGGGCGGACGCGTCGCCCAGGCACAGACAGCTCGCCGCTGGGGAAAGCTGTCGGGGGCATTGACCGGCGTCAAGTCGCTCCCGCGGGGCAATTACCCATGGGACAATTTCCCGCGGGGGTCGGAAAGCGGGTCGTCGCCGGTCGGTAAGGAGTCGGTACGTGCCTGACGCGGCAGGAAAATGGGAAGAGCAGAAAGCCATCCCCCCCGCTTCTGGCCCGGAGGCAGTTTTGGACAGGTCAGCCCATCCGTCTGCGCCCGGTTGGGAAGGCCTCTCTGCTCCATTCCCGCCTCTTAGAGGGGGGCAATTTCGGCCCCTTTATCTCATGAAGCCATTTTATTTAAACCTGGTTTTGTGCAGGGAGCGGGTGAGAGCCAGAACTGCAACAGTAACATTCATATACCACCTTTAGTGCAACAAAACGTCCCAAGTCAATTGGGAATGAATGCTGAGCCAGGAAGAGAGAGATTTAAAAATTTATGCATCTCTCCCAATTTTTATCCTCATTGACTTCAGTGGGAATAAAAATGGGGAGCGATGTAATGGGCTGCCAACTTACTATAATCCTTTTTACACTGCCTCATAAAGTCAAGATCTACTCCATTGAGTCTGGAGGTATTAGTGGTACCTGTAGTGGGTCTGAGGTACAGGTGGCATATAAAACAAGCATGCGTTATTTCTGTCGCAATAGCATCACGCCAGTGATGCAGTGACATATTTTCATGACTTAAGTCGTCACGTTGAATATTTACAAGTGAATGAGAAATGATTTTCCAAACACTACTTCCATAAAAGACCCTGACCTTGTAAGAAATGTTTCCTACTTCTCTAAGTCTCTCAAGCTCCACTTTATAATGTTACAGGGCCTTACATATGGTTTTTTACAGATGTCACATGAAAAGAAAAAACAAAATCCATCTTCTGAAACTTGAAAAAGTCTCCCAATGTCAACTGCAAAGTAATTAATGAGCGAAGCTGCAGCCAATGTTAAAAAGTTAGCAGTGGGTATCCAGGTCTCCTGTGGTCCAGTACAGCTTTAAACATCACAAACAAAAGGCTTAGGATTCAATTTTATTTAATAAGATAAAGTGTCTAGTATTTGAAAGTACTCAGTAAAACCCAACACTGTAAGAGTAAAACTGAAACACTCCAGACACCGGTACTGTGCAATGGCTGTACAGCATGTCCGAATAAGATCAATTCTTTAAACCTGACTTTTTTTTCTCTGCTCAGCGAGACAAGGTATGTTCTTACTGAGAAATGGAACACTCCTCTACCCAGGATCAACATCCAGGAAAGGTAGATGCAGAGTAAAGCTTACAAACATGACGGGCAGGAAAGGACCAACGGGTACATCAAGCCTGCCCCACACTCATGACGGCTGGAACATCATGTCTAGGCACTTTACAACCAACAGTCCCGACAGCCATGTTATCTGCTGGGAGAGGCAAAAAAAACAGAGAAAAGCCCAGGGTCAATAAATGAACAAATACTCTGGAAAATCCCTCTCCAACGCCCCCTGACAGGCGATTGATACCAGTCCAGGAGATCCAGACTTCCTCCACGCTACAGAGCTCTAGCAGTGACACCTCTGTGGTGATCGTTGCCAACGAATCGTCCACAGCTACCCTTGTTAACATTGCAGTATCCTCAGTCAATCACTGAGAATGGAGGGCTGACTCTTTGGCTCTGCCACCTTCAGAAGGGAGACACATTTGTAGGTATATGCAGTGAGGACTTATGAGCACAGCATAAGAATACGCGCTTTTAAATGAATGAATGGACTAGAAGGAGCTGTGCAGCCTTGGGTTCTCACTATGCGCTCTCCGTGCTGGGAGCCTGGAATTGGCCTGAGAGCTTCAGTTCTGGTGACCTTCAGTCTCTGCAGTTGGGCCAGATCACCGACTGCGACCGTTTCCTTCCTGGTGATGCCGACCCCAGTGCATTGGGGCAAACATGGGAGAAACAAAGTGAAAGAAATTGAGTTCTAATACTTCCATTAAAACAAATTGAGTTCTCCTTCCCTCCTGAAGGTGCTGCTAAAATGATCAACTACGAAAGGCACCTAGAATTACATCTTAAAGCATATGTCAGAAAGGATTAATTAAATTTGACTTATTAGCTAATTAATTCTAATAACATAGAAGTCTGAACCAGGAGCCAGATGTGGGTCAGAACATAATACAGCCTAGACTCATGGGATGAAAGCTTGTTTCTTTCTCTGCCCCCGCCCCTCTCTCTTCCCCCCTCTCTTTTTCCCTCCTCTCTCTCTCTCCTGAACTATGTAAGCTTAGGCATCCTCAACCCAGTTGTCAGTCACCACAAACCCACAGCACTAAACAGCCTCTAACTTGTACTTATTGTGAGCTTTAATCAAGGAAGCCATAGGAAGGCTAACGCAAGGAATTCAGAACAAACTACTGTTAATTAGCAGAGTCACTTAGCGGGCGGTAAATTACTCGTTACCGTCCAGATACATTCAGAAATCAGTATTTTCACTGCCTCGGAGACTTCTTGTGCAAGATTGCGGTATTCTGGCAGCTGATTGTGATACATGTAAAAATGTGTGCAATGGCTCACCGCACTAGGTCACTTTCCCCACCCAGAAAGATGGCTGGTGTGTGAAATGGAAATGTCTCATTGGAGCAGTAGAAGACTCCTCTGATGTTGGTGTCAATGCATGTTGTTTGGGAAAAGTAGACCAGGCTTAATCTGCATCTGAAAGTTTTTGGGGCAGGCTAGAGAAGACTGTATTCTATATCCAAACCACACTCTACCTGAGCTGGGGAATACTTAATGTTGACGCTTGATGCCAAAAGTGGAAAGGGTGCCCTGTTCACCAACACTGGCATCCTTTAATCTGAAAGGCACCAGTATTTACACAGAAATTGGATCATGTTTCCATTCTCAGGTGGCTTTTGTGTCACGGAGTTCATTGGCATGAACAAGGTCTTGTTTTATGTAATGTAAACTGTTATTTTTATCTTGGAAACAATGACATTGCGTTCATCAGAGACTCATTGCGAATACAAGCTTGACTTAAAACTCAGAGGGGGTGAATTGTGCCTTTGGGCAGTGTAAAGCTGGTGATATCGGACCAGCCCCCGTTATACATCTTTCCCAATTGTTGGAGAGATGTTAAGGTGAAGCTCATAAGAACATAAGAAATAGGAGCAGGAGTAGGCCCTACGACCCCTCAAGCCTGCTCCGCCATTCGATAAAATCATAGCTGATCTTCTACCTCAACTCCATTTTCCTGCCCGATCTATCCCTTGCTTCCCCTAAACTCCAAAAACCTATCTATCTCCATCTTGAATATACAGAGACTCAGCATCCACAGCCCTCTGGGGCAGAGAATTCCAAGGATTCACAACCCTCTGAGTGAAAAAATTCCTCCTCAAATGGTCGACCCCTTATCCTGAGACTTTGCCCCCTAGTTTTAGACACTCCAGCCAGGGGAAACAACCTCTCAGCATTTACCTTGTCAATCCCCTTCAGAATCTTGTATATTTCAATAGCTCATTTGCCATCGCCCGTTTTACACTATTGCCCAAAGTCAAAGTTACTCCTGGCAGTCTCTCCCTGATCCACAGTGAGTGTCGGGACAATTTGTGAATATATGGGAGGGGTGAGGGGGACAGAAAGCTTCTGAATCACAGTTAATGCACAAATGCCTCGCAGTCCAAGTCATCATCACCTCCATCATAGACAGTCCCTCGAAATCGAGGAAGACTTGCTTCCCCTCTAAAAGTGAGTTCTCAGGTAATTGTACAGTCCAATATGGGAATTACAGTCTCTGTTACAGGTGGGACAGACAGTCACCAAAGGAAAGGGTGGGTGGGGAGTCTGGTTTGCCGCACGCTCCTTCCGCTGCCTGCGCTTGTCCTTCGCATGCTCTCGGCGACGAGACTCAAGGTGCTCAGCGCCCTCCCGGATGCTCTTTCTCCACTTAGGCGGTCTTGGGCCAGGGATTCCCAGGTGTCGGTGGGGATGTTGCACTTTATCAAGGAGGCTTTGAGGGTGTCCTTGAAATGGTTCCTCTGCCCACCTGGGAATCGCTTGGAGCAGTTCCGGGTAAAGCGCTTGCTTTGGGAGTGTTGTGTCGGGCATGCAGACAATATGGCCTGCCCAATGGAGCTGGTCGAGTGTGGTCAGTGCTTCAATGCTGGGGATGTTGGCCTGATCAAGAATACTGACGTTGGTGCGTCTATCCTCCCAGGGGATTTGCAGGATCTTGCGGGGACATTACTCGTGGTATTTCTTCAACGATTTGAGGTGTCTGCTATATAGGGTCCACATCTCTGAGCCATACAGGAGGGCGGGTATTACTACTGCCCTGTAGACCATAAGCTTGATGCCAGATTTGAGGGCCGGATCTTCAAACACTCTCTTCCTGTGTGACCGAAAGCTGCACTGGCACACTGGAGGCGGTGTTGGAACTCGTCATCGATGTCTGCCCTTGCTGATAGTAGGCTCGCGAGGTATGGAAAGTGGTCCACGTTGTCCAAGGCCGCGCCGTGGATTTTGATGACCAGGGGGCAGTGCTATGTGGCGGGGTCAGGTTGGTGAAGGACTTTGTCTTACAGATGTTTAGTATAAGGCCCATGCTTTCGTACGCCTCAGTGAAGATGTTGACACTGGCTTAGAATTCAGTCTCTGAATGTGCGCAGACACAAGCATCGTCTGCATACTGGATGATGCTTCTGTTTGTTTTTCCTACGTGACAACAGTCACTGCACCTCAGTGCAATTCATATTATTTTTGTGAGACACCTTGAGATGTTTCTGGGAGATAGCAATATAGAAATTGTGAACGGTTTAGATTTCATAGCTAAGTGTCTAAGTGATTACTGCCGGCTTGCTTAGGAAGAAGTGAAACTAGCCTGAAATGGACCAGAAAATCAATAGAAATAGAATAATATTGTTTTAAAGCTAATGGCGATTGAATAATGGTCTTTCTAAAGCTGCAGGCCTCTTTCTCTAATGATCTGGTTGCCAATATAATGTACTTAAATTATCCAGACAGTGCACTCCAGTACTGAATGATTACTGCAACATCATTTAATGCTTTATGGGCTGAAGGATTTAGTTCTTCATGGGGTGGGGTGGGGTTGGGGGCGGGGGTGGGGTCACATATATTTGCCATCAAGTGTTTTACTTTTCTTGTCCGTGTCCAGTTGGTCCCCTCTTGTTACAGGTGAGCGGAGTCGTGCTGGGATACAGTTCCGTGAACACCAGTGGCCCTCTTACTGCTGCACCCAATTGCTCAGTCTCCATCCACAAGCCCACGCAGTGAGTCTCGGCAGGCTGTTCTTCCATGCCAAGCATCGCAACCAAGTCCGATCCTGGCCCCACCTCACATTTCCACAGCAGTGGCTGGTCACAGGAATGGAAGCTTTGCCTGATTTTTGTCTCCACCCCATCCATATCATGAATGCTGAGTAGCAGCTGGAGCACATCCCAGAGCATCGGAGCACGAGACTATCAAACTTTTGTTCTGTAATGGCATTCCACAAGTGATAAATGATGCAGCTGCCGCAAAGCTGAGCATGTAAGCTCCTTAGGATATAACTCTCTTTATAACTGGGATATGCAAAGACGAGTTGTTATATTGAGCTATTTTAACCCCTTGCTGGGGCAAATATAGTTAGGACAAGAAAGGAGAGGGTTCGGGTCAGCACACCCGGCTGTGGAAATCACATGCGTATAAATGGAGGAAGAAGGCTGGATCAAACTTGGCTGTGATGCTGCTCATGGTACAATATCCTGTTTCTGATAACTATTAAATGGTGTTGCAGTAATCATTCAGTACTGGAGTGCACTGTCTGGATAATTTAAGTACATTAAATAGTGAATAATTTCCTCAGATATGGCACTTTTCATCATGAGAATCCACACCCCTTATCTCGGACATGGCTCAAATCCAAATATTACCCACCCTCCATGCCATCACTGAGTCAGATTAAATAGCTTCTTAATTCAAGAGCTAATAGTATAAGATAAAGTTCAAAAGAAGTGAAATGGGAATAACTGCTTCATTACAGAGGTCGTTGTCGGAGTAACATAAACAAGCCTACTTTATTAATAGCTGAAAGTTGGGAAAGGATCAGGAAACAAGTGTCCGAAGAATTGTATAGCACCCCAGCTTTAAGGAAAACATCTGAAATGAATATTTAATTGATTATGGTTGGAAGAAGATGACAAAAACTTAATGTATCGCGATGGACAATGTGCTTAGTATCTGACTGGAAATTCTAATCGGCTCCGTGGGAGTCGAGGGTTTTGCATGTTGGGTGGTTGGAGGGCCGACACCTGTCTTGTTTTGAACTGAACAATCCCAATTTGAATGAGCTGTTCAGAATGTTCTGAAACTACATTTTCATTTACATTTGAATCTGTTTTTGAGAGTAGTTTATTCAAATTCTCAATAAATCTTCATTTTTTTGCATCAGGAAACAAGTCAGCATTCGAGCTCTGAAACTACTCATCATCCTGTCCTTTTCCTACCGCAGTTAGCATTTGAATTTGTCAAAAGATACCAATCCTAGTAATAGGAACCATCCTTTCTCGCTCGCTCCATGTAACACATTTCTTGTACTTGGTAATCCCACTTCATATGCCACAGTTTGGAATGGAATGTCACATTTTAGAATGGAAAGCCCATGTGTCAACATGTCACAATGGAACTAGCTATCTAAAAATGTTTATATTTTATATTGCGTAAGATCTATTTAAATATGTTAACATCACTAGCACCGTTTGTTGATTAACCTATTGAATCAGTCAAAATACATTTTGAAAAAGTAACTGAGATTTCTAATATCCAAAATAAGATTATTAAGCAGAAGTAAGCACACACATATTTTATCTTATCCATTGAATTGTTTTTATGTCTTTCAATAGCTTAATTAGAAAATCTAGATATATTCTTAGAAATTCATTGGTTCAAGCCCCACTCCAGAGACATAATCTAGGCTGATACTTCAGTGCAGCACTGAGGGAGTGCTGCACTGTCAGAGATGTCAACATTTGGATGAAAACTTCTCCTGGTATTTTAGTCAACATTTATATCTCAACCACCATCACTGAAACAGATTATTTATCATATTATTGATGTGTGTGGGACCTTGCTGTGCACAATATGGCTGTCACGTTCGCCTACGTTATGGCAGAGATTACACTTAAAAGCACTTAATTGTCTGCAAAGAACATTGGGAAATCCTGAGGTCATGAACAGTGGTATATAAATGCAATTTCATTCTTTCTTCTTTTCACTTGATATTTTTGCCCAGAACATTGAATCAGACAGCTCTTGCTGTCTGAAGATATGCAGTGTAGACAATTTCCCAGGATGTGTCAGTCTGATTTATTTGGGTTGAATGTGCAATGAATGTTTTTGAAGCAGAGAGGCTGCCACTGTGTGTATATGCGCAACGAGGCCCATATAGCAGTGCCATTGGATCAAGACCTCGCTCAGCTAAGCCCGTGTGGTTGCCGGTGTGCAACGACCACCCCACGTTAAAAGAACTCACGCACAGCATCTTCCACTCTGTTAACATGAAGTTCAGGACCTGGAACATCAGGACCCTCATGGACAACCCCAACAGCGACGGGCCGGAGCTCCGCACTGTCATAGTTGCCCGGGAACTTAGACGCTTTGATATCGACATCGCCGCCCTAAGTGAAACCCGGCAGCCAGGGGAAGGTCAGCTCAAGGAACAAGGTGGATGTTACACCTTCTTCTGGAAAGCGAAACCAGAGGAAAAATGCCGCCTCCACGGAGTCAACTTCGTCATCAAAAATGAGCTGGTTGACCACCTCAAAGATTCCCCCTGTGGGGCTAACGAATGTCTCATGACCCTTCGACTCACCCTATACCAGAACCATTACGCCACAGTCATCAGTGCGTACGCCCCAACACTCGATGCAACTGATGAGGCCAAAGAGGGTTTTTACACCAACCTCGAAAAATCCCTGTCCTGCGTCCCCGCAGGCGACAAACTGATCCTCCTCAGTGACTTCAACACCAGGGTTGGCAAGGACACAGACCTCTGGGAGGGCATGATGGGGTAGGGAAAGCCAACTCCAGTGGTACCTTACTCCTGACAAAATGTCGAGAGCATGAAATTGTCATCACCGGCACCTTGTTCTGCCAGAGGGACAAATACAAGGCATCATGACATCGCTCCAAGCATTGGCACCTGCTCGACTATGTCATCGTCCGAGCCAGGGATCGCAAGGATGTGCGTATCACACGCGCCATGACAGGAGCCGACGACTGCTGGACGGACCACTGCCTAATCCGATCCATCATCGACATCAACATAGCCTCAAAGCGGAGGGGGCAGCAGAAGCAGTGCCGTAAAAAATGCCGGAGCATTTAAGGACCCAGCTAAGAGAGCCCTTTACAGTCAGCGCCTCACAGCTAACCTGGCGTGCCTTGACGACCCCGAGACGCAGAATGCCCACAGCGCTTGGTCTGCCTTCCAGATCTTCATAATCAGTGCCTGCAAAGAGACGCTCGGTTACTCAACCAAGAAACGTCAGGACTGGTTTGATGAGAATGATCAGGAGATCCAAAAGCTAATAGATCACAAGTGCAGGGCATTTCTGAGCCTTAAACAACAACCCAACGCGGGAGCATCAAAGCAGCATTACGGATGGCTCAAGGCTGAGGTCCAACAAAAAACCGGGATCTAAAGAACAGGTGGTGGATGGAGAAAGCACAGGAGATACACCAGCTGGCCGACAACCATGATGTCGAGGATTCTTCATCGCAGACAAGGCCACCTACGGGCCAAACACCCAAGGCCCCACCCCACTGCTGGCCAAGAACAGGGAAACCCTCATCAAGGACACCGAGGCAGTCAGGGCACATTGGAAGGAGCAATTCGAAGATCTCCTCAATCGAGACACTGCCTTTGACATGAGTGTTCTCGACTCCATCCCGTGCATGCGACCCGCCACCACCTCAGTGAGACCCCAACACTGCACGAGGTAGAAAAAGCCATAAGACAGCTTAAGAACAACAAGGCTACGGGTGCAGATGGAATCCCTGCTGAGGCACTGAAGTATGGCGGAGAGGCACTGCTGGCGCGAATACACAACCTCATCTCTCTCATCTGGAGGGAGGAGAGCATGCCAGGGATCTCAGAGGTGCAATAATCGTGACCATCTTTAAAAAAGGGGACAAGTTCGACTGTGGCAACTACAGAGGAGTCTCCCTGCTATCAGCCACTGGGAAAGGCATCAGAGTCCTCCTCAACCGTCTTCTCCCCATGGCCGAGGAGCTCCTCTTGGAGTCACAGTGCGGATTTCGTCCCCTACGGGGCACAACGGAAATTATTTTTGCAGCGCGACAGCTACAGGAAATATGCAGGGAACAGCGGCAGCCCTTATACATGGGCTTCTTCGACCTTACAAAGGCCTTTAACACTGTCAACCGCGAGGGTCTATGGCGCGTTCTCCTCCGTTTCGGATGCCCCCAAAAGTTGGTCACCATCCTCCGCCTGCTCCACGATGACATGCAGGCCGTGATCCTTACCAATGGATCCATCACAGACCCAATCCATGTCCGGAATGGGGTCAAACAGGGCTGCGTCATCGCCCCAACACTCTTCTCAATCTTTCTCGCCGCCATGCTCCACCTCACGGCCAACAAGCTCCCCGCTGGAGTGGAACTAAACTACAGAACAAGTGGGAACCTGTTCAACCAGCGCCGTCTCCAGGCTAGGTCCAAGACCACCTCAACCTCTGTCGTCTAGCTACTGTACGCGGATGACACCCGCGTCTGCGCACATACAAAGGCTGCACTCCAGGACATAGTCGATGTATTTACTGAGGCGTACAAAAGCATGGGTCTTACGCTAAACATCCATAAGACAAAGTCCTCCACCAGCCTGTCCTCACCGCACAGCACTGCCCCCCCAGGCATCAAGATCCACGGCACAGCCTTGGTACCGTGGATCACTTCCCATATCTCGGGAGCCTCCTACCAACAAGAGTAGGCATCAACAACGAGATCCAACACCGCCTCCAGTGCGCCAGTGCAGCCTTTGGCCGCCTGAGGAAAAGAGTGTTTGAAGACCAGGCCCTCAAAACTGCCACCAAGCTCACGGTCTACAGGGCTATAGTAATACCTGCCTTCCTATATGGCTCAGAGACATGGACCATGTACAGTAGACACCTCAAGATGCTGGAGAAATATCACCAACGATGTCTCCGCAAGATCCCACAAATCTCCTGGGAGGATAGGCGCACCAACATCAGCGTCCTCATTCAGGCAACATTGAAGGACTGACCACACTCGATGAGCTCCGCTGGGCAGGCCACATAGCCCATATGCCAGACACGAGACTCCCAAAGCAAGTGCTCTACTCGGAGCTCCCTCACAGCAAACGAGCCAAAGGTGGGCAGCGGAAATGCTACAAGGACAGTCTCAAAGTCTCCCTGATAAAGTGTGACATCCCCACTGACACCTGGGAATCGCTGGCCAAAGACCGCCCTAAGTGGAGGAAGTGCATCCGAGAGTGCGCTGAGCACCTCGAGTCTCAACTCCGAGAGCATGCAGAAATCAAGCGCAAACAGCGGAAAGAGCATGCGGCAAACCAGTCCCACCGACCTCTTCCCTCAACGACTATCTGTCCCATCTGTGACAGAGTCCGTGGCTTTCGTATTGAACTGTTCAGCCACCAAAGAACTCACTTCAGGAGTGGAAGGAAGTCTTCCTCGATTCTGAGGGACTGCCTGTGATGATGATGATTCGTGTGTGCATGCTCGAAAGAGAGATTATACTTTACAAAACATCAGAAAGCATATTAAGCTGAGAGAGAGAGAGAGCGACACACACACATTGGCAGAGGGTTCCTGCAGGCGCATCCCAACACTTGCGTTGGAATACTGCATCCTGGATTTCTGAGGCCTAAATATCTAACTCCAATTATAACATTTGTCATTGGGAAAATGCTGTAGTCCATTATTAAGGAAGCAGTAGTGGGACATTTGGAAAAGCATAATTCAAACAAGCAGAGTCGGCATGGTTTTATGAAAGGGAAATTATGTTTGACAAATTTGCTGAAGTTCTTTGAGGATGTAACGAGCAGGGTGGTTAAGAGGGAACCAATGGATGTGGTGTATTTAGATTTCCAGAAGGCATTCGATAAGGTGCCACATAAAAGGTTACAAGATAAAAGTTCACAGAGTTGGGGGTAATATATATTAGCCTGGATAGAGGATTGGCTAACTAACAAAAAACAGAAAGTCGGGATAAATGGGTCATTTTCCTGTTGGCAAACAGTGACTAGTGGGGTGCTGCAGGGGTCGGTGCTGGGTCCTCAACTATTTACAATCTATATTAATGACTTGGATGAAGGGACCGAGTGTAATGTAGCCAAGTTTGCTGATGATACAAAGATGGATGGGAAAGCAAATTGTGAGGAGGACACAAAAAATCTGCAAATAGACAGGTTAAATGAGTGGGCAAAAATTTGGCAGATGGAGTATAATGTGGGAAAATGTGAGGTTATCCACTTTGGCAGAAAAAATAGAAAAGCAAATTATAATTTAAGTGGAGAAAAATTGCAAAGTGCTGCATTACAGAGAGACCTGGGTCTCCTTGTGCATGAAACACAAAAAGTTAGTATGCAGGTACAGCAAGTAATCAGGAAGGCAAGTGGAATGTTGGCCTTTATTGCAAGGGGGATAGAGTATAAAAGCAGAGAAGTCCTGGTACAACTGTACAGAGTATTGGTGAGGCCACACCTAGGGTACTGCGTACAGTTTGGGTCTCCATATTTAAGGAAGGATTTACTTACATTGGAGGCTGTTCAGAGAAGGTTCACTAGGTTGATTCCGGATATGAGGGGGTTGACTTATGAAGATAGGTTGAGTAGGTTGGGCCTCTACATATTGGAATTTAGAAGAATGAGCAGTGATCTTATTGAAACTTATAAGATAACGAAGGGGCTCGACAAGGTGGATGCAGAGAGGATATTTCCACTCATAGGGGAGACTAAAACTAGGGGACATAGTCTCAGAATAAGGGGCCGTCCATTTAAAACTGAGATGAGGAGAAATTTCTTCTCTCAGAGGGTTGTATATCTATAGAATTCTCTGCCCCAGAGAGCTGTGGAGGCTGAGTCATTGAAAATATTTAAGGCAGAGATGGACAGATATTTGAGCGATAAGAGGACAAAGGGTTATGGGGAGTGGGCAGGGAAGTGGAGCTGAGTCCATGATCAGATCAGCCATGATCTTATTAAATAGCGGAGCAGGCTCGAGGGGCCAGGTGGCCTACTCCTGCTCATATTTATTATGTTCTTATGTTCTTATTTGCATAATATTTTGTTATGTTCTTAGCTTTAAAACTGGTAAAGGAAAAAAATCAAATACACAGTTAAAGGTATATATATTTAAAATTAAGGCCACTTGTTTATGGTATCTACAGAATGATGGAGAGAGTTGTGGAATTCAATGTGTAAAGCATCGTAGAATACCATTTGTATGAATTTGACTTATTCAGTCACTGTAAACAGTGGCCCTGACTGATGCTCTACCTTGGAATAAACACCTCTATTGTCACAGAGTAACATAACCTTCACTCACTATGAAGAACACCACAGCAGATCTGTTGGTAATATATCAATTCTTGAAACTCTCTATTGTCGTGAATTGGTAACTTACTATCGAGACTGGGAACACTTGGGTAATGCTTCATTTAGTAGCATGTAATCGTTGAATCTTACCTGCACAGAAGGTCATTTGGCCCATCATGCTTATCCCGGTTACCCAATTAGTCCCAATGTCCCAGTCTTTTCCCACAGTCCTGCAAATCTTTTCTTTTCAAGTACATATTCAATTACATTTTGAATGTTACTGTTGAACCTTCTTCCACCACTCTTCTTTATATTGGTTTTATCAGGTGACAAGTCGTCTTACTCTTACTCAATAAGTGACTCTGACAAGAAAGTCTGCTCTTCATACTTATTTTAGTGATGGCTGTGTAACTTCTCTCAGCCTGTTATAACAATCCCAGCTGTGTTTAGATTTAAAACAGGACTTGCGGGTCAGCTGCTTGTTCGAGAAAGCAACTGATTTTCATTTCTATCGATTCTATATCGGGTGGCAGATTCTCATCCCCAGTTTTATGCCTGGCTACGGGAGAGCCACTGACCCAACAGCAGAGGTTCCTGGCTTCGACCTCCCTCGAAGATAGTGGACAGCGCTCAACCCAATCCGTACAGGCACGGACGATGTGGCTGCAAGTGGAAGATGAGGGATGACCCAAAGTGCGACACATCAACCTGCCCACTAAGATCTGTTGCGGGAGGCATCTCATTTCTCCACTCGGCATCTCAGGAGGCCATCGAATGGAGGGCCATTATAAGCTTTTTGAGGCAAATAGCATAGATGCATTCAAGGGGAAGCTGGATAAGCTTGAGGGAGAAAGGACTAGCTGGGGTTAATGAAGAGCGGTGGGAGGAGGCTCATCTGGAGCGTAAACACCGGCATAGACCTGTTGGGCTGAATGACCTGTTTCTGTGCTGTAAATACTTTAGGGGAGAAATTCGGTCGTGCCTCTGTTGCAGCGTTAACTCAGGCAGAGCGGTACTTTTAGTGCCTTGAAAAAGGCGCCTCCTGCCCAGAAATTCATCAAAATTGGTCGAAGAGCTGACAGGGGCGATAAATCAGCCGTTGCACACCAGAGCTGGGGGTGAGCAGGTGGGGGGCGAGGGGGAGGGGGCGCGATAATGAAGTCGGTACATTTTGCAGAACCACTGCATATGCGCGGAACTCCGAATCAGATTCCGTGAAAAGCCGAGTTTAAAAGGTGCAGCATTATAATGCATCCATTAAAGTTTTCAAAATCACTTGTTTTCAACCTGCACTGTTATGTCCGTTGGCCGCTGCAAACTCGGAGGCTCACGCACCGTGCTCTGTGTAAACGTTGCACTGACTGACCTCCGACGGAAGTGCTTCCTCATCCCTTTAAGTAGCTACTAGTTAACAACTCTGCAAGCCTGTGCCGACTGCTTTTCCAGACGTTGTTATTGAAGGGCGCTCAATGAGCCGCACGCACCAAATTTACCGACCGGGGTGCAAACACGGGCGATGTACCAGGAATACATCAGGATCGGAGTGATCGTCAGTAGCCAGGCGCTAATGGTTTGCCCCCGGTGAGCCTTTAATGAATTTTCCGTCGGAGCGCTAAATACTGCGCGCCCGGTCGCTAATCTGTAACGCTTGTATTAACGCCCCCTCTGGCCGCTAACTGAGGCTATAGGCAACCGAAAATCCAGCCCTTTGTATATAAGTGATATAACCTGCTCCTTTATAAAACATCATATTTGACCTACTTATGTGACCCAGCCATCTGCTAGGATTATATTATACGTTGCCCATAACTACAAAGCAAATCTGTCATGGTTTTCTGATTGGTTGTTGGGAAATGTGAAGCAAACTAAACAATTTTTTTTCCTGTTTCTGAATGCCCATTTCTCACAATTCTTTCCAAATCCCAGGTCTGCTCGCCATCTCTGTGGAGTTGCCAACCCTCCAGGATTGGCCTGGAGCCGTCAGGAAGTGAAGATTAATCTCCAAGACAGTACTGCGAGCATCCGGGGGGGAAATCATAGGTTTCATTTTAGTTTTCTTTGAACGCTTCTGTTTATTAGTTATAATAATATTGACGATGGCAAAAGGGGGCTGCTTGGATGTCAAATCAAACAGGTACTGAAGAGTCTGTTTGCTTCCCATTAGGTGTGGGAAGATGGTGCGCCCTTGGGCCACCAATGGTAGGAGTGTGGGGGCGGGGCTGTTGGAAGCAGGAGTACATGTGATGAAACCTCCAGCAATACATTCGACCAGAATTGGCAACCTTACAACTCCTGGGTTCCCTTTTCCATGTACAACATACACTGAACTTAAACTGTATCCTCCCACTCTCACAGCAAGCCACAGGAGATCTTGTGGTTACTTGAAAGGAGTGGCCCCCACATCAGAGCTTGATGAAATGCATCAATTTATACCATTATTGTAAGGAAATGTTAGAAATTGCACAGTATAAAAGCGGACCTCTTCCTGTGGCTGATTAAAAAAATCTTTTTTAATGTTTAACCTTAAAATGATACAATTGAGTGTAGGGCTATAAATAGAAAAACAATGCATGTTTTATGGCACAGTACAATAGAGCCTGAATATCTCTCAGAGGGAAGGGGTGGTTGGAATTGGGTCAGATCCCAAATTATCAGAAGCCCAAGAGGACATACATCATTTTGTTTTTCTTTTTGGCTGATTTGTAGGGACCTTATTCAGGTGCCAGAACTGTTGGGAGTGGCTCTGGCTCCGCCTGGCGGTGGCTTTGCTGTGTCGCTCACACACACAAACACACAGACACACAGAGCCGGGGCGAGGCGAGAGCCTGCAGACAGCGATCAATAGCAGCTGGAGGAAGGCGCAGCCTATAGTCAGGTCTGAGCACACTCGCACAGGGCTGCTATTGTATGGACACGGGAGCAAATCACGTCCCTACAAGACTCGAGCAGAAGAAGCTAGAGAGCAAAAGAGTGCTGGCTTTTATTTTATTTTTTAACTGATAGATTATAATACTCTTTTAAAAGAAGGAAGACAAAAAAACCGCGATGATGTCGGGATATCAGGGTAAAAAAAACATTCCCCGGATAACGGTATGTATCTAAGCCTATTTTTTGTGTGTTGCATCTTCTAATCGTGCAGTTGTCCCCTCCTTGGATTCTTTTGCGCTTGGGACTAGATTGCAAATAGTCGGAGATTTCTACTTAATGCATGGTGTTGCTGGCTTCCAGTCTCCAGTGCACTGTGCTGCACATAATACACGTCTGGAGTGGGGCTTTTTGTGCGTGCCTGGGAAACAGCACCGTTGCAAGAAAGCAATGTGTGAAAGAAAGAGATCTGCCTGGAATTTTAATCGAGTTTATTTATCCCAAGGGGAATCGATATTTGTTTTTTTCCCCTTTTTTATTATTTAATTGCAACTTTTAAAACGTGACTTAAGTTGTTGAGAAGAGGCTTTTTACAGGTTCATGGAGAGGCAGCGACTGGGAATTATCCTTCCTATTCTTTACAAACGCGACGTAGTCTGTTGAAGTGAACGATCAAGAGGCTGAAATTTAGAATTTTTAAAGCAGTTTTTGGTTTATGTGCAGTTTTTTTTAAAAATCCTTCAGTATGATTCATTTTATTTGTGTGCGTGTGCCTATATATACATATACATAAATGTTTTATTTAAACATGCGGAGAGGGACCAGTTGGGAAACAAGCGAGGAGACACCACCCAGTTAGTCCTTTATGGCAGTCTGTCCGCTGCATCACTGAAGCTGCATTTACACTGAAACAGACACATACCCGAGCGTGGTTTGGGGGCTGATTTGAGGATTGGCTGGCGGCTAAACTTCAGTCACCGCTGGACTGTGTCCCCTTTTGCTTCTTGCTGGACCAGTCTTGTGTGGGGCTGTTGTCTTTGTCGAATTGTAGTATATTGGGGAGGCGGGGGAGGCATTCTGTCACGGGTTAAACAAAAGAAATTAACCCAGTGCCTGAAAGGAACTGGCAGCAGGTTTGCGTCTCTGGAAAGGAAATTGACCAATATCCTGATCAATACATTATTTTTTAAAGCACAAAAATAAGAATTCGAAATCTTAATTTTAAATAATTTGCAGTATTCCAGAGGCTTAGTGTAAAGCAATTAAAATTGTCGATACATTTTGACTGTTCAATGCACCTTTGTTATATGCTTTGGGGTGGAGTCAAGGAATGGGTGGGGAAGAGGCGGTAAAGTCCCCTGTTACTACAGTGTGGCAGCTCTCTCTCTTTATGAATGGATTCTGGGTCCCATTTTGCTAAATGATACTGATTCCTGTAATGTGTACTACAATCCCTCTGCAAATTGTAAAGGTAAATGAGTGAAATTATATTTCTAATTTAATAAAACAAAAGGGATTATTTTTTAATTAAAGAAAAGTTGGCATGGTTTTTGATTTGTGCTGGGTATGTACCTTCCATTTGATTTACAAGAATTGAGATCTGCTGCTATGCGACACACATACTGAATCTTGAGTATTATGGGTGCTACTCTATCTACAGTGAGTCTTTGTTCCTCTCTCCCTGCCCCCCCCCTCCAAAAAGTTACCACCCTTGCATCACTCCATTGTGCTTTATTTTCTGCCATCTTGAGTCTGACTTTGACACTGAGGCTGCTTAGTCTTTCGGCTTCTGACCTGGGTCGGAAGGGCAAGGCAAGGCCTAGGGTAGGGGATGGGGTTGTGGCTTCAGTTCTGATACTAGCCTTTGGTGCTGAGGAAGATTCAGTGGAAATCTTCATTAATGACTCCACATCATCAGAGATGGAATGAGAATTGCTTTTTTAAAGCAGTGACTTATGATGATCGGGATTGCTCTGTCTGATGGTGATAGCAGGTTCAATATTCATTTTCAAAAGGGAATTGGATATTTACTTGAAAAGGAAAAGTTTGAAAGGTTATGGGGATTGAGCAGAGAAGTGGGACCAATTGGATAGCTCTTTCAAAGGGTTGGTGCAGACATGATGGGCTGAATGGCAGTCTCCTGTGCTGTAAGGTTTTGAAAAGAGACAAAAGCACATTGGGGGTTCATGAGTTGGGCGAATGGGACATTAAGGGGCTGCCTTTGAAAAACCGGGCAGATCATTTCAAAACTTAAACATTCTGGTGCAGAAGTGGCAACATGTCACCTTTCTGTCCGAGCTGATTTTAGTATCTTACTGGGACTGAGAAAAGGGATGATGAAATAACTATACAAGTGTTCTCTTTCATTGAATTGGCAGCTCGCTCTAAGTTTGAGCATTGAAGTGTCAGAGTTCTTGTTCAAAACCACTTGCCTTAAGCACATTTGTTCCATTCTCCACCTACGTAAAATGCTATGTGGAAACGGGACCTCCTGAGTTTGCCCTCATTGGGAAAAATAAGATGGAGGGGCTGGTGGGGGAAGGGTATGGTGATAGTGCTGTGCTCTTAAATCAGTCTCTCTTGCCAGAGCCACTCTGCTAGGATTGGGAATAATAACTCAAATTCTCTAATAGACAAGATGTCTGAATCCATGGAGAAGGTCAATAGTGACTTGAGAGGCTCTATGATGATGTAGTGTCAAATAGAAGGCTGGGTAGGTAGCTCATTGAGAATATATGTACACTGCATTAGTACTGGGAAGGGACAGGAGAAAGCGAAGTGTGGACCAGTGTCTACAAAATAAACTTGAGGATTCTGCCAAGCATTTTCCACAGTACTGCACTTGTATTAATATTATTTGTCATTGATGATATAGACCTTGAAAGGAATTTGATTTCAGCTAATGTCCTTGGAATTATTACTATTCTATTAAAGTTGGGAAGCTGGGAGCAGAACCTACATTTACCACAAGGGGAGTGGAATTCCTGTTTTTAATTTTAGCTGAGAGGTTGAGAATATAATGTGGTGGTATTGCATTTTACTTGTGTCTGCCTTTGAGAGATTGATTGCTCAGATTAGTCAACAATTCCATTATCGTTGGATCATGTGACAACCAGGATGGCAAAGGGCAAACCAAATGGACCTTGGTCTTTTATCCTCTAACAATTCTTATGTCTTTTGTTCAAATTAATGAAGGCTGGAATTTGAACTTCTCGGTGTCACTAGTCCGCTTTGCAAATAGTGTATTCTGGAAGCTGTAATGTGGTGATCAGGACTAGGTTATGTAATTGCAGATGTGTTGCATAAGAAATGCCTTGGATGCAATGCTATCACTCATTAGGTTGAACTTCTGATGCCTCTCAGTGAGTCAGCACGTTAAGGGAATATGATGAACAAGGTCATCTTGCAAAGGAGAAGCTTCTGCAGCTTTTATTCAGAACACAGTTCCACATAGAAAATTTGATAGAATTTATTCTTTCTCCAGTTACTCATGCTTAGGATGATGATATTTTATTTACTGCCTCTCTATAGTATGAAGTGGCTGCAACCAATGGTTCCTTCTTAACAATTTAACTTTAATATTTAGGACAGCAAAGCAAAATTCTACAAGGTGTTTGTAAAAGTAAATAGCAAATATTGACTACAATAATGCTACCATTCCATAAAAGATTATAGGAATTAATGGAGTTGATTTGTTTGGGTTCAACGTTTTAATACTTCACTTAGATTATACACACAAATTAGGGGATCAAAAAAGAATTAAAAATTTTATGCTACTAAGGGAACATGAATCAACTATTTGTTCTTGTCAGGTGGGGAAATGGCATGTTGATCCAGGGCCAGAGTCAGGTGAGGCCCTGAGGCACTTTTCCAAGGACAGGTCTGGCATTGCGGCACTAGGGTTCGGCCACTAGAGGCCTCCTGGAAGTAATTTGGGTACAGGGTACCAGGGATCCCTCTAGTGGCAGAGATCTGGCACTGCATCATTGTAGTTTGCTCCACAGGTCCTTCAGCCAATCTACCCTCATTTTCGATACCTTGTCTCACTTCTCCCTACCCCACAAGAATGACAAACATCAGTCCTGGGGAATTCTATCTTGCTAACCATCTTCCTCTCAGCAGCCTGATGACTTGGTCAAGAGCTCTCAATATGTTGGAGTTCAATGGGTCAGTCTGGTGTGGCAAACCATAAGTGTTACTTGAGTGACAGAATAAAAATCCCACCACGTCTCAAGATGAATTAGCCAGAAGGCCAATTTGAGCACAGCAGTGAGCCGGGCTGGAGGAGGGTGCATAGAGTGGGCCGGGCTGGAGGAGGGTGCATAGAGTGGGCCGGGCTGGAGGAGGGTGCATAGAGTGGGCCGGGCTGGAGGAGGGTGCATAGAGTGGGCCGGGCTGGAGGAGGGTGCATAGAGTGGGCCGGGCTGGAGGAGGGTGCATAGAGTGGGCCGGGCTGGAGGAGGGTGCATAGAGTGGGCCGGGCTGGAGGAGGGTGCATAGAGTGGGCCGGGCTGGAGGAGGGTACAGAGGTAGGATGGAAGGAGATGGGTGCAGAGGTCGACTATCTCTGTAGCAGTCACATCTGAACAGGCTGCCCAAATTCAACCAATTTCGAAATTCTCATTTACTAGTCAGTCCACCCAACCTCTGAACTCTCCTCCAGCCCTACATCCCATCTCACTCCACGTTACCTCTGTACCTGCCACCAGCCTGATGACATCCCAGCTCACAGCTTCTGCTTTTCCGATTCTGTGTTTCATCCTCTTCCTACTTCCCCCCCCCCCCCCCCCCCGGCATCATTCCATTCTACCATCTGTGAAAGATTTATTAATCGTCACACCTCAGCCCTCTGCAATTTTATTCCTAAGCACCTCTGCATTGTTATATTCTCTTTCCCCATCTTCAAAAGCCTTCTCAAGCCTATCCCATCAACAAAGTCTTATCCAGTTTCTTGGTCAGTGACTGTTTACACACTTTTTCTGAAGTACCTTGGGATATTTTGCTATGTTAAAGTTGTTAAGATCTTTCACTAAATCTGGTAAATTTAGGAAATATGGATGACTTAAATCATGTGTTTTTAGTAGAAATGGAAATTAAAGCTTTTTTGAAGTTATCTGAGTATCTTTTTTCCATATTTTCCATATCCTTCCTGTCTTATTCTAAAAGAGGACTCCATGATTAGAGCATGGGTTTATGGGTACTGGGTGGACACCTTCCTGTACCTCAGCCCCCCCACCCTCTTCCCCCACCCCAGCTACCTCAACCCAATGTTTGCATACATGTACATTCCAGCAGGAGTCTCTAAATAGTAATCAGGAGTGGGAACCCTGCCCGGATTTTATTTCCCCCTCCCCACATCAGTGGTGCTGAGGCCAGTTGTAGTATCCCTGCTGTCGCTTCAGCTAACATGGCTACTGCAGCAAAGTCTAGGAATTGAATCTGGGACCTTTTGGTTTGCATGCCTTTTCCAACTCTTTTGCGTGCACCCCCTCCCCCTGCCCCCCCCCCCCCATCTATTCTGATTCATCCTTGCCTGAAAGTACTGACTCATATAGGGCTACAGTTCAGAGGGCATCAGTTGACCTCGAGTACCTCACACAAGTGCTCATTCTGTAAATGTGAGCCCGCACAATGATTCTTGGCTGGCTATTCTACCTCGGGGCTGGGGGGTCTAAAGGCATACTAGGTGCCAGCCTTGCTAAACTTCCAGGCGTGTCACTGGATAAAGCACACATGGTGTAATCCCGAACCAGAATTCACAGGTAGATCCCAAATGCCAAATATGTGTTTGGTTAGGTGACCACCAGCATTGGTGGTGTAACTCTTGTCATTTGAAGAAGAAAATCAGGCGGGGTGTAAAATGGGATGCTGAATTACTATTGCCTGTTTTGTGCCATAACCCAAGACCAGTTTCACCCCCCAAGAACTACAGCTGGTTTTCATTTTCTCCTCCCACCCACATCCCTAGCTCAGGGCCACTGAAGACCATTGTAACACCACCAACATTATCCCTTTTGAGGTTAGTTAACCCAACACAGACCAGATATAGGATTTGGGATCTACCTGGAATTATGACTTGAGATTACATCCAGTTAGGGGTTACATAGAATATACAGTGCAGAATCAGGCCATTCAGCCCAACCAGTCCATGCCTGCTTTGATGCTCCGCTCGAGCCTCCTCCCGTCTTTCCTTTTCACAACTTTATCAGCATAACACTCTATTCCCTTCTCCCTCATATGCTTATCTAGCCTCCCCTAAATGCATTTGTCTCAACCACTCCCTGTGGTAGCAAGTTCCACATTCTCACCACGCTCTGGGTAAAGAAGTTTCTTCTAAATTCCCTATTTGATTTCTTGCTGACTATCTTATATTGATAGCCTCTAGTTTTGCTCTTTCCCACGAGTGACAACGCACTGTTTCTACTCCATCAATACTTTCATAATTTTAAAGACCTCTATTTGGTCACCCCTTAGCCTTTTGTCAAGAGCAAAGAGACCCAGCCTGTTTCTTCTTTGCTGATCGCATTCCGGTTACCATCCTTATAAATTTTTGTGCACCCTCTCTAGCGTCTCTATACTCTTTTTATAATATGGCGACAAGAATTGTTCACAGTACTCCAAGTGTGGTTTAACCAAGGTTCAAGACAGGTTTAGCATAACCAGGTTAGTGGAATCACTAACCAGAGGAATCTAGGTTTTGGTAAGTATAAGGAATGAAGTCTCTTTAACCTAGTGAACATTGTATGGATTCAAGACGCTCATTGCAATGGACTAACACGGGGGAATTGTTTGGCAACATGACCATGGTACAGAATCGGGGTAGGATTATTATTGATTTTTACAGTTTTTTTCCTTGTTTACCCTGATCTTTGCTGTTTCACCAAATACTTGGTGAGAACACTTGGGAAGGAGCGAGTTTGAGGAAATGTCCCAAAATCAATCTGTCAATGATGCACATACCCTGGGGTATAAATTCATTTTGCGCTATTGCCCGTTTTGCTCTGCTGCCCAAGGTTAATTTATGCGCCCTTGATTCCCAGCATACAGAGCTCACAAACTGCAGGAGGAGTATCGGTTTATGTAAACACCTGAGGTGGCTGGACAGTACATGGGCTTCCTCTTTGGAGCTGTGTAAGTAAGATTAGGACAAAAGTTAATGGAAGGAAATCAAGATGAATGGCATGTTACTGAAAAATATGAGGGAGGAACACCATTAAGCCCATCCTACCATTTCCATCCAGATAGAGTATTCCATCTCCGCATTCTGCTATTTCATAAAGGATTCCAGGATTTTTGCCTCCACTACCCTACCCAGCATCCATTCTATGTGTGATTGCTTGTTGATCTGTTCATATCATTCTTTGTAAGTTGAGTTTAAATTCCCAACAAGAGGGTCTTGCTGACCTTCCAGAGGAATTGCCATCCTTTCTAACAGTGTTGCGATCATTACATTGACAGTGAATGTCTTGGCATCTGGGTTTATTTTGCGTGCAATGTAAAAATTGGCTTGGGCTCCAAATTTCCATATGGTAAGACTGATGTAAAACGGATTGCTTTAGGCTAGTTAGGATTGTCACAAAATTTAGTATTTTCAGCATATATAACAAGGGCGTGCATAAGGACTGAATTAGCTCAGTAACGATCATCTAATTGAGGCTTCCAAAGTTGGTGAGTAAATTGCCTGACTCAATTTGAATCTTTAATTATTGTTTGCATCTGGTTTTTCCAGTTTCATTTTAAACAGCCATCTCTGTCAGACTGCGTCTCTACTTCAGTAACATATTGCTTTGTGTAGGACATAAAACACAATTCATCAGTGACTTCCCCTCATTATCACATCTGATTCCTCTCATGGGTGGGCAAGCTGCCCATTCATGGTTGGAAACACTGAAGTGTTGCCTCAGTGACAAGTCTCCTGTTTTTATATTTAAGCTGCGGTCCTTCCAAAAAAATATGAATGCCGACAGGCTTGGGTGGAACTGCAGTGGGGCAGGGCAAGATCTTGCTACAGAGGGGTTTATGATTTAATGTCGTTTGATATACGGGTCTCAAGGCTGTGGCCCTGGCAACCTGGGCCTCACAGCCTAATTTGCATTGATATATTTTATTTGCTGGTTTGGTCTGTTTGAAATTTTCTTCCCTGGAGGCATGGAAAGTTTTTTTTTAAACATAGTGGCCTCGCTGGTTGATGTATCCCAATCCCACCCAGATCTGTTGGTATCAACAACTTGAGATACCTGGAAATTAATGGAACCTCGATTTTGTGTGTGGCCTTCCAGTCTCCACATACCTGCGTGACCCACAAAGACACAAAAGTTTGAGCATCCCTGATTGAAGTGCATCTTGAATGTGTGGAATTCAGTGCGAGAGGGAAGAGGCCTTGGCTTTGGGAGGATGGGGCAATGGAACATGCAGCAACACTCCTTTTCTGTATGCTCCGCAGTGTTGCTCATTAAACTATTGTCTCGAATGTATTCGATCAGTTTTACAGCAGCCTTGTAAGCAATTCTTGTATGGTACCGGATTCCTTTCCAAAAGAGTCCACAGTAAATTGAACAGGAGTTTACTGGTGGAGAAACAGTGACCCACAGCCCATTGCTCAGGTTTTGCAATGTGGGGTGCATGCCTGTTGTGATGCCCAGTTTCAATCGGGCAAATGCATTCAGTGATAGCTGTTGGCAGGAATATTCATGTTTTGGTTTGCTGTGTGATTTAACTGACCGAGCCCTGAAAATGTGGGTCAAAAGGAGAGTAGCCCCTGCAGTCAGGGTCCCTTCTGCCCTGGTGATGCAGATCTTGGGCAGCAGTGAGATTAGATGGCAGCTGTAAGCTATTCTTGCACAGCATCGTGGGAGGTGCAGTTGACATGTGCAAGGTAACGTGCTGCCCGGGACAGCTCGTGTTTGAAGCCAACTTTGCATCAGCACCAAAACTCTTGTCGCACACTTAGGCCAGGGCGTGTAAACGTTATCCGCGTTGGGAACTGAGACGAAAGACTGTATTGAAAGCGTGCCGACTGTTAGCTCTCACAGGGCTGCATAACTGAATTGAGCAGCAACAACCTGTATTTATATAGTGCCTTTAATGTAGGAAAAGCTCCATAGGTGCTCCGCAGGACCGGAATCAAACAAAGACTGACACCGAGCCAAATGAGGAGGTATTCAGAGGGGTGACTAAAAGCTTGTTCAAACAGGTGGATTTTAAGGAGGAGCGAGAGGCGGGGAGCTTTGGGAAAGGAATTCCAGAACTTCGGACCTAGATGGCTGAAGGCACGGCTGCCATGCTGGAGCTAAGAGAGAGGGCGGTGTGTAGGAGACCTGGGTTGCAGGACTACTGAATTCTTGCGAGGTTTGTAGATTGGAGGAGGTTATAGAGATGGGGAGTGGCGAGGCCACAGACGGATTGGAACGTGACAATGAGAAATTTGAATTTGAGGCGTTGGTGGACTGGGAGCCAATGTAGATCAACGGGGATGGTATGGTGAGGTATAAATGGAAAGTTCTTCAGTCACTAAGTTAAAGATTGATTAGGTATATTAGTAAATCTCAATAACCAATGTTACTTCCAAAATCCTGGGATTTTTAGGCAGCAAACCCAAGGTCATTAAAATGGATAAGGCTCGGGATTGCAAATCTTAACTATCTCTGTATAGCAGCAATCCTGAGAGCAGCCTTCGAGAAAGGCAGTAGTTGGGATTGGGGCTCTGGGCGAAATACTAGAGCAGCATATGGCATTCATTGTGAACTCCACAAGAAGCTCTCTGCCCTGTTTTTCCAACAATGAATGTTTCGGGAATCTGTATCTGTGTTTGAAGGGGGGAGGGGAGCGGAGGAACAGGAGCAGCTATTCAATGTGTGCAGCTGTACCCGTGTTCTAATTAACTCAATTAAGCTCTAGTGGGAGACTTCAAGTCTATAAACCTCCATCAGTAAGGGCCAATCAATGTCAGCCCCCAAATCACCAAAAGCATTAAAAGCTGATTACTGGCTAAAGCCCAACAGGAGAAGCAAATGAAAGAAAATGGAGCTTTTTTTTAGGATCTTCAACTTACTTGTAATCAAGTTAAATGGTTAATGTTTTACCAAGGATTTTTTTCAGACAAAGCTTTAACTATTGCTGATTCTTCCCTTTCTGCATGCACTGTGTAACTACTGTGGTTCTGAAGGGCCTGATACATTCAACCCAGTGCAAGGGGTTTACCGCTACCTCCTGCATTTCCTTCATCTGTTTTTCTTTCGACAGCGAACCTAATTGGGGTGTCCCAGCTGCATCCTATAAAGGAAGAGTATTTGATAAACCTTGAAATGTTTTAATGACTAACTCTCCTGGAGTCTGGGCTAAAATCAGTGAAGGGTTTAAAACTCTGACTTTCCTCTCCCTTTGTGCGGCTGTTTGATATACTCTGATCTCTTGGTATATTGCAGAGTTTTTATGGCTAGTTCACTAATAGTGAATCATAGAACAGACCCTTTATATTCATGCTTCTCAACCTCTGTCTTGTAAAAGGGGTCTGCTGTATTCTGAAAAGAGAAGTGTTCTTTGTACTGTTCCCTTGCTTTTAAAATTCTTTTTACAATATCTAGCATTATACTGCGATGGAAAGCCAGGTCTGTGTGTCACAAGAGTAAAGGCCAAGTATTTTCCTGTATTTAAACAGCTAATGGAAAACAGCAAAGTTTTGGATATCTTTTGCAATCACCTTCCCATGTACTAGGACGTAGAGGTTTTATTACGATAATATGGCTGTCAGTTCAAACCAATTAGGAGCGCCTTTCTGGCCTGTCTCTTGTCTTTTTGGGTGGGAGTGTTTAGGGAGGGTGGAGCGGGAATCAGTAGGCTTTAAGGCTTTACAGCTTAACTATCACCAAATGTTAACACAAGCATGCAAACACACACACAGACACTCGCACACAGACATGCGCGCTCACCGACAGTCAAACAGAGAGACAGAACCAGACGAGACACAGCCACGTACATGGGCGCGCACCCAGACAGACGCGCGCGTGCGCACACAACGAGAGACAGCCAGATGCGTGCGCACAGACACACACGCACAGAGACAGCCAGACACGCGTGCATACTCACACCGAGACAGCCCCACACGCACACGCACAGATACACGCACAGATACACACACACACACACACACACACACACGAGACAGAGCCAGACGCGTGTACATACATCGAACCAGACGCACACGCACCTAGACAGAGCCTGCACACACATGCTGCCACATAGCCCCACGCCCGCAGCTGCAGAGAGACGCACGCGTGTACACCGAGACACAGCCGCGCGCGTGTACACCGCCAGATGAGTGCGTGCATACAGATGCACACACTCACCTAGACAGAGCCTGACATGTGCACACGCGCACGCACTGAGACAGAGCCCTGCACACTCGCGCACACGCACCAAGACAGAGCCCGACACACACACGGAGCTAGCGCGCACGCACCGAGACAGAGCCCGACACGCGCGTATGCACGTGCACCGAGACAGAGCCCCACACGCACGCCGACACGCAACCCCACGCCCGCAGCTGCAGAGAGACGCACGCGCGCACCGAGACACAGCTGCGTGCGCACACAGACAAACACGCACTGAGACAGAGCCAGACACGTGCACGCACACAGATACACACACACACACACACACACACACACACACACACACACACACACGCACCGAGACAGAGCCAGACACGTGCACGCATACAGATACATACACACTCACCAAGACAGAGCCAGACACGCGCGCACATACACAGACAGACACATGTAATGAAACAGATCCACACAAGCGCGCGCGCACACACACAGAGCCAGGCGCGCACACAAGCGCGCGCACGCACACACATCCTGTCCCAAATTACCCTTACTGTTTATTAGAATAGCTCCTGTCAAAATGAGGACTGGAGTTTGTAGCTTGGCAGCACAAACACTGCATCCATTGTGATAGGGCACCTCTCTGCGTGGATGATGCTGGAGTGCTAAACTACTGTGGCACTTTATTTTTCCTTCATATTTCCGACCCGTGCAACCTAATTCAAAGCAGCTTCTGTAGTATTCAAGTGCTGGCTGTTTTTAGACATTATGTCACTGAGTGACTCCCTGCATGCATTCCATTATTATCCACCCATTTTTAAAATTAGATTGCTCTATTATGTTGAAAACAAAAGCTTGGTTTGGTAGATTTGATATTAAGAGCCCCAGCAAACATTCAGTTTCCCGCCTAGTCGCATTCTATTAACTAGGTCTTGTGCTCAAGGAGGTTATGTCCCCACCCCCATTATATATCCTCATTAGAATTGTCTCCACGTTTCAGTGGAAGTGAACCACTTGCATCTTTCTATGCAAGAGTGTCTAGAATTTAAGAACTTGGCATCTGTTTGCAGAGTTCAGATGCCAGTGTTGTATACTTTTCACACCCACTCTTGTCAGCGAGGTCATGCCAGGGTTCCTTTAGATTAGATTCTTCCCTCTGGAGACAATGATGAACAGTGTTCTTTCCAGTGACTTTGAGAACAGTGCCACTTAACCCCAGCTTGATATCACCACAGCCCCCAACTTTCCGTTTGATGAGTCGAAGATGGTGATGAATATGGATCATCGTTTGATGACTAGAAGACAGTGATGAATAGAATTATGAAAACTGGTTGCATTGTCTAGGCTTGCATTGCCTCTAGTATAGAAGGTTAAAGATTGATCTAATTGAAGGGTTTAAGATGATTAAAGGATTTGACAGGGTGGATAGAGAGAAACTATTTCCTCTAGTGGGGGAGCCCAAAACTGGAGGCGTAATCTCAAAATTTGAACTATGCCGTTTAGTTGCGATGTCTCTACACGCAAACGGTAGTGGAAATCTGGAACGTCTATCCCCAAAATCTGTTGAGGCTAGGCCAATTGAAAATTTCAAAATTGAGATGGATAGATTTTTTTTGTTAGACAAGGGTATTGAGAGTTACAGAACCAAGGCAGGTCGATGGAGTTAAGATAAACATCAGCCATGATCTACTTTAAAAGATAGACATGCTCGAGGGGCTGAATGGCCTATTCCTGTACAAAAGCAACTTGTATTTATATAGCGCCTTTAACGTAGTGAAATGTTCCAAGGAGCTTCACAGGAGTATTATGACACTGAGCTGCATAAGGAAAAATTAGGGTACGTGACCAAAAGCTTGGTCAAAGAGGTAGGTTTCAAGGAGCATCTTGAAGGAGGAAAGAGAAGTAGAGAGGCAGAGCGCTTTAGGCAGAGAATTCCAGAGCTTGGTGCCCAGGCAACAGAAGGCACGGCCACCAATGGTTGAGCGATTATAATCAGGGATGCTCGAGGGCAGAATTAGAGGAGCGCTGACATCTCTGGGATTGTGCGGCTGGAGGAGATTACAGCGATGGGGAGGGCGAGGCCATACAGGGATTCGACAATAAGGATGAGAATTTTGAAATCGAGGAGTTGCTTAATGGGGAGCCAATGTATGTCAGCGAGCACAGGGGTGACGGGTGAGTGGGACTTGGTGCGAATTAGGACACAGGCAGCTGAATTTTGGATCATCTCTAGCTTATATAGGGTAGAATGTGGGAGGCCAGCCAGAAGTGCGTTGGAATAGTAAAGTCTAGAGGTAACAAAGGCATGGATGAGGGCTTCAGCACCAAATGAGCTGAGGCAAGAGCAGAGATGGGCGATGTTACGGAGGTGGAAATAGGCGGTCTTAGTTATAAGAATATAAGAAATAGGAACAGGAGTAGGCCATACAGTCCCTCGTGCCTGCTCCGCCATTCAATATCATGGCTGATCTGATCATGGACTCCGCTCCACTTCCCCGCCCGCTCCCCATAACCCTTTATCCCCTTATCGTTTAAGAAGCTGTCTATTCTGTCTTAAATTTGTTCAGTGTCCCAGCTTTCACAACTCTGAGGCAGCGAATTCCACAGATTTACAACCCTCTGAGAGAAGAAATTTCTCCTCATCTCTGTTTTAAATGGGCGGCCCCGTATTCTAAGATTATGCCCTCTAGTTCTAGTCTCACCCATCAGTGGAAACATCCTCTCTGCATCCACCTTGTCAAGCCCCCTCATAATCTTATACGTTTCGATAAGATCACCTCTCATTCTTCTGAATTCCAATGAGTAGAGGCCCAACCTACTCAACCTTTCCTCATAAGTCAGCCCCCTCATCCCTGGAATCAACCTAGTGAACCTTCTTTGAACTGCCTCCAAAGCAAGTATATCCTTTCGTAAATATGGAAACCAAAACTGCACGCAGTATTCCAGGTGTGGCCTCACCAATACCTTGTATAGCTGTAGCAAGACTTCCCTGCTTTTATACTCCATCCCCTTTGCAATAAAGGCCAAGATACCATTGGCCTTCCTGATCACTTGCTGTACCTGCATACTATTCTTTTGTGTTTCATGCACAAGTATCCCCAGATCCCGCGGTACTGTGGCACTTTGCAATCTTTCTCCATTTAAATAATAACTTCCTCATTTATTTTTTTCCTGCCAAAGTGCATGACCTCACACTTTCCAACATTATACTCCCATCTGTCAAATTTTTGCCCACTCAGTTAGCCTATCTATGTCCTTTTGCAGATTTTGTGTGTCCTTCTCACACATTGCTTTTCCTCCCATCTTTGTATTGTCAGCAAACTTGGCTACATTACACTCAGTCCCTTCTTCTAAGTCATTAATATAGATTGTAAATAGTTGGGGTCCCAGCACTGATCCCTGCGGCATCCCACTAGTTACTGGTTGCCAACCAGAGAATGAACCATTTATCCCGACTCTGTTTTCTGTTAGTTAGCCAATCCTCTATCCATGCTAATATATTACCCCCAACTCCATGAACTTTTCTCTTGGGCAATAACCTTTTATGTGGCACCTTGTCAAATGCCTTCTGGAAGTCCAAATACACCACATCCACTGGTTCCCCTTTATCCACTCTGTTCGTTACATCCTCAAAGGACTCCAGCAAATTTGTCAAACATGACTTTCCATTCATAAATCCATGCTGACTCTGCCTGACTGAATTTTGCTTTTCCAAATGTCCTGCTACTGCTTCTTTAATAATGGACTCCAACATTTTCCCAACCACAGATGTTAGGCTAACTGGCCTATAGTTTCCTCCTTCTTAGTCTGCCTCCTTTTTTAAATAGGGGCGTTACATTTGCAGTTTTCCAATCTGCTGTGACCTCCCCAGAATCCAGGGAATTTTAGTAAATTATAACCAATACATCCACAATCCCTGCCGCTACTTCTCAAGACCCTTGGATGCAAGCTATCGGGTCCAGGGGATTTATCTTACTGAGTACCACCTCCTTAGTGATTGTGATTGTGTTAAGTTCCACCCCCCCCCCCCCCCCCCATAGCCCCTTGATTTTTCCACTGTCGAGGATATTTGGTTGAAATCTCATTTCAGGGTCAAATATGACACCAAGGTTGCAAACAGTCTGATTCAGCCTCAGACAGAAGTTGGGGAGAGGGATGGAGTCAGTGGCTCGGGAACGGAGTTTATGACGGGGACCAGAGACAGTGGCTTCAGTCTTCCCAATATTCAATTGAAGAAAATTTCTGCTGATCCAGAACTGGATGTCAGACAAGCAGTCTCACAATTTAGAGACTGTGGAAGAGGTCGAGAGAAGTGGTAGTGAGGTAGAGCTGGGTGTGGAAACAGACACTGTCTTTTTGGATGGTGTCAAGGGCAACATGTCGAGTACTGATCATATATGTGCTCAGCTTAACCGATGTGTGGGTAAATCTAGGTAAGTCATCGTTTCAATCCTCGGTCTGTGCTGAACTAGCTAGTGTCAGCCAGGGTGATATGGTTGCTACAGTTGGCTTGCATTTGAAGGACAGCCATGTGGATGAGGTGTTTGGACAATTCTGGGCTGGGGAGGCATTAATCGGTGAGTGAAGGGAAAAGTGAGCCAGGGTTTCTAATCCTGATTGCTGTCCAGTCAGTCCTGCTGGATCGTGTGCCTGTTGATGCTTGTTAGAAGTTAATCAAATTCAGTCTCCAGTGCTTTCCATGGTCAACCAGCCCAATACCACTTGCCATCTAGGCTCACCTGGGAACATCAGCTACTTCATTGAGGTAACAGAAAGATGATGTGCTTTGGAGCCATACCCGAGCAGAGTCATTACCTTCTAGAGAGAAGTGGAGCCACGGAATTATTTTTAACATGCAACTGTGCTTCTTGTGACTGAGGGGACAAGTACTAGAGAAATTTTCTCAATACTGAGGAAGCCATGATCTAATTTAATGGCAGAACAGGCTTGAGGGACTAAATGGCCTACCCCTGTTTCTGGCTTCTGCCCTTTACCTTCAGGCAGCTATTTTATGTTCTGCTCCTTCCATTCAAAGCCACGGGCTATTGAGTCATTTATTGTAAAAAGAATCACGTTCATGCAAGTTGACCACGCCACATGTTGCGTTGATGAGTTTCATATTTTGCTGAGCCACATACAGAGGCCACTAATGTATATGTTTGCTTAGAGCTGTCATCGGTTTGTTAGCCTTGTATTTTCCAGTGGGGCCTGTGCTGTGTTTTATGGGCAAATCCTGCTCTCTTACTGGACTCATTAGACCAAGAGACTCCTTGAAGTTGGTGCATCAATCAAGGCTGAAGTGACTGGTTTTAAATATACTTCAGACCAGACCTTTATAACCTACTTATAACTAGGGCTGGATTCTAAACCTTTTATTATAAACATTCTATCCCATGAGGACAGTGAAGACTATTGATAATTCCTGTCCTCTCCGCAACACATAAGCTGAATTTCCCCTACATGTAAATCAAGATTCTGAATTACTCCCATTGTAAACATACAGCTTCCAATTCAGTCTTTGCATTTTCTGTTGCAGCATCTCTTTTGCATACATTGCCCTAGTTAAATCTGCTTTCTCTGACAATGAAAAGCATAGTTGTCCCTATGTACATATTGCTTAATGTTCTGTAAAAGATTGATCCTGACTATCGCTAGCTGCTGGGGTTTTGCTAACAGGCTTTTTGTTTAATTTATAACCAAAAGCAAAGGAGATTCGTAAAACTCTGCACTCACTGGGGTAGGGGGGGGAGGGGAAACAAGATCTGCCTGTGACCCCCTTTGGACCCCGCATTAGTCCGTTGCCATGACTGTTCACAGTGCATTGTGGGTAGAGAACCAATCTGTTCTTCATCTGCATGAAGTAACAACCTGAAGGATTTTATCTTTTGTTAAATTATGAACAACATTTTCGAAAGGGGTGAGAGTCTGAGACTGCCATGCCTTGCTCGGACTCCAAATTATCTGCAGACAGAAGCAACAGCGGTGAAAACGATGCAGCATTAAATACTGTGCTCCATACTTTAGCCAATGTGGAGACTTTGTAGCTTCTTGCCAGTTTCAATAATAACAGCATTTATATAGCGCCTCAACGTCGAAAAACATCCCAAGGTGCTTCACAGAGGCGTAATCAAAATGGACACAGATTACATAGGATCACATGGGATACACAGCACAGAAAAGAGGCCATTTGGCCAAACCAGTCCATGCTGGTGTTTATGCTCCACTTGAGCCCCCTCCCGTCATTCCTCATCTAACTCTATCAGCATAACCCTCTATTCCCTTCTCCCTCATATGCTTGTCTAGCCTCCCCTTACACGCTTCAACCACTCCCTGTGGCAGCGAGTTCCACATTCTCAACACTCTTTGGGTAAAGAAGTTTCTTCTGAATTCCCTATTGGATTTCTTGATGACTATCGTATATTGATGATCTCTAGTTATGCTCTTCCCCACAAGTGGAAGGATTCTCTCTATATCCACTCTCTCAAAACCTTTTCATAATTTTAAAGACCTCTATTAGGTCACCCCTCAGCCTTTTTTCAAGAAAAGAGACCCAGCCTGTTCATCCTTTCCTGATATGTATACCCTCACATTTCTGGTATCATCCTTGTAAATCTTCTCTGCGCCCTCTCCAGTGCCTCTATATCCTTTCTATAATATGGCGATCAGAACTGTACACAGTGTGGTCTAACCAAGGTTCGATACAGGTTGAGCATAACTTCTCTACTTTTCAACTCCCTACCTCTAGAAATCAACCCTAGTGCTTGGTTTGCTTCTTTTATGGCCTTGCTAATCTGCATCACAACTGTGTGATTTGTCTATTTGTACTCTGAGATCCCTTTGTTCCTCTACTACCACCGAGACTCACACCCTCCAAGTAACAAGTGACCTCCCTATTCTTCATACCAAAATGTAATACAGGCAACTCTCGATTATCCGTATACGGAACCATTGTAACAGGATTTAAAATTCTGTTGCTAGCAAGTGAAAAGACAGCCCCAAATAATTTGGAAAAATCTCCTTCCAAACACTGTGCTCATTTGTATTTGCCCTCTCCCTCTCCCTCTCACACACTCGCGCTTTCTCTCCCTCTCTCTCACACGCACTCTCTTACCGTAAAAATCACCCTCCTCTGTCCTTGCTTTGCTGGTGTCTGTGCACGCGCTGCTGCAACCGCTGTCTCTCGCAGCCGCTGCATTGCCGACACCGGGTTCCAGGCACAGAACCTGTACATGCATGCTGGTACTGTCCATCATCTTTTGTTACTATTTGTAGCTGATTTGTATTGATTCATTAAAGTTATAACTTATAAATGTAAACTCGCCCAACGGAAAAATCATTTACCAAGAATAGCCCAATCCCCAAGGGACCCAGATAATCGAGAGTTGCCTGTACCTCACATTTATCTGTGCTGAACTTCATTTGCCAATTATATGGCCATTCTGCAAGTTTATTAATGTCCTCCTGTAATTTGTTGCAGTCCTCCGCAGTATTGACTAGCCCCTCTCTTTTCTCCCCCCCCCCCCCCCCCCCCCCCCCCCCAATTTGGTGTCATCCACTGATTTAGAAATTGTGTTTTTGATTCCAAAGTCTAAATCGTGAATATAAATTGTGAACAACAGTGGTCCCAGCACTGAACCTTGTGGAACACCACTTCCACCTTCCGCCACTGTGAACAGCTACCTTTTATTCCTACTCTCTGCTTTCTGTCTTGAAGCCAGCTAGCTACCCATTCTGCTACTTGTCCTTTATCGAAGGTCTTTTGAAAATCTAGATAAAGGAAATCATCTGCATTACCATTATCTTTCTACTCTCTCTGTTACCTCTTCAAAAAATTCAATGAGGTTGGGCAAGCAAGCCTTTCCCTTTTGAAATCCATGCTGCCTATTCATTATTATATTTTTGTTTCTAGATGTTCTATTTTTGCCTTTTGTCGGCATTCCATTATTTTTCCTACCACCGATATTAAGCTAACTGGTCTATAGTTCCCTGGACAAGTTCTATCCTCCTTCTTAATATAAGTATTACGTTAGCTATCCGCCAGTCCTCTGGTACTGCACCTTTTTTTAACAAATTATTAAATATGTGTAGTAATACCTCTGCTATCTCTTCACTAGATTCTTTTAAAATGCGTGGATGTAATCCATCTGGACCAGGGTTTTAACCTCTGAGTTTGATTCGTTTACTTAATCTATCACCACTTTTTATTTTAAATGCACTTATCTCATTACTAATCTCATCATCCAATGTCATGTCCACCCATTCTACCTCCCTGGTAAATACTAAAGCAAAATAATTAATATTTCTGCCATCTTTCTGTTGTTTCCTGTGGTATTACCCTGTTTATCCCTTGACGCCCTATTCCCAACCCAAATTCCTTTTTTATTGTGTATGTAAAATATTTCACTATTTTGTTTTATGCTCTTTGATAATTTAACTTCATAGTTCCTCTTTGCCTTCCTAGTTGTATTTTTGACTTCTCGCCTAATCTCTTCGTATTCTCCCTTATCATGCATCATCATCATCATAGGCAGTCCCTCGGAATCGAGGAAGACTTGCTTCCACTCCTGAAGTGAGTTCTTTGGTGGCTGAACAGTCCAATACGAGAGCCACAGCCCCTGTCACAGGTGGGATATATAATTGTTGAGGGAAGGGGTGGGTGGAACTGGTTTGCTGCACGCTCTTTCCACTGCCTGCGCTTGATTTCTGCGCACTCTCGGCGTTGAGACTCGAAGTGCTCAATGCCTTCCCGGATGCACTTTCTCCACTTTGGCCAGAGACTCCCAGCTGTCAGTGGTGATGTCACACTTTATCAGCGAGGCTTTGAGGGTGTCCTTGAAATGCTTCCGCTGCCCTCATTTGGCTCGTTTGCCATGAAGGAGCTCCGCATAGAGCACTTGCTTTGGGAGTCTCGTGTCTGGCGTGCGAACAATGTGGCCTGCCCAGCGAAGCTGATCGAGTGTGGTCAGTGCTACAATGCTGGGGATGTTAGCCTGGATGAGGACACTGATGTTGGTGCTCCTGTTCTCCCACGTGATTTGTAGGATCTTACGGAGACATTGTTGGTGATATATCTCCAGCGACTTGAGGTGTCTTCTGTACATGGACTATGCCTCTGAGCTGTACAGGAGGGCGGGTATTATTACAGCCATGAGCTTGGTGGTAGATTTGAGGGCCTTGTCTTCGAACACTCTTTTCCTCAGGCGGCCGAAGGCTGCTCTGGCGCACTGGAGGTGGTGTTGAATCTCCGCATCAATGTCTGCTTTGTTAAGAGGATCCCGAGGTATGGGAAATGGTCCACGTTGTCGAGGGTCGCACCGTGGATCTTGATGACTGGGGGGCAGAGCTGTGCATTGAGGACAGGCTGGTGGAGGACCTTTGTCTTAGATGTTTAGCGTAAGGCCCATGCTTTCGTATGCCTCAATAAATACGTTGACTATATCCTGGAGTTCAGCCTCAATGTGTGCAGCCGTCGTCCGCGTACTGTAGCTCAACAACAGAGGTTGGGGTGACCTTGGACCTGGCCTGGAGGCGGCGTAGATTAAAGAGTTTCCCACTGGTTCTGTAGTTTAGTTTCACTCTAGTGGGGAGCTTGTTGACTGCGAGGTGGAGCATGGCAGCGAGGAAGATTGAGAAGAGGGTTGGGGCGATGACGCAGCCCTGTTTGATCCCGTTCCGGACGTGGATTGGGTCTGTAATGGATCCGTTGGTAAGGATCACGGCCTGCATGTCGTCGTGGAGCAGGCGAAGGATGTTGATCAACTTTTGAGGGCATCCGAAACGGAGGGGGACGCTCCATAGACCCTTGCGGTTGACAGTGTCAAAGACCTTTGTAAGGTCGAAAAAGGCCGTGTATAAGCGCTGGCGCTGCTCCCTGCATTTTTCCTGCAGCTGTCGCACTGCAAAGATCAAAATCCACACTGTGATTCCGGGAGGAGCTCCTTGGCCACAGGGAGAAGATGGTTGAGCAGAACTTGAGCGACAACTTTCCCAGTCGCTGATAGGGAGATTCCCCTGTAATTTCTGCAGTCAGACGTGTCCCCTTTTTTAAAGATGGTCACGATCACTGCATCTCAGATCTCCCAGCATGCTCCCCCCCCACCAGATGAGGTCATGTATCTGCGCCAACAGCGCCTCTCCGCCATACTTTAGCGCCTCAGCAGGGATTCCACTGCTCCCGTAGCCTTGTTGTTCTTGAGCTGTTTTATGGCTTTTTCCACCTCATGCATCATTGGGTTTTCACTGAGGTGGTGGCGGGTCGCATGCTGCGGGATGGAGTCGAGAACACTCTAGTCAAAGGCAGAGTCTCGGTTGAGGGTATCTTCAAAGTGCTCCTTCCAGCGGGTCCTGACTGCCTCGGTGTCCTTGATGAGTGTTCCCCTGTTCTTGACCAGCAGTGAGGTGGGGCCTTGGGAGTTTGGACCATAGGTGGCCTTGACTGCGATGACGAATCCTCGCATATCATGACTGTCGGCCAGTTGTATCTCCTGTGCTTTCTCCATCCACCACCTGTTCTTTAGCTCCCGGGTTTTTTGTTGGACCTCAGCCTTGAGCCCCCTGTAATGTTGTTTTGCTGCTCCTGAGTTGGGTTGTTGCTTAAGGCTCAGAAATGCTCTGCTCTTGCGATCGATTAGTTCTTGGATCTCCTGATCATTCTCATCAAACCAGTCCTGGTGTTTTTTGGTTGAGTGACCCAAGTGACTCTTCACAGGCACTGGTTATGGAGGCCTGGAAGGCAGACCAAGCGCTGTGGGCATTCAGCATCTCTGGGTCACCAGCTTAGGTGCTGGCTGTTATTAGCTGGGTCTTTAAGTGCCCCGGCATTGACTTTTTTGCGGAACTGCTTCTAACGCCTTCTTTGCTTTGGGGTTATGTTAATGTCGATGATGGATCGGATTAGGCGGTGGTCCGTCCAGCAGTCGTCAGCCCCTGTCATGGCGCATCCTTGTGATCCCTGGCTCGGACGATGACATAGTCAAGCAGGTGCCAGTGTTTGGAGCGAGGGTGTTGCCACGATGCCTTGTATTTGTCCCTCTGGTGGAACAGTATGTTGGTGATGAAAAGTTCATGTTCTAAACATTTTGTCAGGAGTAGGGTACAAATAGAGTTGGCTTTCCCTATCCCCTCTCTGCCAATCACGCCTCCCCAGAGGGCTGTTTCTTTGCCGACCCTGGCGTTCAAGTCACCTAGGAGGATCAATTTGTCGCTTGCGGGGATGCGGGACAGGGATGTTTCGAGGTTGGAATAAAAACCCTTGTTGGTCTCATCCATTGCATCGAGTGTTGGGGGGTACGCACTGATGACTGTGGTGCATTGTTCCGGGATCAGGTGAATCGAAGCGTCATGAGGCGTTCGTTAACCCCGCAGGGGGAGTCTTTGCGGCGGTCGACCAGCTCATTTTTGATGGCGAAGCCGACTCCGCAAAGGCGGCGTTCTTCCTCTGGTTTTCCTTTCCAGAAAAAGTGTAACCTCCACCATGTTCCTTGAGCTGGCCTTCCACTGCCTGCCGGGTCTCGTTTAGGGCGGCGATGTCAAAGTGTCTAAGTTCCCGGGCAACTATGGCAGTGCGGTGTTCCGGCCTGACGCTGTTTGAGTTATCCATGAGGATCCTGACGTTCCAGGTCCCAAACTTCATGTTAACGAAGTGAAAGATGCCTGTGCGTGAGTTCTTTTAATGTGGCCGTTGCACACCGGCAACCACACAGGCTTAGCTGAGCAAGGTCTTGGTCCAGTGGCAAGGGGGTCCAAGACTACTGGAGACCAGGCACTGCTGTATAAACCTAATTGCCGACGGCGAGATGTTGGCCGCAAGCTTGGTGCCGAGTAGCGCCCTTGATGGTAGATGGCCCGAGGCTTGGTTGGGGGCAGGCATTAGGAAGGTCATGCGCTCTTCTGCTGTCTACGTACTTGATGTATGCCTCTTTCCTGTTCCCTTATTTGATTAATCCATGTTTAGTTTGTTCTTTCCATTTAGCGGAATAGATTGTTCCTACACTCTGTTGAACATAATTTTAAATGTTTCCCATTGCTGTTCTACATCGTTGTTTGCCAATATTGTTGCTCGCTTTCTTTTCCCAAGTTTTATTCTCAGCCCCTCAAAATCAACTTTCCTCCAATCTATCACCCTGGTTTTTGTCATACTTGGGTCATTCTCAATGATCATCTTAAAGCATATTATATTATGGTCATTATTGCCTCGATGTTGCACTAATTTTTCTTCTCTTTTCTGCTCGGGTTCATTCCCATTACTAGATCCAATCGCAAATCCTCCCTTTTTTGGGCTTTTTACATATTGGGTTCAAAAGGAGTCTGTACACATTGTAGGAGCTTCATTCCCTTAACCCCTTTACCGACCTCTTCTATCCAATTACTATCTGGGTAGTTCAAATCCCCCATGATTATGCTCTTTTTTTTTACTTATTTCCCTAATTTGTCTGCATATTTCTTCCTCCACCTCCCTTCCACTAGTAGATGGTCTGTAGATTAAACCTATTAGTGTGATTGGCTCCGATAGATAATAATGGATCAAAGAAGGAGATAGTTGGAAGGGTGGCAATGCTTGGTCCAGGAGGAGGATTTTACGTAAGGTCTTAAAGGAGATGGGGAAGGTGGAGAGGTGGATGGGTTCTGGGAAAGAATTCCAGAGTTGGGCAAATCACGCTGAATCATTGACCTGCATTAAAGCACAAACCTTGCATGTTTATTGTTTCTAAAGCTCAATTAAATTAGTTGTTTTGGGCCCATTAAGTTGCATTTACTCTTCTGTACAGGTTTCCTGCTTTTAGTCTTTCCCTTCATCTTCTAACTATGGTGGGATTTACTTCATTGTGAACTTGGGCAGTGAGCATCTGCACACAACTTGACCATTGGGTGGAGGGACATCCCCAGTGGAGTCTGATCATGCCCTCATCTGACATTCGCCTATGCCTGTTTTGCACAATAGTCACTGCATAGCGATTGCAGTGTTGTCGCTAGGCTTTCAGTAATGTGTGGGGGGTGGGGTTAGGGTGAACTGTTTCAACTATGATCACTTTAATCGCCAAAAATATCCAGCAGTAGTGTTAGCGCTTACTTTTCCAATTTGGATTGTATCTGGAGAGTGCATAATGACCCATGTAATCGTGGGGTGAAGTATCAGTGGTGACGACTAGTTATGGTGGGACCAGTTAGAGGTTGCAAATTAAGTGTATCACGCAACTTTGAAGTGCGCTGGCTTGAGTGTAATTTTCTTTGAAGTTAGCTGCCTCACAAATGAGCCAACGTTGGACAGACTTTGCTGCATTGTTTGGCAGGTGTTTGTTTTTGTGAAGCTGTGAGATGAAATTCCCCTCTACTTTGCCCAAAGTCAGGTGAGCACCCCCTATGCACTAGAATTAAATTTTTTGTTGTTGCACTTTTCACATCAGCCATCTTTGGGCCTTCCTGGCCCACACTTTTTTGTTCATAGAATGTGAACGTCGCTGGCATGGCCAGCATTTAAATGTCCATCTCAAATTGTCCTTGAGAAGGCGGCAGTGAGACTTGCTAAGCCATTTTAGAGGGGCAGTTAAAAGTCACCCACATTGCTGTGGGTCTAGAGTCACATATAGACCAGACCGGGTAAGGACAGCAGATTTCCTTCCCTAAAGGACATTCGTGAACCAGTTGGGTTTTTAACGACAATCCGGTAGTTTTATCGTCACCATTACTGGTACTCACTTTTTAAAAAAAATTCCAGATTTATTTAATTGAATTTAAATTCCCCAGCTGCCGTGGTGGGATTTGCACTCATTACTCATTCTGGATTACTAATTCAGTAACGTAACCACTACCAGACATTAGATTTGAAAATTCCTAAAATTGTTCCACATCCTGAAGACAGGAGAAAGTTTTGGCACTGGAGAGCCACCTCCCTGAGGTGAATGGTAATCGTCTTAACCTGCTTTGCCATTCAGTTTCCTCAGTCCTACTACTTATAACCTGGAAGTCGTGTCTGTCGCGTTGGCAACCCTGGTTGATTGGGTGTAATTCTGGAGGTTACATCGTATGATCTCCTGCCTTGAACTTCTCCGCCCCCACTCTCCCACCATTGGTCCATCCTCCAGGCGCGCCACCTTCCCAGGCCAATTGGAAAGGGAATAGGCTCTTTGTGACCCCATTGGATTAATCTTGACCATTAGTAAAGCAACATTTCCCCATCTCCAATATTTTTATAACTAATAAATGAAAATGTTCAAAAAAAAGTTTAAAAAAAAAAAAAATTTCAATTTTATTTCACGCCGCTGTGATTTTTCTCCCGGGCTGCTCGCAGCCGAGTCCTGAATTCTGCAATTCCTAGAGATTCCAGGACAATCCTGAAGAGTTGGAAACCCTAAGTAATCTGCACTGTTAAGCTTCCTTTGCTGCAGGGAGAGTTCAAAAACCGTAACAATCCAAGCCTGTCGACCAGACTTGGACTGAAGATCTGTAGATACTTGCGTAATTTACCATCAGTTGAATTGTATTTTGATTACTGAGCTGGAAATGACTTTGAGTTTCTGTCTACAGAGTGACCGACTGATGATCAAAGGAGGCCGGATTGTCAACGATGACCAGTCTTTTAATGCTGACCTCTACATGGAAGATGGTCTCATCAAGTATGTGCAATTTTCTTTTCCTCAGTAACTCATTTAGAAAAGTGTGTGTAAAGCCTACAGTTTGTTTGTGCCTAGGCACAATCACCAACAAAATTATGGCAGGGTACAGCAGTGAAGTCGTTACGTGCCTGGATGAGTAATCCAGAGAACGCAAGTTTAAATCCCACTATGATAATTTGAGAATTTGAATTCAGTTTAAAAAAAAATTTAAAAAAAATCTGGAATTCGATTGTTGTAAAATCCCAGCTGGTTCACTTCAGGGGAGGAAACCTGCCTCCTTGCCCAGCCTGGACTCTAGTTCCATGCCAATGTGATTGAATCTTAACTGCCCACTGAAATGGCACAGCAAACCACTCAGTTTTATCAACCCGCCATCCAACAGTTCAAGAACAAGACCCACCACTTTCTCTGGGTGGTATTATGAAGATTTGGGATAGGTTGGTTTGGGATAAATGCCATCCTTCCCAGCGCCACACCCATCCCCCACACCCCATCCTTTAACCTTTCATTATTGCATGGGTCTGTGGCATAATGCTCTACGTGCAGCGTTCTTTCAGCGAGTTTGTGTTTGTAAACGCAGTACATGGGCCTGCTTTGAAGAGCAAACGCTGAAAAGAAGCTTGTCCCTAAATAGTATTTCGATTTGCTGTCCAGGATGGCCGGGCCACTGGTTTCCTGAGGTCTGCAGGCAGCCAGCTGCAGCAGAACGGGGGATGGGTAGTTTCTGGTGCTCCATGTCATGAGAGCAGTGGGGATCGAGTTAGGAGGTAGGGATGAGACAGCAGGTCCAGTTGGCTTTTGCTGTAGGTTTCTCGGTTAAGATGGAAATATTTTGGGAGCAGGAGAATGGGCGAAACTGCTGTATTAAATCAGATCCCAAGAGCCAATACCACTACTGCCTTTCCCCATTCTAGCAGCAAGTTTTGGTCGGAACTCTCCCAATCAGTGGTACACCTATGATTTTGTGTATTCAAGTATTGAAACTTGGCATACTAAAAGCAGAGACATAATTGACGTGACATCTAATGGCATCTCTCTGCCAGTCTTGTTACTCTGTTTTGTAATTATAATTGGGGGCAGGAATTCAGTATAGAAATTCCCCTGGCGTCATAAAATGTTGCTCCGCTAATATCACAAATGGGAATCTTGAATTTGGAATTGAATTTCCCATTCACGATGTCAATGGCTGCAACTTCATGATGTCAGCTTCACATCAACATTATCAATCTCCAAGTTGCACTCACATCACGCACCACCTTGACTTGGACTTGAATTCCTGTCTCTTCCCCATTACTGGATCAAAATTCTGGAATTACTACCTTCCACTCATTGTGGGACAAAGGACTCTATGGTTCAAGGAGCAAGCCCACCATAGGGAAACTATGGATTGGCAATAAGTGTGGCCTTTCCAGTGTTGCCCGCATCCTGAGAACAAATGATATAAAATTGGGCACATGAGGGGAATAGAGAGTCTTCTAGATGAAAGCAGGAATGGGGTACTGAAGTTGCATGTTCAGCCATGAACTCATTGAATGGCGGTGCAGGCTCGAAGGGCCGAATGGCCTACTCCTGCACCTATTTTCTATGTTTCTATGAAGTGTTCCCTCCCAGGCTGCTTATTGTCTGATGTTCTCGAGTATAACTCAGAGTAAACCTGGTGTGCCTGATGGACTTAAAACAACTGTACAGATATCTGTCTCTCATGTTCTTAATGTTTATGCTCATGGGGTATTTCAGTATGTAATGTCATTATCGTACTTTGTTCCCTTTTATTTTATTTTTTCCTGCACAATTTTCTTCTCCACCCAAAGAGATCAATACATTGCTGGGTTACGGTTCCATGGGGACTGGGCGGTTCCAATACCATGTCCAAATAGCCATTAATCACATGTGAGTGTTGACTCCGAGCTATTTGATCATGGCTGAGACCAGTCCTGTCCTCTGGGAATGGGACACCTGATTTTCATCTCCATAATCCAAGGTTGTCAAGGATAGTTGTAGCGCAGCTAAGATCAGACTAAGGAGCGAGGCTGAGCGCTTCCTGGTTGATATAACTCAGCTACTCACTGCATAAACTCACTCAGCCATTATGGGAGCCATTGCACTTTGTTACTTTAAGGGTTAGTGTTGCCACAGTGTTTGGTAGGAATCTTGATGATGTTTACTAACTGACACCATAGTGTCAGTAATAGTGACCATGAAACTACTGGATTGTCGTAAAAACCTATCAGGTTCATTAATGCCCTCTCGGGAAGGAAATCTGCCGTCCATACCTGGTCTGGACCAGGTATGTGACTCCAGACCCACAGTAATGTGATTAACTCTTAACTGCCCTCTGAAATGGCCTAACAAGCCACTCAGTTGTAACAAACCGCTACAAGAAACAAACTTGGGAGATCTGTCCTGCAGACTAGTCAAATGACAGCCTGACATCTTCTCCGGCAGCATCTCCCAAACCCGCGACCTCTACCACCTAGAAGGACTAGGGCAGCAGGCACATGGGTCCACCATCACCTGCAAGTTCCCCTCAAAGTTACGCACCATCCTGACTTGGAAATATATTGCTGTTCCTTCATCGACACTGGGTCAAAATCCTGCAACTCCCTCCCTAACAGCACTGAGAGTACCTTCACCACACGGACTACAGCGGTTGAAGAAGGTGGCTCACCACCACCCTCTCGAGGGCAATTGGGGATGGGCAATAAATGCTGGCTTTGCCAGCGACACCCACATCCCGGAACAAATAAAAAAAGCCATGAGATCAGTGCGATTTGTATTGAATTATTTTTCTGCTGCATCAAGGTTAAAATGTGAAAACTGGGAATCATGCTGAATCCAGACCTTCCCGGGTTTTGGGATGACTCCTGGAACTCATCGTCAAATCTCCAAGGAAGATTGATGGACCAGCTGCTGTCCACTGCTGCAAAGTTGCTGGTGGGATTCAGAAATTATGATAGATCAGATATCCGGGAGAAATTTCTGGAATCTTCCAGGTGTGCTGGCTGGCACTTGAGACAGCTCCGAGAGAGTTGTCATGTAAGAGGGCTTAACATGGAGGACATGTGCAGTAGGTGTTTGTGCATGTCTCTTTACTCTAACCTCTCTTTTGTGTATGCAGTGTCCCATACTTTAATCTCTCTCATTTTCCTGAAAGCACTTCAATATTTAAAGCTTGTGGGGAGTCAAATGGTGTCTGAACGGCCTTGTTCCCAGGCCTGGCTGTTTTGGGACTTCAACCTCCTCCGTACCAGATAACCAACCCCTTTGAAATGTGTTTACAGTGCTGCAAGCTTGTGAACTATGAATTGAATGATGAAGGCAATTCCCTCCTGGTGCCTCAGATATCTGAGCCTTTCATGCTGTGGTTTGCAGTGTTTCTTATACTTCCCACAATCTATCCACACAACTTCTACAGCAAACATTGTTCAGTCCGAGTCCTTTAACGATTCCCCCGTGCAGAGTCCCCTTGTGCTCCATTCGGTGTCTGAGTACAACTTGAGACGGTGTGGAACTACGAGGTACTGTTGGTCGTTGTCCTTGCGGCACGAAAAATAGGAGTGAGTTGAAGAGGACAATTGATTGTGATTAATGAAGCTTTCTAATTGACTTGGGGATAAATTGGGTTTCATAAGAAATAGGAGCAGGAGTAGGCCATACGTCCCCTCGAGCCTGCTCTGTCATTCAATAAGATCATGGCTGATCTGATCCTGGCCTTCACTCCAGTTCCCTGCCCGCTCCCCATAATCCTTGACTCCCTTATTAAAAATTCTGTCTGTCTACACCTTAAATATATTCAATGACCCAGCCTCTACTGCTCTCTGGGGTAGAGAATCCCAAAGATTCATGACCCTCTGAGAGAAGAAATTCCTTCTCATTTCCATTTTAAATGGGCGACCCCTTTTTCTGAAATTATGCCCTCTAGTTCTAGATTCCCCCACGAGGGGAAACCTCCTCTCTGCATCTACCCTGTCACGCCCCCTAGAATCTTATACATTTCATTCTTCTAAACTCCAATTAATATAGGCTCAACCTTTCTTCATAAGACAACCCCTTCATCTCAGGAATCAACATAGTGAACCTTCTCTCTACTGCCTCCAGTACAAGTATATCTCTCCTTAAATAAGGAGACAAAAACTGTACACAGTACTCGAGACAGTGAAAGTTAGCCGACTATTCCACCATGAGAGTAGAGCAACATAGGTGAACACTACTCTTAGCGCAGACGTAATCTTCCCCCATCCGATCTCCCCTGGAAGTGCCAAATTGGAAGCCGGTGACTTCTAGATGTTAAAAGGTACCTGCCTGAAACGCATTGGGCGCCTTGCTTACGCAAATTGAGTACCAACGACGATTATAGGACCCTGATGCAAAATTGGTCATCCAATGGGTGGTGCACTATGTATGCTCCTCCCATTTGTAATGGTTGGCGGCCATATTCACCAAGTTAAGAAACCTTTTTTTTTAAATATAGTTTCATTTCTTTGAAGCCAGGAGGAATGCTTCTCTTGGCTCCACAAGAATTCTGCGGGCTGATGCCAGGCTCGGGCTGACCCCCACTCCCACCTGTGGGCCAGCTCGGCATCTCATCTGCCAGTTACACCACGATTCACAATGAATATTTTTGCTGAGATCAGTTACTGTGGTAAGTTTGATATTTTCTTGCTATGAAATGGAATCATCATGCATCTGGCGAGAATACATTAGTAGGCCACAATTGTCAAAACCAAGAGAGCTCTTTGGTCTGTAGTTCAATTGCAGGTCTGTCCCACATAAGCTGGTATCCAGCTGGGTCAGCAGTGAAGGGCTGCAGTTGACGTCATTGTCTCCAGGCCTGGAAGGGGGGGGGGCGGGGTGCAGGGCGGGGTGCGTGTGGTGAGGAGGAAAATCAGCCAGGATTCCTTCTCCTGATCATTGTCCAGTGATATCTAATGGATAGAGCGCCTGTGTCAATGTTGAGCAAGGCTAGAGAAGCGTTCATCTGCATTGCTCTACTCTCATGGTGGAATAGTCGGTTAACTTTCACCATCTAGGCTCACATATAATGGATGGGCATTTAACAAGAGCTTCCAACAGATGGAATTGGTGGCAAGGGCACTGAGCTTGTGGTGGTGGCAGAAGGCTTCAGTCTTCCCATGTTTAGTTCAAGGACATTGTGGTTCGTCCAAGACTGGATGTTGGATGAGCAGCATGACAAGACTGCCACAGTGGCAATGTCAAGAGCGTTGTTGAAGTAGAGTTGTGCGTTGTCCGCGTACATTTGGAAGCTGGCCCCCATATCTGCAGATGTGGAAGAAAGTACTTGCATTTTAATAGCATCTTTCATGTCCTCCAGATGTCCAAAAGTGCTTCACAGCCAGTGAAATACTTTTGAAGTGTTGTCACTGTTTTGTAGGCTAATGGTGAATTTGCAAACAGCTAGTCCCATAAATAGCAAGTAAGATGAATGACCAGTTTGTCTGTTGTGGTTGAGAGAGGAATTTTGGTCTAGAGACCAGGAAAACTTCAAATATTGCAATGGCATTTTTTTTTTACTTCCATCTGGTCAGGCTGACTGAGCCTCATATCTCATCTGAGAGAGATGTACCTTCTCACAATGGAGTACTCCCTCAGTGTTGCAAGGAACTATCAACCTGTACTATGTGCTCAGATCCTGGAATGAGCATTGAACTCACAAACCTTATGAATCCTAGGCAAGCGTTACCAAGTGAGCCTTTCTAAGCATTAGATTCCAATGTCATTGTTCCTGCTGGAAAGTGGTAGAGAAAAATTGCAAAACCTGCGACAAACTTTCTCCGATGTAGTTTGGCTCCTGTGCGGAGACTTGCTGAAGAAATCTTGGACAAAAATTAAAAGTGTGCGATGCGTACGTGAGCAGTGTGTCCATCCTCAAGTTTGTGCTCTTGAAGGCATGGGATGTCAACAGTAGTGTGTCCACATCAGACATTCTCAGATCAGATATACTCTGGTGAGATGCGGAATAAAGCTGTTTCTACTTTGCCTAACCACGGCCCTTCACCCCAACCACGGGTCCCCTGCTGATTCACCCGAAATAGGAGCGGTTTTGAATTTTGAGCTTGTACCCAATCTGAACTGGATTTGAAGCTGGGAGTATTTCATTTAAAAATAAATATTCAAATTTTCTTAAGCTCATCTCTACAACAGTCAGTATAGATAGGAGGAAAATTGCTGTGTGCTCAGATTGACTATTGCTATTATGTCAAGCATGAAAGATGTTGTCAAGCCCATGCAACCCTTTATTGTCCAGGTTTTCTAATTGGCGTAGGTTTCCAAAACACAGCTCGAGCCTGGTGTTACAGTCCAGGAGTTGCAGTGCTTTGTTTCAAAGTGACTTCAGCAGAGTTAAGATTGTCAATCCAATATCTGTTAAATGAAGTAGCTGTTAGATATTGGTTCAACCAATGAGTCCTTGGGTTCTGGTGTTAAAAGGCTGTTTGATTGTTGCACAATGATCAAGGTATAACTCATTGGGCTAAATTTTCCCCAGTTTTCTGTGCAATTTTTTGGCGTGCGCCATTCTTTTGGGAGTAAATTAAAACCTCAAAGTTTCTGCACCAGCGTAACTCAAAGTTAGTTAGAATTTTTTTAGGCTAGGATTTTTTGCGTCATGGGGCGTAACCTGATGTCTGCGCCAGTTTTTCACATTTATGCAAGTTTGGCCAACTTACATTTTTCCTAGGACGGCGTATGGGAACACTCCCAAAAAGCTTTCTGGGCACTGAAGAAAAAGCAGCACATTAAAAAAATCGGCGCATAAAGACGCCATTGTTTTTAGGCGAAGTTTTGGAGGGAGTCAAGGAGGCAAAGAATATGTATCATAAAGCTTAATTTTTTCAAAGTCAAAAGGGAGAAAATGGAAGTCTAATGCAATTTTTGATATTTTTCAAAAGTGCCACGCCACCATCGAACATCTCACTGGGCTCGAGGGTCGGAGTGTCGGCCGGCAGAATTAGTCCCTCGCCCGGACACGCGGGTTCAGGGCTCGGCTTCAGAAGGAGCCCCGGGGGGGGGGGTTTGGAAACGGAACTGAACTGTCAGCCACTTATAAAAGGGATGAGAAGCCTTAGGCTACACAGCAGTTTCAAAAGAAGCCTGCAGGGGGTGGGAGGGGGAAGCCGAGTCCTTGTGTCCGGGCGAGGGAGCGATTCTGCTGGCTGACCCTTGAGCCAGGTGAGTGGGCTGGTACTTTGAAAAACATTAAAATTAAACAATTGCATCAGACTTGGTTTCTTCATTGAATGCCTAGCTTCCTGTTCTAAGCATGCCTATTGCGCATGCGTAGACCAGGGTGTGGTCCATGCTAAGGCGTCCATCTTGGGAGGTGGGGGGGAAGGAAGAGAGAGAGAAAAGTGCTTTGTCCTACTGTTTTGAGCTTCTTGCAAAGCCAGAATTAAATTATGGGGGCAATATTGACACTGCCATACCTCGTGCAAGGCTTCTGCATGATTGTGCTGCGGAGGAGAACGTCATCACCTGAGGAACCTCAGAGCACGTAGGATGATGAGCAGGAGGCCTTACCCACATCGGGTATATCGAGAACAGGCGTTCATACCTGCAACTGAGTGATGCAGACTGTGTGAGAAGGCTGCGTTTCTGCAAATAAGTTGTAACCGAGATCTATGAGTTAATAAAAGTAGACCTGCACCCTAGAAATGTCAGGAGGACTGCTTTGTCAGTTGAAGTAAAGGTTCCAGCTACACTTTCTTTTTATGCATCTGGATTGTTCCAGGCCACAACTGGGGATGTGTGTGCCATTTCTCAACATGCAACACATATCTGCATTCAGCAGATGACTGCTGCACAGTATGCCCGGAGGAATGACTACATAAAGTTCCCCATGATCACCGAGGCAATATGTGACAGGGCTGTGGGCTTCTCCAGGATTTCTGGCTTCCCAAAGTTACAGGGCTACATTGATTGTACCCACATTGCCTTGCGAGCACCTTTGGAGGATTCCGAGATGTACCAGAACAGAAAAGGCTTCCATTCCATGAATGTGCAGCTCGTCTGACGACATGCATCACATCATGTCAGTTGATGCGAGATACCCTGGGAGCACCCATGATGTGTTCATCCTACGCGAGAGTGCTATATCTGTCATGTTTCAGCAGCAATCAGAAGGGCAGAGCCTCGCCACCTTGCTCATGATACCCTTACACGTAAACCGGACGAAAGCTGACCGGGAATACAACATGTCATACACTGGGACGCGCAGCAGCAGCGTTTCGGATGCCTGGAGCATTCCAGAGGATACTTGGAATACTCCCCTGAGATTGTAGGTCAGTTCACTGTTGTGTGCTGCATGCTGCATAACTTAGCCATCATGAGGCAGCAGCAGATGCTAGTAGAAGACTCACCTGAAGTGTGAGTGGCAGATGATGATGAGGAAGATGCAGATGATGATGAGGACGAGGATGCCATGCAACTACCTGAACCTGGAGCATGACGACAGAGGAGAGCGGGCCGTCATGCCCCTTTAAAGATTGCTCGAGCCTTGCGCCAGCAGCTCATCCGTGAATGCTTTGCTGTCTGAAGGCAACTATTCCTGTTTACTGTTTGGACCTGTTCCACAATGTTGTTAGTAAATTACAATTTAAATGGAGAAAAATTGCCAAGTGCTGCATTACAGAGGGACCTGGGGGTCCTTGTGCATGAAACACAAGAAGTTAGTATACAGGTACAGCAAGTATACAGGTACAGCAAGTAATCAGGAAGGCAAATGAAATGTTGCCCTTTATTGCAAGGGGGATAGAGTATAAAAGCAGAGAAGTCCTGCTCCAACTGTACAGGGTATTGGTGAGGCCACATCTGGAGTACTGCGTACAGTTTTGGTCTCAGTATTAAGGAAGGATATACTTGCATTGGAGGCTGTTCAGAAAAGGTTCAGTCGGTTGATTTTGGAGAAGAGTGGATTGACTTATCAGGATAGGTTGGGCCTGTACACATTGGAGTTCAGAAGAATGAGAGGTAATCTTATCAAAACATATAAGATAATGAGGGGGCTCAACAAGGTGGATGCAGAGAGGATATTTCCACTCCTACGGGAAACTCAAACTAGGGGACATAATCTAAGAATAAGGGGCCACCCATTTAAAACTGAGACGAGGAGAAATTTCTTCTCCTGAGGGTTATAAATCTATGGAATTCTCTGCCCCAGAGAGTTGTGGAGGTTGGATCATTGAATATATTTAAGGCAGAGATGGACACATTTTTGAGTGATAAGGAAGTAAAGGGTTATGGGGAGCGAGCAGCGAAGTGGAGCTGAGTCCATGATCAGATCAGCCATGATCTTCTTGAATGGTTGAGCAGGCTCGAGGGGTCAAATGGCCTACTCTTGCTCCTATTTCTTATGTTCTTATTTCTTATGTTCTTATTTCTTATGTTCTTATTTCTTATGTTGTGTTGTGTTAATAGAACAAATAATGGAAATGATTCAGTTATAATTTAAAATATTTTTTATTCAAAAGTTTAACACTTAACTTTTGTACTTACTTAACTTTAATAAAAATATTCTTGCATCAAACTTTAAAGTTTTCAGTTAAGATCACCTACAAATTTTTAAACTTGTAAATTTATATCACTTACAAAAAACTTTTAATTTGAGCACAGTTACAACAGTAACAACAGCTGGACCCATCTCTCCTCCACCTTATTCTAAGACCGCCCGCTGTGCTTAGTCTTAGTGACTCCACCACTGCCCGCAGGTGATGGCACAGCATTTCTCGGGTTGGTACCAAGCTTATACTTTCGTGCATCTTGGCTAATGCACACTAATTGATGGGGGTGTGGGCAAGCAGTAACGTGGAAGGCCCGGCTTGGGCCTCTTCAGCTCAGGGGATCAAGGAGTATGGAGAGAAAGCAGGAAAGGGGTACTGAGGGAATGATCAGCCATGTTCTTATTGAATGGCGGTGCAGGCTCGAAGGGCCGAATGGCCTACTCCTGCACCTATTTTCTATGTTTGAGATTGGTCTGTTGATTGGAGTGAGTGTGGCATTTGATTTAGTCAATGGCCGCGGGTTCTGGGCCTGTTCCCTTATTGCAGTAGCTACCTGCAACATTCCTCCCTCGTGCTCCGACAGTATCTCAACTAACTGCAACATTCCCTCCCTCATCAGTGTATCAGCTACCTGCAACATTCTCTCCCTCGTGCCCAAGCAGTGTTCCCATTTCTCACGAGAATGTTGTTAATTCTCCCGACAGTCCCGATACCTCATCACCCACCCAATGATGGTGTCCAGGAGTGACCACGTACGATCAATGCTCTCCCCACTCATTGCCATCATCTGAACAACTCTGTTGCATCCTGCACCTCAGGGGAGCGCTGTTGAGCTCTCCTTCCCCTTCTCACTCTGGGTGTGCCTCGCTACACCCCACTGGAACCCGCAGCCTCGGATTTTATGAAATTATCGAATGTCCCAACACTAGTACCACTCAGGAAAGAGGCTGGCACCTCAATGGGCGGCACCAGCACCTCCCCCACCGTAAGTACAACAGTGGGGGCTTCACCCTCCCCCTCACCCCCCATGGTCTGGAAGGTGGGATTGGAAGATGTTCTCCTCTTCAGGTTTGTCCACATCTGAATCATCATCTGCATCGGCTTCAGGCTCATCAGCGCTCGCCTCAAATTCTACAAAATATAACAGAACAGACAAATGGTTAGCAGCAGAGGAGGGGGAAGGGTGGGTGGCATGAGTCGGCTCACACAGCGGAGGCAGCAGACTCATTTGAAGGACCACGATGAATGATAGCATATTGCATCAACCGAAGCGTAGCTGACGGAGACATCCCCATGAACCGAAGCATGGCTACCCACGCAGTAGTTAACATTCAGGAAAACCAGACTCTGGAATTTGCAAGACTTACCCTTTCCCTCGAGAATAAATGAAAATATTACTTACACTAACGACTTGACCAAGGTCCTGCCCCTTTTTTTTGCACTTGCCTCCAGACCTCGGGGTGGTCACCATTGCACAGTAATCTTGTGCAAGTTGGTTGCAGTTACCTCTGCTGGTGTCCAGCTCGTGCCATCTGGCCTCAATTACAGTAACCAGTGCCTCCACTTTCTCTTGTGAGAAATTCTTGGTCCTTGAGCTGTGTTGCATATTGCAGCTCCGATTTTTTTTTTTTTTCCCACTGAGAATTAAAGTTCTCTCTCAGTTCTCACACAACTGGCTCTCTCTCAATGCAGACCGGGAGGTGTGCTGGGCATGCGTGCCCATAGCAATCACGTAAATAACGTCATTTCTTTCCCCGCGCATGCGCAGAAGCGGGGAGCATCCTTTTTTCGGCACAGACATTAGGCTCCACCCCCCGAATCTAAAGGACCGGCTGCGTGGCGCCAATTTCAAAAATTAGAATGCGGAAACTTTCCAGTTATTTTATTGGAGTAGTCAGGGCCAAAAAAACGAGCGTAACTGTTGAAATATGGCAAAAAATGGCATTGGGGAAAATTGAGCCCATTAAGTGGAAAGCGTTCACTTGAAAACTAGAATTTTACTGTGTAATAGAAGTGGTTCTGAAAAGAAAATGTTAAGTCGGTCTGTATTAAATAGCTGTTATCTGGAAGGAGGTTTCCACAAGGCTAGTGTGATCTGGAAGTAGAGTGCAGCGTTTTAATGAGGGTATCTATTGATCTGCTGGAGAATTGATGTGTAGCCAACAGAAAGTGGGTTTCATTTATTGTTTCCCCCTCTTGCTCCACAGACTACCCAGTCTCCGCCTCGGTGACCAGAGAGGTAAAGAGAGCACCCAATACAGAGTGGGGGAAATGACAGGGTCACTACAAGGTGACCCTTGGACACTGGCCAGTATTGGTGGAGGACTGTAGCCAAAGCCCTCTGGTCATAATTGGTGCGTGGCCTGGCAAGATCAGAGTGTAGGGGGGGAGGAGGAGAGAGACGAGATTTTTTGTTTGTTTGTTTAAAAAGGGTCATGGTTTCTGTTCTGTAGGCATGCCTGTTCACTGTGTGATGTCTGTAACACTGTCATGCAACATTGAATGTACCCTTGTACTGTACACACCTTATCGGTACACTGGAGGGTGCTGTTGCTGGGGATCCAGGGGTTGCCTGCACACGGCAGGTAACCCAGTATAAAAAGGAGAACACAGCTTGTTTTCATCACTCAGGAGTGCTAATAAAGTACTGCAGGTCTGCACAGTTTAAGTACCATACCCTGCCTCGTGGAGTCATTACTAAAGGTGCCTACATACACTATAACTGGCGACAGGAATGCAGGATCATGAACTACACGCTCAACATGTCTAACCTCAGCAACTTTCAGCATTTTACAGAGGGGGAAGATTTGCATGCTTTTGTGGAAAGATTGGAACACTTCTTTATAGCCAACGACCTGGACGGGGACACACCGGCCACACTACCGAACAAACGCAGGGCCATCCTGCTTAGCAGTTGTGGGCCCACCACCTACGGTCGCGTCAGGGACTTACTAGCCCCAGAGAAGACAACCACCAAGAGCTATGAGGAACTTGTAACAATCATACAGGAACAAGTAAAACCGAAAGAAAGCATCCTCACAGCCAGGCACCGGTTCTACACTTACCGGCGACCTGAGGGCCAAGAAATTGCCAAGTGTGTTGCACACTTAAGACTAGCTGCACCGTGTGAGTTTGGCGACCACCTTAATGAAGCACTAAGGGACATATTTGTCATTGGAATCAGCCACGAAGGCCTCCGACACAAATTGCTCTCGGCTGACATCATGGTCACCCTTCAGAAAGCAATTGAAGTGAGCCAGACCTACAATGGTTTCGGCCATTGACTCCAGGCGAATACTGACCCAGGACTCTAAACCGGCGAGCGCACTGCACCGCATGGACACTTCTAAAGGCAGAAATGCTCCCCCGAGTCCCGTAACCCTGAATCCGCCACATGGGGCAAACTGGATGGCCACGTGCTGGTGCTGTGGAGGAAACCACAGGGCCCACCAGTGCCGCTGCAAAGAAAAAAGGGTACCTTCAGAGAATGTGCAGAAAAGGCTGTACTCACTGTGTTTCTAATGAGTTGGCTAATCACCGAGGCTCCGACACAGATGAAGATGTAGCTGCTCTAACCCTGGGAGAGGAGTATGGAATCTTTACCTGCTCCACCGGAAGTTCTCCGTGGATGATGGAAGTGGACATTGACGGGGTCCCAGTCTCCATGGAGATCGACACAGGGGCGAGCCAGTCTGTGATGAGCCAAAAGACCTTTGAAAAAATTTGGAGGAATCCTCCCACTTGACCAAAACTTCTCCAATCCAGGCAAAGCTGCTCACCTATACCAAAGGTAAAATCCAAATCTTTGGCAGTGTGGACATCCAGGTCTCCCAGGGCGACGTGTTGCACAAACTCCCCCTGTGGATTGTAGCCGGCGACGGTCCCACACTGCTGGGCAGAAATTGGATGAACTGGGTCCACATCAGGTGAAGTGGTGCTGTGGGGGAAAAAACACCACAGCCTGTCTGCAACAAGACCACAAAATGGCTGCAGCACCACAAGCACGTGGAAGAAAAGAGCACCACAGGATGCCTACAATAAGACCACAAAATGGCTGCAGTACCACAAGCATGTGGAAGAAAAGAGCACCACAAAATGGCTGCAGACCTGCATTCAAAATGGCCTCCTCCATGCCATGAGTCAACATGGAGGAGCACCATGTGACATCAAGTGGCCAATCAGATTTGAAGGCTCCCTTAAAGGAGACCGGTAACCAAAACATTTTAAAGGGGAAGTTCCAACTATTTGAGTATACGGACTTTAAAGGGTACAAGTATGAAAACGTATGCAATGTAACCATGAATTATGATGATGCTGTAACTAATGAGATGAATGCAGGTGTCAGTAAGGTTAAGAACAAGTTTATTATGCTTAACAATAATGATAGAGAATGTGAAATGCCTAATGTAACCATGTCTGTTGAGACCAGGACACCCAAAAGTGATGCCAGTACTAGAATGTATAATGCAGGCTTGACTATGTGTGATCAGAGCCAAGGTGTCATGTAGGACACTGCCAAAGGACATTGGGTCCTATAGAGACAATGCTAATGCCAAGGTTCAGCAGACTACCTGACCATGTAGCCCAGACCTTTAGAAGGAATGTGATGCCCCTTGCAGGACACACACACAGGCAGTGGGAGCAGACCCACTACAGGGACAGTGGTCAATGGGCAGCCCAGCCACCACCAATGGCAACCTGCACCAGACCAGTCCTACAGCCCCTGGCCATCAGGGCCAACACCAGAAGCATGAGGCCAATACCCTCCAGCTTCCCTGGCAAACCCTGGGATGGAATGACCTGACCCTCATCCCCCATTGGTGGAGAAGGAGCCCACCCAGTCTTGTGGCCCTGCCCACCACCCCACAACTACCCACATCACAGTGTATACACACCACCCACTGCTGCCATGGCTATCTCCCCGAGGGATCCCACAACAGTGACACCCACTTGGTCTGTGTATGAGGGAGGGGAAACGTACGAGGCCAGCCTCAAGCACAGGGGTCACACCTGGCAACCACACAACCCTCACCACAACCTCCCATAGCCCACCCCTGATCACCTCCCCTGGTCATGACAACTAGGATATGAAAACTGCTCAGGGGGGAGTATTGTTGTGTAGGCATGCCTGTTCACTATGTGATGTCTGTAACACTGTCATGCAACATTGAATGTACCCTTGTACTGTACACACCTTACCGGTACACTAGAGGGTGCTGTTGCTGGACACCCAGGGGTTGCCTGCACACGGCAGGTAACCCAGTATAAAAAGGAACACAGCTTGTTGTCGTCACTCAGGAGCTACTAATAAAGGACTGCAGGTCTGCACAGTTTAAGTACCATGCACTACCATACAAGGTGCCTACATACACTACAGTTTCCCTGATGGTTCAGTTGGTAAGAACGCTATTTAGTCTGAAACTGAGCGCTGAAAACCAGGAAAGCACGAGGTTTGATCTACAGTCCTGCTCAGTTAGTTGATCTCAAAAAGATATTTATAATTGGATTTTGTGTCTTGGGTGCAGATAAGGGATAGAAATGAACTGCTATGGGCTAAAGGATTCCTGCTGGAATGCGCATTGGGTGAGAACAGGATTGGGTCACCTCTGCCCCTGATTCCAACTGTCAAACTAGCCTGCTGACACTGTCTAGGTGCATCCATGAAGACCAACCATTGGGGCAGGATAGCAAAGGTTGAGCACATGGGGAATAGCACCCACTGAGAGTCGATGCTTATAGGGGAGGATGTGAGAAATCTGCAGGGGCGGGGAGGAAATACAAGAGTTATGTACCCATACACCCCCACTCCAAAAGAGCGAATGAAAATATTTTTTTTAGCTCCATAAAGAGTTTATCCAATAAGAAAGCAAAAAGAGTCAGAGTTTAATAGTTATATCCTGAATTTCAGCCAGGGTGGAGGAAGAGATTCTGCGATTGACCTCCGTACCTCCGGGTACAAATGGCCAGTGTTCCTGCTCCTAATCGCCATCCTGACATACAGAGGGTTGGTGAATGAGCACCGAGTGACAACGGGATCGGACTTGACTGTGATGCCTTGGTGACTGAATAGATTGCCAGCGCTCCCTGGTGCACGTGAATCATTGGCCATTAGGGCAAGGTGCTGGAGAGTGACTGTGGAACCAGACCTCTGGATGAGTTGATCCCTTCAGGAGGGGCAGAAATTGACGGGAAGAAATCCAGCTGAACTCCTGTAGGGTAGGTTCTAATTTAGAAGTGCATTTCGAAGAACATAGGTGCAAGGGATGAAGAAAGACTTGCATTAATATAGCGCCTTTTGCAACCACTGACATCTTGAAAAGCACTTTACAGCCAATTAATACTTTTGGAGTGTAGTCACTGTTTAATGTGGGAAACACGGCAGGCCATTTGCATACAGCTTCCACAAACAGCAATATGATAACGACCAGATAATCTGTTTTTGTTATGTTGATTGAGAGATAAATATTGGCCCTAGGACACCGGGGATAACTCCCTTGCTCTTCGAAATAGTGCCATGGCATCTTTTACGTCCACCGGAGAGAGCAGACAGGGCCTTGGTTTAACGCCTCATCCGAAAAATGGCATCTCTGACAGTGCAGCACTCCCTCAGCATTGCACTAGAATGTTAACCTAGATTTATGTGCTCAAGTTGCTGGAGTGGGACTTGAACCCACAACCTTCTGACTCAGGCAAGCATGCTACCCACTGAGCCACAGCTGACAGTGAAGGAGGAACTGGGAGTGGTGACAGCACAACAGCTTGGGACATTCAAGATGGACACTTGTAACGAGAAATCCATCGTTAATTGGGGAACATTAATCTCGTAGCTACCTCAGCGACTGCTCCATCAGCCTGCTGACTGATTTTCCTTTTACGATTCACTCTGGGTCTTTTTTATTGTGCTATTATTCTGTGTAAAAATATTGTGTTCTCCGTAAGTGGAAATGAGCATTTAAAAATAACAAAACCACTAAAACTTGCTTTGTTTCTCTCATCAGGCAAATAGGCGACAATCTGATTGTCCCTGGAGGCGTGAAGATCATTGAGGCTCACGGCAAGATGGTTATCCCCGGGGGAATTGATGTGCACACCCATTTTCAGATGCCTTACAAGGGGACCACCACTGCGGACGATTTCATTCAAGGAACAAAGGCCGCCCTTGCAGGTGGAACCACGATGATAAGTGAGTCAAGCAGTCTCCTCTTTCATATTTAAAACCGCATCCATTTAAGCTGCCCTTCAAATAAAAAAAATTGCCTCTCTGCACTGGATTTCAATGGAGCAAATGGAAGTTTTAACAGCACCCGTCAACGAAACACATTGTGTATCGAAAGAAAGCTTCCCGCGTGAATATTATTGCTGCTCATGTTTGAAAGCTGCAGCATCCCACAACCACTTTTGTTTGCTGACATTTGTGATGAATGTGTCAAATTAAATGTCACAGACGCAGACCTTTCTTTTGCGTTTACAACAAAATTGAACTCCCAATTGTATAGTTTTGTTATCGAGCGGTGTTGAATTCCCCTTCTTTACTCTCTCTCCCCTAATTCCAAACGCCTGCAGATCAGGAGCTAGCTGTGAGGACTAATGTGAGCTCTAGTGTACAAAGCATTGTTCTGCCCCGCCCTCATCTGAGTGTTGTGTGCAGTTCTGGCCACTATACAACTGCAGGGATGTCCTGGTCTTGGAGGGAGTACAAAGGAGGACATGAACTGAACCTTGCACATGAGTTATGAGGCAAGACTTGAGATACAAGGGATATTGGAGAAAAAGGTAATTAAGATCCGAAATGAAATAGATGAACTGAATCCCAGAATGATTTTCAATCTTAATATACAAGCTCTGGGGCAAAGGGATGTAGATTACATCTTAGACTAGGAAAGATGAGTGCACAGTTAAGATATAACTTTGCATACAGAATTGTGAATATGACGAACATTCTACACAGAGGTAGTTCAAGCACAGCATCTTATAAATTTCAAGAGGGTGATAACGTTTTGGCAGACAGGTCTATTGAAGGGTGTGAGTGATAAACGAAAGTAAGAAGTGGGCCCTTTGGAGGAAAATGGTTCTGTACATTGGGAGTGAAGGAGGCTTATGCGCATATAGTTATGCATCATGGGTAACCATGGTCTTCTAGAGCTTGCTTGATTGGGGATTTGGGGAAGAATTTTCCAGAGGCTTTTCCTGAAATTAGCCACAGTTTTATTTGTGTCTCAGTGGAATTATTTCTGGGGAGAATGATGGCCAAGTCTGGACCACCGAATTAATTGTCTTGATGGTCCGAGAGTTCAGCTGCTGTCAGAACTGAGGGGATTATTCGATGGGAGAACTGTTGATCTTTTGTTTTGTGTATTTTTAAATCTCTACTTTTCTCCCTCCCTTGTCCGAAGAGTGTCGACTCTTGACCAAGCGACCATTCTTCACATGTCGGCCTAAACATAGAGTGCCGGCAAGCTATTCAACCATGAGGCGAGTAACCTAGCCAAGTCCAATTTTGCCCAAAATTCACACATGAGCATTTGGAGCAGGGAGGTCACTGGCGATCAGGAGTGGGATTCATGAATGACTTTTTCTTTTGCCACAACTGCCCCCATCCCATCCCCCTCCCCCCACCCTCCTCAATCCAGGAGTACTGAGGTTAATTGTTGCACCCGAAGTGCTGGTCCAATGGTGATCAGCTATCTGCACAGACCAGGGATTGACTGGAATTCTTGTACAGATAGTGCATGGTGCCTTCAGCCACTAGATCATCGGGAGGTTTTTTGATTTTGTTCAAATTTTTGAAATTTAGTCATGTGAGCGGGAGGTTCTTTAAAAAATACCGTTGTTCTGCCGCTCGCTGCGAAAATGCATGAACCGCCCAAATACAGAGCCTGTTTCTCAGGGGATTTTCTCTTTCACGAACTGGCTAGAACTCTCCCAAAATAGCTGCCAGATTCCTTTTTGCAAACTGCTGAAGGCCTAATTGGTGATTCTTTTCCATTTCTTTTATCCCAGTGAAGGAGGTTGGTGCTAGGGCATGTGATTCTCTCCCGCTTTAGTTACCCAGTCCGATATCGAGCACTCTGCTCCGCAGTAAGATGCTGTGTAAATATCCCTCTACTTTGCCCACAAACCCACCTTCAGAAGAACACTGTCAGCTGCACCAGTCGAATGTTCCCCATTTCCCACAAAGCCATCCTATGCTCTGAGTGTGGTTGTCACTTTTTAGTATTGATTTGTTTTGTTAGTCCATGATTCTGTTAATCTACTAATTTAAAATGAGACACTTAAGGGAGGCATCTTCTATCTTGTCAGTCTGGACTAGATTTGAACCCAGAGGTGACAGGCCAGTGTCTAACCAATGCTCCCAGACTGTTTTTAAAAGTAGTTTTTATTCCCTTGTGGAGAAGATCCTGCTTCCTGACCGATACTGAAAGGATCAAGGTGAATATTCGGCTCCCAATACTGTGGGATTCCTCAAGGCAATATTTGGAACTCCTCGCTTTTGCTTTTACAAAGGTCTGCATTATTCTAATTCTCTTTCATTCACTCTCATATCACACACACACACACACACACACACACACACACACACACACTCCATCTGTAGCTCGATAAGTATCATTAAGGACTTGTTTGCTATGAATATATAGGAAATGCCCTGATAGCTGTGCATGCTTGATTACAGCACCGAAACAGGCCATTCGGCCCAACCAGTCCGTGCCGGCGTTTATGCTCAACTCAAGCCTCCTCCTGTCTTTCCTCATTTAACTCTTTCAGCATAACCCTCTATACCCTTCTCCCTCATACTTATCTAACCGCCCCTTAAATAAATATATACTCCATGCTTCAACCAATCCCTGTGGTAGCAAGTTCCACATTATCCCCACTCTCTGGGTAAAGAAGTTTCTTTTGAATTCCCTATTGGATTTCTTGGTGACTATCTTATATTGATGGCCTCCTAGTTTTGCTCTTCCCCACAAATAGAAACATTCTCTCTGCATCCACTCTATCTTATGATCACCTCATAACAAGTAGTTTTAATAAGTGTGACCTCTTAAACCACTTTAAGGCAGATGACTTATTTAATTCAGGTTTCAGGAGACCAGCATCCATGAACCAGTTCCTGAGTTTACAGTAATAAATCTAGCTTATTCCAAATGCTGACTCATAAATCCAGGAATATGGGAGTTTACAGTTCTAGTCCTAGGCTACGAGAGCTAGATGCTGTGGCATAAATTCAGGGAGTTGACTCATGGAATTGAATTGAATCAGTGCTTTGTTTTTTTTTTAAAAAAGCTTTATTTTATACTTTTGAATGTAGCACTGTGATGTAAAGGGCCTTGCGTCTTTGCTGAGGTGATTTTATCCTATGGTTCCAGACATAAGGTCCTGGTGGTACTGTTGGGTCCCCATTTTATTCCGGTTGCTGGGAAGACTAAAATGCATAGTTGCCTGTTCGTGACTTGTCAATAATTATGTGTGTATCTGTCACAGTGCTGGGGCTGCAATTTACCCCTTCCTGTGAACAGGCCAAATCTGCAACAGCAACGGAAGCAGGTTTGCAATTATAAATGGGGCATTAACTTGTTAAAGACTTGTTTGTAAATGGTGAGCCCAAGTTGGCGATGCTTTAAAAATTTTGCTCGCCAAGAATCATCATCATGTTGAAGACCCTGTGCTCCGGAGTAGTGCTGTCTTGTGGCAAAATGCCTCCTGGCACTTCACAGAGGAGTGGGTCAGACACTGCGCAGGAGTCCAGAGAAGGTTAGGGGAGGTTAGGCAGAGGCAGGTTTTGAGAAGGCTTTTGAAGATGGGGAGAAAGATGGCGTCATCAAATATTTGCAACAACAATGACTTTCATATATATACTGCCATTAATTAAAAAAATGTCCACACCTAATCAAAAAAATGTAGCTAATCCAAAGGCAGAGATTTTAGGAGGGAACGATGTGCGATTTAAGAAGAATCTAGAAGGAGAGGGAGGTGAAGAGGCAGACATGTTTACATAGAATGATATAGAAATTACAGCACAAACAGGCCGTTTGGTCTGTGCTGGTGTTTATGCTCCACACAAACCCCCTCCCATCTCGCCCAATCAACAGACCCTTTTATTCCTTTCTTCCTCATGTACTTATCTAGCTTATCCTTAAATGCATCTGTTATTCGCCCCCACGACTCAATGTGGTGGTAGGTTCCACATTCTAACCACTCTTGAATTCCCTTTCTAATAAATTCATTAAGGAATTAAGAAAAAAATGTCTTTACCCAGAGATTGAAACCATGGTGAGTGAATGTTCTGCCATCAATGGTGGAGCAGAGGGAGATGGTCACACAGTAGTCCAAACAAAAGCCCAAACACCGTCCACACCAAAATAAACACATTCCCCTACATTACACAATGACGACTCTTCGCAAAGTAATTCATTGTCTGTGAGGCATTTTGAGATAATCCTGAGATCATGAGAGGTGTTATACAAGTGCAAGTTCATTCTTTCTTTACTCCTCATTGAAGGGAATAATTCTAATGCACCAAATCACATTTCTGTTCTTTTGTACAGAATTCCTCAGTAAGCACTAAAGATTTGAATTGCTGGTATTTATTGGTCCGCTCACGAACTAAATTTACTGCCAAATTTTAGAAATTACATTGGTTTTGTTTAAAATAATTGGAATGTTTTCTGTTTGGATTGCATTTAATGAATGAGTGAGTCAATGTTTTGCACTAAAAATAATCAGTCTCCTAAATTTTATCTGTGAACAAACGGGCTTTTATATCGCCATCCATGGGTCAACTATGTATAAACAACAATTTGCATTCGATATAGTGCCTTTAATATAGTAAAAAATTCCCAAGACGCTTCACAGGAGTGTTATCAGACAGAAATTGACACCGAGCCACATAGCGAACATAAGAACATAAAAATTAGGAGCAGGGTTAGGCCATACGGTCCCTCGAGCCTGATCCGCCATTCAATAAGATCATGGCTGATCTTTGACTTCAACTCCATTTTCCCGCCCAATCCCTATTCCCCTAGAGCCCAAAAATCTATCTATCTCAACCTTGAATATATTCAGTAGTTCAGCATTCACAGCCCTCTGGGGTAGAGAATTCCAAAGATTCTCCTCTTCATAGGCAATCCCTCGGAGTCGAGGATAACTTATCCAAAGATTCACAAGCCTCTGAGTGAAGAAATTCCTCCTCATCTCAATCTTAACTGGCCGACCCCTTATTTTGAGACTATGCCCCCTAGTTCTAGACTGTCTAGCCAGGGGAAACAAACTCAGCATCTACCGTGTCAATCCCCCTCAGGATCTTGTATGTTTCAAAAGAGGAGCATCTTAAAGGAGGAGAGAGATATTAGGACAGATGATAAAAAGCTTGGTCAAAGAGGTAGGTTTTAAGAAGTGTCTTAAAGGAGGAGAACGAGGTTTAGAAGGGAATTCCAGAGCTTGGGGCCTAGGCAGCTGAAGACATGGTTGGCAATGGTGTAGCCGGAGCGATGAAACGAGATGTGCAAGCGGCCAGAATAGGAGGAGCGCAGAGATCGTGTAGTTTAACCCTTGGCACTCTGGCTGCAATTATTTGGTGATCAGTTTGTCAGGGCCACAGAGGGATTTCTTCTTTTGATAGAGCTTCCTAATTTTCTGCAATTTTGTGCATCAAATATTGACCAGCTGTCAGGACACATGAGCAGGTCAATTCTTCAGACTTTCAATTGCCTGGGAAAAATGTCTTTCAGAATTTGTTTCTCGGCCAGACCTAATTATCCAGAAGTTGTTCAGTTTTCAAAATGGTAAGAAAACATTTCAAAGTTAACTTTTAAAAGAAAAGTGGAGTTACAATCGATTTGACTAAATTTGGGTTGCACTTTGTTATATAGGAGGAAGTCAGTTCCTCATTTGCTAAAATAAGAACTGCCTTTGCCACATCTCTTGGCAACATCAACAGGGCTTCATACTGTAAATTACTTTGGAGACTTCTTAGGCGGTCCCTCGTATCGAGGATGACTTGCTACCACACCAAAAAGGGATGAGTTGACAGGTGTTTCGATGAAGGACCTGATATTCCAGGTCGCGAACTACATGTTAAAGGCTGGGAAATGCCTGTGTGTGGATTTTTTTTAACGTGTGGTGGTCGTTGCATACAGTCACCACACAGGCTTGACAGAGCTAGGTCTTGGTCCAATGGCCAGCCCTGCTACACTGACCTAGTGCACACACATCGCAGTGTGGGCTGGCTCGTGCTGCCCCATGGCCCTCGCCTCTCCTGGGACCCGAATTCGCATCTTTCCTGGCCCCCGATCTCTCTCCACCCCTCTGCGCTGGAGTACAATGCTGTTATGCAGACAGATTCAGTGGTCAGTATGCACACAGCAAGATCCCACAGCAGCAGTCGTATCATTGGTTGTGAAATGAATATTGGCTAGGACACCAGAAGAACACTCTGCTCTAATATTGCAATGAGGACCCGACTGAAAAGCGGGAGTTCTATGGGCTGAGCCAAATTGGAAATGAAATATATTGCAAGTCGCAGAATCTACCGTCAACCACTGACTATTCTAAAGATCAAGGGCTACATAGCTTTAAAAATATATATATATATCTAATCTTGGGTGGAATTCTGTGCTGATCAAGGTGAAGAATGGAAACACTTTGGCCATTTAGTGTCAACATCAAGGACACTGGTGTTGAATATACAGCGCTTGTTAGATGCTGAGTAAAACTTCCCTGTACATTAACCTAAAAATTATCCTTCATACTTGACCTCAACAGGGTTCCCTACTGCACCTATGACACTTTAAGTTCCCGCAGCAGCAGTCTTTATGGTCACTTTGAGGGAGATTGCCAACTTAGTGCAATTCATGCCAAGTTGCAGACTATTTTGTGCAGTGTATGGGTCGGTGTTCACCAGGGACCATATTCAAACTAACCAAACCCATCATGCATAGGATCCTTTCAGCCGCAGAGAGCAGACTTTCATTTCATCCGTCTTAGTTGGGTTCAAACTCAGGCCCGAGAAATGATCGTACAGTATGCTGACCTCTGTGTGTTGAGGTGAGACACTGGGAGGATTGCAAATTATTTGTCACTCTCTTGTTACAATTCTGGCCTCGGAATATGAGACGTGACACTTCACAGTGGGCTGGAGGGGTAGTGGCAGGGGGGGAGGGGGGGAGTGTGGCGGCAGAGGTGGGGGAGGGGGCATGGTGGCAGGAGGGGTGGCGGGGGGGGTTGGAGTGGAGTGGGGTGGCGGGGGGGGTTGGAGTGGAGTGGGGTGGCGGGGGGGTTTGGAGTGGAGTGGGGTGGCGGGGGGGGGTTGGAGTGGGGTCGGGGGGGGAGTTGGGGTTGGAGTGGGGTCGGGGGGGGAGTTGGAGTTGGAGTGGGGTCGGGGGGGGGGGAGGTTGGGGTCGGGGGGGGGGAGGTTGGAGTTGGAGTGGGGTCGGGGGGGGAGGTTGGAGTTGGAGTGGGGTCGGGGGGGGAGGTTGGAGTTGGAGTGGGGTCGGGGGGGGAGGTTGGAGTTGGAGTGGGGTCGGGGGGGGGGGGTTGGAGTTGGAGTGGGGTCGGGGGGGGGGGTTGGAGTTGGAGTGGGGTCGGGGGGAGGGGGGTTGGAGTGGGGTCGGGGGGGGGGTTGGAGTTGGAGTGGGGTCGGGGGGGGGGTTGGAGTGGGGTCGGGGGGGGGGTTGGAGTTGGAGTGGGGTCGGGGGGGGGGGTTGGAGTTGGGGTGGGGTCGGGGGGGGTTGGAGTTGGAGTGGGGTCGGGGGGGGGGGTTGGAGTTGGAGTGGGGTAGGGGTGGGAGGGTTGGAGTGGGGTCGGGGGGGTGTTGGAGTGGGGTTGGGGGGGGGGTTGGAGTTGGAGTGGGGTCGGGGGGGGTTGGAGTGGGGTCGGGGGGGGTTGGAGTTGGAGTGGGGTCTGGGGGGGGAGGTTGGAGTTGGAGTGGGGTCGGGGGGGAGTTGGAGTTGGAGTGGGGTCGGGGGGGGGGGGTTGGAGTTGGAGTGGGGTCGGGGGGGGAGTTGGGGTCGGGGGGGGAGTTGGAGTTGGAGTGGGGTCGGGGGGGGAGTTGGAGTTGGAGTGGGGTCGGGGGGGGAGTTGGAGTTGGAGTGGGGTCGGGGGGGGAGTTGGAGTTGGAGTGGGGTCGGGGGGGGGTTGGAGTGGGGTCGGGGGTTGGAGTTGGAGTGGGGTCGGAGGGGGGTTGGAGTGGGGTCGGGGGGGGGGTGGTTGGGGGGGGGAGGGGTTGGAGTGGGGTCGGGGTTGGAGTGGGGTCGGGGGGGGAGGGGTTGGAGTGGGGTCGGGGGGGTGAGGGGTTGGAGTGGGGTGGGGAGGGGGGGTTGGAGTGGGGGGAGAGGGGTGAGGTTTGAGTGTGGTGGCAGGGGGGGGTGGAGTGGAGAAGATGGTCGGGGGGGGGGGGGGGGGAGGCTGGCTGGGGGTGGTGGTTGCATCAAAGCAATTGGTATTGTAAAAAGTCTGACTGCCCCAAAAACATCTAAAAATTGAAAACTGTCATTCTGTTGATTACGTAACCTGGCCATGGGGAGGGATCCATCTGGAGGTTCTTGGCAGGGGTGGGGGTCTATCTGACTTACTCAGATAGTTAAGGCCTTACAGATGACACTTAATGGTGCTTTACGTCAGGCATTAAACCGAGGCTCCACCTACCCTTTCTGGTGGATCTAAAAGGTCCCATGGCATTGTTGGAAGAGAGCTGGAGAGTTCTCCTGCTGTTCTAGCCAGCATTTGCTGTAAAGGCAGATTGTGTGGTCATGTATCTCACTGCCGCTTTGGTGACCTAAGCAGCAAATTGGCTGTTGTGTTTACCTACAAAACAGCATTGACTTCCAACGTACTCAATTGGCTGTGAAGTGCTATGGACTTCTGGAGGGTGTGAAAGGTGTTCGATAAATGCAAGTTCCAAATCCTGACAGGCTTTACTCACTGATCTGACCTGATTGCTCCTGGCTTTGTTTTACGATAGCCTCCGAACACTATGAAGCATTTGTGTATTGGCCACAACTTCTGACTTCATTATGCACCATGACCTGTGACCTTCGGCAATGTATCGCAAACATGCTGAAAATGACACGTGTTATTTAACAAGCATGGCATTGTGGATGTGAGTCGGGCTTGGCATGTGACTTTTAGAGCAATGCTGTGAAAATTTGAATCGGGCCAGGCTTAACTTGCTGGTTTAAGGCTTCACATCCCTGCTTAGCCGACGGGCACATGAATTCACATTTGTAATCAGCATGCTCTTACTGACCCAGTGCACATACCAGCAATAGTGTTACACAGCACTGACCTCAAACTCAGTCCTGCAGGAGAGGGACGTGCCCGGGTTAGACTTGACCCTTGGCTCGGGTGGCATCCAGCTGCCGCAGATGTCGGCTTGGAGCCGATTCTGTAATGCAGCCCTTGTAAAATGAACAGCCGATGAGAAAGCATTCTTGTCAGCAGATATTCAGGAGCAAAAAGGACAGAATTTTACTGCCTGTGTGGGATGCCAAAGGAAAAGAGATGCTCCAGCCCTCATTTCCAGCAGTGCAAGTGGCTTAAACTTAATGAGGATGTCAGGGGAGCAACATAACGTTTAAAGCATCGTCACCATTATTTTGTTGCTAATCTGCGGGTGCCCAGGCTTCCTCCCACGTCATCCTTGGTGGCCTTCAGGAGTGGTAAAAATGTGAATGAATGGAACTTTACTAGTTAAAAGAAAAAAAAGGAACTTGCATTTATATACCGTAGCATAATTTTACAACCTCAGGATGTCCCCGAAGCGCTTTACAGCCAATGAAGTACTTTAGAAATGTCGTCACTGTTAATGTAGAAATGCAGCAGCCAATTTTGCACATATCCAGGTCCTGCAAACAGCAATGTGATAATGACCAGATAATCTGTTGGGTGAGGGATAAATATCGGCCAGGATACCAGGGATAACTCCCCTGCTCCTCTGTGAAATAGTGCCATGGGATCTTTTACGTCCGCCTGAGAGGGCAGACGGGGCCTCGATTTCACAGGAGGACGAAGCATTATTATATGGACATACACTAGTAAGTGGTATGGGAGGAAGGATTTAGAAGTGTATCATGGAGACACAAAAATGGCAGTGCGTCAGACTATTTTATAATTCCCTGTTTTATAATTCCCTACCCACTTTGGGAGTTGTGATAGCACGTTAAGAATTTCCATTCATGTGCAAAGTATTACCCACTTCCAAGCTCGCTCCCTTCTCTCTTTAGTCTGGTGGAAACTGATGGTCCCTGAGAGAGATTTTCTTCCTTTATTTCTGAAGGCTAACACCTGAGAGCTTTTAAAGATAGATTTGTGAGTATGGCGCAAGATTTGCCAAAAAAAACCTTTTGCAAAGACGAACTGAATACTAAGGGACCGAAATTGCCTCTCTTAAGGGCGGTAATGGGGTGGTAAAGCCTTTCCGCCTGGATGGGACACTGCCCATCTAATTTCTGGAGGTGCAAAACATTACCAACCCGCTCCGCCAACATCTGCCACACTCGTGCACAGCGATAAAGATGTCATCGCCGTGCGCGCCGCCTGACCCGGCCAAATCCCTCCCCGGTGGCCCAGTGGGTACCAAGTAGGCCTCGCAGTGGCCCTCCCCTTTAAATGAAGCTATGCGTCAGCGTATGACGGTCAGTGTCACGCTGATGACATCACCGCTCCCAACACAATCCCGCCTCTCCGCCGCCTCAAACAATGCCCCAAAGCGCTGGGAGCCGGTGACAAAGTTATAGTGCCGAGTTTTCCACCTCTTCCCTCTGACTCCCACCTTGGCGGTGATAATTTGACTAATTCAAATTGTCCGCCCCAAACAGGGCGGAGGGCAATTTCCAGCCCTAAGACGACTGAATCAGCCGCATTTTCTAAGCTATTGAAACTTCTGTCCTTTTGTCTGTGGACAGCATTCTTGACCTCAGCAAGTTGTGCCAAGTTAGACATTGCGAGTTTAGTTCAACAGTAGAATAGTTTCTCTCGAAAGTAGGATTGAGGCATGAAGTTCCTGATCACCATCCTAGTCATTCGTGTTGGTAATATTTTGATAATCTACAGAACATTGCTGAAATTTTTAACCACGCTTGTTATGTCAACACACCTTCCTCGTGCTGGTTCTTCTCCAGCGAGGATTAATCTAATGATGCTCAAAATGACCATCAGGATTTCATTGCTGTGTTTCCCAAATAACTGAAAAACATTTGGGGATTGGGACCATATTCAGTAAATAGACACTGGACGAGGAACTCTGTGCTCCTCCAACTCTGGCCTCTTGCTCATCCCTCACTTACGTCACCGCACCATTGGCGACTGTGCCTTTAGCTGTCTAGGCCCTGAGCTCTGGAATTCCCTTTCCAACCCTCTCCGCCTCCCTTTCTCCTTTCAGATGCTGCTTAGAACCTATCTCACCAATGTTTGGTCACCGGTCCTAATGTCTGCTTCTTGGCTCGGTATCAATTTCTGCCTGATAATGCTCCTATGAAGAGCTTTGAGACATTTTTACGACGTCAAAGGCGCTATCTAAATGCAAGTTATCTTTATAGAGCAGTCCCACCTACCCAGCACACTGGTCAGTCCTCTTCCAGAAATGTTGTTGTCTTAAATCTTTTGCAAAAATAATGTTGAACCAATTCTTGCTTCTGCTGGATGGGTCTCAGTTCAGTACCAGAAAACATTTTTTTTTAAATGTAGATCAAATTTAGAAGTCATACACTGGATCTAGGCGCAGCTATTGTGTGGACAGTTTAATTGAGTTGCTTTCCTGAAATGTAAACTGTTTGGCTCCAATAATGAGTGGTTGTGTGTCTTTAAAAGAAAAACTAAGGGACTAGGTCAACTAATTAAATTTGCTTTTCCGGAGAAAAAAACTTGCTTGGAGATTTGTCCTATAATCAAAAAGAGCCAATCATTGGTGATGGTGGAAGAAGGTTTGACCACTATTTGTATCTGTAGAATTGTGGGTCTCTGTGGTTAGCAGCTATGACTGTGGCTTGAGGTGTGGTTCCTAGGACTTTAAGGACATTGTTGCTCGTGAGATAGGACAGAGGCGAGCAGCCAGGGTGATTTCTAGATGAGGGTTGATTTTCGGAGTTTGAGCTGTTGGTAGAGAGACCCCCTCCCACTCTTTCCTCCTCCCAAGTCAGCGTATATTCGGAAATCTTGGGCACTCTGTGATTTTTCTGTCCATTTTAATGGATTGGGAATCGTGGGCAGCGATTCCTGGATTATGCGTGGCTGATGCAAGAGGACTCTGTTGGCAAGGAAAGTTCCAAAATACTTCCCCATCCCCCTCCCCCCTCTCCCCAGAGGAATGTACTTTGTGAGGAAAAGTTAGGGAGGTTTTGCATGTTCCCTGGGAAAAGAGGAGACGACCTTGAGGTGACCTGATTGACCGGGATTATAATTGAGCAAATTCATGACTAAGGCCAAAAACTTAATACACCAGAGGGCAAGTTAAAATTGAAGAAGAAAAATTGTGATGATAGAGTTATGGAATAAATTACCGAGGAGGAAATCAATGCAACAACAGACGAGAAGAATGACGGCGTCAAAATTAATTAAAGCAGCAAGTTGTTGGATAAGATAGCCTTTTCCTGGTGAATATCATAGGTTATTATGACACTGAATTATAAACTCATTAAGCATCTTGAATGCAAAATAATTTGAAAGATTGTAGCAAGAAATAGAGACACTCCTAACCAAGGAAACTGTGTAAGGATACAGGCTTGACACTGGGCAGGGCGGAGATAGATCTCTGTGCTCAGGATAGCTCTCACTTGGAGTACGAAGAATATGACGAATGTTATTTCTTTTTCATGTTGTTTCAAAATTGAATCATTTCAGTGTAAATTAAGATGGCTGCCTCTGACATTTTGAAAAGAGCTTGTGTTCTTTTCAGTAACTGATGAAAATCCATCGAGAAAGAACTGTGTCAGTTTCAATGAGCAATTCTGTCCCTTTAACTGAGGAGACTACTCTCATTTAAGAGAGCAACATTGTCAGCAAATCTAAAATGGTTAAAATGGCTGCTTTTTTCTACTTCACTGTAAACCATCTGAATTTCAATTGTTGGAAATAGCATCAACTTCAAAGTAAACCAACAGTGTGACTGGATTGGTGTTGACATTTTATTCACGTGTCCTCTGGGTAAGTGCTCAACAAGTTAACATGCTAGACTGCCTGCCTTACTTGCCTGGTTGAATACTGAGTGAACACCATTGCCTGTGCTTCATTTATGCCCAATTAATTAACTCTTATAGCACCGGAACCTTCAGGGAAATCTCCACACCCTGGGCTGCCCATTTTTGTTTTTACATCTCACCTCATGGGGGACAATTTTCAAGACTGAAATTTTAGTTTTGGAGAAAAAAAATAATTGACTCATTATGATTTCCCCACCTGCCTCATGCTGTTGTAACTCCTCATGCCTGCCCTTGGCTAGATGATTCAATTCCATAATTGGGTTTTGTGCCGAGGGACTGCTGAAGATGTTGTTACTGAAAATCAGGGCTCGCCCTGTGGTCCCTCGCACAAAAAACAAACTATAGCTTCTGAATATGAGGGAGACTGGGGTAAATTCATGCCTTTGTTACCTCTAGACTTGACTACTCCAATTCACTCCTGGCTGGCCCCCCACATTCTACACGATGTAAACTTGAGGTCATCCAAAACTCAGCAGCCCGTGTCCTAACTCGCACCAAGTCACGATCACCCATCACCTCTGTGCTTTCTAACCTACACTGGCTCCCGGTTAAACAACGCCTCGATTTCAAAATTCTCATTCTTGTTTACAAATCATTCCATGACCTTGCCCCTCCCTATCTCTCTAATCTTTTTCAGCCTCACAATCCCACAAGATGTCTGCGCTCCTCAAATTCTGCCCTCTTCAACATCCCTTATTATAACTGCTCAACCATCGGTGGCCGTGCCTTCAGCTCTGGAACTCCCTCCCTAAACCACTCCGCTTCTCTACCTCTCTTTCCTCATTTAAGACGCCCCTTAAAACCTACCTCTTTAACCAAGCTTTTGGTCATCTGCCTTAATTCCTCCTTTTGTGGCTCGGTGTCAAATGGATCTGTTTTTTCTTGTGAAGTGTGAAGTGCCTTGAGAGGTTTTACTATGTTAAAGGTGCTATATAAATAAATATAATAATGCTCTCTCCCGACTGCTCTGCCTTTGTGTCTTCCTTTATCAGGCAGGAGCAGCCCTGTATATTAGAACTGAACATTCAGCAGTTGGAAGGGTGGGAGTATCCTGGAATGAAGGTCAAGGATCATAATAGGAACAAGAGGAGGCTATATGGCCACTTGAGCCTGCTCTGCCATTCAATATCCTGGCTGATCTTCTACCTCAACTCCACTATTTTGCTAGATTCCCATATCCCTTGATTCACTTAGTGTTAAAAAAATCTATCGATCTCAGTCTTGAATATACTCGTCAACTGAATTTCCACAGCCCGATGGGATCGAGAATTCCAAACGTGCAAAGATAAGCCAAGAAATATCTCCCAGGGGCGAAATTGTGCTCCTGTGCACCTGCCGTTAGCGTTTCCGGGGGGGGGGGCGCCAATGGGGCAAAAATGGGTTTTCGCTCGGGGGTTGGGGGCGGGTGCTCTACCGGTTCCCGCGAAATTGCGTGAGAGTTAGTGGAGGCGCAAAACCGACAGCGCCCCGCTCCCGCCGGAAACGTCACCACTGTGCAACGGCCCATTTTCGCCCTGTGGCGGAAATTGGGCAGCGCCCCGTGAGGCCGCCGCAGGAGATGTCAGCCTCATGGGTTGCGAACCGGGCCGCACTCCACTCGCGGGGCACAAATTAAGGGGGGGGGGGGGCTGCGCTGTGCCATTTTTCCCTCCCACCCGACTTACTGGTCCGGCCTTCCGTTCTTTATTTTGCAGCCTGGCACTCCACTTCTGTGCTGGGCTGTGGCCGTGGCACCCTGCTTCCCCGGTGGGCCCCTTGCCTCACTGCAGAGCTCGCAGCGTGCCCTCCCTTTTAACAGAAGGGGAGGGCCCTGTGCTCGCGTCAGCGGAGGATGCATAGCGCTGGAACATTCGCACGCTTACTGTCCCAGTCCCGCTCCACTGCTCTCGGCGGTATCCCCAATTTCACGGCTGGCGCAGGAAGTCCAGCCTCACCTCTGTTACCACTCCCAAATGGGGCGATACTCAATTTCAACCCCCTAATCTCAGTTCTACATGGCCGACCACTTATCCTGAGACGCAGCCCCTTAGTTCTAGACTCTCCAGTCAGGGGAAACTAAGGTGCGCTGGTGGCCGTGTACCCATTCTCCCAACATGAACTTAAGCCATAATTTCCTGGGAAGCTAATCAGCTTATTGCAAGTGGACATCTAGCAGTCAGAAGGGCAAGACTTAAAAACCCATTGGACGAGAATTGACTGGAATGGCATAATCGGCAAGTTATGTCACAAGACAGGCTTGGGTGCCTCCCAACATTAATTGGGAAACTAATTGGCATACACCGCAGTGAGTATTGTGGCATTCCATTGTCCTCTGACTTGACATGACCATTGGCGGGCCCTGGGGAAGCTCTGAACAGATGGTGCTTCACATACCGCGCCTCCTCCCTCTGCTGCTCTATAATGGAAAGAAAGAACTTGCATTTTATAGTTCCTTTCACAATCTCGGAACATCCCAAAGTGCTTTACAGCCAATGAAGTACTTTTGAAGTGTAGTCACTGTAGTGATGTAGGATGGATAGTGCTGTAATAGTGATGGATAGTGCTGTAATAATGATGGATACTGTTGTAATAATGATGAATAGTGTTGTAATATTGATGGATAGTGCTGGATAGGTCGATGCCAAGTGGGGTGGTCATTGAAGGCTCTTCCGAACATGTCGAGGGAGTCCTAAAAATCTTGGCTTCCAACACTCACTGAACTCTGGGCAGGAAAACCGAAGCTGTCAGTAAGAAGTGTAAGCAAAAAAAAAAACCCCAGAATAAATCAATTCCAAACTGCAGAGATGAAGGTATAAAACTTGAGCAGTTCTCCCCGGTTTAATTAGTTAACTCTGTTAATTTATTGAACAACCACATATGTAACCTCGGGAGCCCAACCGGGATTAGATACCTCGACCGTAACTGGTGCCTCAGGAAAAGTTGCGCTCACGACTATTTTGAACGGGGGGAGTTATGGGGATTTCGGTGGAGGTCACAGGGCAAAAACCGGCAGGAAATTATGGCGCGGAAATGGCTGAACCTGCTTGTACCATATTTTCCTCTGACTTTTACTACTGACGACATCAGTGCGCCATTGTTAACACCGTTAAGTGTCCAGGAAATTCGGGATCACTGCGTGCCCTTAAGCAAAAAAGAAAATGATGGTGCCGGCAGGAGGAACAGGAAGAACTTTTATACCCATACACTGCACTCTCTTCCTCGGGAGCAACCACAGAACAATAACTGTCGGGATATTCATTCAAATCCAACTGTTACTTCCACTTCCAGGAATCCCGCCGTCAGATTCTGCACAAGTCCCCAGCGTGTTTATGAGGAGTTTTTCCTCCCATAATTTCAAGCTTTAATGCTACCCTAGAGAAATTGCTACCTCTTCGAGCTCTGGGTTCTATTAGTCATGTTGAATAACAAAAACAAATACACCATAGCAACCATTTTTAAAAAAAACACACACTTTTCATAGCAACAGGGAGCTGCAAATTTGGGAGGGCTCACAGAATACAACTGAGCATTACAGATACAGATTTCAGTGGGTCCCCAAGGCAATGATAAATAGCACCTCGGCTCCAAAGTATTAAATCTTCCATATTTCTGGAATTTGGCAGATTTAGAGCTTGCAGCTTTGTTTGTGGACCTTCTGACTGACATCAGAACCATTAGGCTTACTGCAGTAATATTATTTTTGCTGTTCTAAGTCTTTAAACAGATTCATAAAGGCACGTTGGGGATTTTAAGAATCTGTAGGCCAGAGTGTCTGGTGTTCTTTCCCTTCTCTCCTTGCCTCCTAGTTTCTGAAAAACGGCCTACCTGAATAGAATGATTCCTTGTTCCTCCTGTGTCAGTGGAGAAAGTGAGTTCTGTTTAAAAAAAAATATAAACGAGGGAAGCATGCTCTGAGCCTGCTGCTGAATGTACTTTGACGCTTGATAGCCAGGTTCTTTGTTGGGGAGGTTAGTGGGGGAGGGTACAACTGATACCATTTGGACAAGGTGCCTTTGCATGACAGACAATGAGCCAATTTTAAAAAATGAATTACACCCCAGATTCAGATCTGAGGAATGAAATGCTTTTTTTTTTGTTGGCCTTTATTTGTTTTGCAGAGACTTGAACTGCGATGAACGTTCTCCAGATAAATCAAAGCTGAAACTTCAGTCGGCCCACTGAAAGAAACATTGGCCTACTAGACAGTTATTTCAGTTAAAAACAGAAATTTTAAAGAACATTTTGAATGTGGGTCCGCAGTAGTTGCATTGATTCCCGAGGGTTTTCTTTTCTTTCGTTCCATTTTGTTTTGTGAAATTGGACGTTTTCTCCCCAGGGTCTCCAACACGTTTTCAGGGGGGTGGAATTGGTTTGTGTGGTGGGTTAGAACATTAACCTTTCAACTCTGGCACCTGGCTTTGAATCCAGTCCAGGCAAGATTTGAGAGAGTTTGTTTCTGCTTGATCAGCTGCAATTTTCTTCAAGAAATTTTTTTTTTAAATTTGTATTTGAGAATTGCCCAGAATGGAATCTGGATGGCTTTAAATGTTCGACTATGTAAACACCATTTCACTAATGTGCAGCATTTTGCAGATGCAGTTCAGTATCAACTGTAGCAGGCGGGGGGGATCTTAGTATTTCAGTAGGTCCAGAGGGAGCACAACAGAACTGAAGCACTTTTAGCGGCATTCTGGAAGGTTAGAACTAGCGAGTGAAAGGGTTATTTGTCCTGTGTGGCAAGAGTTTGGGCAGAGGACAGGCACAATCCACTCCCTGTTGTGCAGAAGGTCACAGCAAATATGCTCAAGTTCAGTATAGGTTGAAAATGCTCCAACAACAACAACAACAACTTGTATTTATATAGCACCTTCAACATAGTGAAACGTCCCAAGGCACTTCACGGGAATATTATGAGACAAAAAGAATTTGACATACGGGAAGCGTGAAGCTGATCTTAGACAAGGATGACAGTTGAGTCAAAATGGAATTGGATATATACTAGAAAAGGAAAGCAAGTTACAGGGCTATTGGGGGAGGGGGAATGTGACATTGGAGCTCCTTCCAAGCGCAGGTGTATGCTGGGCCGAATGGCCTCTTTCTGTGATGTATGATTCTCTGAGAATAGCATTGGGCTTGCTTCTGATGCCCCCTTGTGGTTGAATAGTCTGCTGATGCTGTCAAAGATTACACTGCAAGACAGTCACTAGGTTGAGGTACTAGGGTGGCCATATTGTGGGATCATTCCGCAGCATGCAGCTGCACCTGCAAGAGAAGGGAGTGAGGCCAGATTATTTTTATATTTAATAATTGGAGTACAAATGGAGTGCTAGTCATTTTCTACAGTTTGGTATTCCAAAACCTAAAATGAAAAGGATGTTGAGCTTATCGTTCTTGGCCTGTCCTTTGGGCCAGTGAACATATCCTGCTTGCATTGTGTAACCTCTCTGGGATACACCCAGATGTGAGCACCATTCCTGAGCAGTCAGAAGCTGGGCAAGAAGCCACGTTGAGATAACTGAGCAAATAATGAAGCACATGCCCTCAGTTTGCAGGCGCCAACTATTTTCTCATACCTGGCAACCCACGAGCGTTTGATGCCAAATCACCATGGTCTCCACCATTTTAAATGTGAGATATGCCAGCCTGTGCAGCACGAGGGGAAAACGAGACCCAGCTGTAAAATGCAGCAAGTTCCCCCGGCCCGAGGAATATAATCCTGTGCCTGTAAGATTGTTGGCTGCGTAAAATTGATATCGAGGATTTGGTTGGAAAAACATTGACTTGTGAGAAAACTCCTCTGAAAGAAGATAAACCATCTTGAGCTGAGTGAACAATGGTTTCTGCCTGTCAGTCATTCTGGAAATCAGGGCTCGTGATAACCATTTTGAGATTAGAATTCCACAACTCCCTCGGGCACTCCAAAACTGCATGTTTAAGGCTAAGGTTCCATTTAAAATAAAAGTCTTATTTAAAAATCATTTATCTTGTGTATATATCTGAAGCTGGTTGCATTTGGACGGGATTTAAACATGGTTTTGCAGTACTGTGGAAAACGACAAAAGGATATTGATGGAGGCTAAAAGTGAGTGTGCGAATTTGAGGCCTTTGGCTGCATGAAGCGTTCCCGAGTGTCTCACGCTGACCCGACTTTTCCTTTCCTCTTTTACAGTTGACCACGTGGTGCCCGAGCCCGAGAGCAGCGTCGTGGCCGCCTATGAGAAGTGGCGGGAGTGGGCGGACAGCAAGTCGTGCTGCGATTACTCCCTGCACGTGGACATCACCGACTGGAATGAGGGTGTGAAAGAAGAACTCCAGACTCTCGTCAAAGATAAAGGTCTGTTTCATTCTGTACAGAAACGGCATTTGTGCTCCGTATCTCTGTTTATGGAAGGTGATGCCACATTTGCAGGTAGCACACCACAGGAAGAACCTCTTTCAGCCCTCGGTGCAAAGCACCAGTGTTGAAGGAAGGTTATCCATTCTCCATTCGTTGAACAGCCTTCGATTTGACTGCTGGTTTGCTCTCTGTTTAACCTTTCCCATCTGCAATGATCAACTCGCTTCCTCAAAGAAGCTTTTTTCCCTCTTTATGTCTGTTTCTCGTTGTCTGTCTTTGTGTGTGTGTCTCTCTCACTCACTTCCTGCTTTTGTTTCTCTGTTTCTGTCTGTCATTGTCTCTTGATCTACCTGTATTGTTTCTGTCTCTCTCTAGGTCTTTCTAGCAGGGGTCACTGAGCAGCCACTTTAAGTGATTAATGCTCTTTTTGCCCTGGCCACGGCCAGGCATGTTGTAACACCCCAACTCACCTCAGCAAAGACTGCAGATCGAACCTCGAACCTTCCTGGATAAACGGATCAATACTACACTACGCACTAATCCACCCTCTCAACCAGCAGGGAAAGTGTCACTTGTTTATTTCGGGAACTGTCTGACTAAATGGGAGCCTTATCTTCTGGCTCAGCCACATTTACAATTTGTGTTCCTGTGGAGAGTGATGCTTGAACTTTCAATTCATGAATAAAGAAAGACTTGTATTTCTGTAGCAACTTTCACGATCACCAGATGTCCCAAAGCACTTTACAACCAATGAAGTACTATTTTTGAAGTGTAGTCACTGTTGTAATGTGGGAAACGCAGCAGCCAAATTGCACACAGCAAATTCCCACAAACAGCAACGTGGTAATGACCAGATAATCATTTTGTTTTGTGATATTGATCGAGGGATAATTATTGGCCAGGACACTGGGTTTAGCTCCCACGTTCTTCTTTGAAATAGTGCCATGGGATCGTTTGCATCCACCTGAGAGCAGATGGGATCTCGGTTTAATGTCTCATCCGAAAGGCAGCACTTCTGACAGAACAGCACTCCCTCAGCACTGCACAGGAGTGCCAGCCTGGATTTTTGTGCTCAAGTCCCTGGAGTGGCTCTTGAACCTACAACCTTCTGCCTCAGAGGCTCCCAAATGAGCCACAGCTGACACGAATGCCATGCTGTGTTTAATTGTGTTTGCATCTGCCTTGCTTGGTAACCTAAATATACCCCAACCCATCATTGCCATTGCAAGCCTGGTGCCAGCGTAATAATGGAGTACCTTTTGGCTATTTTCTCCCCTAAAGCAAAAATGACAAAATAAGTTTGTAGAGCACCTTTCGCAAAGACCTCACTCCTTTTTATTAATTAGGGGTTTTGATATAGGGTTTCCTGCTGATGGAAAGGGTTGGTAACCAGAGGACACAGATTTAAGTTAATTGGTAAAAGAGCCAGAGGAAAGATGAGAATTTATTAACGCAGTGAGTTATGATCTGGAATGCATTGTCTGAAAAGGCGGTGGAAGCAGATTCATAACTTTCAAAAGAGAATTGGATAAATACTTGAAAATGAAAAATTTGCAGGGCTATGGGGAAAGGGTAGGGGGTGTGGGACTAATTGGAGAGCTCTTTAAGTGAGCTGGCAAAGACACGATGTGCCGAATGGCCTCCTGTGCTGTACGATTTTATGATCCTATACATCCTGAAGCAGTGGATTAGTAATACACACTGAGCTTCAAATGCAGTGCGGTCTAACAGCATGTTGAATTAATGATCTGGTCTTTCCTGTTTCACCAAAGAAGCAGTTGTTTTATAGGCCCTAGAGAAAAAGTATCCACAGCAATGGGCTTGCAGTTAAAATGGACAACTTGGCAATCTTAAAAAGCTGACCTAAGGAAGCTGATGTGTGCCCGAGAATAGCTCAAAATGGAGCATTGTGAATATATAGAGTCTTCGAAATATTCATGCTCTAGATCTCTCACTGGTTCTGCTATAAATGTCAAGCCTCTGCAGAATTCTGCATCTCCCAGATCTTCTGCTTGCACTGTCCCTTCTCCGCTGTGCTGTTTGAGCTATTATTTTTATTGGAAACTCTCAGTTGGGTAAATGGTAACCAGTTGATCCGTGTTATATTTTGGGGGGAGAAATTTCCCAGAGCCCGATTCCTGCTACTGCTTCATGTAGCGCTGATATGTTTCAACGCTCCTCCCCTTCGGTTAAAGGGGAAGGCCGCTGCACACCCTGCCGGGCCTCTGATGGCCTTCACTGGGCCACAGGGCAGGCATGGTGCCAAGGTTGTATCCCAGCACCCAAAACGGAGTGCCAGGCTGCACGATGGCGACAAGGGAAGAAGTCGGGCCTACTAGTGAGTCAGTAAAACCGCCAAAAGGGCGGCGCGGGGCGTACCCCCCACCTCCCCTTTAACTTCCGACCCGTGAGCAGAGCTCGGCCAGGTTCGCGACCCACGAGGCTGGCACTGACACCTCGCGGGGCGCTGGGAAATTTCACCCCCCAGAGGAGCTAACTGGTGTCGCAAAACAAAGCCATTTCAAATCGCTTGAGCTTTTTACACTAGATTTTTTATTTTCCTTTTGTTTGTGAGTTACTCACCACCCCTGTTAAATATAGCAAGCCCAGAGATCAAATTGAGAACACTTGCCATAATTCAGATCACTGGATAAATCATGTACTGTCATTTGGTTTCCTTGGGGCTGAAATTGTTGTTTGGCAGGAGCACAAAACATGCACAACAATAAGGAATCGCTAGCCCATTTTGCCCAGTTTTCTTTTCCAGGTTGCTGATTCGCAGTGGCTCTTTCTGCATTGGGCTAGTGATGTACAGTTAGGGCCTTTACCTGGTAGGCCGTAGAGGGAAGCTTGGCTATTGTGCCTTATGCATTGACATCATCAGTTGTGTCCTTTTGATGAACATCATGTAATAAGGTCCTCGAATGCTGATTGTTCCCAGAGCTGGTCGCAGATGGTCATATTTTAAAGGATAATAAGACCACCATGAATTATTCAGTCAAGTATGATTTAAAAGTAATGCAGCGCATGTCGTGTGTAAGTGGAAATAGGAAATATTACTTTTTTATGTAATGAGGCTTGAAAAGGAAACATCTAGAATATTGCTCTACAATACCTCAGCAAAAAGAGAGCTTGAAGCATCCTAACAAATTGTCTTTTCAGTTTATTAAATGAAAATGAGATGCAATGGCTGTTTAACTTAAATGTGTACGGGAGCTGGTAATGACTGATGATTTGAGCCCATCACCCTAGATTAATGTAATACCTTTCAGGGTGTCCCAAAGTGCTTTACGACTAATGAAATAGTTTCCACTTTGGGAGCAATTGGTGATACATGCACAAATTGCACTCAAAATTACGCCTGTTTTGAAAAGTGTTCCTCCCTCCCCACACACCGAATTACCGCTCAAACTCATTTGCATAATCTCCCAATGCAAAATCTGTCACGAACCAGCCTAATCGGGCAGCATTTCAAAAAACATCTCTTTTTTTTAATTGCTTTACAAAATGTTCCTTGCTTTATTTAGTGCTAACTCAGTGCAATTTTTTTTCATACAACTGACATTGGGTTTATCACAAAAAATAAGCACCTTTAATCACTGTGGGTAACCTGATTTTAAATGACTGAAAATGACTTTTAAAAAAAAATATACAGAACTATTTCTTGGCTATATTGGGGTACCGTAGTCAGTTCTTCAAGTTTAAAAAAAAAATGACATTCAAAACCTTTCAAGATGTACCGATCGGTGTCCTTGCGCCCAAAAGATCCAGCTTTAATCTTTAGAGCCTCCTCGAAGCCTGGCAAATGGGTACAATTGGAGGAAACCCCCAATGCTGATTGGCTAGTCTTATGGATGGGGCAGGTGTCTAGCACTAAGTGTTTGCACTAGTTTTAATAAATCGTGGAAACTCGATTCGTGCTTAAAATTCCGCAATCTTTTTCACTGGTTATGCCGATTTTTAGGCGAATTGAGCTGAATAAACCAACGCAATCTCTCGGCCTGGAAGTGCAGTCACTGGTGTAATGTGGGAAAGGCAGCAGCTAATTGACACACAGCATGCTCCCACACACAGCAATGTTTTGGTTTGAGGGATAAACATTGGCCAGGACACTCGGGAGATCATCCCTGCTTTTCTTCAAATAGTGCCATGGGATCTTTTACACCCACCTGGGCGGGCAGACAGGGCCTTAGTTTAACGTCCTCGTGTGAAAGATAGTGCCTCCGATAGCTCAGCGCTCCCTCAGTACTGCACTGAAGTGATAGCCTAGATTATGGTCATCCCCCTGCAAAACCGATACACTGCTTTGAGTACTGTTGGGGGGGATGACTCCTCAGGGGAGGGCAGCAGCAGCCAATTTCATGGCACTGTGGCTGGCTCTGCTGCACAGGAGGGCAGGAAAAAGATTGGGAGCGCGATAGTGATAGAGGATTCGATGGTGAGGGGAATAGATAGGCGTTTCTGCGGTCGCAACCGAGACTCCAGTATGGTATGTTGCCTCCCTGGTGCAAGTGTCAAGGATGTCTCGGAGCGGGTGCAGGACATTCTGAAATGGGAGGGAGAACAGCCAGTTGTCGTGCACATTGGTACCAACGACATAGGTAAAAAAAAGGGATGAGGTCCCACGAAAAGAATTTAAGGAGCTAGGAGCTAAATTAAAAAGTAGGACCTCAAAAGTAGTAATCTCGGGATTGCTACCAGTGCCACGTGATAGTCAGAGTAGGAATCGCAGGATAGCGCAGATGAATACGTGGCTTGAGCAGTGGTGCAGCAGGGAGGGATTCAAATTCCTGGGGCATTGGAACGGGTTCTGGGGGAGGTGGGACCAGTACAAACCGGACGGTCTGCACCTGGGCAGGACCGGAACCAATGTCCTAGGGGGAGTGTTTGCTAGTGCTGTTGGGGAGGAGTTGAACTAATATTGCAGGGGGATGGGAACCTATGCAGGGAGACAGAGGGAGACAAAAATGAGGCAAAAGCAAAAGACAGAAAGGAGATGAGGAAAAGTGGAGGGCAGAGAAACCCAAGGCAAAGAACAAAAAGGGCCACTGTACAGCAAAATTCTAAAAGGACAAAGGGTGTTAAAAAAGCAAGCCTGAAGGCTTTGTGTCTTAATGCAAGGAGTATCCGCAATAAGGTGGATGAATTAACTGTGCAAATAGATGTTAACAAATATGATGTGATTGGGATTACGGAGACGTGGCTCCAGGATGATCAGGGCTGGGAACTCAACATCCAGGGGTATTCAACATTCAGGAAGGATAGAATAAAAAGAAAAGGAGGTGGGGTAGCATTGCTGGTTAAAGAGGAGATTAATGCAATAGTTAGAAAAGACATTAGCTTGGATGATGTGGAATCTATATGGGTAGAGCTGCAGAACACTAAAGGGCAAAAAACGTTAGTGGGAGTTGTGTACAGACCTCCAAACAGTAGTAGTGATGTTGGGGAGGGCATCAAACAGGAAATTAGGAGTGCATGCAATAAAGGTGCAGCAGTTATAATGGGTGACTTTAATATGCACATAGATTGGGCTAGCCAAACTGGAAGCAATACGGTGGAGGAGGATTTCCTGGAGTGCATAAGGGATGGTTTTCTAGACCAATATGTCGAGGAACCAATTAGGGGGGAGGCCATCTTAGACTGGGTGTTGTGTAATGAGAGAGGATTAATTAACAATCTCATTGTGCGAGGCTCCTTGGGGAAGAGTGACCATAATATGGTGGAATTCTGCATTAGGATGGAGAATGAAACAGTTAATTCAGAGACCATGGTCCAGAACTTAAAGCAGGGTAACTTTGAAGGTATGAGGCGTGAATTGGCTAAGATAGATTGGCGAATGATACTTAAGGGGTTGACTGTGGATGGGCAATGGCAGACATTTAGAGACCGCATGGATGAATTACAACAATTGTACATTCCTGTCTGGCGTAAAAATAAAAAAGGGAAGGTGGCTCAACCGTGGCTATCTAGGGAAATCAGGGATAGTATTAAAGCCAAGGAAGTGGCATACAAATTGGCCAGAAATAGCAGCGAACCCGGGGACTGGGAGAAATTTAGAACTCAGCAGAGGAGGACAAAGGGTTTGATTAGGGCAGGGAAAATGGAGTAAGAGAAGAAGCTTGCAGGGAACATTAAGGTGGATTGCAAAAGTTTCTATAGGTATGTAAAGAGAAAAAGGTTAGTAAAGACAAACGTAGGTCCCCTGCAGTCAGAATCAGGGGAAGTCATAACGGGGAACAAAGAAATGGTAGACCAATTGAACAAGTACTTTGGTTCGGTATTCACTAAGGAGGACACAAACAACCTTCCGGATATAAAAGGGGTCAGAGGGTCTAGTAAAGAGGAGGAACTGAGGGAAATCTTTATTAGTCGGGAAATTGTGTTGGGGAAATTGATGGGATTGAAGGCCGATAAATCCCCAAGGCCTGATGGACTGCATCCCAGAGTACTTAAGGAGGTGGCCTTGGAAATAGCGGATGCATTGACAGTCATTTTCCAACATTCCATTGACTCTGGATCAGTTCCTATCGAGTGGAGGGTAGCCAATGTAACCCCACTTTTTAAAAAAAAAAAGGAGGGAGAGACAAAGCAGGGAATTATAGACCGGTCAGCCTGACCTCAGTAGTGGGTAAAATGATGGAATCAATTATTAAGGATGTCATAGCAGCGCATTTGGAAAATGGTGACATGATAGGTCCAAGTCAGCATGGATTTGTGAAAGGGAGATCATGCTTGACAAATCTTCTGGAATTTTTTGAGGATGTTTCCAGTAAAGTGGACAAAGGAGAACCAGTTGATGTGATATATTTGGACTTTCAGAAGGCTTTCGACAAGGTCCCACACAGGAGATTAATGTGCAAAGTTAAAGCACATGGGATTGGGGGTAGTGTGCTGACGTGGATTGAGAACTGGTTGTCAGACAGGAAGCAAAGAGTAGGAGTAAATGGGTACTTTTCAGAATGGCAGGCAGTGACTAGTGGGGTACCGCAAGGTTCTGTGCTGGAGCCTCAGCTGTTTACATTGTACATTAATGATTTAGACGAGGGGATTAAATGTAGTATCTACAAATTTGCGGATGACACTAAGTTGGGTGGCAGTGTGAGCTGCGAGGAGGATGCTATGAGGCTGCAGAGTGACTTGGATAGGTTAGGTGAGTGGGCAAATGTGTGGCAGATGAAGTATAATGTGGATAAATGTGAGGTTATCCACTTTGGTGGTAAAAACAGAGAGACAGACTATTGTCTGAATGGTGACAGATTAGGAAAAGGGAAGGTGCAACGAAACCTGGGTGTCATGGTACATCAGTCATTGAAGGTTGGCATGCAGGTACAGCAGGCGGTTAAGAAAGCAAATGGCATGTTGGCCTTCATAGCGAGGGGATTTGAGTACAGGGGCAGGGAGGTGTTGTTACAGTTGTACAGGGCCTTGGTGAGGCCACACCTGGAGTATTGTGTACAGTTTTGGTCTCCTAACTTGAGGAAGGACATTCTTGCTATTGAGGGAGTGCAGCGAAGATTCACCGGACTGATTCCCGGGATGGTGGACTGACCTATCAAGAAAGACTGGATCAACTGGGCTTATATTCACTGGAGTTCAGAAGAGTGAGAGGGGACCTCATAGAAACGTTTAAAATTCTGACGGGTTTGGACAAGTTGGATGCAGGAAGAATGTTCCCAATGTTAGGGAAGTCCAGAACCAGGGGTCACAGTCTAAGGATAAGGGGTAAGCCATTTAGGACCGAGATGAGGAGAAACTTCTTCACCCAGAGAGTGGTGAACCTGTGGAATTCTCTACCACAGAAAGTTGTTGAGGCCAATTCACTAAATATATTCAAAAGGGAGTTGGATGAAGTCCTTACTACTCGGGGGATCAAGGGGTATGGCGAGAAAGCAGGAATGGGGTACTGAAGTTTCATGTTCAGCCATGAACTCATTGAATGTCGGTGCAGGCTCGAAGGGCTGAATGGCCTGCTCCTGCACCTATTTTCTATGTTTCTATGTTTCTATGTGCACGTCTCTGGGGCAGGACCTGATCCCACACCCTCTGACCTGGAAGTGAGAGTGCTACCCCTGAGCCACGGCTGAGACTTAGCAGGTGGGCAAATGCTTAATGCCTGAAATTGACATTCCTCAGTCTACCATTTTATGAGAGTCATTAAACTACTTAAAAGGGGTTACCACTTGCATTCAAATATTTGACTTGTTGGAATGTTCCGCCTGTTCGTTGATATCACCGGTGGTGATTTTCAGGCTTGTTTTTTAAAAAAAAACAATGCCGTTTATATTGAAATGTTTCATGACTGAGCTATTCAAACTTGGAACATGGATTTTTACTCGCCTGGGGTCAGGGAGTCCAAACTCTTCTGACCCTGCCACCTCCCTTCAGTTTTCCCCCCCCTTCTGCTTTGTTCTTTTTTTCCAAGTTGGTATCTCTGTCTAAGGCTGGGGGCAAGCCACAGGGCACCTTGCATCTTCGGGGGTGTAACCATGGCTCACAAAGGGCCCTTGGTAAACTGCCTTCTGCCCCTGAAAGAGCCAGTGGGTCTTCTCTGTTGCCTGTCTCCTGTAGTATCTTGGCATCTTAGTAGGGCCTTCAGTAGAATCCACGCCAGCTTTTAGCGAGGTTGTCGGGACCCATGTAACTGTACACTCGGTGAGTTACCAACTTCAGGTAATGATTGCTTCAATGTTTTAAGTAAATGGGTTGAACCCTTTATCAAAATAACAAACAAAGAAGTTACATACAAACTTATTACCACATTTATATTAGTATTGCAGAGTGCAATTTAATTCAATAAAGATTTTTGCATGCCTCTTTGCCCCTCCCCCCAAACCCATCTAGGTGACACATTTTATTTTACTTTGGTTTTACTTTATATTTAAATTGTATCTTTGTTTTACTTTGGACAGGTGTGAACTCCTTCCTTGTCTACATGGCTTACAAAGATTTATATCAGATGTCAAATGCTGAGGTAAGAATAAAAAAAGTGAACCCTGCATTTTTAAACACTGGCTACACTTGTACGACTGACAGCTTTGAATACAATATTCACCGAGCGACTTTTAAGATTAAATGTTTGGAGTTATCTTGGGATTGTAGAACACTTAAATTCTTCATATCCTGGATCATCCTGAGGGGTTAGCGTGTTGGAAGCAGGCTCGGGCAGTACATGTGGGATATTGCTGGCTTCAGTAAGGATGGGTAATGTGCCCCATCTGGGTGGGTTTTATGAAAGTTGTACGGCGGCCATGTTAATTGTCAAATACTGACTCAAAACTTCTTTAGATTTTTTTTTTTCCCCCTCCAACCCTACCCTAGTAAAGTGCTTCCAGACCTTTACCAGTATCGTCCTATAACTATACGGCAGGCTCGAGAAGTACCAGGCCTCTTTTCCTTTCTTGCCCTGTCTGAAATCATGGACCTCTACCCACTAATTCCTAGTAGCAACCCTGGAGATTTACAGGCAAGAAAATGTGGAAAACTAGCTCGTTGATACGCCAGCTAAAGTGCCACTAGGCTGCTCATGCACATTTGAAATATTTGATACTGGATTCAAGATGGAGAACTCAGCAATGCAGGAGGTGGTCTGGCACTTCATTTCATTCTGGTGCTCTGTTGAACGCAGCGGTTTCACATCTTAAAAAGTTCCTTGGTAAAATCATTTTAAAATGTGCCGGTTTGCTGACATGATATCCCAGCACCTGGTTTTAACTAGCCAATGCTTTTTTTATTGGAGCAGATGAATTAAGCCCGACCAGGATGCTAACTGCATGCAGGAACATAAAACATCGCTCACAAATGTGGGACCTTTGTTCACAATTTGGAAGCTTTGGAAATAGCCGTTAGCCTGCCGGTTTCTGACGCCAGCCTCCCCTTGTTGTAATAGAGATTGGATGGCGGGTATAAGGAAAAATTGGGAGGAAGCCCTGCCAGAATTCCACCCACTTTGCACAACGCTGCATTTTCCAGTGAGTGGGATCAGCAGCAGCGGGGGCCACCAGTCTCAATCCAGGCACAGTGACAGGCCTGTGGAGACACACAATAGTGGAAAATGCCTCTAGATATTCATTGCCAACAGTGAGTACGGTAGCAAAGTGGTTCTGTTACTGAGGCCTGCAATAATAATCTGAGAGACAGGAGTTCTAATCTCACCACGGCAGCTGTGGAATTTAAATTCAGTTCATCAAATAAATCTGTAATTAAAAAGCTACTATCAGTAACGGTGACCATGAAACTATCGGATTGTCTGGAAAAACCCAACTGGTTCACTAATGTCCTTCCTTTAGGGAAGGAAATCTGCCATCCTTACCTGGTCTGGCCTACATGCGACTCCAGACCCACAGCAATGTGGTTTACTCTTAACTGCCCGCTGAAATGGCCGAGCAAGCCACTCAGTTGTACCACACCGCTGCAACAAAGTCAGCTCTGTGGGAGTACCTTCACTGCACGGACTGCAGCGGTTCTAGAAGGCAGCTCACCATCACCACCTCAAGGGCAATTGGGGATTGGCAATAAATGCTGGCCTTGCCAGTGACGCTCACATCCCATGAATGAATAAATAAAAACAAAGACCCAGGAAACTCTAGGTATGACAGGAAACAAGGTTGGGCGTCCTGCAGGAGCGAAGGAATGTACAGGACAGGCAAAGGCCATTCTGTTCCGACTGACCAGCCCGAGAGGATGAATCCATTCTATTAAACAATGAAGAATTCAACAAATGATTAGTGTGTGTAGTGGGCTTTTATCTTGCTGTAATTGATGTTTTGCCCAGAACCTGATCTGCGCTGCTTAATGTGTGTCATAAGATTGGGGAGGGAGTGGGGAGGGAGAGGCCAGGGAGTGGAGATGTAAAGATAAAGTAAAATCTGTCGAATTCCCCATAGCCTGCCAGAATGTTGTGATCTGCTTACTTGGCAGTAGCTAGTGGTTCCAAATGGGGAGATTGTTTATCCATAGAATCTTCTAACGATCGAATCAGTTATGGAACCTGGCACAAATTCTTCATTTATGTCTTTCCAATTGTGTTGCAGCTCTATGACATCTGCAAGTATGTGGGTGACCTTGGAGCGATAATACAAGTCCACGCGGAGAATGGCGATATCATTGCCCAGGTCAGTGCATTGGGACTTCATGTCTCATTGTTATTTCTTCTCTTCCGTGTTAAGATTTAAGTAGATCCAGTTTATTTTTGGTGGTATTATGGTAAGTGTCGCATGTCTGGGAAGAAAAAGGTGACTTTGGGCTTGTGGTTCCCAAAGCTTGCCACCACTGGGGTTTTCATTGCTTTGTGTCTGGTTCAGTTGTGGACGCATTGATAGATATTGATCTGATTAGTCAACAACTCCGTTATCGTTGTATCATACGACTACCAGGATGGTAGATGGTGAACTAACTGGACTTTGGGCTTTTTTCATCGAGAAATTTCTGGTCGCAATTTCTAGTTAAATCCGCCTAGTGAGTGAAGTTCATTCAACAGTTCTAGAATAGCTGCTTTAACACAGTTTATATCTTTCACAGGAACAAAGGCGCTTGCTGGAGATGGGGATCAGCGGTCCAGAGGGACACGTGCTCAGTCGGCCAGAGGAGGTGATGAGATGAGCAGCTTTTTGTTTTTCTAACATTACAGCCACTGGGTGGGGGTGGGGCAAGTGCCTGTGGTTGGGGGAGAAGGAGTGATAGGGGCTGCATTAAGATGGTTATTCTCCTCTGGTTTACATTTTCAGCCGTCTCTGGTAATGAACCTGCAGATTATACTTTAAACAGCAATGCACAAAGAAGCAGAGGAAGGGAATCAGTCAGAGCAAAATAAGTTTCCTTTGTTACTTCCGCTTCAGTAAAATTGACCTTTGACCCTGCATTTAGTTCCAATGAAAGGTCTGGGTATTCCACAATCTGTTCTGGGTATTCCACAGTCTGTTTTTTCTCAGTAATACTTTAGTGCTGGTTGTGCAAAGCCTGTTGGCATGTTCACTGCTGCCTTGATTTTACATTGACGCCAACCAATTACAAAAGGCTTAACGCTTTAAGAGGAGTTCTTTGTGTTCCAGTATGGCTGCTGACCTTTTGAAGACCATAGATGTTTTTTGGGGAAGGCTATGTTTTGTCCATTAAACCCCTTGCGGCACTTTCCCACTGAGGGTGGAGAGGCCACGGCCAGTGCTATTCTCGTGACAGTCAGGAGGAGCCCTGTAAGAATGGCCTAGGGCGGCTCGCCCTTTCAGGGCTGAGGAAGAGTACGGTTGTTGGGTGTTGCCAGGCTCCATGGCTCATTGGCCACTTCAGTCGCTTGGTAACACATCCTTGTTGTTTGAACAAAAATACAACAGGTTGACCGATTACGGATCAATCCCAGTCCTTCAGATCTGGCCTTTTAATGGCTGTAATATTAACCCGACAGAACTAAAAACCCTTGCATCACAGTTTTAACTCAACTTTTAAAGCTAGTTTTCATCCCATGAAACCCCACACTTCTTAAAAAAATATTGTTTTTAACTACAACATGAACATTAGAAATCTGGAGGAATAAACATGATGAGTAAAGATTTAAACCAAAGGGAAAGAGATTAGGGTAAATTATGTAGAGAAATGGGAAAGTTTAAATTTAAAAAAAAAATAGTTTGAAGGAAGAGAAAATGGAGGCAAAATAGGACGTGTACAGGAGGAACGTAATTAAGATTTGTAATTTTAGTTGAAACTAATTTAGTTATAGTAGTTAACTCTGCTCCTGTTTGTGTAGTTCTTTCACCTGAGTAAGTATTTTAGCTTCAGTGAGCTGAAAACAGATCGAGCTGGTCTGATCAAGGCAATTGAGATTTCCTTGAATCTAAGAATCCTAGAAATGTATGGCACAGAAGGAGGCCATTCAGCTCATCGTGTTCGCTGAATGGGACGAAAAGAGCTATCCAGCCTAACCCCATGTTCCAGTTCTTGGTCTGTAACCTTGTAGGTTACTACACTTCAAGAACATATCCAAGTACTTTTTAAATGTGCTGAGGGTTTCTGCCTCTACCACCCTTTAGGCAGTGAGTTTCAGATCCCCACAATCCTCTGGGTGAAAACATTTCTCCTCAGCTCTCCTTTGCTCCTTCTACCAATTACTTTAAATCTGTGCCCCCTAGTTATTGACCTCTGCTAAGCGATCAGCCAGCAGTCTTAACGGTTGACTTTCCAAATACTGCGAGGAAGATACTGGTATATACTTAACCAACCCTCCTCACGACATTGAGGATCAGAATGGGTCCTGCAGGCAGTCACATGTAACGCTTCATTTACAATTCTTTTCTACATTTGGGGAATAACTTATGCAAAATGGTCCTTTGAGCTTTCTCCCATTCATTATCTTTGCTGGACTAACTTTGTTTTTGCAAGTGAATTATATGTTTTTCAAAGAAAGCATGCACAATACAGATGGTTCATTTGGTTAAGGTCCCTGGTTAAATCCCCAGTCTGTGCTGAGTTAACTGATCTCATTGAGGGGGTGCTAAGGGTCCCACAGGGGTGCTCCTGGGTTAGAGTAAGGGAAATCTGCCAGGATTCAGGACTTGATACTGGCTGGGGCTGGGATTGGATGAGCCGCGGTTGTGATGCTCCTCGCAATTGAACGGCCTGTGGGGCGCTTGGTGTCTAGACTCTCACGTGGGTAATGGTCAGTTGGGCACTTGTCCAACTGCAACACAGTAATGGGGCAACAGCGTAAGGAGGCCATTGGGAGAGAACTGATGGTAAAGGACGGAGGGGGAACATAAAAGGCTGAATGCTTTGAAAACTGCGCAGAAAACAGAACCAAAAAGATTAACAATGTGTGATTGGATACAACGGTGATGAAAAGTGAATAACCTTCCGTTGAAAGCTCAGACTGATAAGAGTGCAGCAGTGCCCCAAGTTTAAAATATAAACCCAGTACTGATAAAAGCCTGGAGTCTTTGAGTGGCTCATGAGTCAGGAATGCCTTACCAGCGCCATGGATGATATCATGCATCATATGATGTACAAGAAAAAAAAGTTGCAGCATTTTTTTCCTCCGTGAAGATTTCTGAAGACACTGTTACTTGCCTGTACACTAAACATGGAGACACCGCTCTGCTTCATTTCACTTGCAAACAGTGAAGGTCTAGTTGGAGTGGCTGCCTGGCTCCGCAATGAAGCAGTCCTCTCCCACCTCCAACCTGTTCAGGTTCAATTCCCGTAAGAACGAGGTTTGATCCTGTATTTCCATCTATTGCGATGATGCCGGCTGAGGATCCTGAGCTAGTGCTGGACTGAGTACTCTGATGGGCTTAAGCTAACAAACTCTGGTTTAGTCGGGTTTGAGAGTGGGGTTGCCATGGCTTTAGGGACAGATTAAAATGTCTGGGAGGACGATCCAAACCGATATCTCACGTGGTCAACGTCTGAACAGATAACCATATTTTGCCTAGATACATGTCCCAGCGAGTGGAGTTGGAGCACCAGCTTTGAATTCTGGGTTGATAACCAGCGGGATGCTTGTGTCCGGTGGGTGTGGGTGGCCCTCCTCTCATCGTCTGGGTTATGGGAGCCCATAACACCTTCCCACTGCATAGGACTAACCACCCTAATGGCTGGTATAAAGATGGTTATAACCATGGAAGGAGCGTTAACATGGCCAGTCAGACTGTTAATCAGCCTCCCAATCCTTCCAGTACTTGACACTGTTCCCCCAGTGCTGGGAATGTTGGCCTGAGTGAGAACAAGGGAACAGCGATAACACATAGAAACATAGAAACATAGAAAATAGGTGCAGGAGTAGGCCATTCGGCCCTTCGAGGCTGCACCGCCATTCAATAAGATCATGGCTGATCATTCCCTCAGGACCCCTTTCCTACTTTCTCTCCATACAACAAACGAGGATGACTTGATTCCACACCAAATGGGATGAGTTGACAGATGTTTCAGCAACCAGACCGTAACCAGCCCCAGAGTGTCTCGGGATCTAACGTTGGCGTTTGCCCTTGTGTTTTGGGGTCCCATGCTTCCCCCAGCGACACGGGCCGATGGGGAAGCCCACCCGACATAGAGATGGGAGCACGAGGCTCCACACATGGTCGGTCCCACCCATCTCACTGCTAATAGTCGCACTCTCAGTTCCTTGTGGGAACTGCGGTGCAATATTCACACAGCAACGGAGCAGAGTCTTGTTTTCTCACAATCCATTGTCAAGCATTTTCATCTATCTCCGTTATTGTCTCGTCATGGAAATAGGAGGAGGCCATTCAGCCCCTCGAGCCTGTTACACAGGAACAGGAGGAGGCCATTCAGCCCCTCGAGTCTGTTACACAGGAACAGGAGGAGGCCATTCAGCCCCTCGAGCCTGTTACACAGGAACAGGAGGAGGCCATTCAGCCCCTCGAGCCTGTTACACAGGAACAGGAGGAGGCCATTCAGCCCCTCGAGCCTGTTACACAGGAACAGGAGGAGGCCCATTCGGCCCCCAGAGGCTGTTACACAGGAACAGGAGGAGACCCATTCAGCCCCTCGAGCCTGTTACACAGGAACAGGAGGAGGCCCATTCAGCCCCTCGAGCCTGTTACACAGGAACAGGAGGAGGCCATTCAGCCCCTCGAGCCTGTTACACAGGAACAGGAGGAGGCCATTCAGCCCCTCGAGCCTGTTACACAGGAACAGGAGGAGACCCATTCAGCTCCTCGAGCCTGTCTCAGCATTCAGTTAAATCGCGGCAGATCTGTATCTTAACTCCATCTAGCCGCCTTAGTTCCCCGACCCTCGATACCCTTACCCAACAAAAATCGATCAATCTCAGTTTTGAAATTTTCAATTGCCTCCGGCCTCAACAGCGCTTTGGGGGGAGAGAGTTCCAGATTCCCAGCACCCTTTGTGTGAAGAAGTGCTCCCTGACATCACCCTGAACGGCCGCCCCATCACACACAAAGAAGATGAAGATGAAGAAGAAGATGTAGTCCTTGTTACTCGGGGGATCAAGGAGTATGGCGAGAAAGCAGGAATGGGGTACTGAAGTTGCATGTTCAGCCATGAAACTCATTGAATGGCGGTGCAGGCTCGAAAGGCCGAAAGGCCTACCCCTGCACCTATTTTCTATGTTGCTGAGAAACCACCGCCTTGATACATGAGAGCGCTACCAATATAATCTCACAAATTGGGTGAAGACCAAGGGCTGTGTATGTTGGGCATCACAAACAAACCTCGACTAGGTGGGGATGGCGTGAAAGAGCATTAGAGTGAGGGCTACGTACTTTTGAATTGGCAGGCAGGGTGCTGCACATGCCAATAATTGAACTAAAAGACTTTGTTCACGTAATTCACTGAATACTAAAATCGTCAAGGCATCTAGAATCAAACAACTGTACTGATCCATTAAGTGAATATTTCTTAACCTTGAACCACTGAAGTATTTAAAGATTTTTAACAAAAGACTGGCAAAAGAAAATTTCCTTTTTTTTGATATTCTAGATGCTTGTGGGGCCTCATAATATGTTCTTAACTTGTTCCCAATCTCGGCATCTCATGTGACTGTGCCGAGCTTCTGACCTCCCATCCTCTCCATCACAAAGACAAATTTCACCTCCGTAACATTGCCCGCCTCTGCCCATGCCCCAGTCCATCTACTGCTGAAACTCTCTTCTATACCTTTGTAATACTGGCTCCACTATTGGTGGCCATGCCTTCAGCTGCGGAGTCCCTAAGCTCTGCCCCTCTACCTCACTTTCCTACTTTAATATGCTCCTTATAACCTACCTCTGAAAAAACTTTTACTGATCTGCCCCAATATCTCTCACTATGAAGTGCCTTGGGCCAGTTTACTACATTGTGGGCACTATGTAAATGCAAGTTGGTGTAACTCGAGACTCGACTATTTCAAAGGTCTGCTGAATATTTCCAGCATTTACTGTTTTTACTTCAGATTTCCAGCATCCGCAGTATTGTTGCTGCTTATATTTAAATGCTCTCCTTGCCATTCAGCCCATCGTGTCTGTCCTGACTCTTTGGTAGAATTAAAAGTTCTGCAAACTTCAGCTCATGCAAAACTCTGCTACCCATATCCTATCCTACACCAAGTCCCACTCCACCATGACTCTAATTCTTGCCGACCTCCTGGCCCCCCAATATGTCGAATTTAAAACCTTCACCCATCTGTTTAAATCCCTTCATGATCGTCCCCCGCCTCCGCAATCTCTCTAGCCTCCTCCAGCCCTACAACCACCTCCACAACTCTCCGTCAGTAAAAAAGACTTTGTTAAAGACTTGGTCAGGACAAGGAGACACTGACATTTTGCTTTCACTCCCCACTTTTCTCATCTCCTGATGCTGCTCACTCGCATTGGGCTTCACCTCCAAGGTTGTTGACAGGTCTCCTAAACTTCACTTAAAGCCACTATGCTTCATCTTGAAGCTGGATATTAACATAAGAAATAGGAACAGGAGTAGGCCATACGGCCCCTCGAGCCTGCTCCGCCATTCAATAAGACCATGGCTGATCTGATCATGGACTCAGCTCCACTTCCCTGCCCGTTCCCCATAACCCCTTATCCCCTTATCGCTCAAGAAACTGTATTTCTGTCTTAAATTTATTCACTGTCCCAGCTTTCACAGCTCTCCGAGGCAGCAAGTTCCACAGATTTACAACTCTGAGAGAAGAAATTCCTCCTCATCTTAGTTTTAAATGGGCTGCCCCTTATTTTAAGATCATGCCCTCTAGTTCTAGTCTCCCCCATCAGTGGAAACATCCTCTCTGCATCCACCTTGTCAAGCCCCCTCATAATCTTATATGTTTTGATAAGATCACCTCTCATTCTTCTGAATTCCAATGAGTGGAGGCCCAACCTACTCAACCTTTCCTCATAAGTCAACCTCCTCATCCCCGGAATCAACCTAGTGAACCTTCTCTGAACTGCCTCCAAAGCAAGTATATCCTTTTGTAAATATGGAAACCAAAACTGCACGCAGTATTCCAGGCGTGGCCTCGCCAATACCCAACATCCAGTCATGGCCACTTGCTGGCAGAGATCAGGAGTGGGAACACGAGTTGATTTTTTAAAACTTTTTCCCTAGCTTCCTAGCTTTGGCAGGCTGAGGTGAATTGTAGCACCCCTGCTGTTGAACTGGCTGAGAGCTAACTTAGCCTGAATGTAGACCTTGTCTGGTCTATTTCCACATTGATCTCAGCCATCAGGGATATTCAGGGTGGAGCTGAAACACGTGAGCTGGTAAACCCAGTGAGCATTTAGAATAATCTCCTCCATGCAGGAAAGAGCCGGACCACTCGGCTCCAGACCTCATTACAGCCTTGGTCCAAACATGGACAAAAGAGCTGAATTCCAGAGGTAAGCTGAGAGTGCTCTTGACATCAAGACAGTGTTTGACCGAGTGTGGCATCAAAGAGCCCAAGTAAAATTGAAGACAATGTGAATCGGGGAAAACTCTCCCCTGATTGGAGTCATACCTAGACCCAACCCTCTGAGCCCCAGGACATCGCTGCAAACGTTCCACAGGGCAATGTCCTAGGCTCAACCATCTTCAGCTATTTCATCAATGACCTTCCCTCCATCATAAGGTCAGAAGTGGGGATGTTCGCTGATGATTGCAGTGTTCAGTCCATTCACAATAATGAGCATGCAGCAAGACCTGGACAACTTTCAGGTTTGGGCTGATTAATGGCAAGTAACATTTATACCACTCACATGCCAGGTAATGACCATCTGCAACAAGCGAGAGTCTAACCATCTCCCCATGACGTTCAGTGGCATTACCATCGTTGAATCTCCCACCATCGACATCCTGGGGCTCACCATTGAACAGAAACTTAACCGAACCAGCCACATAAATACTGTGGCTACCGGCGTAGGTCAGAGGCTGGGTATTCTGTGGCGGATGCCTCACCTCCTGACTCCCTAAAGCCGTTCCACCATCTACAAGGCACAAGTCAGGAGTTTGATGGAATACTCTCCACTTGCCTGGATGAGTGTAGCTCCAACAACACTCAAGAAGCTCGACACCATCCAGGATAAAGCAGCCTGCTTGATTGACACCCCATCCACCACCTTAAACATTCACTCCCTTCACCACCAGCACACTGTGGCTGCAGTGTGTACCATCTACAAGATGCACTGCAGCAACTCACCAAGGCTTCTTCGACAGTACCTCCTATAACCGTGACCTCTATAACCTAGAAGGACCAGGGCAGTAGGCGCCTGGGAAAACCATCACCTGCAAGTTCCCCTCCAACACTCACCATCCTGACTTGGAAATATATCGCCGTTCCTTCATTGTCATTGGATCAAAATCCTGAAACTCCCTACCTGCACACTACAGCATTTCAAGAAGCAGGATCAGCACCATCTTCTCAGTTACATTAGGGATGGGCAATAAATGCTGGTCTTGCCAGTGACACCCACATTCCGTCTCTTGTGTATCCCCGATGTCCATCACTCCACAATTGGCAGCCGTGCCTTCGCTCTGGTTTTCTCTCCATAAACCTCTCTGCCTACCCTCTCCGTTTTTAAGACTCTGCTTAAAACCAACTTCTTTGACTAAGCTTTGATCAAGGTCACATGGTCCTAATATCTCGTTTTGTGGCTCAGTTTCACATTTTGTCAGATAACGTTCCTGTGAAGTGCCTTGGCACGTTAGTACTAGCTTTATAAATGCAAGTTCTCATTGCTGTTGAATAAATGGGAGACTGGTCACGCTGTGTGCATTTGCTACAGAAATATCACTGTCATTTTCAATGGGTGATAGCAGGCTTTCACAAGATAGCCTTTCTTGTACACGAGGGCTCGGCCTATAACATGTGTTTTTTTTGTTATTTAGCTGGAAGCAGAAGCTGTGTTCCGTGCGATCACAATCGCTGGCCAGACCAACTGTCCTCTTTATGTCACGAAAGTAATGAGTAAGACTGCGGCAGATATCATAGCCCAAGCCAAGAAAAAAGGTGGGGCCCAGTTTCCTTTCCTGTCTGGTTTGCCCGATGGATGTTTTCAGTCACTTGGGGAAGAGCAAATATTTAACACTGAACCATTTATTTTTCTGGTTGCTAGGTAACGTTGTGTTTGGAGAGCCAATCAGTGCCAGTCTTGGCACAGACGGCACACACTATTGGAGCAAAAACTGGGCCAAGGCTGCAGCTTTCGTGACTTCACCACCACTCAGCCCAGATCCCACCACTCCTGATTACCTGATTTCCCTCTTATCAAGGTAAAGCCTTAATTAATCGGAACTCAAAAGTGATTGGCCATGAACATGTGGGGGGTGGGGGGGAGGAGAGGGCTAATGTGGGGCTATTTTGGATGTACTTTACTTGGTACAGATGAAGGGAAAGAATTTTCTGAAAGTTTTACTGTTAATTTAAAAATAATGCCAATCGGAATATCCAGTTGTATAACTTCCAACTGGTGCTGGCAGGTCCCAGTACCCATGTGTCTCTGGATGTTGGTCCAGAATCCTGCTACTGTCTTGACATGTTGTATCAGGTAGCGGGATCGAGACATCCAGCTGTCCTGTTTCAGTGCTTTTGCCTCGACACTGACTGGTGCGTGCCAATCCCAAAGTTGAAAGAGTGGGACAGCAGACACCCCAAATTGAGAAGTAGATGACATCAAGCTTGGGTTTTTGGAAGCTTCTCGATTGTAGGAGGGAGGGAAGACTAAAGGAAGGTAAGGAGTTCCTGTAAAGTTTCAGGTCCGGGCAAAGGATGGGTTTGAGTAGGATATGCAGGATGGAGAAAAACTGTCGGGAGGCACAATGTTTTTTGCTCTCTTTGAAGGTAAGGTGCCAGGTTTGAATCCGTTTCTGCTGTGCAATCAAGGTCACAGGGATTGGATGGAGATGAACATTTCATCCCTTTTCCTGCACTGGAATCAAACCTTGCGCTCCAAACCGAGGACAGTCCAGTTATTCAGAGCTACATTCTTAAAGGGAATTGGACCCATAAAATATATTGCTGAAGGCATTGCCATTTTGAATGGAAAATATGTCAATTAACATTAAACTTGAACTGTTTTCCAGCTCCCTCCTCCCCAAGCACTCATTCCATTTTCTAAGTAATTTGAATGTATTTAATTACCAATTTAGTATAATATTCTGTTAGCTCACTGTCTTCCCAAATGACAATTAACATACAAAGCATGCTAGTGAATAAAATGTCTGCGTTGTAGATTTTACAATTAAAATTATTTTTCACTAGCGTCTTATTTTGAGATTATTGCTCGGCAATGTAATGTTAATTTGTGATATCAATCATCAGTGACATACTTAGTTCGTTTTGTTTCAAATTTTTTGCCCTGCTAACTTTAATGAAGAAATCTCAACCCATGGAGGGGCGTTTTCTGCACAGGGTTTTAAATGTGTTGCACAGGGGCACAGTGAGCCAGTGTCCTGAGGCACTGCATGAGGGAGTGGCATTGCATGATTTCTCCCAGTGATTTCGCCGTGCCGAAGCAGTGAACTGAAGCCTGAGTCTCCACCCTTGGGGAATGTAAGTCAACTGCACTGCAGGCTGGTGCCTCCAAGTGGTGCGATGAAGAAGCACAGCCCTGGGAATGTTGCCCCAAATTATTAATGGCATTTCCTACAAAGTAGTTGCTGTGGTATGAAAATAATACACTCTGGCACAGTGCAGGCTTCCAATACACTGATCTCTTAATCATTCGGCCTACTGCGGAAAATCAATCGTAACTCGGCACTAATTGCTAATCTCGCTCGGAGAGGTCACAGGATGTTGGGTGTGGGAAATGGGGAAAATTACACACTGGTACCGTAATTTACTGGGATTGTTCTCCTTAGAGCAGAGAAGGTTAAAGGAGATTTATTGGAGGCATTTAAAAATTATGAGGGGTTTTGACAGTGATGGGGAGAAACAGTTTCCACTGGCAGGTAACCAGAGTGCACATTTGAAGATAACTGGCTGAAGAACCAGAGGGTGGGAGATTAAATTTTTTTTTACACAGTGACTTATGATCTGGAAGGCACTGCCTGAAAGGATGGTGGAAGCAGATTCAGTAGTAACTTTTGAAAGGGAATTGGATAAATACTTGAAATGGGAAAATTTGCAGGGCGATGGAGAAAGAGCAGGGGCGAGGGACTAATTGGATAGCTCTTTCAATGAGCAGGCACAATGGGACGAATGGTCTGCTGTTCTGTAAGCTCCTACATGCTTGATCATTTTCATAATGCAGTGAGACAATATATAAATGCAAGTCTTTCTATCTGTTGACGACTTGGTCATGTGAACAGAAGATTTATTCATCACGAGGAGCTGTAGTGATGACCACAGAAAAAAATGTGTCTCTTTTTATCATTTCTGTCTCGTGTTCAGGCCCTACTCTGATTCCAAATCAAAACCATAATCGAGAGACGGCACTTCAGTTTGTCGCAAACTGTTAATCTTATTGGACAGATTTACTATTACTGAATCACTAAACGTTCACTAGACCACAGTCTCTCAGAAGGCTCATGTGCACAGTTAATGAGGCGTTTTGTAAGTCTGGTGGCACAAAATCTCTCGGCAGAATTTAGCCACAATTCAGCAGGCGTAACTAAAGACAACCTTGGCCTCTCCCTTGCTCCTCCGGAGGCTTCAGGGATTATGCTGGATTTAACTCTTTGGATGTCTGTTCAGTGTATTAAAATGAGAGGTTATTGTGGGGGATTTTTATGCCATTTAAAAAAAAAATAATAATAATTTTATACTCCATGTGCCAAATATCAGTAATGGAGAATGGAACCCTTCCCAGTGTCGGACTCAAGTCCTCGCTCATCGAATAGGCCCCAAAAATATGCCACAGCCTCTATCCCAGAAGAGCTTTGGTGTATTTTATTTTAATTTCCCACATCTGGCATCATCCGGTGGCCTCTATTGCTGCTTGGAGCCAATGTTTAATGTTAAGTAGGATTAAGATGGTGTAATTGCATTTACACAGGACGTTTTACAGCCAATAGAGACTTTCGTCACATCAGTCTGAACTGGGTTCAAACCCAGATCCAGTCCCTCTATTGTGCATTTAATTTTGTTAAAAATAAAAGTCGTTAGCTATGGATAGAACAATATTGGGACAAAACTAATGAGATTATACATTGCTTCACATCGCAGCTTGCCCCTGTGCTGACTGTGACGTCTAGTTAACTGTGACTCTCTTGACTGCACCTCCTGTGCAGAGCACTTCCCCAGGTTTCAAAGCTAATTGCTCTTTGCAATCTAAATACAGCAGAAGTAAATTTTTTTTTGGAGATGCTGATTGTCCTGTGTCCAGTCCCACACACCGTGATACTAGTCTGTGGAAAGCCTGTAAACCTGTTAACTGTTTTGGGGCAGCATTGTGGTGGAATGTGGGCGCTGCTGCCTTGGTCCATTAAGTGACTGTGTCTGGTCTTTATCTAGCGGTGACTTACAAGTAGCAGGGAGTGCCCACTGCACATTCAGCACGGCGCAGAAGGCAATCGGAAAGGATGATTTCACCCAGATTCCTGAGGGGACGAACGGAGCAGAGGAACGGATGTCCATCATCTGGGACAAGGGAGTGGTAGGTGCAATTGTTACCATACCTTGTCGATAGTGAGAGTATTTAGTTGTAGCAGGGTTTCCAGAGAACTGCTGTTTTTTTTCCCGGTACGCAGCACCCTTAAATACTCGCGCACAAAAAAATGTTTGTTTATGATCTATCTGCTGGAATGCATCTGGGATTTAGGTCACATTGTCACTATACACTGGCAGGCCTCTGCATTCATTTAAAGTCAATATTATCGTAGAACCATACAGCACAGATATAGGCAATTCAGCCCATCGTGCCTGTGCCGGCTCTTTGAAGGAGCTCTCCAGTTAGTCCCACTTCGGGACTGGACAGGTTAGACGCAGGAAGAATGTTCCCGATGTTGGGGAAGTCCAGAACCGGGGTCACAGTCTAAGGATAAAGGTAAGCCATTTAGGACCGAGATGAGGAGAAAATTATTCACTCAGAGAATTGTGAACCTGTGGAATTCTCTACCACAGAGTTGTTGATGCCAGTTCGCTAGATATTTTCAAGAGGAAGTTAGATATGGCCCTTATGGCTAAAGGGATCAAGGGGTATGGAGAGACAGCAGGTAAGGGGTACTGAGGTGAATGATCAGCCATGATCTTATTGAATGGTGTGCAGGCTCGAAGGGCCGAATGGCCTACTCCTGCATGTTTTTTCTATGTTTCCCCTGCACTTTACCCATAGCCCTGCAAATTATTCCTTTCCAAGTCTACGTCCAATTCCCTTTTGAAAGGTACTATTGAATCTGCTTCCATCGCCCATTCAGGTAGTGTATTGCAGATCATAACTCGCTGAATGTAAAAAAAAAAAAAAATCTCCTCTTCTGGTACTTTGTATCCTAACTTCATGCAATGAAACAAAAGTTAGGGTGTAACAAAAGAAAGATGACTGAAGCAAGAGAAGTGGGTATGGAACCACCTCAAGACTTTTAAGGGCAGCTCAAAGAAACGACTGTGGACATTCTGGGCACCAATTTCAACTTGCTGCCCAGGTATAAAGCTGGCATGGTGTGGATTGGCCGCCTGTGATAACACCACTTTTATACCCGGGCGGCATAGAAAACCTGCTCCAAGCTCTCAATTTAAGGCAGTTTGCTCTGAATTGTTTCCCCTCTTTTCCCCCCTCCCCCACCCCTCCTGCATTTTTCAGTCAGATTGGTTAACATCATATCAATGATATATTAAAACCGTGCGCCATCAAAGTACAATAAGGCTTTAGTGCATTGGCTGAGAAGTGTGGGGGACGAAAACAAATCGAGCACATACCAGATCCATATTATTTCCTCCCTCCTGCCTCCCCCGCTACTGTACAAACACAAACAAATCTTCGGACTGAAAGTCTTGGGCTCCGATATTGGTGGCCTTACCGCCGACTGGGGAGTTTTGCCTCCGGTCTCCCCCCTCTCCCAGTTTCCACTTGGGCTGGAGCTGGCGGGAGGGGAGCACCGCCGAAAACTGCCCGCTGACGGCCAAGTAGCGTAAGTGACCTCCCGCCTGCCGAGTTGCCAGATTGATGCGGGCGGGAGTTGGTGCTCGCAAGGGGAAGGACCACTGCATGGAGGCTGGTTTAATCCTGACGGTAAGTATGAAGTCCTGCAATAAAAGGTTAGTCAACATCTTTTTAAAAACATTTTTTACAGTGACTCACCTGGATGGGGTCCCCTGAAAGTGTTCCAGTGTTGATTTTTTTTTGTTTGTAATGAATTTTATTTTCAGGTCTTCCATCCTCCCTGGGCCCAACGCCATCCTCGGCGGCACTTGGGCGGCAAGAGCCTCTGCCGCCGACATCGAGAGCTCCCTCCCGCTGCCGCCCAGATGGCGCAAATCGGTATTTTGCCAACGGGCGATACTCCCACCACTTTTAGTGGAATCTTCCTGGCAAAATACCGCCTGGTCTCTCGGCGGGCCTTGGGTTTCACCGATTTTGGGCCCATAGGCTTTGAGGACATTTAAGTTCCCGGATAAGAATGTAACTTTTCCCTCAAAATCGGATGTGTTTGTGAGAAATACCTCCTACTGTCCCCCACCCCCCACTCCCACCCTCGGAGAGAAGCCGAATGAGAATGGCAACTGTTTCTGTTCCGACAGGCGACTGGAAAGATGGATGAGAACATGTTTGTGGCTGTAACGAGCACCAACGCCGCCAAAATCTTCAACCTATACCCACGAAAAGGCAGAGTGGCTGTCGGATCTGACAGTGACCTGGTTATCTGGGATCCAGACGCGATGAAGACTGTGTCTGCCAAAACCCACCAATCGGTAAGTGTCAAACTTTTACGCCGCATTTACAGCACAGAAACAGGCCATTTGGCCCAAGTTGTCCGTGCCAGTATTTATGCTCCACATGAGCTTCATCTAACCCAATCAGCGTATTCTTCTATTGCTGTCTCCCTCATGTACTTAACTCTCATCTCCTTAAAAGTATCTATACTATTCGCCTCAACTACTCCTTGTAGTAATGAGTTCCACATTCTCACCACGCTGAGTAAAGATGTTTCTCCTGAATTCCCTATTGGATTGATTATTGACTATCTTATGTTTATGACCCCTAGTTTTGGGACCCCCACCCCCCCAACAAATGGAAATGTCCATCCTCGCAAACCCTTTTGTAATTTTAAAGACCTCCTATGAGCACCAGTGTGCTTTTTTTGAAGTAGTGGAAAGTTCTGCTGTTCTTATGACGTCCTTGTAAAATGCAAACTCAGTGCATAAAACTGTGCTGGAAAAATAGGCCCCCTGTCCGCTGCTTTTATTTACTTATTTTTATTCCTGTAACTTTCTGCCCTGTTCTCCCTTCCAGACAACTCCAAAACCAGATCTGCCCATTGTCTCTTTAAGCCAACAAGAGAAGCTGGCAGAGAGCTCAGTGAATCACTGCACCGCTCGGTGTGACACTAAGTCATAAGAATTGGAAAGATCCCAAGTTGGATCCTGCGTAAATGCCAAGTTAACCAGTCTTTCAGCAGGCGAAGGATGTGGGGAGCAGTATCGGGTCCAGTGCCCCTGGCCTGTCAAATGTGGCTCTCCGTCTCACTGACCTCTGCTGGAAAGTACATGTGGCTGAACATCGTTGAAGACAGGATCAGGGTCATCTTTCATGCCCCACACCGTGAACATGTAGTGTAGCAGTTATGTTACTAGACCAGTAATCCCGAGGCCTAGACTAATAATCTGGAGAATGAGAGTTCAAACCTTACCATGGCAGTTTGAGAATTTAAATTTGTATTTTTAATAAAAATAAGTCTGGAAATAAAATGCTAGGATCAGTAAAGGTGACCCTGAAGTTGTCGGATTGATGTAAAATCCGAATTGGTTCGCGAATGCCCTTTAGGAAAGGAAACCTGCCGTCCTCACCCAGTCTGGCCTATATGTGACTCCAGTCCCACACCAACGTGGTAGTGTTAAAACTGTCCTCTTGAAGTGACCTAGCAAGTCACTCCGTTCAGGAACCATCACCAACTTCTCAGATCAATCCGGGATGGGCAATAAATGCCGCACTTGCCAGCGACACCCACATCCCGGAGAATGAATTAATAGCCTGCTAAAACGCCGTGCCAAGGCTCCTGCATGAGGAATGGCCCAGGGGGCCGTCAGTGTCTGTGGAGCCTATACCCCAGCAACAAGGCAGCAATCCCAATGAATAGAGGACCGAAGGGAAAGCAGAATATTGCAAGAAAAGCTACCAGGAGTATAGGGAGAAATTCCCTGACCTACAGTTGTAAAAGTCATTCACATCTGAGAATATGAGTTCCAATTTGGAATTTAGGGATTGTTGTCATAACTACCAGGAGTCAACCAAAATATTGTTTAATCTGAGATAAAGGATGGTGTCTGAAAGGATTGCTGGGTGCTACCTGCAATCAATTGTTGCTGTAAACAGGATGCGGATGTTTATACGGCTGTCTGCATGTTTGATCATGAGTCTCTGCACAGTTTATACACTAACCCTGCCAGAGTTTAGCTTTAATGTTCGGAAGATTCTCTGTTGATATCGAGGTTCATTTTCCGATTGTAGCCTATTACTACACAGACAAGGAAAGCCTCATTAAAAAGTGCCGTTGTATAGTCAGAGCCCTCCATGTATGTGTACTGTGCATTCAAATCAAGTGTTGTCTTTACTGAAATTCAGGAATTTTATGCTGCAAAGGGAAACTACAATTCTTTCTACATTTCACTTTTCTTTTGCCAAAATCCATTAAGTATCCTGAAGTTCTGTTGTCTCTCGCCACGCTTAAAGCATTGCTTTAGTTCATCATTCGGGTACAGCTTATTGTTGGCCACACATCCTGCTGAGTAATTCTCTCAACTGAAAGCCAGATGACAAAACTCCAGTTTTCGATTGTTCCATTTAATTTTTTTAAAATGCTGTCTCGTATGAGCATGAGTGGGGGAGGGGGAGGTGACGGATGATGGGGAGGACAACGAGTGGGGTGATGATAGGTGGGGAGGGGGCAATCGGTGGGGTGGGGGAGGGAGGGGCAACGGTGGTGGGGGGGGGGGGGGGGGGAGTCCAAGGTGGGTCGGGCAGGGAAGTGAGCAATAGCGGGTGGGATGCGGGAGTGGGCCGACGGTAGGGATGGTGGGTGGGTCGGGTGAGAGACATGGCTGAGGGTGGGGGGTGGGAATGCTGTCTAGTTAAATCGAGTCTTTTTTCTTTAGCATGAGTTCTAATTAGATTGATCCACAGGCGGTTTTAACTCTGCCTGAAGGCGAAGATCAGAGTAAAGCAGTCAGTGACATTTGGGCTGGAGGTTTTACAGCACATAGGCTATAAACTTACATCAAAGGTTGTGAAAATGTGGCTTTATTTTTTTTTGTTCGGAATCTCCGTCAAAGAATTTAACCTTTCCCTGCATCATGCTGAAGAACTTGGCCTCGGCTGCCCGTATTATGCATGCAGTTAACAATCCTCTATATTTGTCCTTTTCCTCAGGTTTTATTTTTAAACTATCCAGGAGGCATTGATTCATTCATTTCTGTGTTCCATTATTCACTACCTCACTTACGCTACAAATATTAATGGCTTTTCTTGTTTTAATGGATTTGCAGTGCTTCCTCCTGAGCTCAGTTTCCTGATGTTCAAGTGGTTGCTTTATTTCTCTTGGATCTGTGGCCTATATTCCCCTCACCCCCCTCCCCCATGCCCCCAGCTTGCTCCTCTCTTGAAGGTGCTGACTTACACCAGCAGCTCACCATTCCCTCATTAAAGTGACTGCTCTTCAGCAGTGAGCCTCGACAGCGAGTGGTTCTCGGCTCGGGGGGGTCACGACTGAGCCCGATCCCCCTTCAGCACTTTCCAGGAGGGGTGACGGAATAGCAACAGGAGCCCTGGCTGACCACACCTTTCCCTAGCCTGGGTTTGCAGAGAAGCAATCCTACCATTATCCCGAGGTTGGTTACCTCGGCACAGACTTGGGGAGCGGGGGAAGGAACCGACGGGGGGGTTACTTCAATACAGGCCTTTATAAAAAAAAATATTAGGAACATGGAATAGGCCATTCAGTCCCTCGCGCCTATTCCGCCATTCAATTTGGCCCATGTCCGTTCTGCACCTCAAGCCCATTTCCCTGCCGTTGCTCTATATCCCTTGATATCCTTACCAAATAAAAATCTATTGATCTCAGTCTTGAAAGCTCCAATTGATCCCCAGCATAAACAGCCTTTTGGGGAGTGAATTCCTGATTCCCACTGTCCTTTGTGTAGAAAAAGTGCTTCCTGATTTTACTCCTGAACAGTCTGGTTCTAATTTTAAGATTCTGTTCCCTTGTTTTGGACTCCCCCACTAGAGGAAATAGTTTCTCTTTGCCTACCCTATTGACTCCTTTTAATATTTTAAACCCCTCGATCAGATCACAGTCAACCTTCCATACTCGGGGGAATACAAGCCAAGTTTTTAAACCAGTCTGCAGAATGTAACCCTCTAATCCTCTATATTATGTTTTCTGGTGATTACCATTTGAATTTACTAAGTAGAGAAATGGTTTTTTATATGCTTCATCCCAATATGCAGGCCTTTTTCCGTGTACGTGCTCTGCTACCATCAGCTGCCATCATATTGACTAATTCATTCATTCACTGAGGGACCACGATGCCTTGGTGATCCTCTTCACTGGCTTCTCATGTCCAGCTGGGTGTGAGTCTGACTGCTTTCGCTGACTAATCTGTGGTTTCCTGGTGAATTTCCCCCACAATCTGTGAGCGTGTCGCCTCAGATGGCAGCGTCTGCTAGGCTCTGAATACCTTCTCCGAAACCTAAGGGCCCATATCTGCCCAGTTCAGCTCGTTCAAGGATTTTGACAATTCATTTTTTTTTTCCCTTTCCATCTGTGGTACTTCTGTTTTAAGCCCCTGCTCATTCAGACCAGGTTTCACGTTTATACCTCTTAAATGCTACCCAATATCAGGACTAGTTTGCAAAATGGAATGGTACAATGTCCTTTCATGTTTGAAACTTGGGTTTAATTGTAGCATTGTTGTTGGGTAAGCATGTTGAGGGTTGTGGAACCAAGCTGGGTAGGTGGGGTTAAGATACAGATCAGCCACAATCTAATTGAATGGCAGAACAGGCTCGCGGGATTGAATGGCCTACTCCTGGTCCAATGTAGCCCATGCTGACTGAATTGAAGATCTCCCTTTCCTACTGGTCCTAAAATTATTTTGGAAAGTCTGAACCCAGTTTCTAGTGGATGCAAGTCCATTTCCTATATTACAACAGTTACTTCATTGGCTGTAAAGTGCATTGGGACAACTTGAGGTCATGAAAAGTGCTATAAAAATGCAAGTCTTTCTTCTTATTGTGTATAAACCATCCATAGATGGACACAGTTCATCACCTGCCGGCACTAAGTTGGCTGTCTCACTCATGTCTGCTGTGGAAAATGTCACATTGATGCAGTAGGAGGTGATTTTTTTTTAAATGGGGTCAAGTGTTATGGTTGGGACTGAAGTGAGGAAACCTTGTGGTGTATCTGGTCATGTTGCACCAGTCCTTTTACCGGGAAAAGAGAATCCTATTTCCCAGCACCAACATACCTTCCTCTTGATGGGTGGAAATGGAGGATCACAACATAAAGACAACTGGCAAAGGCCATTCAGCCCATCTAAGATCATCTCTTCAGAAGTAACCGATTGGGCTTGCACTCGGCCCGATTTTCTTTTCTGTTCACTTCACTGGAAAAGAAGATGGGGCAGAGTGTAAAACTGGCTGCTGATTCGCTGTCACCCAAGGCCAATTTATACCCTATTGTGTTTTAAATGGTTCCAGGATGTTTGCGCCTGCCATTCCACCTGGGGATGCATTCTATTTCCTGTTCACTCTCATTGTGAAGAACTTCCTGACAGCTAACCTAAGTTTGTCCTTCCCAGATTTGAGCCGGTGTCATCTTATCTTCCTGTCAGTAGTGTTCTGGATTTCCTGTCCTCCTTGCTATTCTAAGTCCTACTGACTCACCACTTCTCGAAGCTGAATAGCCCGAGTAGTTCCCATCTTTTTTTCGCTATTCAGTCCTCTGAGGCTCGGGGTCAGTCTGATGGTTCTTCTCTGCACTGTCCTCAAATACCTCACCAAGTGGTGATACTTTGCTTGTGACCCTAGATGGTGGGTTTGGGTGGGCTGTTCGGCCCAGGAAAGGCCGTGAGAGCTGACCCTTATTCTATTCCAGAAATAGGCTACAAATTGGTCTTGAGCAATAGTGAAACTGTTTTACGTTCTGCCCAATTTTCTCTTCCATTGAAGCCAACAGAAAAGAAAATTGGGCGGAGTGCAAAACCAATTGGTTTCTTCTAACTGGGTGATCTTAGATGGGCTGAATGGCCCTGCCAGGCATCTTTACATTGTATTCCCCATTGCTTGACACACCTGCACAAGACCCACAGAATGAACGTCCGCATGTGCTCTCTAACAGGGGTCACTGAATCCCTGAAACTCGGTAAAGGATTAAGAGAAGAATGGTTATCATGAAGGTGAACAAAAATGGCGGACACAAGAAGAAGCAAATGGGCAACAAATGAATGGAGGCATGATTGAAAGGCACAAAGGGGTCTGCAAACATCATGGAGGAGGGAACAATCTAGAAAAATGGCTGACAACCTGATTTATAAAACCAGATGGCCAAACTCTGGGAGGAAAGAGCAATGGAGAAAATAAAAACACGCCTGCCTATAGTTCTGGAGAAATGGTCTCTTTCTTCAGACTTGTAAGTACAGAAGTTGATGGACAATATTTGGATCTGGTAGCCAACGTCATGAGAAATGAATCTAAAGTGTTGACAAATACAAATGTTAGTAAAACCCAGTGGTTGTCTCTTTTCATCAATCCATTCCAAACCGTTTACAGCTAATGAAGTACTTTTTGCAGTATAGTCACTTGGACTGTAGGAAATGCCGCAGCCAATTTGTGCACAGCAAGTTCCCACAAAGAGCAATGTGATAGCCAGATAATCTGTTTGAGAGATAAATATTGTCCAGGACACCAGGGAGAACTCCTCCCCCCTGTTCTTCTTTGAAATAGTGTCATGGGACCATTTACATCTAGCTGAAAGGGCAGACGGGGCCTCTGTTTAACTTGTTCTCTTCCATGTCCCCAACCCAAACATCAATGAGGTTGCAGTCTGACAATTTGGGGGGGAGGAGGAAAGGCTTACAGCTTCATCACTAAAGACAGCATTTATCTGAAGCTGACCAGATTATTGAAGGGAGATATTTGAGGCCTTGTGATGAGAGGGGATTGGGGAGGTACTCGCACAATGTAACTACTCGAGTGAACCCACAAAGTATTTGTTCGACCTGCCTTGAGAGCTCTGAAACTTTAGTGACTGAGATTCAGTGAACACATTATTCTACCCTTGTCCCTCCCCACAATTGATGAACTGTTGCTGCTGCATGTGTTTCCTGGAGCTTGGACCCTCCACCACCACTCAGCCTAGCACTTCATTAGCCGGTCGCAATTAGCTGACCCTTGTGAATTTTGTTTCTTCTTTCAACCAGGCTTTCTGCTCTGCTCTGCCGGTTTATGCCGCCTCGGATGAGGCCCATCTGTTGAGCTGCCTGGGGCTAGCCAGCTGTGTGTTACTTCTGTTGTACTTTTTTTTAAAGGGGTGTGGCCTTTTATATGTTTTTTTAAAAAGGACAATATTTCCACAAACCCTTTTTGTTTGGGAAAAGGAGAAGTGTACTCCATTTCAATCACGACATCGCATTTAAGTGTTGGATTTTGACACACTTTCAGTCACGTTGCTGCGTCTGCAGACAAATGGGGGAAATAAAAGGTTTGCCAAATGCGCTTTTCATGAAGATACTGTCCCTTTAAGGCACAAGAGATCCAGAAAGAGTCTCTTGGGAATTTAGTAAATTTACTCAAGTACAAACAATAAGGCAGCAGATCTCAGATTGCCAAACCTCTGAGCTCTTAGCCAGAGGTATATACCAAGCAGGAAGTGGGGGAACCTGGAGAGGAGAGGCAGAGACCGAGGTTAGAGTCGAGCAGGTTTTTAAAGGCAGGAAGAGAGGTGGCTTTAGAGGAGAGTTCAGGGTGTATTGGCTGAAAGATCGGTCTCTTGACGGTAAAGCACAAGGATTAAAAAAAAAAACTGGCTGTAATCCAGAATCGCAGGATTAGAAAGTGCAAGTCAGGGCGACTGGATCTTTGCAGTCTCTTAAAATGTGCACTGGTGGTCTGCAGCAGCATACCCCCAACTCTTTCACTTGCATGTCTGTGTTCTTCCATGAGTTTGTGCATGTATGTGTGCCCATCCATGTATGGGGAGAGTTTGAGACTGGTAACTGCGAGATCCCGGCTGTCTTCTAGGGTTACACATGTGTCTCTAATTCAAGTGATGTGTATCTAACATGAAATGCCAATTACAGACTTGACTTCAGGGAGTATTTTGCCTGTCTGTGTAAACATGGCGATTTCAGAACCGGAATTTGGCCTAACCACTCTCTTCTTCAAAAATGATCAAATCAAATCTACATTTAATATACTTGAACCTCGGCAGGAAATGCCATTATCTGTCATTTCCTTGTAAGAAAAAAAAAGTCCATAAATTTTCTTAAGTTTATTGTTAAAAATTATCTTTCAAAGTGGCCAGTTTTTAGCTGCATTTAATGCTCTGGCTTGCAATTATTTTCCAAGACTTTGCGAATTTAATGTGAGCTGTCCCGCAGACCTTTCATTTAAAATTTCTTTGCAATTTGAAATCTAGCGAGCAAAATATAAACAGAAAGCAGGGGGTTTCCGATTAATGGAGGAGCTGGCATGGAGCTGTTTTACTGAAAGGCAGACATGGTACTGAATTCAAAACTCTTAAAATGGTTGTCCTTGTGCATTATTTTTGGTTGTTATTTGACGTGTTCTGCATAGGATGGCAAGTGCCACACACTTTCAGGAAAGAAATGCTGAAACAAATCACTGTTTGCCACCACTTCAAAACACCTAAACAGTCATGACTGGCTTCTATCGACATTCTTTTCCTTTGTTTGCCATTTTTTCCCCTTTCCCTCCCATTAAAAGCATCAGCTGGCCAGGGTGTTGTTTCCTGGTGTCGGCCCCCACCAGTATCTCCAAGTAGCTACTACTCAAGTGTGAACTTTGGTGTCCGTCGTGCCTCAATTGTTAGCATTTTCTGCTCGGAGTCAGAAGGTTGTGGATTCCGGTCTCACTCCAGACACTTTGAGCCCAAAATGTAGGCTGACACTTCAGTGCAGTACTTAGAAGATGAGAAGGGGGATTTAATAATGGGAAATGTGGAAATGGCTGAGACCGTAAACAATTATTTTGCTTCAGTCTTCACAGTGGAAGACACAAAAACCATGCCAAAAATTGCTGGTCATGGGAATGTGGGAAGGGAGGACCTTGCGATAGGGGGGTAGTGCTGAACAGGCTAATGGGACTTGAGGTAGACAAGTCCCCTGGTCCTGATGAAATGCATCCCAGGGTATTAAAATAGATGGTGGAAGTTATAGCAGATGCATTCGTTATAATCTACCAAAATTCTCTGGACTCTGGGGAGGTACCAGCGGATTGGAAAGCAGCTAATGTAACGCCTCTGTTTAAAAAAGGGGGCAGACAAAAGGCATGTAACTATAGGCCAGTTAGTTTAACATCTGTAGTGGGGAAAATGCTTGAAGCTATCATTAAGGAAGAAATAGCGGGACATCGAGATAGAAATAGTGCAATCAAGCAGACGCAACATGGATTCATGAAGGGGAAATCATGTTTAACTCATTTACTGGAATTCTTTGAGGATATCACGAGCATGGTGGATAGAGGTGTACCAATGGATGGTGGTGTATTTAGATTTCCAAAAGGCATTCGATAAGGTGCCACACAAAAGGTTACTGCAGAAGATAAAGGTACGCGGAGTCAGAGGAAATGTATTAGCATGGTTCGAGAATTGGCTGGCTAACAGAAAGCAGAGTCGGGATAAATGGGTCCTTTTTGGTTTGGAAATCGGTGGTTAGTGGTGTGCCACAGGGATTGGTGCTGGGACCACAACTGTTTACAATATACATAGATGACTGGAAGAGGGGACAGAATGTAGTGGAACAAAATTTGCAGATGACACAAAGATTAGTGGGAAAGCGGGTTGTGTAGAGGACACAGAGCGGCTGCAAAGCGATTTAGATAGGTTAAGCGAATGGGCTAAGGTTTGGCAGATGGAATACAATGTCGGAAAATGTGAGGTCATCCACCTTGGAAAAGAAAACAGTAAAAGGGAATATTATTTGAATGGGGAGAAATTACAACATGCTGCGGTGCAGAGGGACCTGGGGGTCCTTGTGCATGAAACTCTTTTCGACCCAAAAAGTTAGTTTGCAGGTGCAGCAGGTAATCAGGAAGGCGAATGGAATGTTGGCCTTCATTGCGAGAAGGATGGAGTACAAAAGCAGGGAGGTCCTGCTGCAACTGTGCAGGGTATTGGTGAGGCCGCACCTGGAGTACTGCATGCAGTTTTGGTCACCTTACTTAAGGAAGGATGTACTAGCTTTGGAGGGGGTACAGAGATGATTCACTAGGCTAATTCCGGAAATGAGCGGGTTACCTTATGATGATAGATTGAGTAGACTGGCTCTTTACTCGTTGAAGTTCAGAAGGATGTGGGATGATATTATAGAAACATATAAAATAATGAAAGGGATAGACAAGATCGAGGCAGAGAGGTTGTTTCCACTGGTCAGGGAGACTAGAACTCGGGGGCACAGCCTCAAAAGACGGGGGAGCCAATTTAAAACCGAGTTGAGATTGAATTTCTTCTCCCAGAGGGTTGTGAATCTGTGGAATTCTCTGCCCAAGGAAGCAGTTGAGGCTAGCTCATTGAATGTATTCAAATCACAGATAGATAGATTTTTAACCAATAAGGGAATTAAGGGTTATGGGGAGCGGGCGGTTGGGTAAGTGGAGCTGAGTCCACGGCCAGATCAGCCATGATCTTGTTGAATGGCGGTGCAGGCTCGAGGGGCTAGATGGCCTACTCCTGTTCCGAATTTTTATGTTCTTATGTTCTATCGGCCATTGGAGAAATTCAGACATGGAATTTTGGAAAAGATGGGCATGCGGAAAGTGAAGTTAGAGATGGTGTGGTACTTTACAAGAACAGAGGGGTTTGACTTTTTTATGAGGAAGGTGTAATGACGGTAGTTCATCAGCTAGCATGAGGAAACTATGAATGACCAAATATGTTATACAGGTTGAACCTCTCTTATCCGGGACTCCCTTGCCCGGCCGCCAGGTGGCGCATGCGCAGAACTCCAACTCATCCCCCACCCAGGTTTCCCATTCCCTTTTTAGGCACAACGGTGTAACCTTTCCTTTATTATTTAATTAAATCATTCAACTAAACAGAAAATCCACACACTTACTAGAAAGAAATTGATCAACAGTAGCAGAAGCCCCCTCAACCCAGAAAACCTCGGGGCCCGCTCGGCCTGCCAACACCACACTGATGGAAATGTCAATAAAAATTGTTCAGAAAATTTTTTCAAAGCACTTACCTTTTAATATTTTGGATCAGCTAACCTTTCCATAGATTTGAGAATATTAGAATTCGAGAATAGTTTGGTCTCCAATGTGAGCTGAGATCGACTGGCAGTCGTTCCAGCCAATCGACGCACACACACCACCCCCTACCACACACGCACACCACACCCCAGCCCGTGCACCAGCCCCTCCACCCCACTCACACACCACACCACTCCCCCCACCCCGCCCCCCCCACACACCCCCATCCCGCCCCCTCCCCACACACCCCCACCCCGCCCCCCCTCCTTCCCCCCCAACACCCCCCCCCTCCTTCCCCCCCAACACACCCCCCCCTCCTTCCCCCCCCAACACACCCCCCCCCCTTCCCCCCCAACACACCCCCCCCTCCTTCCCCCCCAACACACCCCCCCCTCCTTCCCCCCCCAACACACCCCCCCCTCCTTCCCCCCCAACACACCCCCCCCTCCTTCTTCCCCCCAACACACCCCCCTCCTTCCCCACCCACACACCACCCCTCCTTCCCCACCCACCCCCGCACAACCCCTCCCCTCCCCCGCCCACCCCCACACAACCCCTCCCCTCCCCCAGCCACCCACACACTATCAAACTCAAAACAAACTCAGCATAATTAGGACACCAGCTAATTCGTTGAATGCTATCTGAAGTTTCTTTGGTCCATAATTCTCAGTCCCTGTACTATAGTATTGATTCCATGACCATGACCCAGTATGCTCCTGAGGCTTGCAGTCCTGCCCCAAGACCCATAAGGTTGGCTTGTACCTGACTCTCCCATACCTGTGCTTCAGGGTCTCCTGATCTTGTGCTCATGAGGGATCATCACACAGCAGGTTCTAATGGCCACTTAAAACGGTCTTGTAACAGGACCTTCTGTCCCAGTACCATTGAGAGGCTGATGGATACCTGGAACTCTTGTTGCTGGAGTCCTGAGACTGATCTGAAACTGAAATTGTTGCTTGGGTTGTCTAGAATGATATAGACAGACGACATTCAGCCCATCAAGTCTGCGCTGGCTCTTTCATAGCGCAATCTAATTCGTCCCATATCCCTCCAGTGTGTTTCCCGTTCTGGTATTTATCCAATTCCTTTTTGAAGGCAACTATTGAATCTGTATCCACCACCACCACCAGTGTATTAAAAATCCTAACCACTTGTTTATCCTCATGTTGCCTCTGGTTTGTTTGCCAATGACCTTAAATCTGCCCCCTCTGGTTATTGACCCTTCAGCTATTGGGAATAGTATGGGATGGGCAATAAATGCTGGCCTTGCCAGTGATGCCCACATCACGCAACAAATAAAAAAAACATTCACTCTATCTAAACTGTGATTTTAAACACCTCTATCAAATCTCCTCTTGGCCTTCTCTGCTCGAAGGAAAATAACCCCAGCTTCTCCAGTCTGCCCATGTAACTGGAATCCCTCATTCCTGGGACATTCTAGTAAATCTCTTCTGTACCCTCTCTAAAGCCTTCACATCCTTCCTAAATTGTGGTGCCCAGAAATGGGCACAATACATCGGCTGGGGTCAATCCAGTGTATTATATAGGTCTAACATAACTTTCTGGCTTTTGTGCTCTACATTTCTATTTATAAAGCCCAGGATCCTATCTGGTTTATTAGCTGTTTTGTTAACATGTCCTGCCACCTTTAAAGATTTGTGCACAAACACCCCAATGTGGACACGCTGTGCTCTTGGGCCTAGTTGGATCCCAGGAACACACAAGCCAATTGGGGAAAAAAAGAAAGAACTTGCATTCATATAGCGCCTTTTACAATCTCAGGACATGCCAAAGTAATTATGACGTGTTGTCATTGCAGCAAATGTGGCAGCCATTTTGCAAGATCCCACAAACCGCAATGTGATGATTAGGTGATCTGTTTCAGTGATGTTGGTTGAGGGATAAATATTGGCCAGGACACTGAGGACAACTCCTCTGCTCTTCTTCGAATTTGTGCCATGGGAATATTTTGCATTCACCTGAGTGGGCAGACAGGGCCTTGGTTTAATGTCCCTGGGGGATTTTTTAAAAAGTCATTGTGTTAAATCAAGTCAACAACAACAAAGATGTGCATCTATAAAGTGCTTTATATAAAATGCAAACCTATGTCTCTCTGAAGTGCCGCCAACTACTGTTGTTTCGGTCTGAGTGACTAATCAGCAACACTGACCTCCTTCAAACAACACTCCATCAAAGAACACTCAACTCCATTTTGTTATCCCTGGAATGGAGCCATTTTTCAGCCTATAAGTTATTTTTCTGCTTGTATATAAAATAAAGTCACAAGCCAATACGGAGCAAGTTTCTGTGCATGGTTTACACAGATTTTTTTCGTGCTTTGACTGTTATTGTAAAACTTGGTATCTAAATATTTAGCCAAATACTAACAGCCCTGTTGACTCTTACTAAATTGGTGTACTGCCTTTTTCAGGATCTTATCTCCCTTAGAATTCTAGCTTGACAATTGCAAAATAATTTCTCCATAATATACTCTGGCTGTTATTGTCCAGTAACTACTGGAGATTACAGTCACTTCCATTAATATAGTGTCTTTGTCCCATGGCACTTCACATAAAATTATCATTGAACAGGTCTGACCAATGATTGAGTTTTTATGATTATGTTAAATGTCTCCCACTTTCCTCTCCTTCGCCCTGTCAAATTGTTCCCTTTCTTTGTTCAAGGCATTAGCTCTTTGCTGGGGTACAGTTCACAGTAGCTTACCAAGTGGCTTTCATCATGTTGGGGCAGGTGAGGATTCGGGGGGGCGGGGGCGGGGGGGGGTGCGGGGGCGGTGTTGACCATGAGTGTTGACCAAGGCTGATTGGATGATCAGAAATGGGAACCCTGGCCAGTTTCCTCTACCTATCTCCGGGTGTTGAGTTGAAATTTAGCCCCCCTATTACTGCCCTGCCTGGGATGACCTATCTCAACACAGCCTGGGGATCCAATTTCTGATCTGTTGAGCTCAGCTGCTCATTGCCGTGATGAGCTGAGGTATTCCCATGACTGCTCAGTGAATACTGAACCGTGTGTAGTGGCATTGAGCAATACAGTAGAGAAAAAGTCCCAGGTTCAACACTTGAGCTATGCTGAGTTAGATCGTCATCAACGACATGAACCTAGCATCAGGGACAGAGGAACTGAGCATTATATAGGATATACAGCACAGAAAAGGGCCTTTCGGCCCAGCCAGTCCATGCCGGTGTTTATCCTCCACTCGAGCCTCCTCCAGTCTTTTCTCATCTGACCTAATCAGCATAACCCTCTGTACCCTTCTCCCTCATATGCTTATCTAACCACCCCTTAAATGCATCTATACTATTCGCTTCAACCATCCTGTGGTAGCGAGTTCCACATTCTCACCACTCTTTGGGTAAAGAAGTTATATATGCAGACTATAGATATACTCTGTGTAGTCACTGTATAGTTGCATAAGATGGAGACTTGTTTATCTGATGTACTATCAATAAGGTTTACACTGTATATACACGCTGGCACCACTAGAGGGTGCAACTGATGGAGACCAGGGTTTCCTGCCCTGGTGGCAGGGGCTATATAAAAGGGGAGCCACCATGCGGCTGCCTCACTCTGGAGTTACGAATAAAGGCCAAGGTCACTACAGTTTGAGTACAGCACATTGCCTTGTGGAGTCATTCATAAGTACATTACAGACATAACAGAAGTTTCTTCTGAATTCTTTATTTAGTTGAGCACTTGGACATGCATGAGCTGATCAAAGAGAGTCAGCATGGACTCGTGACGGTTGTAAAGCTCCTCCTTAAACAAAACCTCAGGAACATTTTGCTCCCTCGCTGCACAAGTTTGATATTTTCAATTTCTCATCGCAGCCACCTTTGTAGCCATTCTTGTTCCCTGTGGTACCAGGTTGAAATAATCTCCTTCTACTTGGAGCTCTGCTGCCCTGTGTCATATTAGTCGCATTGCCATCATTGCTGAATAAAGACTCCGCCAACTCATGGCACCAGCTACTACCCATCTTGCCGGCTTTGTTCTTTCTGTCTATGACCATACGGCAGTATTTCACCTCACGTTAACCAAACAATGACCTGCAACAATGTGTGAGGGGGAGTCAGTTCATTAGGCACGGATCAATACCCTCTAATTGTCCCAAAGGAATTGTTCTGTCCCCGGTAACGATCTGTTCCAGTTCGTTGGGGTGAAAGGCTGCATGCACCTGCTTCAGTCTCTGACTCCCAACAGAATTTCTTCTGTGAATAAATCCAGGATATTGCTGTTTGACTTGCTGTATTTTCTTTTCCTCCTGAGAATATGAAGTGCCCCATTTGAAATAATAAGGCGGCAGAGTGACACTAGTACTACAGGTGGGGTCTCCGTAGGTGAGCTTTACTTTATAATACCAAGTAAAGGGATCTATTTTATCAGTTATTTGAGCCACAAAATTCATGATATTACACTTCCATTGCCATTAATCGCGATCTAGTTACAAAAGTTTTGGATCAACCAGAACTATTTGGTATTATTCATAACGCAAGAGTCATTTTTTTTTCTTTTACTGTCAGTTTTATTTTCTTCTTCCTGTCGTGCAGCTAAGGTGGCTCTCGTGAGTTAAATTTTCATTCTCGGCCTTTTTTTTTAAAGTGAGACATTGTTCCCTCAGCGGAGGCCAGTTCAGGAGTTTGCAGTCCACTGCTGTGCGGTTGTTGATCCAGGAGTCCGTGGTGAGAGTTAATGAAATGAGTACCCGAACCAACATATCGGGTTCAGCTGCTTAGATTTCGGATCATGACTGTTAGTTTTTCTTCCGGTTTTCTCTTGTCCTTTCCTGACGATGTTGGGGGTGAAGTTCAAATTCAGTGGGGACACCTGTTCTAGCTGAAGTCGATGGAGAGGAAAATCGGGTTGGGTGGCTGATTTGCTACCACCAGTTTTGCATCGTCGCCAAAGCTGAATTGCACCCACCCACCCCCCCAACCCATTGATTATTTGCTACACAACTCGGCAGAAAATGACCAGAGTACTCAGTCCTGATCGCTGTCCAGTTGGAAAGTATGTAACCTTCAGGTTGAGGGCAGGATCACACTCTGATCCAGTGCCCTCACCAGTTGAACAGCCTGCCAGTGGCATTGAGCAATCCAGCCCGTTGAGCTCCGGCATAATTAACGGTTACCTGGGTGAGGTATCGCGAGACAACTGCCCCAATGGATCAACACTGCAGCTGGATGTACATCTTTATATAATGCCTTTATGGTAGAAAAACGTATCGAGGGGCTTCACAGAAGCGTTATCAGACGTATTTAATACCGAGCCCCACAAAGCGATATTAGGATAGGTGACCAAAAACTTAGTCAAAGAGGTAGGTTTTAAGGAGCATCTTAAAGGTGGCGAGGTTTAGGAAGGGAATTCCAGAACTTGGGATCTAGGCAGCTGAAGCCAATGGTGATCTCAGGTGGGGTGGGGGGTTGATTGGAGAATTCTAGGTGTTGCTAACCTAGAAGCCAATGTAAATCAGTGAGCACAGGGGTGGTCGATGAATGGGACTTGGTGCGAGTTCGGCTATGGACAGCAGAGTTTTGAAGGTGCTAAAGATTACGGAGGGTGGGAAATGGGAGGCTGACCAGGAGGGCATTGGTCTAGTTCAGTCTGGAGGTAACAAAAGCATGATTAAATAAAGAGGGTGGTGCACTGTGTTATTGTATTGATGTCCCCTGCAGTGGCAGGAATAAGAACAATGGTCTGAGGGCAGTAGCCACTCTTCACAATGTTACTGAGGCAGTGTTCCATGATATCTTTTTAAAAAAAAAATAAAAGCCTTTGTACACAGTGTTTCTTCCTGAACAGCCTCTGATGATTGGTTTATCAAAATAACAAAGTGGGAGGACTTGGGAGACTTCATTAAGGATACATGTTTCATCATCATCATAGGCAGACTCTCGGAATCGAGGAAGACTTGCTTCCATTCCTGAAGTGAGTTCTTTGGTGGCTGAACAGTCCAATACGAGAGCCACAGACTTTGCCACAGGTGGGACAGATAGTCGTTGAGGGAAAGGGTGGGTGGGACTGGTTTGCCGTATACTCTTTCCACTGCCTGCACTTGATTTCTGCATGCTCTCGCCGTTGAGACTCGATGTGCTCGGCGCCATCCTAGATGCACTTTCTCCGCTTAGGGCGGTCTTTGGCCAGCGACTCCCAGGTGTCAGTGGGGATGTCGCACTTTATCAGGGAGGCTTTGAGGCTGTCCTTGTAGTGTTTCCGCTGCCCACCTTTGGCTCGTTTGCCGTGAAGGAGCTCCGAGTAGAGCACTTGCTTTGAGAGTCTCGCATCTGGCATGCGAACTATGTGGCCTGCCCAGCGGAGCTGATCGAATGTGGTCAGTGCTTTAATGCTGAGGATGTTAGCCTGGACGAAGACGCTGATGTTGGTGCGTCTGTCCTCCCAGGGGATTTGTAGGATCTTGCGGAGACATCATTGGTGGTATTTCTCCAGCGACTTGGGGTGTCTACTGTATATGTTCCATGTCTGAGCCATACAGGAGGGCAGGTATTACTACAGCCCTATAGACCATGAGCTTGGTGGCAGTTTTGAGGGCCTGGTCTTCAAACACTCTCTTCCTCAGGCGGCCGAAGGATACATGTTTTAATGATGGACATTGAGTTTCTTCCACGGGGCAGTGCATCAAGCTAACACACCTGCTTTTGGGACACCAGGATTCCAGGAGTTTTTGGCCCCTGCTCCAGCAGCAGTAGCTTGGGGCCTCGGGAGGATTGATTGGCTGTGAAAAAAGTTGCTAAGTGAGCTTAGCGAAAGAAGTGTTGAAAAGGTGGGAGGGGCGGGGACAATGTACATACACTAATATTATTGACTCAGCTGCCATCACCATGTCGGGTAGGAATGGAAAGTCCTCTAGTTTATACAGATTATTTTGTTGAGGGGAATATGGAACAATTCAATGGAATATCAATTTCCTTTCTTTAAAAGTAATTAAATGTGCATAGGTTATTGCTATTAAACTTACTGGGGATTGGGTGGGGGAGGAAGGGTAATATAATTTGGTCTTGTCTTGAAAGGAATATCCTTTCAGTCATGATTTGAGTAAAGAAATCTGTGGCTGAGTTGACCTGCATTGGGCCACTTCACCCTTTGGAGAATATAAGATATTCTGGCTATATAATGTCATTGGCGCAGACAACTGACTCTTGGCTAATGTCATGCTTGTCAACTGCATTTGGCTTGTTTGTACATCGGTGATTTATGAGCTACTGCTGGAACCACTGGACAGCATTTCAGCTCCACCTGTGTAAACCAGGGGAGTTTCCATTCCTACCTGACATGGTGATGGCAGCTGAGTCAACAATATTAGTGTATGTACATTGTACCCGCCCCTCCCACCTTTTCAACACTTCTTTCTCTAAGCTCACTTAGCAACTTTTTTCACAGCCAATCAATCCTCCTGAGGCCCCAAGCTGCTGCTGCTGGAGCAGGGGCCAAAAAAGCTCCTGGAATTCTGGTATCCCAAAAGCAGATGCGTTGGCTTGATGCACTGCCTCGTGGAAGAAACTGGATGTCCACAAACACAGAGAAGCACAAAACTATCTTCTACATCAATATTATTTGAGCGTGCTCCCTCCAGGTTGACTGTGTAGCCTGGATTCAGGGGGGCTCTATGATATTTGAGGGACTAGGCTTTCCACTTGGAAAGAATTTTTTTCAACTAGCATTATGTGAGAGCGCCTGGAATGGGAAATGACAATCAAGTCCACATACATGGGCAACCTCCATTACTGTTAGGCCGCACCCCACTTTAATTTCCTGAGAGAATATTCAGCATGAATACTCCCTGCCCCCTTTCACCCCGCAAAATAAAAAGAAAGATGATCGCGTGAAACTTCTCAGCATCTATTCTTCCACCTCCATTATTCAAGTCTGTCCAGTTTCTTTACAATAGTTCCACGGTCTCAGCAATACAGGAGACATTGTATTCTATGAGACATTTGAGCATGTATGACCATTATCCCATTAGATTCACTCACAACCCGAGCAGGGGGGTGAGGGTGAGAGTGAGGTTGGAGTGGGGGGTGGCAAGAGGAAGGAGGAGATATTTACCTTGTGATCCACGTGTAGTAAAGTCTGTAAATCTATTTTTAAATACATTTAGGATTTCACTACATTTAGTGCACTGAGGGAATCCACTCCCACTGCCTAATATTTATCCACATCTCTCTTCTGAAGGAGATAATAACTGTTTAGCCCATACTTTATCATTTAAACACTCTACCTCAGTTTCTTCCCTAACTGATTCACATTATAAATTATTCCCATGCCTGGGTTCTTGATGCAGTGGCACTGAGCTGAAATCAATGGTTGCCAGGCAACAGATCTTGCTGCTGTGGGCTGGAACAATATAAGTTGGATGCACGGGTTGAGGACTATGTTGAACAATGGGCAGAGTTTGCTCTTGACTGACTACGGGTGACAATTACATTTTATAAGTGGAAAACCAGCCATGTTCCTGTGAGTTTAAAAAAAAACTTTATTATTCCCCTCTCCTTTTCCGTAACGACTTTGAGTTCCACTTATCTGTCTCACCAGCTGTGCGGAGACGCAAAATTTTTTTTTTCTTCCCTCTCAGCCAGACTCATAAATCATGAGTCCAGAACTTAGCAATTTTTTCTAAGAAACTGTCGGGAGCCAGCAGTACAAAGTCTGGACCAGTTTAACAAGTGCTCCCATGCTCACGAAACTCTGAAATGCTTTGGAGTTTGACATCAAAAGCAGACTGACGTTCCGTCCCACCGTTGAGGCAGTCACTTTATCCAAGGATGGTGATAAGTTCACAATGGGGGAGGGGAATAAATAAAGATGAATTCATACTTTTTGTGCCCCAAATTTCTCTCCCAAAGGCAGACTCTTGCTGGGGTGCGCTTCTACGGATGTTACTAACCTTCCCAAGCAGACGTTCTGTGTGTGAGCTTTGCATGTGAATTTTGGAAGCCACTTCGCAATCGCAGCTCAGCCCTATCTTATCTCACTCTTTTGCCAGCAAAGCTCACTGGATAGTAATCGGGAGTTTGGACCATGGATTGCTCTCTCATCCTGCCCCCAGCCCATGGACAATAAGGCTGCTAGCTCGGTTACAATTAGCTAACCCTGGATAGGCCAAGGTTTGAACCTGGTGTGTATATAAAGCTAAAATAGCTCATTTACCAAACCAAGCAATCACTTCTTCTTTGATCCAATTTTATTTTTTGGCTTTGAGTAATGCCAGATACCAAGCGAAGGCTTGTAAATGTGAAAACAGAAAATGCTAGACGTGCATAGCAAGACCATTAGCATCTGGGAGCGAAAGATAGGTTAATGTGTTGGAAGTGACCCGTCATCTGTAATACTATTTTTACAATCCTTCCCAGAGGGGTGCCTTTAGTGTTTTTATGTTGTTTCCTTGTAATTTGTGAACTTTAAATCTTGAAGCATTTTTTTTTATTGGTATGGGGAAGAGTAGGGTTTGTTTTAACAGCTCTGTGCTTAAATCTTGAAATTGGCTCAAGGCTTCCATAATGGCTCAATTAGTTGATCAGCCAAAGAAACCAAGAAAGTTGTCTGCTCAAATTTTGTTGTGTTGTGAATTAGCTGATCTTGGTTAGGATAGTGGGAGGGGTGCAAAGGGTGCCCCTAGAAGAAGGAAAAATTAGCTGGGGTTGCTGCTTTTGCTCAATATCAAACTTAGTGAAGACTAGATCGGACCAATGATGCCCCACACAGCCAAATAATCTGCTGACATTCACTCTTCAAGGTGATTAGGGGAAGGAGCCAAAGAGTGAGTTAGCACCCATGAAATCTATGCCAATATGAGGAGTGGGGAAAAAGTGATAGAACAAGGAGGGGAATAAATGGTTTGAGTTTGTACCATAGATCATTGAAACAATAGAGCATGAATGAGCAGTAGAGTTGTGACAGCTTGGGTACAAAGCATTTTCCTGGCTTTGTTAATTCATAAGAATCTAAATGGATACTATCATGTCATCTGTGGCTCAGTGGGTAGCACACTCGCCTCTGAGTCAGAAGGTTGTGGGTTCAAGTTCAACTCCAGGGACTTGAGCACATAAATCTAGGCTGACACTCCAGTGCAGTGTCGAGAGAGTGCTGCACTGTCGGAGGTGCCATCTTTTGGATGAGATGTTAAATCGAGGCCCCGTCTGCTCTCTCAGGTGGACGTAAAGGATCCCATGGCATTATTTTGAAGAGCAGCGAAGTTATCCCTGGTATCCTGGCCAATATTTATCCCTCAATCAGCATAACAAAAATAGATTATCTGGTCATCATCACATTTCTGTTTGTGGGAGCTTGCTGTGCACAAATTGGCTGCCATGTTTCCTACTTTACAACAGTGACTACACTCCAAAAGTTGTTCATTGGCTGTAAAGTGCTTTGAGGTGTCCAATGGTCGTGAAAGGCGCTTTATAAATATAAATCTTTATTTCTTAAAGGGACACTGTTTTCATTTTATTAAAAATGTGAGCAGGCTTGCATTTATTTAGTTCCTTATCTCATCTCAGAAATGTCTCCAAAGGCTTCACACCTGATGAATTGGTGTGCAATGACTGTGGTTATTATAGGCAGACATGGGAGCCACTATGTACAAGCCGCGATGAGATAAATGACCAGCTAATCTGATTCTTAGTTTTGACAGATTTGGTATAAGAGGATTGTTATCCAGGAACCCTGTAGGACTCCCTACTTTCTTCAAATGGATTTTTAGACCTATGAATTCGATTGTGCTGCACCCCATTTACAAGTGTAAACCGGGCTCCTAAGGGTCCAGTATGGCGGGTGGAATGCGCATGATCACTCCGTGCCGTTGGTGCACCCCATACCATGTTGGTTAGAGCTGCTCAGTAGTCGTCCAAAGCCCACACCTGGAATGGGCGTTGGGCCTATTGCATATGCAAATCGAGGTTCTAACACCTATTTGAGGCTTTCTTATCGCCTAATAATCCTGTGAAGTGCCTTCGGACGGTTCACTATGGTAAAGGCACTATATAAATACAAGTTGTATTTGCCAAATTGGGCTGCGAATGAGCAAAGAATGCGCCGTGCATGCTGCTGTTAAGTTTCTTCAGGCGCTCAGGAGCCAAATCAGCCATTCTTAAAAGGACCGCTGGAAGCTGCCACCCAACAGGTAAGTATTTCACTTACTTCATTGCTGAGCCTACGAGGAGGAGGAGGAGGAGGAGGGGTGCTCGACCAGCTCGACATTAAAACTGCTGCCGGCCATTACTCGCCCCAGTCCCCCTGGACTATCCTGAGGCCGTCTGTTGGTATCTGAGCCTGCTGATATGATAATGAGCTGCCCCTGGCGTTGGGAATAGTACCCGCAGCTTGCCCACACTATCCTGATAAGGCTGGCAGACCAATTTCTGCCATGGTCCTGCCATCTGCCTCATTTACCGATTCGGGCACACTACAATTCTTAGGTATTAATGTCCAACTGAATCCCTGGAAAAAGGTGGATGGTTTATAGTTTCTGTACGGATCGTTAGAAAAATGTTTAATTTGATTACAAATACTGCACGTGATGCGTTGAGGCCCAACATCGTTGTACTGCTATGAGATGTCATCATGATAAAGATGATGTAATGCCCTTCTCTCTTTACAAACCAATAGTTTGGCCAACACTCTCCTGGAAATGGTATCTTTACAGATGCCTGTCATCACTCAATGCATTGCTTTCCATTAACCATTAATCATTGCCATTTCCTTCTGTCTGTACTTGCCTCAAACCATCTTTCTCTAGCTCTGACACGAGCCTGTATAGCAACCGCAATATATATTCCTGCTTTGTTTCGACTTTTTTTTCCTGCTTGGCAGAGAGTCGGATGTTCTGGCAAGTGGGGAAATCTGTTCATTTTGGGAATTTAGTGGGTGAACTGAATCAATGGCAGTGGATTACCCGCCTGGTATCCAACCCCTCTCGATCATCCCTTCCATTCATGTCAGTGGAATGCACAATCTGGTGTGGTGTATATCAGCCGGTTGATGCACTCCCAACCCGTCTTATACCCGTGCCCAATTTGAATGTCACCCCCTTAATGTCAGCATCAGGCACTCCCATATCGGAAGTAACACTAATAGAGTGGCACTGTTAGATGCTCTCCACCCCATTACATGCTGCGCGCGTGCTTGCACGCACACGCACACGCACACGCACACATAGATGCCCTATATCAAGAGAGAGGGAGGAATTTGAAAAAAGGACTTGGCTAGCAACTGGAAATATCACTTTGTTTTGTTGTGTAATGCTTTTTCTTAGTGAATAATGCACACCATGGCATGCAGTTCCTGGAGGGATCTTGACAGTTAAATTCAGTTTTGTTTTTGTCGTTCTAAAAAAAAACTCCCTCCCCCTATCCACTCATTTACCAACTCTGAGTCGGTCAAGTCAGTGCAGCCCTAGAACATTTCACAAACAGTCTTCACACTGTTCACTGGTGGACTGCCAAGAGGTACTCTAATCTTGGCCATATTTCCTTCCTCCCTCCCTCTCACTTCACCTCCCCCATCGACCGTGACCCTGGCCAAGACTGGAGTGCTGAGACCCCGAGGGCAGCCAGAGTGAGAATGTCCAGCTGCGTTTGAAGCCTATTCTCCGAGCCGCGAGTCTGAACACACAACTTGTAGTGTTGCAGCTGAGGAGTTGGCGCGAAGGAATTTGACTGAATCCAATTTAGTGACTATTCCTTTCTGCGCAGCTCCGAGTCGGGGCCTGTCATAACATTCCCCCCCATTGCACACCCAGAATCAGAGCTAACAGCTCCGGGTTTAGGAAAACTAAGTGGATGTCATATATTTTATATTCCTCTGCAGTCCCTAGCAGAGCGACTAAGCTCTGGGAATGGCTGGCAGTTCTCATGGCAGAGGTGCCCTATTATCGTTCAAACTGCTCCACGTTGTGTTTAGCCTGCCGCAGGGGGGCAGCTTTAAACATGGACACGAACAGCTTTAAACATTCAGTCTGTTTTATTTTCTCTCATTTTGTTTTGCTTTATAAAGTGTGGCTGTGGCAACTTAATCCAGGCCAGTTAGACTGCTGACCTTAAATTAAAAACAGAACCCATTCTGATGTAGGTTCCACGCAACCCATCGGTCTCGAATGCTGGCTGATCTGCGTCAGCAGCAATTTCTGTTTTCATTTAATAGTTCCAGCACGTCCTCCACTTCTTCTCTTGGCTGCTGGCCTTACTGGTTCTCTCCTTTGAGAGAACAAATGATCATTTTCTGCCCCTCTGGGTTCAGACTTGTGCTGGGGTTACATTTCCTTAGGTATCTTGCCCGTGTGTAACCGTCTTCATGTATAAGCCTGGGCAGTAAGCGTTTGCGGGCTATTCCTTATGGTGGGCATAAGGAATAGCTCAATCCTGCCCTCGAATTCACACTGTCCAACAGTGTTGGTGGTTAATGATCAGGAGGGAGAACTCTGACTGCTTCTCTCTGTCACCTCAGTGAGGGGCCGATTGTTGTGCCCCCATTGCTGGCCAGGCTGAGAGCAGCATAGACTAAAGATCAAATTGGGCACTGTGCTCGTTTCCTGACCTTCGTAGTTCATGACCACACAACACCGGGCATTTACCCAGTGGGCCAATAGGGTGACTTGACTTAGAAGATTGAACCAAATGGTTAGGACATCTGACCTGATTTTTCCATTATCTGTCCATTGCTGCCTTTTCAGCTACAGCGAAATGTGAACATATGGGGGATCATTTTGACTATGGCTGATAGTGTAAAATAGGTGATATCAAATCGGCCGCCCATTATATATCTCTCCACATTTTCATTTCTATGTTTTATACTATCACCCAAAATCAAAATGACCCCTCCATTGTCAATTTTAATATTGGTAAACACATTGAACTGCAGGTTTCCAGATGGCCTAACTTAATTCAAATTGGGCGCCTTAGGATTCTTCTTTCGACATTAAATGCAAGTCTTTGTTAATTTCCCGTTGCTGTTTTCCTTTGTGCCTCAGGCTGCCGAGTACAACATCTTTGAGGGGACGGAGTTGTGTGGCGCTCCTGTAGTCGTCATTAGTCAGGGGAAGATTGTGCTGGAAGATGGAACCCTGCACGTCACTCCAGGAAATGGCCGCTTTATCCCCTGCAAGCCGTTTTCAGATTACGTACACAAGCGTATCAAAGCACGGAAACAGGTAAGGCTGCCCACTGTCTGCGTGATCGGCTCTGGACTGACAACATTTGAGTATTTCCCTGATTTATATCACTCTGCCATTGGCGGCCATGCCTTCAGCTGCATAGGCCCTCGGGTCTTGAATTTCCACAATCCTAAATCTCTCTAATCTCTACCTTTCTCTCCTCCTTTAAGTCGTTCCGTAAAACCTACATCTTCGACCAAGCTTTTAGTCACCTGTTCTAATACGGCTTTACATGGCTCGGTGTCAAATTTTGTCTGATTGCACTGCTGTGGATGCCTGGGGACGTTTTTGGTACATTAAAGGCACTGCAAAAATGCAAGTTGTTGTCACGAGGATTTAAGTGAAAGGTAACGGCCAGCATGTGATGTTGTCTCACTGCTTCCACTCAAACGGTGGAGAAACCCAACGGGACAAGGTTAGGCCTTGTCCATCCAAACTCCAGGTGTGTCTGGAGTGAATAACTTCCAGCTGTTTGACCTGAGGGTGAAGTGCTGGTCTTGGTGACGCCGGTAGTAATTTGTGTGATGAATTAAGTACATGACACAGCTCATTGCTTAGCATTGACATGCACTGGCTCAAGTGTAGTTTCTCCAATAGTGACCACACAACTTCTGTCGTCTGAGAATTTCAACTGACATTCGTGGATTCTGCAAGCACCTGTAAAGCATGTAAGATTCTTTGTCTCCTGCTTTTCAGATTTCTGCATGTAAACTCACCGCTTTTAAAATTACACTTAATCATTCTTTCATTGATTTTTATGGACTTGGGAACCGGCACCATTTCCCGATTGTGAGTCTTCTGAGTACTGACTCTCTGCATCTCTGCAGAAGCACAAGGAGACAGCGAGGCTGAATTTCGGCATTAGAACGTTATATTTCGGGCGGGTGAGACGGGAGCAGAAACTGGGACAAAACCCCTTTTCCACCTCTGGAAATTTGCCGGCAATGCTGGACATGCAAATGCAGATGCCTATGAAAATAGGCGCAAGGGCGTATGTCCACCCCTATGCAGGGTTGCCAACTTGGCTTTGACACCCAACTGGAGGTTTCATCGCTTGAGCTCCCACCTGTCATGTATGCATGCTTGGAATTACTAGCCACCAGATGGCGCCACTGTCGGAGGTCATTGGGCTGTGCGCACGTGTGTGGCGCCCAGGCATAAAAGGCCAGCCATCTTGTAATGTGATCACTTCGGGCCCTAATAAAGTAGAGCCAGGTTTGTACCTGTTCAGTCTTCAGTCTTTTGAGTTATTACATACACAACACCACCTCCAACTGCCCCGCCCCCACACTCCTGACATTGATTGTCCAATATGTTCATCCTCATAGGGCACTGCCTCCCACGGCCAATTGGAAAGTAATTAGACTCTTTATTACCTGATTGGATGATTTCTGATTGTCAAACAGCCTCCCCCCCCCCACCCCCCTCACCATCTCCAATATAATTTGTATAACTAATAAATTAATGTGTTCAAAGAAAATGAAATAAATATTTTTCACGCCTCTTATTTTTCTCCCGGACTTTTTTGGAGACTAATCTTAAATTCCTGAAGACTGCAAGACAATCCTGGAAGTTCACCCTTATGTCCAGCATTGTGTATGGTTCCGAGAGGCTGCTACGTTGTTTAAGGCCGAGGGTTCCCTACCACACTCGATTACTGGGGGTGGGGGGAGGAAGGTCACTAACTTTGTTTGGGTCCCTTCTGACTCAGCTGCACTTCAATTTCCTGAGGCAAATGCTACAGTTGCCCTGACAATAACCTTGTGTAAATAATTAAATCAATTTAATTAATGTCAACCTTAGTCGACTTTTGAGATGCAGTCACGCTTGTTACGCAGGCAAATATAGCAGCCATTTGCTGTTCATGATGAAAACATATTTGTATTTTGTGGGAGGTTGTTGGTGGAGGGACGAACGTTGGTCAGAACACCAGGAGATCTTCCTGCTTTTCATGGCATCTTTAATGGTGTCTCGGTTTAGCATCTCCTTTGAAAGCACTCCCACAGTACTACACTGCAGCCTCCTTGAAAAAATGTAAACATCCCCACCGACTCCTGGGAATCTCTGGCCCAAGACCGCTCAAAGTGGAGGAGAAGCATCTGAGAAGGCGCCGAACACTTTGAGTCTCTGCCACGAGCACGCGGAAGCCAAGTACAAACATTGGAAAGAGCCCCACCCGTCCCTCCAACCACACCTGCCCCACCCGTGACAGAGACTGTAGAACAGCATTGGTCTCATCAGTCACCTTAGAACACATTTTAGAGTGGAAGTAAGTCATCCTCGACTCCGGGGGACTGCCTAAGAAGACTTGCAGTGGAAAATATGGGGCAGAATTTCTGTGTTTACTCCTGATCGCCCAGGGTAAACTTTAGCAGATGATCCACAGAAACCTTGGCGAGACGGCCATTTTCCAGGATCTCCGCAGATTGGAGGGAGAATCCACCCGAAAATGAATGGCATGTGTGCTCAAATTGTTGAGTGGGACTTGTACCTCCTGACTCCAAGGTGACGGTGCTACCACTGAGCCGCAGCTGACATCTAGAAGCACTGCTGACTAATTGAGTTGTAGATCCTTCGAAAATAGGAATGCACTATGTTATAACTTGGGAAATTCAATTTAATCTGCTTAAACTGAGTAGAGTCCTGGGGGAGGAAAGGACAGATACTGACCGACAACATTTCCTTAAAATTCAAACTAAAAGAGGACAACCAGAATTGCTGGGCCACCTGCTAGCTCAAGTGGTTACGAGGTTGAGCCCCAAGTATCAGATCATGAGTTTGCGTGTCAGCTTTGCTTGCCGTTCCCATCAGTCTGCCTCTGCTGAATCAGTTCAGCCTGGTGTGACTGCCAGATCTGACTTGCATTTCTTAAATAATTCCCCCTGCTGAAACGTCAGGAAGGGATTATGAGAATGATGGACAGTACAGGAGATGGCAAAAGCCAAATTTTTACTGCTCCAATCCTCTGCCTCCCTCAGTGTAATTCCGAAATGCAGCTGACTATGGGTATGAAGGAAGTCGTGTGTGTGTGCGCATGTCTCGCGCGCTCAAACCCACTCCCCTTTCGCCAGTGCTGTCAGGTTCCACACATCCCAAGATCCAGAGTGTTTGTGGAAGAGCTCAAGAAAGATAAACAATGTCAAAAAGAATAACCAGCACCAGGGCCCGTTTCTAAAACAGGACGAGATCTCCAAATGCCTGCTCGCTTGTTCATCGCTTAATTCCAGTCACTGACTGAGCTTGTTTTGGCTGTGACCTTGTTCTGAAAATCTTTCTAACCCTTTCAATTACTGGGGCTTGCGTCTTTCACATCTGCTAAAGTGACAAAGTTTCCAAAGGCAGGTTTTCTTTTTCAAATATTTAGGGACAAATGAACAACTAAATGTTTCATAATTCAGTAGAGAAGTTTGTTTTATTTTCTGTATCTGAAGCAGCAGAGACATTCTCTCCACTATCATATGTACAGTGCCTTCTGCTCCCCTGCACTCTGTACACGCCCCGATTCTCCCCCGCACTCTGTACACGCCCCGATTCTCCCCCGCACTCTGTACACGCCCCGATTCTCCCCCGCACTCTGTACACGCCCCGATTCTCCCCCGCACTCTGTACACGCCCCGATTCTCCCCCGCACTCTGTACACGCCCCGATTCTCCCACAATGTTTACGGTCAAGGCTCAACTACAAATGTTCAAGTTTTGCAGAAATCCATCACTTCGGACTCAATCATGAAGATTGATATCTACAGAGGTTTGGCTTACAAAAAGCAACTTATGACAATATGATGAAACTACCGCATTAATTCCAGCTGTACAAACATAGAGCATAACACAAAGTGAATAGATATTGATAAACTGCCGCAGCATCATCTGGGCTCCTGGATGGGTTAGTGCCTTGTAATGTACTTTAGATTTTATGCTACATTCTGAATCACGTGCTCCACTCTGTCGATTGCTCGCGTCTGACACACGCCTGTCTGTCGATTGCCCCGCGTCTGACACACGCCCGTCTGTCGATTGCCCCGCGTCTGACACACGCCCGTCTGTCGATTGCCCTGCGTCTGACACGCGCCCGTCTGTCGATTGCCCTGCGTCTGACACGCGCCCGTCTGTCGATTGCCCCGCGTCTGGCACACGCCCGTCTGTCGATTGCCCCGCGTCTGGCACGCGCACGTCTGTCGATTGCCCCGCGTCTGGCACGCGCACGTCTGTCTATTGCCCCGCGTCTGGCACGCGCACGTCTGTCGATTGCCCCGCGTCTGGCACGCGCCCGTCTGTCGATTGCCCCGCGTCTGGCACACGCCCGTCTGTCGATTGCCCCGCGTCTGGCACACGCCCGTCTGTCGATTGCCCCGCGTCTGGCACACGCCCGTCTGTCGATTGCCCCGCGTCTGGCACACGCCCGTCTGTCGATTGCCCCGCGTCTGACAGGCTCCCACCTACACATTGTTCTATATGGGGCATCAATCTGTTTCTTTCCGAATGGACTGCTCATGTCTGTATTTCTCCTGTTTCGCATTGTACAGCCTGCACCTTTCCATGTGTCTGCTCATGTATGTCAGCCTGTGTGTCACTCTGCTTGGCTTGAACCAGGATGCGAGGAAACTGTCAGAAACAAAGTCTGTCATGGTGATCATTACAATATTTCAACATTGATGGACAAATTGATGGATTACTGTGGGGGAGATCATCTGAACTTCACTTCAACAAGCAATAATATTCTGTTGCTTTTAATTAATTATTTTTATTTGAAGTCAGCAACACTTGAAGTTTTAATTTAAAACAACTAGCAAGTAGAGCAGTATTCTGATTAAATGTAATATGACGGGCTGGTACAGGGTATCAGATTGCGGACTGGTGCTGCTGGTCTAGAGATTAGAGTATACAAGAGAGTGTAGCCTTTGTGCTTTAAGAGTGAACCCAATACCCAGCTTGCCCAATCCCTTTCATGTCCTGTTTAGAAAAAAACAAAATGCCACCCTCCCTGCTCATTTTTCATAGCAGTGTCTTGTCAAACTAAACATTTATTGCCCCCCTGTGTAAAACATCAAATAAACAGAAAACAGAGCCTTGAATTCTGTGAAGGCAAAGGAAGAAACCCTTTTGCGAGAGCTTTTCCAAACCTGGAATGTATCAGGTGACAACGAGGCGGCCTTGGAGATTTGATATAATTTTTATTTTTGTTAGGATTTAATGGGATTCTTACATTGTTAGTAACCATTGGGGCAGGGTGACCTTAGTGCCCCAGACAGTCAAAAGGATTTAGATTTTTTTCTTGTTAATGGAGCAGATGAATTGTCTGCAAGAGCTCATTAATATCTCACAAGGGAAGCACAGCTCCCATCCCAGCTCTGCATGTTTCTTTGATCAGTTAAATGTCCTTTAACAAAGCTACCAGGAGCTCCCTTGATGCTGCAGTTGGCAAATTCACTGTTTCGTGCTTCACTGAGCCACCCAGGCCAAGGAGATGTCCGTCTGCCTCAACCCTCAGTCTTTGCCGAGTTGAAAATATCTGTCAGGAAGGACCTCGTTACTCCTGGGCTGGGGAAGGGAAGATTTGGCCACAGGAGGTTCCTGCTCCTGATCGCAGTCCAGCGACACCTGCTGGGACGAGAACAAGCGTGGCTCTGGTGCCTCCCTTGCAGTTGAATAGCCTGCGACACTCACTGTCTTAAGTTCGCACACGAGGACTGGGCACTTGGGCAAAGGGTGACCATCGGACTGCCCCACAGCATGAGTCAACACATGTAGGAGAGGAAAGGAGAAATTATGAGGGACCGCAAAAATTTGCCACTCCCATGAATTGCATTGCTAATTAGACGAGGTAATTTTCAATGGAGTTCTGGGATAATCTGGGGGAGGGGGAGAGGGTTTGGGGGAAGGAGGTGGAAGGGAGTGGGTGTGGGGAGGGAGGGAGGGGGTGGGGTGGGGTGGTGGTGAAGAAATGATCTAAACAACAACTTGCAATTTTATAGCACCTTAGCAGCAAAATGTCCCAAGGTGCTTCACAGGAGCGATTATCAGACAAATATTGACATCGAACTTAAAGATAGAGATTTAGGACAGGTGAATAAAGGTTTCGTCAAAGAGGTAAGTTTTAAGTAGAATCTTGAAGGAGGATTGAGAGGTGAAGAGGTTTGGGAAAGGGATTGTACAGTTTGGGGCCTAGACAGCTGAAGGCACTGCCTCCAATGGTCGGGCAAAGGAAGTGAGGGATGCACAACAGGCCAGAGTTGGAGGAATCTAGATGCTTGTAGGGCTGGAGGAGAGCTGAGGACACGGAGGGATTTGAACATGAGGATGAGAATTTTAAAATCAAGGTGTTGGTGGAATGGGAGCCAGTGCAGGTCAGGGAGCAAAGGGAAAAAAAATCTGTATGTAAATGATTGTGAGAATACATTGCCACAGAAGGCCATTGAGATGCTTAAAAGGGAGAGATAAAAACTCTGGAAACAGTAACATTAAAGGATATAGTGAGAATGGTGGGGGAATGGGGTTGAGAAGATAAAGAGTGGACACGTTTCACAAAATGGCGGAGCAGGCTCGATTGGCCGAACGACCGATTCTTTTTCCTATATTTCTAGATGAAGTAAAACACAAGAAGGGCAAAGTAATCTTTTCCTGATATTAAACTGATATTTCAGCGCTTTAGAATGTAATGCTTTACAAATGCATGGCTCCGACATGATGTCAGCACCTTTCAGTCCTGACAGCAGACGGAGGGAAGAGTTCAAAGGATTTTTTTTCCTAATTGATGTGCAACTGCACTATATATGGAGCTCCTTCTTAGACAGCAGTGACAGGGCAAAAATGCAATTGTGAAACATTCCTGAGCGAAGAGCCTGGAGCACTCCTCAATCTATTAGTGTGCATTACTCATGTCAGTAGCTGTCACTTCAGTTTGGTTTACTTAATCCAGTCGGAAAGTTACTTCAGGCAACTACGACTTGTAGGCCACAGGCTTTCTTTAGAAAGCCACATATATGCAGTTATGTCCACCTGTAATCAATGTTCGTTTGATTAGTTATTTCAGTGTTTTATTTCTTTTAATTTTAAGTCTCTGTGCAGTCAGAAAAACCTTTGGTCCAATTAAAATAAACCTCCGATATTAACTGGAAAAAGTAGCACTGTGAAAGCTAAGGGTTTTACAACAAAAAATACAGTAGGAGCTTCCCTTCGCCCCCTTTCCCAAAGGAAGCATACATACAGGGAGGTCCTTGTGCTTCTGACTCCGAGGTGTGATTACCACTGCTAAGCCATTGGTCACTCGGCCCAGACACAAGTCCCCGCTGGATAACAACTCCGTACTTGGAGACCATATTCTAGCCTCCACTTGCCGGGGCTGTCTGGCGTGGTGCTTGAACCCTTCATCTTCTGACTCACAAGCGGAAATACCACAATAAGCTATTGTATAGAGGAGTAAGAGAGAAAAAACTGAAATTTTTTTCAATGTTTATTACAACAATTCCCATACCACCACTGGCATTAATTAATTTGCTCAAATCTAATTCTGTGTGTATTTTGGAGATTTGTGTCTCAGATGTTTGGATTTATACATCACATCCCTTTATTTTCAAAATTGTTGAATCGAAGGGCCTCATGGGGCCTGCTGTAAACTGGCCCTTTGGCCAAGTTAGTTTTGCTCTCTGCCCACACTGGGACTACCTGGGATTGTAATGATTGGTCCCAAGTGACTGCGTGCCCTTAAAAAGGGACTTTGGCATCAGTAGTCGGCTGAACGTGAGGTCAGAGGTGACATCCGGGGGAATGGGAATGGGGGTGGGAGGGGGGTGGGGTAGGTCGGTGGAAGTCTGCACGCAGTGGGTGGTGGAGGATAGGGTCATGGCGCCCAAGTTAATGGGCATTCAAACTTACACATTAATCATTGTGGATTAGACCCCCACACACACACACTGGGGGAGCACGAGGGACGATTGAAGATTTGGATTGAGGGGGATATAATCCATGTCAAAAATAATTCTGGGGGTCATGCCCCCTCATTTCCCCCCCCTCCCCAACTTTCCTCCCCCAATGATGGTGCCTGTGTCATAATAGTCAGTGGGATTGGTACTTTCTTATTTTGCCTAGTGCTTCGGTTGGGGGAGGGGAGCGAGTGCATGCAGCTTTAAATTACAACCTCACAGCAACATCTGACACCACTTTCATTTAAAAGCAGTCACAATGACTCTCTCCACCACCCTCGGGGTCATTGCTCTGGAACAAGGTCTTGGTTGTTGCAAAGCTATTTTGAAAATGTTACTTTCTCTTAATTAAATCTTTCAAAACACACGTAAAAGATGTTGGACGAACATCATAAAGTAAGGAGGTATTTGGTTGCATCAGACCCTGTGTTACACGCTCTAGGTTTGTAATTCAAAAAAATTGAACTGAATTTTGTCAGTTTAAAAAAAAATCATACAGCAAATTGTTATCTTGACAAAATAATAACACACACTTTGGAAGAACGTTTTGTAATGGAGTAGTCTCACAACACTGACTGTGACAGAGAGAGATTTCTCCTCATCTCAGTTTTAATGGCCGACCCATTATCCCAAGACTCTGCCCCCTAGTTCTGGGCCTGATCAATTGTATAAGTTTTAAAGTTGATGACTGGGAACTATCTAGGATAGGCCATTTTGTGCTGATCTCCCCACAAAATGCCGGTCCTGTGTGACACACATTCTTATGATGTCACTAAACATAAGAACATATTAGGAGCAGGAGTACGCCATATGGCCCTTCGTGCCTGCTCCGCCATTCAGTAAGATCATGACTGATCTTCAACCTCAACTCCACTTTCCTGCCTGATCCCCATATCTGTTGATTCCCCTAGAGTCCAAAAATCTAACTGTATCTAACTTGAATATACTCAGTGATTCAGCATCCTCTTGAATGAAGAGATTTCTCCTCATCTCCGTCTTAATGGCAGACCCATTATCCCAAGACTCTGCCCCCTAGTTCTAGTCTCTCCAGCCAGGGGAAACAACCTCTCGGCATCTATCCTGTCAATCACCCTCAGTCTCTTGTGTGTTTCAATCCAAGCACCCCTCATTCTTTTAAACTCCAGAGAGTATCGGCCAGTCTACTCGATCGCTCCTCATTGGACAACCTTCCCATCCCAGGGATCGATCTCGATGAACTTTATGATGTCACGGGGTTGGGGAGGCACTGGGGATGGAATTGTACCCAAAATGTCTGCTGCCAGAATCCCTCTAACCAGTATTGTTGAAGCAAACGTTACAGTAACAAGAGGTAGTGCGAAGACAATAAGAGATTTGCAATGTGCTCCCAATGCAGTACCACCAGGTCACCACCTCCTTGGCCGAGGGTTGCCAGCTCTGATTGGACATGTTCCTAGAGGTTTCATCACATGACTTGCTACTGCCAACCACCCACCCTCACTCCTGCCATTGGTCACCCGACACAGTCATCCTTGTGGTGCACCGCCTTCCCACGCCAATTGAAAAGTGAACCGAGTGAATAGATCTTGACTGTTGGTCAAACAGCCATTTTTTCCATCTCCATAGTTTATTCTTTAAACTAATAAATGAAAATATGCGAAGAAAATGAAAAAAACACGACGATTCTTTTTAATTCCCTGATGATTTTTCTCCCTGGGTTGCTCACAGCTGTGTCCTGGAGGTCAATCTTTAATTCCTGGAGACTCCAGGACATTCCTGGAGGGTTGACTACCCTACCTTGGGCCCTGCGTGTGACAACGGCCAAATGAGCAGACTTTGTATGATCATCCAAGGTCAGCTTATCTAACTATTTTAGTAACCCATCTTGTGCTTTGCATGTGGTGCACTGGAAGCCTCATGGGTCTGGGAGATTGCACTGCTAGGCATCAACAGCAAAGGAAGGGCTGCTGTCTGCCCATATAATGGCGCAGTGTGATTTTTGGAACTCTTTGGTGTTCATTAACTACTTCAATACAATGGCCTTTGCATGCCGATGAAGTGAGAGCCAGAGACCACGGGTGTCTCTATTTGACAGAGAGGGTCACCCAGGAGCAAGATTAAGATGTTTCCCTTGGGCATCTCTGAGGCCTCTGCTCTGGCATTCCGACTGTATTACTGAGATGGCCTTCAATTTGTTTGGGAATTTGGTACCTTGATAGTCTTCTGTACAGTTAATGTGTAGGCTCCCAGTGTATTAGGTCCCTCCCAGTCACACTGTCCTCCACCTTGGGCCTCTCTACTTTGTAATACAACATAGCATGTTAATATGATGTGTTGAGATACTTTAGTCACACAGTCGGAAATGTTTAAAAAGAATACTGAGAGTGTCCGACCTGAAATGTTCACCGCTCTCGACCATTGTTTTACTTTATATATCTAAACATCTCCTTTTATCATTTTTGGTCATTTAATAAGGGTCGACTTTTCGTACCTCAGTGTCCTGTACACTACGTCTCTCCATTCATCATTCTGTTTTTATTGACCCATCCCTCAGCATATTAAAAAATCATCCCAAGGTGCTCCACAGATGGGTATTGCAAATGAAAGCAAATTAAATTTAAATCCCTCCGGAGCCTTGTCCCGGCCGCTGACCTTACAAACCCTCTCGAACAGTCCTTTCATTTCACCATTGTTAATACAGCCTTCAGCCACCTCAATCTTCCCCTCTGGAACTCTCTTCCTAGACCTTTCTACATCTGGAGCTCTGTGTCTGCCTTCTCAAAACCCATCTCTTCACCAAGCTCGCCATTGCATCTCCTGCATTCTCTCTTCCTGTCTTGACGTCCAGTTTTGTTTCCAGTATCTATTTGTGAAGTGAAGGAGGTTTTATTTTAAATTAAAGGCACAACATAAATTCAAGATGTGGCTCTTTAGTATGAGTCTATTCGCCCAACTAAATGAGTATAAAGTTTTGAGCGTTGTCTGTTCCCTGTGATTTCACGGTCCAGTTGCAACATAGACAGCAGATGCTCTTTAGACCAATCCTGGCTCACCCTGGGGAAGTGTGGTTATTGTGGTGCCATCAAGCAGTGGTTTGCTTCCCGCATACTTTGGTCAGGATTTCACATTGGCCGATCTGCCCCTGGAGAACATCTGGAGCACTCTGTTCATCTGTTTAATTCACAGGGATGGGTAGCTCCAATAAAAAACATTATACACTTTAATATGTATTTTGGGCAGTTGACAATGGCACTTCATGTCAACACCACAAGGCTACTCATGCGATGGTTGGAGATATTTTGCCCCTTTGAGAAGTCACTTGAGTCATAATTATGTGCTTCCACACACACATCAGACAAAAAAATAATGGCACTATTTTTAAAGGGCATGGTCTTCCTGAGCAAGTATTTGACACATCCTTTTCTCAAACAGGCTTTCATAAATCACATCAAAGGGCACATTAACTTGTGCAGGCTGTTGTCATGATGGAAATTACTCTCAGCTGTCCCCCCCCCCCCCCCCACTACTGCAACCATTAAAATCATGTCAAAAATATCTTCACTAAGACAAAACCCTTTTAACCCAGTTTGGGGCTTTCCTCCTTTTTAATTCTGTGCTTCTTTCACTCGCGCAAGAAACTAGAACAGTGAAAAAGACATAAATTCCAAATTGCCAGAAGCACACAGCAGGCAGAATAGCCTTTGAAGGCGAAGGATAGATTTTACGTTTGGGGCTAGCCTTTTTTGTCCCATTCCGAGGCAACGGGCAGGAAATCTGGCCTGTGAACCTCCCCTTCTCTCTCAGCTGCAGGCTGACCTGATCTGATCTGCGTTTTTCTCATGTTCACTGTTTATAACTTGAGAGAATTGGACAGATGAGGTAATTTTGACTTTGGCCAATAGTGAAGAACTGGTGATACCTGATCAGCCGGGCATTATACATCTCTCCCAATTTTCCCTCCTGGCCAAAGTCACAATTGTGGCCGCCACGGTATGTCCAAATAGGAGGTGCTGTACAAGGCTGTGTCTTTCACTTTGCATTATCTCCAGCAAGCTGCTGCTGATCTCCCAGCATGCTATGTTCCTGGTGGCCATCCAGCACACAGTGTTGCTGTTCTGGCCCACCGTGATTGAGCCAGAGCTTCATTCATTGGGGAAATTATACCCTGTCCTAAAACAAGGGCTTTTTCTCTGAAGCTGTTTAAAACGTTCAGCTGCAAGCCATAAATCCGCATTCTCTCTGCTCACTCATAATTACCGATCTCAACTGCAAGGAAAGCATGTTTGGCAGGAAAGCTGTTCCCACATCTAGTACACAATTCAGTTTAGTTAATGAGGTGTGATTGGACCAACGATGCTTTGTCTTAGAGTATTTCAAAACCTGAGGGTAATGTTTCTGATTGTCCACCCCCAACGCGGTGATCCACCCCCATGGAGCATACAGTGGCAGATCACGCACCTGCAGGCAATGATTGGGAGTGGGACATTTACCCTCTGTCTCACTCTGGCAGACATCTTAAAAGTAAGGCAATTCAAACTCGTGCGAGTGATGACTGCATCGAAACGGTGTCAGTCTTGCTTCAGCGACATTTTCTCCTTTGAGTCAGAAGGTTGTGGGTTCAAGTCGCACTCCAGACACTTCAGTGCAGTACTGAGGGAGTGCTGCATTGTTGGAGGTGCAGTCTTTCGGATGAGACGTAAAACAGAGGCTTTGTCTACCCCCTTGAGTGAATGTGAAAGATCCCATAGCTCTATTTGAAGAAGAGCAGTAGAGTTCTCCCCGGTGTCCTGGCCGATATTTATCCCTGAATCAACATTTGGAATTCGCTACCTCAGAATTGTGGATGCTCAGTCGATGAATTTGTTCAAGACTCAGATGGATAGATTTTTGAGCACGAAGGAAATCAAGGGATATTGGAATAGGGCGGGAAAGTGGAGTTGAGATCGATGATCAGCCATGATCTTATTGAATGGCAGAGCAAGATCGAGGAGCTGTATTGCCCAACCCTGGTCCTAGTTCTTATATTCTTTATATGCTTATCACTTTAAAAAAAAAGGATAATTATCTCACTGCTTTTTGTGGGACCTAGCTGTGCATGTTTCCGATATAAGTGCAATATCTATTTCTCTGTCAGCCTCTTGATCGGTCTCTGTCTCTCTCTCTCTCTCCTTTCTTTCTTTCTCTCTCTCTCTCTCTCTCTCTCTCCCTCTCCCTCTCCCTCTCTCTCTCTCTCTCTCTCTCTCTCTCTCTCTCTCTCTCTCTCTCTCTCTCTCTCTCTCCCCTCTCTCTCTTTCTGTCCCTCAAACACTGTTGGTCTCTGACTCTCGGCCACTCTCTATCGGTCTCTCATTCTCTCTCCCTCTCTCTCTCCCTCTCTCTCTCTCTCTCTCTCTCTCTCTCCCCCTCTCCCTCTCTCTCTCTTTCTGTCCCTCAAACACTTGGTCTCTGACTCTCGGCCACTCTCTATCGGTCTCTCATTCTCTCTCCCTCTCTCTCCCTCTCTTTCCCTCTCTCTCTCTCTCTCTCTCTCTCTCTCTCTCTCTCTCTCTCTCTCTCTCTCTCTCTCTCTCTCTGTTGGCTCCTCTCTCTCTCCCTCCCTGTGTCGGTGTCTCTCTCGGCTTCTCTCTCTCAGCCTCTGTCGGTGTGTCTCATTGTCGTGGCCAACCTCTCTCTCGCGCTCTCTCTCTGTCGGTCCCTCGCTGTGCCATGCTCTCTCTCTCTCTCTCTCTCTCTCTCTCTCTCTCTCTCTCTCTCTCTCTCTCTCTTTCTTTCTTTCTTTCTTTCTCTCTCTCTCTCTCTCTCTCTCTCTCTCTCTCTTTCTCTCTCTTTCTTTCTCTCTCTCTCTCTCTCTCTCTCTGTGTCTCTCTCTCTCAGTCTCCCCCTCTTGCTGCCTGCCGGTGTCCTCCTCGTCTGTGTCTCTCCCCCTCTCTCTCTCTCGTACTCCTCTCGCTCTCTCTCCCCTCGCCGTCGCTCTCGCTCTCTCTCCCCTCGCCCTCTCCCCTTGCCCATACCCCAGTTATACTTCTGGTTAACATCATCATAGGCAGTCTTCCACGTTAGAAAGTTCACAGGTGTTTCAATGAAGGTCCTAAAATTCCAGGTCCTGAAATAAATGTTGAAGGGTGGAAGATGCCTGTGTGTGCCTTTTTTTAACATGGGGTGGCCGTTGCATACCAGCCACCACACGGCCTTGACAGAGCTAGGCCTTGGTCCAGTGGCAAGGATTAACCAATTCGACTGGAGACCAGCTCTGCTGCATGAACTTAGTGCGCGCACATATCGCAGTGTGGGCTGGCCTGTGCTGCCCCTGGGCCCTCGCCTCTTCTGGACCCCAAACTCACATCTCTCCTGGGCCCCGATCACATCCTTCTACAATCTCTCACCGCTCCTTTGCCCCGACCTTGCCGCTCCTGCTGTATCTGCTCACGCTTCAATCACTGAACTGGACCTTGGTGCCGTCCCTTTTCACTTCCGTTGCTTTCCTGCTCCAGCAGGTGCTGTGAGTAAATTACAAACAGTTACAGAAAATACATATGTACATTCTCCAGATGAAATACCTGGGTATTTACATGCAGCCCGTGGAAACAGGCAAGAGACGTTTCAAATTCGGGGCTAGTTGTCGGATCAACGTTAACCACTGATTTCTGAGCGTCTTTCCACGCTTTCTGCAGGATAAATGAATCAGGTACACGGTTATCACACATTGAGCTAACGCCAACACGAGAAGTTACCCGAATCCATGGAGTGACCTCGATGTCGATGCCAATGTCTCACCATGAAGATACAAGCTGTTTTATCTCATCTCACCAGGGTGATGGCCCAGAGCAACGTGCCACCTGAGGTAGCTTACACGGGCGGAGGGACATATTGTATCACGACCAGCATGACTCAGTACTGAGTGCGTAACGACACTTGGTGCCCGGTTACAGACCTCCTTTTTCAAACCCCACACTGAGGTCCAGATAGCCCAAGAACGCATTATCCCCGTCATTGAACCCTGTACTGTTCACATCACGGTAAACGACACCATTTATGAATTGTACCGGTATGTAACTCAGTTACGAGATTCCACCTCACAAAACTACTCAGTAGTTGAACTATCCCAAAAACACTTCTGCTTGTACTTAGTTGTGGATAGCACTAAGTTCAGCCATATACGATGCTGATGAATTCTCAACAGTTGGCCTTAATGCTGCACCATTAGGGAGGGAAAAGTGAGGCAAGATTCTCGCTCCTGATCACCATCCAGCTGCCACTGTTGAAAGTGTGCGTTTGGAGTTGAATGAGAGCAGGATCTGCACCAGCTTCAAGAGTTGAATAGTCTGCAAGAAGAACAACAGCCCAACAATTCAACAGCTTCAGGAGAAGGGACATAAAAGGATATCATGCATTTGCAAGTCAAGTTGCCAAGTCCATGACTGGGACAGTTCGCAGGGCAGCGGCTGGGATCATAGTTTGTGTTCCGATCATTTAGTTGCTGCTATGAAAATTAATCAAAAACTTTGAGGTTATTGTGGAAATCTTTGAGCAATTCTGTTGGGGAGGGTGAAGGCTGCTGGCGACCTCACTGCTGTCAGACCCATGTTTCTCCACAGATGACAAAATGAAGTCTTGCTCTTTCCTCCTACAATCTACAGACTTGTAAAACCCAAGCTGGCTTCACTTAACACTGCTATTTGATTTATCTTCATTTCTCCTCCTCTTCTTTTCAACCCTGGTGGTGCCTGTGCTGTGGCTTTGGTCCTTCACCTCTTGTTTCTTAATAAAAGATAAACCCTTTTCATCTGATCCATTTTGCGAAGATTGAAAATGGCAGGTTGTTGATCCACCCATTAGTTCATCATGGATTCAGCTGTAATTCTTACTAATCCCGTCGGGATTTTTATTTTGTAGGACATCTGGCTTTAGTTTTTCTTGCACCGTGCTGATGGATTATTGTTAATTAGCACAGACTTGTAATAATATTTATACATGCTCCTGCCACGAATCAAATAAATTAATGCTGGCCTATCAATACCATGCACATCTTCGAGCAATATTTTCCATTGGGCATTGCATGGACATGGCAGAACTGCAGCCTTTCTATTTATCACTGAAAACCCTGTTTGTTCAAGCTTAACCCATTGAGTGCCAGTAGCTTGGTTCCTCTACAAATTGTGCCCGTTCTAAACCCGCCCCTCTCAACATAAGTGTCCTACATTTGGATGAGGAAGGGATGCTGTTGACCAATGAAAACAGCAGCTTCTCTACTACATTACAACAGTGACTACCCGTCTACCAAAGCAAAATACTGCTGGAAATCTGAAATAAAATCTGGAAATACCCAACGGGTCAGGCAGCTTCTGTGGAGAGAGAAACCGAGTTAACGTGTCGGGTCGATGAGCTCTCATCTGAACCAGAAAAAGTTAGAAATGTGATGGGTTATAAGCAAGTGCAGGGGCAGGGAAAGCTGGGGTAGGGGAGGGGAGGAAAGAACAAAAGGGAAGGTTCTGTGATAGGGTGGAAGGCCGGAATGATTAAATGACAAAAGGAATGATAGTGGAAGGACATAGTAATGGGACAAGTAAATAAACAAAAGATGGATCTAGAGGCGATGTAAATGAGTATAGCAGAATCATCAGCAACACCTGCCATTTCAAAAAAATGGGGGCAAAGTTTATGATATGAGATTGTTGAATTTGATGTTGAGTCCGGAAGGGTATAAGGTGCCTAATCGGAAGATGAGTTGCCGTTCCTTGAGCAATATATTGAGCTTCATTAAAAGAGTGACTACACTTCATTGGCTATAAAGCGTTTTGAGATGTCCTGAGGTCATGAAAGGCACTATATAAATGTTATTTTTCTTTCGTTCTTGCTTTAGGAAAGGAATTGAAAGTTATTGCGATACGTGTAGATCAAATAATCCACAGAACACACTAATTCTTGAGGGAATTGTCATTTGTGGAAAGCAAGGGTTGCGTAACGGAGGTGAAAGGATAGAATTCGCAGATTGCACATGATGTGTGGAATGAGCAGGCTCCATAGGTTGAATTTTTTGTCTCATTCCGTGCTTTCTTATCGACAGTTGGCCACAAGCTGCTCTGTACATAATCAGAGATTGCTCTGGCGTGGATGTTCCCAGCTAGCTTAGCACAGCCCATGTGGCAGCCATGTTGGAGAGTCAGGGTGAGTTGCCATGACAATGCACCGTCTGACAACCAGATTGCCTACAAAGGCCTGGGGATGAGCTGCCTACCTACCCTCTTGGTGAAAGAGTGTAGTATTTGATGACCATGGGGGTTGGGGGAAGGGTTGTGAAAGACATTAAGAGATAAATGTCAAAAGTTCCCAAATTCAGGGAGGGAAATAGCCCTTTAGTGTTGTCATCTTGGCGAGGCCTGTATGACCTGACCATTGGCCCTGCATAGCTGGAGTTGACATCTAACGTGTACTTTTATCTTTCCTAGTTGGCACAGGTGCGTGGTGTACCAAGAGGAATGTACGATGGCCCAGTGTACGACCTAGGCACTCCTAAAGCAGGAACCCCTTCAGCATCAGCCAAGACATCCCCTTCCAAACAGCCCCAACCAGTTCGAAATCTACACCAGTCTGGCTTCAGCCTTTCAGGTAAGAGCTCAGCACCAAGGGGCCCATTTCTAACTCCTAATAATCAAATTAGATTGGGATTCTTCCATTAATCTACCAGGGGTGATTATTCAAAGACAGCAATAGCCAGTGGAACAACATTATAGGATTCCTGTCATTTCGATGGTGTATCACCATGTTATACCTTTCTAAATCATTGGTTAGGCCTCAGCTAGATTATTGTGTCCAATTCTGGCCACCACATTTGAAGGACGTCAAGGCCTTGGTGAGGGTTCAGAGAAGTGCGAGGTGATGCATTTGGAGGCAAAAATGTGGATAGGCAATATAAACTAAATGGTACCATTTTAAAGATGTTGCAGGAACAGAGACCTGGGGGTTAACTTACATAGAAACTGACAGGGAAAAGTTGATAAAGCTGTTTTTTTAAACAAAAAAAACATACGGCACCCTTGGCTTTATTAATCGGCATAGAGTACAAAAGCAAGAAATGATGGTAAACCTTCATAAGTCACTGGTTAAACCTCAGCTAGAGTATTGTATCCCATTCCGGGCACCACATTTTAGAAAACATGTCAAGGCCTTGGAGAGGGTTCAGAGGAGATTTACCAGAATGGTAACAGGGATCAGGGATTTCAGTTTTATGGAGAGCCTGGAGAATCTGGCATTGTTCTCCTTAGAGCAGAGAAGGTGTTGAAAATGATGAGGGGTTTTGTTAGAGTAGCTAAAGAGAATGTTTCCACTGGCTGGAGGGTCGGTAACCTCAGGATTCAAGATTTAATGTAATTAGCACAAGAACCAGAGGTGAGATGAGAATTTTTTTAGCAGTGTGTTGTGATCTGGAATGCACTGCCTGAAGGGGTGTTGGAAGCAGATTTATTAGTTACTTTCGAAAGAGATTTGGATAAATAAATGTAAATGAGAAATTTGCAGGGGTGTGGGGAAAGAGCACGGGAGTGGGACTAATTGGAGAGTTCTTTCAAAGAGCCGGCATTGACCTGATGGACCGAATTACCTCGTTCTTTGCTGAATGATTCTATGCAGTGCCACGGCTGCTTCCCACCTGCTCTCCTGAACCATTTCTCGGGGCGGGGGGAGTGAGGGTGGGGGGGGTCGGCTCCCTCTGATGGGTGGGTGCTCCAGAATGGTGATGCCCCTCTTGGTGAGTTCCCAAGGGCGGTCACGAGTGAAACGAAGACGAGACTCCCAATCCACAGACAGCAGAAATGATTGGGGGGGGGCGGCGGCGGCGGGTTGAGAATCACCCTGGGCTGGATAGAGCAGAATTGGAAGAGGCCTCAGAACCCTCTACCTGCCCTGTTGAGTGATGCTCAATGTGAGGATATTTGCAGAGAGAGGACGTGTTAATTGTATAAGTTATAAAGTTAGCCACTTGATCCCACCATGAGTTTATGCCAAGTCCAGGGCTTCCTTCCAGCTAATCAATGATAACTTATAAGGTAAAAGAAGATTGTTCAGTGGAAGGGATGTTGTCATTCCCCAGATGAGGTTCTAAATGTACTAGTCTTCCCACCAGCCTCCGTGTGGCTCTTGATCTCGGTTGAGAAGCAGTTCCTGTGTTTATAGGTTTTATTTTAAAATTCAGGAAGATATATTTATTGTATGAGTGGGAAGAAACTGAGCCTTTGTTTTGATTGGCAAATATGTCCACAAGTAGATAGATATCAGCTCTGAGAGGGAAGGTGCTTTCTGTGTTTTCATTGGCAAAAGTGCTAATGAGGCCTCCACTAGTGGAGAGGAACTGGAGAGTCTCTGAGGACAAGTGCGTAGGGTGCAGGAAGGGGGATGGGCAGTCTTAAAGGGACAGGCATCCTAGAAACTGTCCCACTTGAGCTGTGCTAGCTTTGGATCATTCCCCATAGTGTGTGCAGGAGGACTTGGTTTGAAGAATGAGGGCTACTCCAAGTGGTGGTGAGTATTCTTTCCTTTTTATAGAAATGAATTTTAAATGTGATATTTTTCAGTGAAATTCTTTTCTTTTTCCCCCTTCATTTTTTTTGCCAATTTTCTCCCCCCAATCCAAAATGTATTGGGGTGTGGTGCCACAGGTACTTGTCAACTGTCTGGTACTTCACCCTAAGTAACTGGTCTTCGTGTGTGGGGACCTAGAAAGTATTGTCAGGTCATTGGGTGCATCAGGCCCCATTCTACCCTCCACTGACGTCCACATCTTCCGACACAGGCCACCGCAAAATAATCAAGAGCATTATTTCTAGGTGATTTTATTTTTCTCCTCCTCGCGCTACTGAGGCTAAATGATTTGTCCCCACTGTTGCCCCAGCTGAGATCGGCTAACCTGGGACAGCCCAGCTCTGTGCAGTTCGATACACACAATGCAGTGCATTCATCCATTGATCCACTGGAGCAATTACAAAATGGTTTTGGCCTGGAAGAATATTCTGTCTGATGCAGGATTTAATCTATCAGTTACTAGGTGGTCTTCATTTTCCTCTTGAGTTAATGTTTTATTTTCACACGGGATTTAATGGAAAGGATTGACTAAAAAGAGAATTATACTCAAGTTTAAGGTTCACGGATTAGATTTTGGAAATGGTAGCTTCTCTCTCTTTCTCTTGTAAGGAATGCCTAGGTACAATATGTGATGTTAGTCTTGTGATTGCAACCTGTTGGTATCAATGTCTGACTGTCATGTCCTCCATTTTGACCATTTTAATCATACTTCACAACTCTGCACATGCTCCATCTGCAAAAGAACTCTGTTAATTTGGCTGTCACTTTTTTTCTTTCAGTTTATTGTATTACAGAAGGATTTATCAAACTAAACAAATAAGCAATGCAATACTTTATAGTTACAGGAGCAGATTTTGAGGCCTGCCGCCCAGAGGAGATGGTGGTGTGGGTGGGTGGGGGGGGCGGGGGGGATGGGGAGAGGGGGAATGACTTACAGCCCCATTCTTGTCGTCGCTATGGTCATGGCATTCTTCACCGGGCCTACCTCCTGGGTGGCCAGAGCAGCCGCCTGACTCAAAACGGTTGACTCTTTCAATATGTGGATCGGGGTCCGATGACCTAGATGGGGGAACCAGTCGATGGAGGGGCCTGAAGGGTAATTTATGTGGGGCTGGGAGGAGCAGGAGTGCTTCTCCAGGCTCCACAAAACCAGTCTGGTCTGTTGTCGCTCAGCGAACCCCCGGCCCCAAGACCGTATCACCACCCGCTCTCTCTGATGGACCTACCTCCTTCCAATTTGCCCGATATTGTGGCGGTCTGGAGCTGGCAGGGGCTCATGTTTCGGCCAATGACCGAATGCTAATGAGAATTGGGGTTCTCGCCTGGACTATCGAGCAGCCGGAGGGATTGGCTTCACCGATTGGTCAACTGAAGTCTGCATCGGTGGCCGGGGGTTGGGTTGGGGGTGGGGGGGGATCCTACCGGACAGATTTTGGTTTTTACAGTTATTTTGTTTGATCATCGCTCCTGTGAAGTGCCTTGGGACATTTTACTACATTAAAGGCACTTTATAAATGCTGTTTAAGTTTTTTTTTAAATGAGAATGAAATTTAGATTTTTTTTCAAAGAAAATATTCCTGTGCTCCAAAATACCAGAGTGTACTTTGTAAAGCCATTATTTGATGAATGAGGTCAAAAATATCACCAAAACTGATCATTTGAAGCTGTAATTAGAGTATAGACTTGAGCCCTTCAGAAAATTGGCCATTTTCCGATGTCAATTAAACATTTCCATTCATTTCAATAGGAAGAACTACTGATGGTTTTACAAAACCTAATGCAGGTATGGAACAACCAAGTTTAAAAATCAAAAATTACTTGGGCCTTGGAGGCCAAGAGAGTTTTTTTTTTGTGAATACAACTGGCTGGATTTAATCTACTGAAGTAAATTGCACAAAAGCCCAGCAAATGCCCCACTCCCCCACCACCACCCCACCCACCCCCCCCCAACCCCCTGATATCATCAACTGTAATCTGGTGGATTGTGAAATGATGGAGAGAGTTTTAGCAAAGAGGTGCAGAGACTTACTTGCATACTATTAAGATTATTTCGACGTTCGCCATTAAGGAAAACCAAACCGCTATCTGATGTGCCTTTAGCAAATGAGTTTACTGTTTCTGTTTCTTTTAATTACGTTAAACCTTCCTGCACAGCTGAAAGATTACCTGTAATGGTGGATTTTGTTGATCGGTAAATGCTAAACTTCCTTAACTCTTGGTTGATACTTTACTTTATTGTTCTAATTTATTTTTTATATGGACTTTGGTGATTAAAGTGAACTTTGGTGATTAAGGTGAAGAGTTTGAATGCTGGGAAATAGCATTCTCCCCACCCAGTGTCAATGTCAAGTATTCTCAGGTCAATTCTAGGAAAGACCAGATGCCAAGTTATGTTCCCTTGTACTCTGTTCCCTAACCCCACCCCCCCCCCCTCCGCCCTCCCCCTCCCCAACACCAGCTGGCTACTCCCTTAAATGTGCCTTGGCCAACTGCTGCCTCCCCCCCCCCCCCCCAGCACTCCTAAACCTCAGGAGATCACTTCTTACTGTGCACTTCCCACAGCAGCCATTCTTATCTGTCTGGATGAGAGTGTGAGTTTAGTGATCACTTTGAAACAGTTCTGGGCTCTGAGCGCAGGCCAGCAGTAACTGGCTTTGGGACTGCACCAGCTCACAGAAACTGTGCAGAAACGGAGAGAGAGAGAGAAAGATTCAAACCAACCCTTCCCCACAGACAATCTGCTCCACTACACCACCCAGTGCCCCCTGCAGTTGATGTATCCGACTGATTCTGTTGGCCCAATGTATATGTCGAGATATCAACAGTACTGGCTGGTGTATACAGGAGCTGATGCTTTATGGAGTTGGGAGGAGGTAGTGGATGGGGGGAAATGTGATTTTGTAACGAGGGGGTCAGCAGACAAATGAGGTTAGAGGCAAGCACGTTAGTAAGTGTATACCCTTCCTCTTTCTTTCCAAGCTGGGGGAGGCCACGTGACCTGTTAACCAGGTCTCTGCCTGTCTGCTCCCTAACGGTCAAGAGTGGTCTACCTTCAGTTTTGTTGAGCAGTTCCTGATGGTTACTAGGTTAGTGCTTAGAGACTGACTTGTCTTCTGAGTGTAGAAGGATAGTGAATGGTGGCAGGGGTAGGATGCAGGGAGAAATAAGAATTCCTCCTCGCTAACTGGAGGGTGATGTCATAGGGGATAAGGATTAAAGGAAAGAGAACAGGGGAGACATCAGATTAAAAAGCCCAGAGGCCAGTGGACCAGTACTAATTGGCCGAATTGCTGCTGCAAAATTGGGACATAAATCCTGTGGGTGTGCTGTCTGCAGTTTAACAAGTCACGTAAGGAGGGCATGGCCAAGTAAGATAAATTAGTCACTGGCTTGACACAAACCCAACTGGCCTTGTTACCAAGGACAAAAAAAAAATCTGGTGTTTGTCGGGGTGGGGAAGCTGGAGAGGTTGAGGGGGAATGTTGTGTGTGGGGAAATGGGGATCGTTTGTCTCCAGTGGGGCCTCTTTGCTTCATGCCCATTCCGATCTCTCGCTTGCAGGGGCTCAAGTGGACGACGGCCCTCGCCGCAGTGGCCATCGCATCGTCGCACCTCCCGGTGGTCGCTCAAACATCACCTCACTCAGTTGAAGTCCATGGCGGAAAAGAAGAGAAAGAGAGGGGGGGAAAAAAAGAAATTGTGCTGTAATGATGACGTATTGCAAAAAAAGCAAAAAGATAATTGTGTTTGTCCTACAAAAAAAACAAAATAAATGGTTACTTTGGATTGAATATTAACAGTGCCTCAAGCCTTATTGATCAGAAATGCTACTTTGCCATCGCTTTAAGAATGTCTTGTTTTCATTTATTTAGCCTTAAGCTGTCACAGTTTACAAGTTAATAGTAAGGATGCAAAGATTACAGTTTTTCTATAATTTATATTCACAACCTCTCTTTCTCTCTTTTCCCCCCTCCCCCCAACCCCCCTCCAATAGTTCCTGCTGTGTGTCTCCAGACTGCCCATCATGAAAGAAGCATTGACCTTTCTTTCACTTCTCCAATTTAACAGCCTTCAGGGTAGGCTTCGGCCCCATGTCTGATTTAAAGCTCATGTGTAGTGGCAATTTGGGGGGAAATAGCCATGGCTTACATTGTTTTAACATTTCTCACTCTTACTCAAATTTAAGTTTTGGTCTTACATTCCCAATAAAGTATCAAGTTTAGTCATCCTTGTTGAAGTAATTCAGATTCTCAGTCTGTAACTTGTTCGCAAGTATTAATTCGGTGTGACTGTCGCTGGTAAAATGTTAGACACCCCTGTATCCAGACAAATTGGCTTTAATGTAAATTTGATGGGGATATTACTTGATGCCACATCCGGGGGTGTCGTCGTGCTAATGCGTGACTCTATTGGCTCCTCGAGAGATAAAGCTTCCCGAACACTTGCCTTTTTTGAGGCAGCCGCCCCCCTTTAATTAAGGCTGAAACCAGCCCACTGTTTTTCCTGAGCAAAAAGTCACGTGATGTTGAGAATTAGTGAAGCTGCCTCAGGACGAGGTCACTGCAACATAATGCCTGTTACGGCCCTCAGTCGCTGTGAGTGCCGCTTAACCAACCCACCAGGTCAAAGATTGCTGAGCGGCGATTACATCAGCAGCTACTAGTCCCAGCAAAGCCTTCAAGAAGCAGTCATTCACCCTTAAATGAGGAAAGGAGGAGGGTATTCACAGATCTTAACCCCTTCAGTACCACATTACATTGATTAAAATGTCACCACCTTTTTCAAACGTTAATTTTTTCAGTTTCTTGAACCCAAAGTACACATATTTGACTGGAAGAAAATAGAGTTATCAGTTGAAATCTAGATAGAAGTCAATAGCAATCAGAAGGATTTCATTAAATGAACGTTGAATTGCTGGTCTAGGGGTTGATTCAAGATTTGCTCCTTGATACTGTTAATGGAGCTTTATAATCTCTAACTAACTACCCAACTTAATTCAATATAGTCAAGTTATAAACCATGCAGACCAGAAGGCCCCATGTTAAATCTCCAGTTTGTACTGAGTTCATTTGCCTCAGCTAATGAAGAATTAATGTACTACTGAGCACCCTTGGATTAGGATGGGGAATATACCAGGATCCCAACACCTCATTGCTATTCAGTGATTCCAACTGGCAAATGTATAGCAATGGATGGCGGGTGAAATCAGGATTGGATTCGACTGTGAGGTTTTGCATAGTTGAATGGCCTGCCAGCACTCGCTGACTAGATTCACACAGGAAGAACAGCCTTCTGGAGAGGAGGGGGGGACAGAATTGTGAAAAGAAACTCGATTGATTCATGGACTGATCTCCAAACATCCTAGCTTGCCCTAAACAAAGTTGTAATTTTTCCCTGTAAATTTTCTTCGCTAGTCTCAAATACACTGTAATCGGTGCATCCTTTTAAAGAACAATAGCCTTGAAGTGTATTCATGTTAAACCTTGTGCATGATGCTGAATCTTCTAGGAATTGGCTCGTCCAGTCAAACATTGCATTACTTCAAAGACCTAAAGTGCTTTCACACTTTTTATTTTGCTGCTTGCCTGTATGTGTGTATATACACACAGACACACACACTACCTCGCAACACCATCCTACTTAGAAACTAACCATGAGGTATTACATCAATGTGTTAATATTACCATGACCCTCTCTTTAGAAAGAACTCTGTGTACTATTTTTTAATATGTTTTATACAGCCTTAATACAGTACAAAAGCAGCATAATGTTTTTTTGGATCGCTCCTGGATTATTTCCCCGAACCGGCAATGTTAATGGAATGTTTAGCAATGATATGACTAGGGGGCCCTCAAGCAAATGCTTCAGATTCCTCATGTGTGTTGGGGTGCAAGCTGTATAGTTAAAATTATAGCCAGCTTCAATTATAAACATCTATGATAAACCCTGTAAAGAGCAACACTCCCTCTCCAACACCTGGGTACCGTTACGAGAATAACGCACCACTTTCCTCTCTCAAAACGCCTCTTCTATTGTAAATGATGGACGTACCAGAGCAAAAGAATGGCACCTTGACACAAAGATTAATGTACTCCTGAGGAAAGCATGGACATGAGAGAACCCACTCCACCCACAGACCGTGCCCACCTGTAAGATTTCCTGAGGGAAAGCTCTGCTAAAATATCTTCCTGACCAAAGCCTCCCTCCCTCCCTCTTTTCCCCCATCTCCCAAGGTTAGTTAAGCAAAGCTCCACAATATCTTATCTGCAATGAGGCCGACCATTTATTTCAGCCCAGCCTATTGCCTTTTTTTTCCCCCTCAGATAGAATTTCCCAAGATCTGGGAAATAGTAAATCGCACTCCTAATATCAAAATGAGTGTGACTGATATCAAACCGATTTAGCCACAGGAGCCTGCATTTATTATATTTTATGAAACAGATACATCAAAATATAATTTTAAAATCAAAACCAGTGAGGCTTGGTAGGTTACGGTCCCAGTTGCACAAAAGCCATCCTATTTCATGGAGTGTTTGATGATCTCTGTCTGTACTTCATAAAAAGGAATTAAGTGTAGTTGCCCTCCTTTACCCAGACTGGCTTTATTGTGGTGAGGGGGAAGGAACACCACTGAAAGCATGAGACAAATAAAAAGGACACACAAAAACAGTACTTAATTTGGCCTTGAGGCCTCAAAATGGCTGACTTCTGCCACCATTTTATCTCATTATTGAGGCTCAGTAATAACTGAAGGAGAAGGACATTTCCCTTGTCTCCATCGGATATTTAATTGATATGACAACTGGCAAAGGTCTTTCAAATGTCTAATGCTCTGCTTTCTTCTTTTCTATTGATGCGGAGTGTTTCATTTCACACGCAGCTTACTGACAGCATGATGCAGCAAAGGTCTCCTGTATTATGGGAGGTGTTTGACTCCGTGTTCCAGGATGTACTGGGTGTGTTGCTCACTGGTTCAGGGCAGAATTTTTTTTTAAAGAAAAACACACTTTAAAATCTCCTGTAGTTAATGAGGTTTGAACAGCTGACAATTTTAAATTACCATTTTCTTCCAAAAGCCTGTGTTTTAAGAAGGTGTAAGGACAACATTACCAAGGTGATTGATGTTTAGAAATTGTTTCTTGTATTTAATTATGTTTGTATCTACAGTACATGTCTTGGACTAATAAATTTATGCAAATATGGCTTCCCAAGGAGACACCGAGTTGCATTTATCATTTTCTTCTCGCCTGCGTCTCAGTTGATTACAAACAGTTTGTGCTCACGAGGTCCCTGTTGGACTGAATCCCAGACTCTGGGCACTTTGCCCATTCTGCCAGTTTAAAGGGCTGGTGAAATGTTTCTGTAATTTTCTATGTAAACTTAAAAATTGGGGAGGAGGGAGGGAACCTTTTTTTTAAAAAATGTGTTTAAAATCAGGTGGGTATTTGTTAAACCAATGAACAGAAGCTGCTGAGCTGGTCTGACACGAGGGGTTAAAGGTGTACAATGATTCACTTCCATTGTGGGCCTGCATTTAGCAGACACAGCCCTTGCTTCTTGCAAGTCTGGCTTTTTGTGCACATTTGAAAACGCAATTGTTGGAGATCCCAAGGTCTCTAGTTTCCACCCCCTCAAAAATAACCACCGCTCCCTTACATAAAATGGCATCTTTAGGTCATGTGACCAGCCTTTTGCCAGCAATGGTATTCAGTCACCACCCAGTGGACTAACAGAGAAATTACATTTAATAAAACATGCTTAAAACTTTATGAACACAGTTATTTCCACTCTCCTGATTCGGTAACTAAGTGTGTCCATAGAAATTGCTAAATTAAAAATCTAAAATCCAATTAAAATGTAAATATTTTTACTTAGAAACACAGAAACATGGAAAATAGGTGCAGGAGTAGGCCATTCGGCCCTTCGAACCTGCATTGCCATTCAACAAGATCATGGCTGATCCCCACCCCAGCATCTCCCTCCCACACCCCCCGACCCCCCCAGCCACAAGGGCCACATCCAACTCCTTCCGAACACATCCAATGAACTGGCATCAACAACTCTCCGCGGCAGGGAACCCCACAGGCCAACAACTCCCCGAGTGAAGAAGTCTCTCCCAATCCCAGCCCCAAACAGCCCACCCCCCCTGGCTCCGGACCCACCCAACACCGGGAGCACTCCCCCCGCACCCAACCCACCCTTCCCAAATGCAGAACACCCCCGGGTGTCGAGCCCCCAGCCCCGGCCACCCCGGAGCCACGCCCCCGCGACGCCAACCACACCACATCCACCAACCGCCATCTGCGCAGTCAACCCGTCCACCCCACTCCGAACATTCCCCGCACCGAGGCACAGAGCCCCCAGGCCCGCCCCTCCAACACACTTCGCCCCCCAAGACCTTCGCTGCAATGTGGCCCCTCCTGTCCCCCGCCCTGGGTTTCTCTGCCCCCCACCTCCACCACTCTCCCCTCCATCCCCCGCTTGTACTTGTACCTGCTCTCCCAGTCATCCCATTTCTCTCATTTATTTTCATTTACTGTTTTCTAACATTTTTAAGTACAAGAAAAGAAAGTTGCATTTATGTTGCGCCTTTCACAACCACTGCACGACTTGAAGCGCTTTACAGCCAATGAAGTACTTTTGGAGTGTAGTCACTGTTGTAATGTGGCAGCAAACTTGCACACAGCAAACTCCCACAAACAGCAATGTGACAATGACTAGCTAATCTGTTTTTATGTTGGCTGAGGGATAAATATTGGAAAGGACACCAGGGATAACTTCCCTGCTCTTTGAAATAGTGCCACGGGATCTTTTATATCCACCTAAGAGTGAGAGCAGACAGGACCTCCAACATTGCAGAATTCTCTCAGTACTGCACTGCAATGTCTGCCTAGATTTGTGTGCCCAAGTTCCTGGAGTAGGACTTGAATCCGCAATCTTCAGATTCAGAGGTGAGTGTGCTACCCACTGAGCCACAGCTGACACTGTGCATACCTTGTGTTCCTCAGCCTTTTGGCTGACACCATTTAGTTTATATGAAGTTTAGTAAGAGGAGCCCAATTGGCAAGGCCGTTTGTTCGGATTGATGACTGGATAGAGCTTGACTGTGAGGTTCCACACGGTTGAATAGCTTGATGACACACACTGTTGCTGGATGCATGAAGATTCCTTTTTGGATGAGGTAGTGAAGGGCTACTGCCACCCAAGGACCTGACAACCCAGCTCCTTCAGAAGGGGAAAACATTCAGAAAACGATATTGGTCACTGAATTTTTTGTACCAGATGTGTGTCTGAGGGACAGGCGTAGGCCATTCAGGCCCTCGAGCCTGTTCTGCCATTCAATTTCCTACATTACAACCGTGATTACACTTCAATAGTACTTCATTGGCTGTAAAAGGTTTTGGGAAAACTGAAGTTCATGAAAGACGCTATATAAATGCAAGTTCTTTCTTTTCAATCAGATTATGGCTGATCTGTATCTTAACTCTATTTACCTGCCTTGGTGCTGTAAACAATTAATACCCTTTCCTTACAAAAATTGGAGTCTTCACACACTCTCTTTAAAGTACTGCTTGGCTCAAATAAATGATTCATTGAGCATCGATCATACCTCACCCAAATGTTGGAATTTAATGTAGGTAAGACTGAGGAGATCTCTCAGCTCAGGCTAGTTACCCTTTCTGTGACCTTTGTTTTGACTAGTAGGAGGACATTTTTCAGGGCGGGGTGGGGTCACTGGGTGCGTTTGGTGGTGGGCAGGGTGGAAAAAAAACAGCGGGACGGGATCCCCGCTCTTAACCCGCAGCAACGCACCTTTCCCAAATTTCAGGTCTGTCGGTGCTGAACAGACCCGACACACAGTGGCAAGGGAGGCAATTCAGGTCATTATGACCTTGTTAATAGCCTATTCAGTAATATTTTGAGCTCACCTTTACATTTTACCAAGACGCACCTGGGGTCCACGCTGCTCGGGGATCACGTCAGGTTAGCAAATCGGGAGTTGAAAAGCGATGGAATCATCTCATTACTTGACAGCTCTAAATGTGCTGTAAACAAGCCTGAAGGCTTTGTGTCTTAATACAAGGAGTATCCATAATAAGGTGGATGAATTAACTGTGCAAATAGCTGTTAACAGATATGATGTGATTGGGATTACAGAGATGTGGCTCCAGGATGATCAGGGCTGGGAACTCAACATCCAAGGGTATTCAACATTCAGGAAGGATAGAATAAAAGGAAAAGGAGGTGGGGTAGCATTGCTGGTTAAAGAGGAGATTATCTTGGATGATGTGAAATCTATATGGGTAGAGCTGCAGAACACCAAATGGCAAAAAAAGTTAGTGGGAGTTGTGTACAGACCTCCAAACAGTAGTAGTGATGTTGGGGAGGGCATCAAACAGGAAATTAGGGGTGCATGCAATAAAGGTGCAGCAGTTATAATGGGTGACTTTAATATGCATATAGATTGGGCTTACCAAACTGGAAGCAATACGGTGGAGGAGGATTTCCTGAGTGCATAAGGGATGGTTTTCTCGACCAATATGTCGAGGAACCAACTAGGGGGGAGGCCATCTTAGACTGGGTGTTGTGTAATGAGAGAGGATTAATTAGCAATCTCGTGCGAGGCCCCTTGGGGAAGAGTGACCATAATATGGTAGAATTCTACATTAGGATGGAAAATGAAACAGTTAATTCAGAGACCATGGTCCAGAACTTTGAAGGCATGAGGCGTGAATTGGCTAGGATAGATTCGCAAATGATACTTAAGGGGTTGACAGGGGATGGGCAATGGCAGACATTTAGAGACCGCATGAATGAACAACAACAATTGTACATCCCTATCTGGCGTAAAAATAAAAAAGGGAAGGTGGCTCAACCGTGGCTATCAAGGGAAATCAGGGATAGTATTAAAGCCAAGGAAGTGGCATACAAATTGGACAGAAATAGCAGTGAACCCGGGGACTGGGAGAAATTTAGAACTCAGCAGAGGAGGACAAAGGGTTTGATTAGGACAGGGAAAATAGAGTATGAGAGGAAGCTTGCAGGGAACATTAAGACCAACTGCAAAAGCTTCTATAGATATGTAAAGAGAAAAAGGTTAGTAAAGACAAACATAGGTCCCCTGCAGTCAGAATCAGGGGAAGTCATAACGGGGAACAAAGAAATGGCAGACCAATTGAACAAATACTTTGGTTCAGTATTCACTAAGGAGGACACAAACAACCTTCCGGGTATAAAAGGGGTCAGAGGGTCGAGTAAGAAGGAGGAACTGAGGGAAATCCTTATTAGTTGGGAAATTGTGTTGGGGAAATTGATGGGATTGAAGGCCGATAAATCCCCAGGGCCTGATGGTCTGCATCCCAGAGTATTAAGGAGGTGGCCTTGGAAATAGTGGATGCATTGACAGTCATTTTCCAACATTCCATAGACTCTGGATCAGTTCCTATCGAGTGGAGGGTAGCCAATGCAACCCCACTTTTTTAAAAAAAAAGGAGGGAGAGAGAAAATGGAATTATAGACCGGTCAGCCTGACATCGGTAGTGGGTAAAATGATGGAATCAATTATTAAGGATGTCATAGCAGCGCATTTGGAAAGAGGTGACATGAATGGTCCAAGTCAGCATGGATTTGTGAAAGGGAAATCATGCTTGACAAATCTTCTGGAATTTTTTGAGGATGTTTCCAGTAGAGTGGACAAGGGAGAACCAGTTTATGTGGTGTATTTGGACTTTCAAAAGGCTTTCAACAAGGTCCCACACAAGAGATTAATGTGTAAAGTTAAAGCACGTGTGCTGACGTGGATTAAGAACTGGTTGACATACAGGAAGCAAAGAGTAGGAGCAAATGGGTACTTTTCAGAATGGCAGGCAGTGACTAGTGGGGTACCGCTGTTTACATTGTACATTAATGATTTAGACGAGGGGATTAAATGTAGTATCTCCAAATTTGCAGATGACACTAAGTTGGGTGGCAGTGTGAGCTGCAAGGAGGATGCTCGGAGGCGACAGAGTGACTTGGATAGGTTAGGTGAGTGGGCAAATGCATGGCAGATGAAGTATAATGTGGATAAATGTGAGGTTATTCACTTTGGTGGTAAAAACAGAGAGCCAGACTATTATCTGAATGGTGACAGATTAGGAAAAGGGGAGGTGCAACGAGACCTGGGTGTCATGGTACATCAGTCATTGAAGGTTGGCATGCAGGTACAGCAGGCAGTTAAGAAAGCAAATGGCATGTTGACCTTAGCGAGGGGATTTGAGTACAGGGGCAAGGAGGTGTTACTACAATTGTACAGGGCCTTGGTGAGGCCACACCTGGAGTATTGTGTACAGTTTTGGTCTCCTAACTTGAGGAAGGACATTCTTGCTATTGAGGGAGTACAGCGAAGGTTCACCAGACTGATTCCCAGGATGGCGGGATTGACCTATCAAAAAAGACTGGATCAACTGGGCTTGTATTCACTGGAGTTCAGAAGAATGAGAAGGGATCTCATAGAAATGTTTACAATTCTGACAGGTTTAGACAGGTTAGATGCAGGAAGAATGTTCCCAATGTTGGGGAAGTCCCAGAACCAGGGGTCACAGTCTAAGGATAAGGGGTAAGCCATTTCGGACCAAGATGAGGAGAAACTTCTTCACCCAGAGAGTGGTGAACCTGTGGAATTCTCTACCACAGAAAGTTGTTGAGGCCAATTCAACGAATATATTCAAAAAGGAGTTAGATGTAGTCCTTACTACCAGGGGGATCAAGGGGAATGGTGAGAAAGCAGGAATGGGGTACTGAAGTTGCATGTTCAGCCATGAACTCATTGAATGGTGGTACAGGCTCGAAGGGCCGAATGGCCTGCTCCTGCACCTATTTTCTATGTTTCCATAAGCTCCATCTCACAGCTGTTCACTTTATGAGCTCAAAAGCTGTTGCTTACAGCATTTGGAACACAGATTGAGCTTTATGCAGGTTGCAAGTGTTTGTATCAATCTCTCTATCCAGTGTCACCTCATTGGAACAACCTCTCACCAGTGACAGATTGCTTCTGTCATCTCAAGTTCACCTGCCATCAGCATGAGTATGGTTTGTACTCTCTCACCTTGATCCTCAGAATCTGACCAAGATCAGCCACAACACCAGCAACACCAACCTTCTCCGCAACAAACTGATGGTGCACAGGGCATCAGCACCCGACCACATTGCTGCCTGGGACACCAGGAAAGGCCTCACCATGGCCAGATTTACTTCACTTGATGCTGTACACCCTGGCTGCTTCATGATGTGCCAGGTTGGCCCACCCCACACCAACACCATAAAGCATCCCTACAATGTCCAAGCCATTCGTTTTACACATCACCGTTGTGGGGCATACCATCATGTCTCACTATTCACTGCAACTCACTAGGCCACTTCCAAAGTTGCACACAAATCTGTCAAAGAACACAAAGTGTTGAAAATAAAGATTTCAATGTTTGAAAGCACATTAACAGAAACGTTACATGAACATTGCATAAAACACCCAAGTGCCTCCCCTTGTGTGTTAGTTGGTATGACTGGACTAGGATGAGGGTGAGTGTGAGAGATGGGGAAGTGATCATTTAGATAGAGAAGGATGGGTGAAGGTCAAGGTAAATTGGTGTGAGTAAGGATATGCAGATGGGAGTGTGATGAGTGGCACAGCAGGATGCGGTTGAGTGGCTTTGCAGTAATGTTTTGTGATCTACTGAGATCATTGAAAGGTTTGCACGACTGCAGCCTGGTCCTGACGACATCTCTGCTTGTGTCTTCCTGTGCAATGTGCAACCAGGCTGCATGGATCTCCTGGGAGGTTTCTTCCGCCCATTTGAAGGTAAGAGATTCTCCCTGCATGCTGTGACTCCCTCCATAAGCATCTGGAGGGAGTGATGGGAGAGCCTGGGTGCAGCCGTACACTTTTGTGCCGTGCTTGTCAGTGTTTGCAGCACCACAATGCTGTACAACACTGACAGCACAACTGTCAAACTAAATTTGCACATGGTTCCTTTAAGGAAACGGGCTGATGACACATCATCAAATGACATCATCAGACCCGCTTTCTTCAATTGCCCGGCAAATGCGCTGGGCAGATATAACAAGCCCAATCGGGGGAAAATCATTTTGGACAGCGGGCTGGAGCCAGCAGCGAGTCCGGGATCGGCAACCGAGGTTACCCGCCGAGGTTGGTAGAATCCAGCCCATAGTGTTAAAAGTCTGTTGCCTAGATAAATTTCTAGGCCTTGTTTTTTTAAGGCAGGGGTAGAGGTATAGAAGTCAGCCAGTATCCCAGCACTAGACAGTGCAAAGCTGGTTATCCAGAAAACCCCTGCTGTATACACGTGTAATGGACATTCAGTGACCACCAGATCTGGCTCAGTTGTGATGCCCCATGTGAGATTAAATTGACTGTACAGTCCCGCACCTCAAGAATGGCCTGCTTAGTGTAGCAGCCAAGTGCTATGAAGGTAGCAGGGCGGCCGTTAGGAGTGTGCTCTAGAAGTCTGGTCAGTTGGCAGTGCTGTCAATCAGCGGGCAATTCTGATTTGAAGCCACCGGTGTCATTTTCATCATCACTGGAGCTAAAACCCTCTCTTAACTTCGCACAGGGTCGCCCACGAGCCCTATTTAAAGGGATCATCAACAACTTTAAGGTAACTTGCTTTTTGATTTCATAGAATCATAAAAAAAATTTACAGCATGGAAGGAGGCCATTTCGGCCCATTGTGTCTGTGCCGGCCAATAAAGAGCTATCCAGCCTAATCCCATTTTCCAGCTCTCGGTCCATAGCCCTGCAGGTTATCGCACTTTAAGTGCACATCGAAGTATTTTTTAAATGTGGTGAGGCTTTCTGCCTCTACCACCCTTTCAGGCAGTGAGTTCCAGACCCCCTCCACCCTCTGGTTGAAGAAATTTTCCCTCATATCTCATCTGAACCTCCCCCTATTTACTTTAACTCTATGCCCCCTGGTTGTTGACACCTCAGCCAAGGAAAACAGGTCATTCCTATCCACTCTATTCAGGTGCCTCATAATTTTATGCACCTCAATCAGGTTTCCCCTCATCCTGTTCTGTTCCAAAGAAAACAGACCCAGCATCTCCAATCTTTCCTCATAGCCAAACTTATCCAGTCCAGGCAACATTCTTGTAAATCTCCTCTGCACCTTTTCCAGTGCAATCACATGTTTCCTGTAATGTGGTGACCAGAACTGCACACAGTACTTCAGCTGTGGCCTAACCAGTGTTTATACAGTTCAAGCATAACCTCCTTGCTTTTGTATTCCATGCCACGACTAATAAAGACAAGTATTCCATATGCCTTGTCTTATCTACCTGGCCTGCTACCTTCAAGGATCTGTGGATGTGCACTCCAAGATCCCTTTGTTCCTCTACATTTTTCAGTGTCATACCATGTGATGTGTACTTCCTTGCCTTATTAGAGCTCCCCAAATGCATTACCTCACACTTACCCGGATTGAATTCCATTTCCAACTGTTCTGCCCACCTGACCAGTACATTGATATCTTCCTGCAGTCTGCAGCTTTCTTCTTCATTTTCAACCACACAGCCTATTTTAGTGTCATCTGTAAACTTCGTAATCATACCCCCAACATTCAAGTCCAAGTCATTGATATATACCACAAAAAGCAAGAGACCCAGCACTGAGCCCTGCAGAACCCACTGGATGCAGCCTTCCAGTCACAAAAACACCCATCAACCTTCCTGCCTCCGAGCCAATTTTGGATCCAACTTGCCACTTTGCCCTAGATCCCATGGGCTTTTACTTTCGTGACCAGTCTGCCATGTGGGACCTTATCAAAAGCTTTGCTAAAATCCATATACACTACATTATATGCACTGCCCTCATCAACCCTCCTGGTTACGTCCTCGAACAATTCAATCAAGTTAGTCAGACACGACCTTCCCTTAACAAATCCATGCTGACTGTCCCTAATTAATCCGTGTTTTTCCAAATGAAGATTGATCTTGCTCCTCAGGAATTTTTCCAATAATTTTCCCACCACCGGGGTTAGGCTGACTGGCTTGTAATTATTCGGTCTATCCCTTTCTCCCTTTTTAAACAAAGGTACAACATTAGCAGTCCTCCAGTCCTCTGGCACCATACCTGTAGCCAGAGAGGACTGGAAAATGATGGTCAGAGCCTCTACTATTTCCTCTTTTGCTTCTCTTAACAGCCTGGGATACATTTCATCCAGGCCTGGGGATTTATCCACTTTCAAAGCTGCTAAGCCCCTGAACACCTCTCTCACTATGTTTATCTCATCTAATATTTCACACTCCTCCTCCTTCATTGCAAAGTCTGTATCACCCCTCTTTTTTAAAAACAGATGCAAAGTATTCATTAAGAATCATACCCACGTCTTCTACCTCCACACATAGATTTCCTTTATGGTTTCTAATAGGCTCTTTCTCATTCTCTTTCTCTAGTTATCCTCTTGCTCTTAATGTATTTATAAAACATCTTTGGATTTTCCCTGATTTTACTTGCCAATATTATTTCATGCTCTCTCTTTGTGCTCCTGATATCTTTTTTTATTGCACCCCTGCACTTCTTATACTCCTCTGATCCAAGATCCAAGACCGTCCCAACCTCTGTCGTCGAAAGGCAGTACGCATCTGCGCACATTCAGAGTCTGAACTCCAAGTCACAGTCAACATCTTCACTGAGGCATACGAAAGCATAGGCCTTACACTAAACATCCGTAAGACAAAGGTCCTCCACCAGCCTGCCCCGCCACACAGAACTACGCCCCAGTCATCAAGATCCACAGCGCGACTCTGGACAACGTGGACCACTTTCCATACCTCGAGAGGCTGTTATCAACAAGGGCAGACATCGATGACAAGATTCAACACCGCCACCAGTGCAGCCTTCGGCCGCCTGAGGAAAAGAGTGTTCGAAGAACAGGCCGTCAAATTTGCCATCAAGCTCATGGTCTACAGGGCTGTTGTGATACCCGCCCTCCTGTATGGCTTAGAAATGGTGGACCATATATAGTAGACACCTCGAATCATTGGAGAAATACCACCAATGATGTCTCCACAAGATCCTGCAAATCCCCTGGGAGGACAGATGCACCAAAGTTAGCTTCCTCGACCAGGCCAACATCTCCAGCATCAAAGCACTGACCACACTCGACCAGCTCCGCTAGGCAAGCTACATTGTTCGCATGCCTGATACAAGACTCCCAAACCAAGCGCTCTACTCGGAACTCCTACACAGCAGCCGAGCCCAAGGTGGGCAGAGGAAATGTTTCAAAGATACCCGCAAAGCCTCCTTGAAGAAATGCAACAACCCCACTGACAAGTGGGAGTCCCTGGCCAAAGTCCACCCTAAGTGGAGGAAGTGCATGTGGGAGGGCACTGAGCACCTCCAGTCTCATTGTCGAATCCATGCAAAAATCAAGCGCAGGCAGCGGAAGGAGCATGCGGCAAACCAGTCCCACCCAGCCCTTTCCTTGAACGACTGTCTGTCCCACCTGTGACAGAGACTGTAATTGCCATATTGGACTGTTCAGTCACCTAAGAACTCATTTTTACAGTGGAAGCAAAGTGCAAAAACTATAGAGCTCTAATAATGGAGAATTTCAACTACCCAAATATTAACTCGGAGGGACTGCCTATGATGATACTCCTCTAGAATTTCTGCAGTGTTGAGTTCCCGGTATCTGTCATAAGCTTTTGTTTTTTTTCTTTATCTTACCTGTATGTCCCTGTATGCAGAGATCAGTGCGTATCCTGGAGAAATTCTCAGAGGGAGATGATTGGGAAACCTTTGTGGAGTGACTCGATCAATACTTCGTGGCCAATGAGATAGATGGGGAAGAGGATGCTGCCAAACGAAGGGCGATCCTCCTCACCGTCTGTGCGGCACCAACTTATGGCCTCATGAAGAAACTCCAGCGAAAACCACGGAGAAATCATACGATGATTTGTGCATACTGGTCCGAGAGCATTAGAACCCGAAGGAAAGCGTTCTGATGGCAAGGTACCGGATCTGCACCTATAAGAGGTCCGAAGGCCAGGAAGTGGCAAGTTATATCGCCGAGCTAAAATGCCTTGCAGGATATTATGAATTTGAAGGACATTTGGAGCACATGCTCAGAGATTTTTTCGTACTTGGCATTGGCCACGAAACCATACTTCGCAAACTTTTGACTGTAGAGACCCCAACCTTTGAGTAAGGCCATAGCGATAGCCCAGGCGTTCATTGCCACCAGTAACAAAACTAAGCAAATCTCTCAGCACACAAGTGCTGCTACAAGAACTGTGAACAAAGTGATGTTGTTTTCAAATCGCAATGTACAGGGCAGGTCACACATCCCTGCAGCTGCACGTCTGCAGATGTCTCAGAGTCCATCAGCAAGGGTGATGAATGCAAGGCCATTAACACCTTGTTGGCGCTGCAGGGGTGATCATCGTTTCCATTCATGCCGATTCAAAGGGTACATTTGCAAGGGCTGTGGGACAATGGGACACCTCCAATGAGTGTGCAGGCGAGCTGAAAATCCTGTTAAACCTACAAACCACCATGTTGCAGAGGAGGACAGATCCACGGAGGATCACGATGAACCAGAGCCTCAGACCAAGGAAGCAGAGGTACATGGGGTGCACAAATTCACTACGAATTTTCCCGGATAATGCTGAATGTTGAACTAAATGGACTCCCGGTGTCAATGGAGCTGGACGCAGGTGCGAGCCAGTCCATCATGGGCAAAAAGACTTTCGAAAGATTTTGGTACAACAAGGCCTCAAGGTCAGCCTTAACTCCAGTTTGCATGAAACTAAGAACTTACACAAAAGAACTGATTCCCGTAATCAGCAGTGCTACTGTAAAAATCTTCTACGATGGAGCGGTGCACAAGCTATCACTCTGGGTGGTACCGGGCAATGGTCCCACGCTGCTTGGCAGGAGCTGGCTGGGAAAGATACGCTGGAACTGGGACGACATCAGAGCGCTATCGCCCATTGATAACACTTCGTGTGCCCGGGTCTTAAGCAAATTTCCTTCGATGTTCGAACCAGGCATCGGGAAATTCCAAGGACCAAAAGTGCAGATCCACCTAATTCCAGGGATGCGACCCATCCATCACAAGGCAAGAGCAGTTACGTACATGATGAGAGAAAGGCTAGAGATCGAGCTAGACCGGCTGCAAAGAGAGGGCATCATTTCACCAATCGAGTTCAACGAGTGGGCCAATTCTATTGTCCCAGTCCTCAAGGGAGACGGCACCGTCAGAATCTGTGGCGATTACAAAGTAACTATCAATCGTTTCTCCCTGCAGGATTAATACCCACTACCAAAGGCCGACGACCTCTTTGCAATGCTGGCAGGAGGAAAGCCGTTCACGAAGCTGGATCTGACTTCAGCCTACATAACGCAAGAACTGGAGGAATCATCGAAGGGCCTCACCTGCATCAACACGCACAATGGTCTTTTTATTTATAACAGATGCCCATTTGGAATTCGATCAGCGGCAGCGATATTCCAGAGAAACATGGAAAGCTTACTGAAGTCATTCCCGCACACCGTGGTCTTCCAGGATGACATCTTGGTCACAGGTCGGAATATAGTCGAGCATCTGCAGAATCTGGAGGAGGTTCTTAGTCAACTCAACCGCGTGGGGCTCAGGTTAAAATGCTCGAAGTGTGTTTTCCTGGCGCCTGAAGTGCAATTCCTGGGAAGGAGGATTGCGGCGGATGTCATCAGGCCCACCAACACGAAGACGGAGGCAATCAAGAACGCACCGAGGCCACAGAACGTGACGGAGCTGCGGTCGTTTCTGGGATGCCTGAACTACTTTGATAACTTCTTACCTGGTCTCAACACACTGTTAGAACCACTACATGTCTTACTACAAAAAGGGGACGAATGCGTTTGCGGCAAAAGCCAAGAAAATGTCTTTGTAAAAGCGAGAAAATTATTGTGCTCAAACAAATTGCTTGTGTTGTATGATCCATGTCAGCGTTTGGTACTAGCATGTGATGCGTCGTCATGTGGCGTCGGGTGTGTATTGCAACAAGCTAATGATTTCGGGAAACTGCAAGCGGTTGCTTATGCATCCAGGAGTCTGTCTAAGGCTGAGAGAGCCTACAGCATGATTGAGAAAGAAGCGTTAGCATGTGTCTATGGGGTAAAGAAAATGCATCAATACCTGTTTGTGCTAAAATTCGAATTGGAAACTGACCATAAGCCTGTTTTCCTAGAGTAAAGGGATAAATACCAACGCATCGGCCCACATCCAGAGATGGGCGCTCACGTTGTCCGCATACAACTATGCCATCCGCCACAGGCCAGGCACAGAAAACTGCGTCAATGCTCTCAGTAGGCTGACATTGCCCACCACGGGGGTGGAAATGGCGCAGCCCGCAGATCTAGCCATGGTTATGGAAATATTTGAGAGTGAGCAATCACCCGTCACTTCCTGGCAGATCAAAACCTGAACGAGCCAGGGACCTTTATTATCCCTAGTCAAAAGCTGAGTGCTTCACGGGAGCTGTGTGCTTCACGGGAGCTGGTCCAGTGTCCCAGCGGAAATGCAGGAAGAGATAAAGCCGTTCCAGCGGCGCCAAGATGAAATTTCTATACAGGCAGACTGCCTTCTCTGGGGCAATCGTGTAGTGGTTCGCAAGAAGAGCAGAGACACCTTCGTCAATGACCTCCACAGTACCCACCCAGGCATCGTAATGATAAAAGCGATTGCCAGATCCCACACGTGATGGCCCGGTATCGATCCAGACTTAGAGTCGTGCGTTCACAGATGTAATACATGCTCGCAGTTAAGCAATGTATCCAGGGAGGCGCCCCTAAGTTTATGGTCTTAGCCCTCCAAACCGTGGTCTAGGGTACATGTCGACTATGCAGGCCCGTTCTTGGGTACAATGTTCCTTGTGGTTGTAGATGCATACTCCAAGTATGCGAGATAATGTGAGATAATGTCGGCTAGCACGTCCGCTGCCACTATTGAAAGCCTGCGGGCCATGTTTGCCACACACGGCCTACCCGATGTCCTGGTGAGCGACAACGGGCCTTGTTTTACCAGTGCTGAGTTCAAAGAATTCATGACTCGTAACTGGATCAAACATGTCACATCTGCCCCTTTTAAACCAATCGTCAGGCAGAGAGAGCAGTGCAAACCATCAAGCAAGGCTTGAAGAGGGTAACTGAAGGCTCTCTGCAGACTCGCCTATCCCGAGTCCTGCTTATCAATGCACGAGACCACACTCACTCACTGGGATCCCATCTGCTGAACTGCTCATGAAAAGAGCACTGAAGACAAGGCTCTTGTTAGTTCACTCTGATCTACATGAACAGGTAGAGAGCAAGCGTCTTCAACAAAGTACACACAATGATAGCGCAAATGTGTCACGCGAGATTGAAATCAATGATCCTGTATTTGTATTGAAATATGGACAAGGTCCCAAATGGCTTCCCGGCATTGTCGGGAGGGGAGCAGGGTGTTTCGGGTCAAACTTTCAAATGGACTCATTCACCGGAAACACTTGGACCAAATCAAACTCAGACTCACGGACAATCCTGAGCAACCCACCTTGGACCCTACCTTTTTTGATCCCCCAACATACGCACCAGTGGCAACCGGCGCCGCGGTTGACCACGAAACAACCCATCATCCACAGCAGCCCAGCAGGACCCAACACACCAGACAGCCCAGCAAGGCCAGCTGCACAGCAGCCCAGCGAGGGCCCAACAAATGATACAACAACACCAGCTTTCACACCGAGACGATCAACCACGGCAAGAAGGGCCCTAGGTCGACTCACATTGTAAATAGTTACACTATTGACTTTGGCGGGGCAGTGTTGTTATTTATGTAAACTTGTATTTACTCTGTACAGCCACCAGGGGAGTTATCTCCTGGAGTCCCAAGGGATAATCCCTTGGTAGCACAGGTATTTAAGGAGGCCTCACAGGTTGGAGAGACACTCTGGAGACCTGCAATAAAAGACTAAGATCATACTTTACTTTGAGCTCACAGTGTTTAGTCTGACTCTTTCTCCATACACTACAACTAGCACCAAAATGCTCTCCCACTGAAGCCCCTACCTGCCCCTCTTCATTCCCCAAAACCAAGTCCAAAACTGCCCTCTCCCTTATTAGGCTTGTTACATACTGGCTAAAGGAGTTCTCCTGAATGCATTTTAGGAATTCCTCACCCTCTGTACAATTCACACTACTTTTTTCTGAGTTAATGTTAGGGTAGTTGAAATTCTCCATTATTACAGCTCTTTGCAACAATTTACCCACATATTTGTTCATCTATCTCCCTCTGACTGTTTGTGGGTCTATAGTACACTCCCTGTAGTGTGATTGCCCCTTTCATGTTCCACATGACCTTATTTGATGACTTCTCATCCCTCCTCACAACTGTAATTGTTTCTTTAATTAATACTGCGACCCCCCCTCCTTTTTTACCCCCCTCTCTATTCCGTCTGAAAACCCTGTAACCAGGAATATTGAGCTGCCATACCTACCCTACTTTCAGCCATGTCTCAGTAATAGCTATAATATCATACTCCCAAGTGTCTATCTGTGCTCTTAGCTCATCTGCCTTATTCCCTATACCCTTGCATTGAAGATTATACCATTTAGTGGTGCCAAACTCCCTTGTTGTCTATTTTCCAGCCCCTGTTCCTCTGTCTTCCAAATTCACTTTCTACTTTTTTGCTGCTGAATTCCAGCTTTGTTTCTCTCCCCACTGAATCTATTCTCAGGTGCCCATCCCTCTGCCAAGCTAGTTTAAACACTCCCCAACAGCACCAGCGAACTCTCCCGTTGGGATACTAGTCCCGGCTCTGTTGAGGTGCAACCCATCTGGCTTGTACAAGTCCCACCTCCCACAGAAACGGTCCCAATGCCTCAGGAATCTAAAGCTCTCCCGCCTGCACCATCTCTCCAGCCACGCATTCATCTTCTCTATCCTATTATTTCTGTATTCACTAGCACGTGGCACTGGCAGTAACCCAGAGATTACTACCTTTAAAGTCCTGCTTTTTAATCTCTCTCCTAGCTCCCTAAACTCTGCCTGCAGGAACTCATCCCTCTTTCTACCTATATCATTGGTACCGATACGGACCACGACCTCTGGCTATTCACCCTGTCCCCCCAGAATGTCTTGCAGCCGCTCACTGACATCCTTGATCCTGGCATTATACCATCCTGGAGTAAGGTCTGCAGCCGAGAAATGCCTGTCTGCTCCCCTGACTATCGAATTCCCTACCACTATTGCTCTTCCATTCTTCTTCCTCCCACCCTGTGCAGCTGACCCACCCTGTGCAGCTGACCCACCCTGTGCAAGTGCCGTGGACTTGGCTCTGGCTGCACTCCCCAGAGATATCATCGCCCTCGCCAGTACTCAGAACGGAATACTGGTTGGAGAGCGAGATGGACTCAGGGGACTCCTGCACTACCTGCTTAGTCCTCCTCTTCTGTCTGCTCGTCACCCATTGACTCTCTGCCTGCACACCCTTAAGCTGCGGGGTGACCACCTCTAGAAATGTGCTTTCCACGAAATTCTCAGTCTCGCTGATGCACCGCAGTAGCTCCAGCTGCCCCTCAAGCTCTGAAACACGGAGCTCAAGTTGCTGCAGTTGGTGACACTTCCTGCACAAGTGGTTGTCCAGGCTACGTGAAGCGTCCAGGACTTCCCACATGGCACAGGATGTGCATTCCACGAGACTGAGCTAGCCTGCCATGGCTCTAGTTAATAGACTCGTAACTACCCAGCAGAAATAAACCTTAAAACTTAGCAAAACACACTCAGCAGCGAATCACCAATCAGCTCTTACCCTCTATTTTATAGACGATGAAATACTTAGCAGAAAATAACTCAAAAACTTTTTAAAAAATTAAATATTTTATTTAATTAATGAGCATTTTAAGTTTAGAAATATCACTTGTCTATGTTTACTTTTCAAATCGCGGCTCTTTAATTTATACCAATGCTCAAGGTTAAAAAAGAGAAATAGAGAAATGATCACGAACCAACCAACCAGCCAATCATTTACCTGCTTTCCTGTTATGTCACACTTTGAGTGTGTCCCCTCTGCACCCATGCTGCTCCGACCTCCGACCCAGCTCTCTCCTTTATGCTCTCTTTACTTTAAATTAATTACTTTAAATCTATGCCCCCTGGTTGTTGACCCCTCTGCTAAGGGAAATAGATCCTTCCTATCCACTATATCCAGGCCCCTCATAATTTTATACATCTCAGTAAGATCTCCCCTCAGCCTCCTCTGTTCCAAAGAAAACAAACCCAGCCTGTCCAATCTTTCCTCATAACTAAAATTCTCCAGTCCAGGTAAAACCATCGTAAGTCTCCTCTGTACCCTCTCTAGTGCAGTCATATCTTTCCACTGGCACTGTGTAAGTTTGCAGCAGTTTAGAGCTTTCCTTTCGTTCTTTTTTTTTCTTTCTTTCGAGAGTTTTTTTTAAGTTGGCGAAGTGACAGGGAGTGGTGCTGCAAGTGGAGAAGTGGAGCACAGTGATTATGTTACTGGACTAGTAATCATCATCATCATCATAGGCAGTACCTCAGAATCTGAAGTGAGTTCCACTCCTGAAGTGAGTTCTTTGGTGGCTGAACAGTCAAATACGAGAGCCACAGACTATGTCACAGGTGGGACAGATAGTCATTGAGGGTAAGGGAGGGTGGGACAGGTTTGCCGCACGCTTTTTCCGCTGCCTGCGCTTGATTTCTGCATGCTCTCGCCGTTGAGATGCGAGGTGCTCAATGCCCTCCTAGATGCACTTTCTCCGCTTAGGGCAGTCTTTGGCCAGGGTCTCCCAGGTGTCAGTAGGGATGTCGCACTTTATCAGGGAGGCTTTGAGGGTGTCCTTGTAACGTTTCCGCTGCCCACCTTTGGCTCATTTGTCTTGAAGGAGTTCTATCTTGAGCACTTGCTTTGGGAGTCTCATGTCTGGCATACGAACTATGTGGCCTGCCCAGCGAAGCTGATCAAGTGTGGTCAGTGCTTCAATGCTGGGGATGTTAGCCTGGACGAGGACACTGATGTTGGTGCGCCTGTCCTCCCAGGGGATTTGTAGGATCTTGCGGAGACATCGTTGGTGATATATCTCCAGCGACTTGAGGTGTCTTCTGTACATCGTCCATGCCTCTGAGCCATACAGGAGGGCGGGTATTACTACAGCCCTGTAGACCATGAGCTTGGTGGTAGAATTGAGGGCCTAGTCTTTGAATACTCTTTTCCTCAGGTGGCCAAAGATTGCACTGGCACATTGGAGGCGGTATTGAATCTCAGCATCAATGTCTGCTTTTGTTGATAAGAGGCTCCCGAGATATGGGAAATGATCCATGTTTTCAAGGGCAGCGTGTGGATCTTGATGACTGGGGGCAGTGCTGTGCGGTGAGAACAGGCTGGTGGAGGACCTTTGTCTTATGGATGTTTGGTGTAAGGACAATACATTTGTACACCTCAGTAAATACGTCGATTATATCCTGAAGTTCAGCCTCAGAATGTGCGCAGACACAGGCGTCGTCCGCGTACTGTAGCTCAACGACAGAGATTGGGGTGATCTTGGACCTGGCCTGGAGGCGGCATAGGTTAAACAGCTTCCCACTGGTTCTGTAGTTTAGTTCCACTCCAGCGGGGAGCTTGTTGATTGTGAGGTGGAGCATGGCAACGAAGAAGATTGAGAAGAGTGTTGGGGCAATGACGCAGCCCTGCTTGACCCCGGTCCGGACATGGATTGGGTCTGTAATGGATCCGTTGATAAGGATCACGACTTGCATGTCGTCGTGGAGCAGGCGAAGGATGTTGACAAACTTTTGGGGACATCAAAAATGGAGGAGGACGCTCCATAGACCCTCGCGGTTGAAGGTGTCAAAGGCCTTTGTAAGGTCGAAAAAGGTCATATACAAGGGCTGGCACAGCTCCCTGCATTTTCCCTGCAGCTGTCGCGCTGTAAAGATCATGTTCGTTGTGCCCCATAGGGGACGAAATCCGCACTGTGACTCCAGGAGAAGCTCCTTGGCCATAGAGAGAAGATGGTTGAGGAGAACTCTAGTGATATCTTTCCCTGTAGCTGAGAGCAGGGAGATTCCCCTGTAATTGCCGCATTCGGACTTTTCCTCTTTTTTAAAGATGGTCACAATCACTGCATCTCTGAGATCTCCCGGCATGCTCTCCTCCCTCCAGATAAGAGAGATGAGGGAATGTATCCATGCCAACAGCCATACTTAAGTGCCTCAGCAGGGATTCCATCCGCTCCTGTAGCCTTTTTGTTCTTGAGTTGTTTTATGGCTTTTCCTACCTCATGCAGTGGCGGGTCGCATGTTGCGGGATGGAGTCGAGAGCACGCGAGTCAAAGGCAGAGTCTCAATTGAGGAGATCTTCGAAGTGCTCCTTCCAGCGGGCCCTGACAGCCTCGGTGTCCTTGATGAGTGTTTCCCCGTTCTTGGCCAGCAGTGGGGTGGGGCCTTGGGAGTTTGGACCGTAGATGGCCTTGACTGTGATGAAGAATCTTCGCATATCGTGGTTGTCAGCCAGTGTTGTATCTCTGGTGCTTTCTCCATCCACAACTAAATAAGAACATAAGAACATAAGAATTAGGAACAGGAGTAGGCCATCTAGCCCCTCGAGCCTGCTCCACCATTCAACAAGATCATGGTTGATCTGGCCGTGGACTCAGCTCCACTTACCCGCCCGCTCCCCGTAACCCTTAATTCCTTTATTGGTTAAAAATCTATCTATCTGTGATTTGAATACATTCAATGAGCTATCCTCAACTGCTTCCTTGGGCAGAGAATTCCACAGATTCACAACCCTCTGGAAGAAGAAATTCCTTCTCAACTCGGTTTTAAATTGGCTCCCCCGTATTTTGAGGCTGTGCCCCCTAGTTCTAGTCTCCCCGACCAGTGGAAACAACCTCTCTGCCTCTATCTTGTCTATCCCTTTTATTATTTTAAATGTTTCTATAAGATCTCCCCTCATCCTTCTGAACTCCAATGAGTAAAGACCCAGTCTACTCAATCTATCATCATAAGGTAACCCCCTCATCTCCGGAATCAACCTAGTGAATCGTCTCTGTACCTCCTCCAAAGCTAGTATATCCTTCCTTAAGTAAGCTGACCAAAACCGCACGCAGTACTCCAGGTGCGGCCTCACCAATACCCTATACAGTTGCAGTAGGACCTCCCTGCTTTTGTACTCCATCCCTCTCGCAATGAAGGCCAACATTCCATTCGCCTTCCTGATTACCTGCTGCACCTGCAAACTAACTTTTTGGGATTCATGCACAAGGACCCCCAGGTGCCTCTGCACCGCAGCATGTTGTAATTTCTCCCCATTCAAATAATATTCCCTTTTACTGTTTTTTTTTCCAAGGTGGATGACCTCACATTTTCCGACATTGTATTCCATCTGCCAAACCTTAGCCCATTCGCTTAACCTATCTAAATCTCTTTGCAGCCTCTCTGTGTCCTCGACACAACCCGCTTTCCCACTAATCTTTGTGTCATCTGCAAATTTTGTTACACTACACTCTGTCCCCTCTTCCAGGTCATCTATGTATATTGTAAACAGTTGTGGTCCCAGCACTGATCCCTGTGGCACACCACTAACCACCGATTTCCAACCCGAAAAGGACCCATTTATCCCGACTCTCTGCTTTCTGTTAGCTAGCCAATTCTCTATCCATGCAAATACATTTCCTCTGACTCCGCATACCTTTATCTTTTGCAGTAACCTTTTGTGTGGCACCTTATCAAATGCCTTTCGGAAATCGAAATACACCACATCCATCGGTACACCTCTATCCACCATGCTCATTATATCCTCAAAGAATTCCAGTACATTAGTTAAACATGATTTCCCCTTCATGAATCCATGTTGCGTCTGCTTGATTGCACTATTCCTATCTAAATGTCCCGCTATTTCTTCCTTAATGATAGCTTCAAGCATTTTCCTCACTACAGATGTTAAACTAACCGGCCTATAGTTACCTGCCTTTTGTCTGCCCCCTTTTTTAAACAGAGGAGTTACATTAGCTGCTTTCCAATCCGCTGGTACCTCCCCAGAGTCCAAAGAATTTTGGTAGATTATAACGAATGCATCTGCTATAACTTCTGTCATCTCTTTTAATATCTTGGGATGCATTTCATCAGGACCAAGGGACTTGTCTATCTTGAGTCCCATTAGCCTCTCCAGCACTACCCCCCTCGTGATAGTGATTATCTCAAGGTCCTCCCTTCCCACATTCCCGTGACCAGCAATTTTTGGCATGGTTTTTGTGTCTATGAAGACCGAAGCAAAATAATTGTTTAATGTCTCAGCCATTTCCACATTTCCCATTATTAAATCCCCCTTCTCATCTTCTAAGGGACCAACATTTATTTTAGTCACTCTTTTCCGTTTTATATATTGGTAAAAGCTTTTACTATCTGTTTTTATGTTTTGCGCAAGTTTACTTTTGTAATCTATCTTTCCTTTCTTTATTGCTTTCTTCGTCATTCTTTGCTGTTGTTTAAAATTTTCCCAATCTGCTAGTTTCCCACTAACCTTGGCCACCTTATACGCATTGGTTTTTAATTGATACTCTCCTTTATTTCCTTGGATATCCACGGCTGGTTATCCCTTCTCTTACCGCCCTTCTTTTTCACTGGAATCAACCTGTTCTTTTGATCCCTGGTTTTTTGTTGGACCTCAGCCTTGAGCCGCCTGTAATGTTGCTTGCAGCTCCCGAGTTGTGTTGTTGCTTGAGGCTCAGAAATGCTTTACGCTTGTGATCGATTAGTTCTTGGATCTCCTGATCATTCTCAACAAACGAGTCCTGGTGTTTCTGGTTGAGTGTCCAAGTGTCACTTCACAGGCACTGGTTATGGAAGCCTGGAAGGAAGACCAAGCACTATGGGCATTTAGCATCTCAGGGTCATCAAGGCACGCCAGATTAGCTGTGAGGCGCTGGTTGTATAGGGCTCTCTTAGCTGGGCCTTTAAGTGCCTCGGCATTGACTTTTTTGCGGCACTGCTTCTGCTGTCCCCTCCACTTTGGAGCTATGGTAATGTCGATGATGGATCGGATTAGGCGATGGTCTGTCCAGCAGTTGTCAGCTGCTGTCATGGCGCTGGTGATACGCACATTTTTGCGATCCCTGGCTCGGACAATGACATAGTCGAGCAGATGTCAGTGTTTGGAGTGAGGGTGTTGCCACTGCTTATATACAGTGCTCCCAAGGTATGCTGGGATCCCTTGGGACTCCAACAGGTAGGCCCTCTGGTGGCGGTATGATACAGGTTGCCAAGGGTTACATACATAACATCACTCCCTCCCAAAGTAAATAGTACACTTATTTACAGGGTGAGACGATCTGGGGCTTTTCGCTCCCTAGTCGATCGTCTCGGTACAAATGCAGGTGTGGGTGAGTTGATTGATTCTTTGCTGGGCAGCTGGCCTTACTGGGCTGCTGGGGATGGTGAGTTCAGCTTCGTGATCAACCATGATGTCGGTTGCCACTTGTGTGTTTGTTGGAGGGTTGAAGTTGGTAGTGTCTTCTTCAGGTTGCTCGTGGCTGTTTGTGAATCGCAGTTTGGTGTGGTCCAAATACTTTCTGCAAGTTAGTCCATTGGCAAGTTTGACGTGAAACACCTTACTCGCTTCTTTGGTTATGACAGTGGCATGCAAGCCATTTGGGACCATGTCCATAGTTGAGTAGAAAAACAGGGTCATTGACTTCAATATTGCATGACAAATTTGCGCGATCATGGTACATGCTTTGTTGATGCCGCCTGCCCTCGACGTGATCATGGAGATCAGGGTGGACAAGAAAGAGCCTTGTTTTGAGCGCCCTTTTCATGAGCAGCTCGGCTGGGGGAACCCCGGTGAGTGAGTGGGGTCTGGTGCGGTAGCTGAGCAGGACCCGGGACAGGCGAGTTTGCAGGAAGCCTTCCGACACACGTTTCATGCTTTGCTTGATGGTTTGGACTGCCCGTTCTGCCTGGCCGTTGGATGTGGGCTTGAACCGGGCAGAAGTGACGTGCTTGATCACATTGTGGGTCATGAATTCCTTGAATTCAGCACTGGTGAAGCAAGGCCCATTGTCGTTGACAAGGACATCAGGCAGGCCTTGGAAATAGTGGATGCATTGACAGTCATTTTCGAACATTCCATTGACACTGGATCAGTTCCTATCGAGTGGAGGGTAGCCAATGTAACCCCACTTTTAAAAAAAGGAGGGAGAGAGAAAACAGGGAATTATAGACTGGTCAGCCTGACCTCAGTAGTGGGTAAAATGATGGAATCAATTATTAAGGATGTCATAGCAGTGCATTTTGAAAATGGTGACATGATAGGTCCAAGTCAGCATGGATTTGTGAAAGGGAAATCATGCTTGACAAATCTTCTGGAATTTTTTGAGGATGTTTCCAGTAAAGTGGACAAGGGAGAACCAGTTGATGTGGTATATTTGGACTTTCAGAAGGCTTTCGACAAGGTCCCACACAAGAGATTAATATGCAAAGTTAAAGCACATGGGATTGGGGGTAGTGTGCTGATGTGGATTGAGAACTGGTTGTCAGACAGGAAGCAAAGAGTAGGAGTAAATGGGTACTTTTCAGAATGGCAGGCAGTGACTAGTGGGGTACCGCAAGGTTCTGTGCTGGGGCCCCAGCTGTTTACATTGTACATTAATGATTTAGATGAGGGGATTAAATGTAGTATCTCCAAATTTGCAGATGACACTAAGTTGGGTGGCAGTGTGAGCTGCGAGGAGGATGCTATGAGGCTGCAGAGTGACTTGGATAGGTTAGGTGAGTGGGCAAATGCATGGCAGATGAAGTATAATGTGGATAAATGTGAGGTTATCCACTTTGGTGGTAAAAACAGAGAGACAGACTATTATCTGAATGGTGACAGATTAGGAAAAGGGGAGGTGCAACGAGACCTGGGTGTCATGGTACATCAGTCATTGAAGGTTGGCATGCAGGTACAGCAGACGGTTAAGAAAGCAAATGGCATGTTGGCCTTCATAGCGAGGGGATTTGAGTACAGGGGCAGGGAGGTGTTACTACAGTTGTACAGGGCCTTGGTGAGGCCACACCTGGAGTATTGTGTACAGTTTTGGTCTCCTAACTTGAGGAAGGACATTCTTGCTATTGAGGGAGTGCAGCGAAGATTCACCAGACTGATTCCCGGGATGGCGGGACTGACCTATCAAGAAAGACTGGATCAACTGGGCTTGTATTCACTGGAGTTCAGAAGAATGAGAGGGGACCTCATAGAAACGTTTAAAATTCTGACGGGTTTAGACAGGTTAGATGCAGGAAGAATGTTCCCAATGTTGGGGAAGTCCAGAACCAGGGGTCACAGTCTAAGGATAAGGGATAAGCCATTTAGGACCGAGATGAGGAGAAACTTCTTCACCCAGAGAGTGGTGAACCTGTGCAATTCTCTACCACAGAAAATAGTTGAGGCCAATTCACTAAATATATTCAAAAGGGAGTTAGATGAAGTCCTTACTACTCGGGGGATCAAGGGGTATGGCGAGAAAGCAGGAAGGGTGTACTGAAGTGCATGTTCAGCCATGAACTCATTGAATGGCGGTGCAGGCTAGAAGGGCTGAATGGCCTACTCCTGCACCTATTTTCTATGTTTCTATGTTAAATGTGGCTCATAGGCTTTCGATGGTGACAGTGGACATGCTTTCAGAAATTATTACACATTCAATCCATTTAGAACAAGCATCCACAACCACCAAAAACATTTTGCCTAGAAATGGGCCTGCAAAATCAACATGGATCCTAGACCACAATTTGGAGGGCCATGACCACAAACTTAGCAGTACCTCTCTGGGTGCATTGCTTAGTTGAGAACAAGTGTTGCATTGGCGCATGCATGATTCTAAGTCTGAGTCGATGCCTGGCCACCACACATGGGATCTGGTTATAGCTTTCATCATTACTATGCCTGGGTGGATACTGCATAGGTCGCGTATGAACGTTTCCCTGCCTTTGTTAGGCAAAACTACATGATTGCCCCACAAAAGACAGCCCGCCTGTATGGACATTTCGTCTTTGCGCTGCTGGAACGGCTTGATATCTTCATGCATCTCCGCTGGGATCCTGGACCAGCTCCCATGGAGGAAACAGTTTTTTACAAGGGACAGTAAAGGATCCTGGCTGGTCCAGATCCTGATCTGTTGGGCCGTAATGGGTGACTTTTCGTTTTCGAATGCATCCATCACCAAGAGCAAGTCTGCAGGCTGTGCCATTTCCATTCCGGTGGTGGGCAATGGTAGCTGACTGAGAGGAGCAGCGCAATTCTCTGTGCCTGGTCTGTGGCAGATTACATAGTTGTATGCAGACAGCGTGAGCGCCCATTTTTGGATGCGGGCAGAGGCATTGGTGTTAATCCCTTTGCTCTCTGAGAATAGCGATATGAACGGTTTGTGGTCAGTTTCTAGCTCAAACTTGACACCAAACAGATACTGGTGCATTTTTTTCACCCCGTAAACGTATGCCAGAGCTTCTTTTTCAATCATGCTGTAAGCCCTTTCGGTCTTGGACAAACTCCTGGACGCATAGGCGACCGGTTGCAATGTTCCCGATTTGTTAGCTTGTTGTAACACACACCCGACCCCATAATGTGACGCATCGCAAGCTAGCACTAAACGTTTACATGGGTTATACAGACCAAGCAGTTTGTTGGAACATAACAGATTTCTGGCTTTCTCAAAAGCAGCCTCTTGTGATTTCCCCCATATCCAGTCGTCTCCCTTGCGTAGTAGCGCATGTAGTGATTCTAGCAAGGTGCTTAACCCCGGTTGGAAATTACCGAAATAGTTGAGGAGTCCCAGGACCGACCACAGCTCCGTCACGTTCTGTGGTCTCGGCGCGTTCTTGATGGCCTCCATCTTGGAGTCGGTGGGTCTGATGCCGTCTGCCGCGATTGTTCTCCCTAAGAACTCGACCTCTGGTGCCAGGAAAACACTCTTCGAGCGTTTCAACCTGAGTCCCATGCGATCTAGCCCTCTTAGAACCTCTTCCAGGTTCTGCAAGTGTTCAATGGTGTCCCGACATGTGACCAGTATGTCGTCCTAGAAAACCACGGTGCGTAGAACCAACTTTAGCAGGCTCTCCATGTTCCTTTGGAAAATTGCTGCGGCTGATCGAATCCCAAACAGGCATCTATTGTAGATGAACAGACCTTTGGGCGTGTTGATGCAGGTGAGGCCTTTTGAAGATTTCTCCAGCTCCTGCGTCATGTAGGCCGAGGTCAGGTCCAACTTGGTGAATGTCATTCCTCAAGCTAGGGTTGCAAATAAGTCGTTTGCCTTGGGTAGTTGATACTGATCCTGTGGCAAAAAACGACAAATCGTTACTTTATAGTCCCCACAAATTCTGACCATGCCATCGCCTTTGAGAACTGGAACAATCAGACTGGGCCACTCGTTGAACTCCACCGGCGCGATGATGTCTTCTCACTGCAACCTGTTCAGCTCAATTTCCACTTTCTCTCGCATCATATATGGCACCGCCCGTGCCTTGTGGTGGATGGGTCATGTACCGGGAACCAAGTGGATCTGCACCTTTGCCCCCGACAAACTTCCGATGCCTGGCTCAAACAATGACGGGAACTTGCTCAGAACCTGGGCACATGAGGCGTCGTCGATGGACGAGAGCGCTCGGATGTTGTCCCAGTTCCAGCGGATTTTTCCCAGCCAGCTTCTGCCGAGCAGTTTGGGGCCATCTCCTGCTGCAATCCATAGTGGTAGTTTGTGCACTGCTCCATCATAGGAGACTTTTACTTCTGCACTGCCAATAACAGGGAACAGCTCTTTGATGTAAGTTCTTAACTTGGTGTGAATGGGGCTCAGCTTGGGCCTGTGTGCCTTGTTGCACCACAGCCTGTCGAAGGCCTTTTTGCTCATGTTAGACTGACTCGCACCCGTGTCTAATTCCATGGATACTGGAATGCCGTTCAGTTCAACTTTTAACATGATCGGTGGATATTTTGTGGTGAAGGTGTGTACCCCGTACACTTCTGCCTCCTCGGTCGAGTCTCTAGTTCAGCCTGATCCACCATGGATTGATCTTCCTCTACACCGTGGTGGTTTGCAGCTCATCTGCATGTACGTTGGAGATGTCCCATTGTTCCACAGCCTTTGCATGCATAGTGTTTGAAGTGGTATTGATGGGCTCGATGATCACCTCCGCAGTGCCAACAAGGTATTAACTGCCTCGCATTAATGCTTGATGGGGGAATCTGGGTCATCTGAGGTCGTGCAGCTGCCGGTGTATACGTTCTGCCATGTGCATTCCTGCCTGAAAACGATGTTACTTTGTGTACAGCACTGGCTGAAACCTCTTTATGCTGCAAAATTTGTTGGTGTTATCGCTGGTGGACATAAATGCCTGGGTTATCATTATGGCTTTGCTCAGATTCGGTGTTTCAACAGTCAATAATTTGCGAAGGATAACCTCATGGCCAATGCCAAGCACAACAAAGTCTCTTAGCATTTGCTCAAGGAATCCATCGAATTTGCAATGTCCTGCAAGGCGCCTCAGTTCGGCAAATTCCTGGCCTTCAGACCGTTGACACGTATAAAATCGATACCTTGCCATCAAAACACTTTCCTTCGGATTTAGGTGCTCCCGGACCAGCGTACACAGTTCTTCATAGCATTTGGTTATTGGTTTCACCGGAGCTAGAAGATTCTTCATGAGGCCATAGGTTGTTGCCCCACAGACGGTAAGGAGGATCGCCCTGCATTTGGCAGCGTTATCGTCCACTTTCAGCTCGTTGGTCACGAAGTATTGGTCGAGTCGCTCCACCAAGGCCTCCCAATCATCCCCTTCTGAGAATTTCTCCAGGATACCAAAAGTTCTTTGCATTTTCGCGTGGTTGTCGTTATCTCGTTGCCAATTGTTATGCTCATAATATAGTAATGCAACAGAGTACTGTAGACAATGAGTAAGTGTGACCTTAGCTCCTTTATTTAAACTCCAGATTGCAGGTACAGCATGGGAGGCCTGCTTATATACAGTGCTTCCAAGGGATGCTGGGATCCCTTGGGACTCCAATTAGTAGGCCCTCTGGTGGTGGTATGATACAGGTTGCCTGGGTTACATACATAACAGTCACGATGGCTTGTATTTGTCCCTCTGGCGGAAAAGGGTGTTGGTGATGAGGAGTTCATGTCCTAGACATTTTGTCAGGAGTAGGGTACCGCTGGAGTTGGCTTTCCCTACCCACTCTCTGCCAATCACGCCTTCCCAGAGGGCTGTGTCTTTGCTGACCCTGGCGTCGAACTCACCTAGGAGGATCAATTTGTCGCCAGCGGGGACGCAGCGCAGGGATGTTTCGAGGTTGGAATAAAAACTCTCTTTGGTCTCATACATTGCATCGAGTGTTGGGGGGTACGCATTGATGACTGTGCTGCATTGGTTCTGGGATCAGGTGAATCGAAGAGTCATGAGGCGTTAGTTAACCCCGCAGGGGGAGTCTTTGAGTCGGTCGACTAGCTCATTTTTGATGGCGAAGCTGACTCTGTGAAGGCGGCGTTCTTCCTCTGGTTTTCCTTTCCAGAAAAAGATGTAACCTCCACCTTGTTCCTTGAGCTGGCCTTCCCCTGCCTGCCGGGTCTCGCTTAGGGTGTCGATGTCGATGTCAAAGCGTCTAAGTTCCCGGGCAACTATGGCGGTGCGGCGTTCCGGCCTGTCGCTGTTGGAGTTGTCCATGAGGGTCCTGATGTTCGGTCCCGAACTTCATGCTAACGAAGCGAAAGATGCCTGTGCGTGAGTTCTATAAATGTGGGGTGGCCGTTGCACACCGGCAACCACACGGGCTTAGCTGAGCAAGGTCTTGGTCCAGTGACAAGGAGGTCCAAGACGACTGGCGACCAGGCACTACTGCATGAGCCTAATTGCCTACGGCGAGATGTTGGCTGCAAGCTCGGTGCTGAGTAGCGCCCTTGATGGTAGGTGGCCCGAGGCTTGGTTGGGGGCAGCCATTAGGAAGGTCACTTGTCCGCTGGAGTTCCGAGTGGGAGGTCAGCAAGGAGTGGGAGGGGTGGAAAAGTCATAGTCGTGATGCCGTAGAAGAGGCCAGGTCACCAGAGGGGAAGGAGAGATCCAGCAGTTGAGAGGAGAGGGATGTAGGCCCGCCGCTGGAGAGATGTTTTAAAAAGTTTCTTCCAAAGTTTAAAAAAGTTTTCCAAAGTTATTTAAAAGTTTCTCCAGAGGTTTTAAAAACAAATTTCTCCAAGTTGTTTAAAAGTTTAAAAGTTTTCCCAAATTTTTAAAAAAGTTTCTCAAGTTGATTAAAAGTTTAAAAGTTGAACTTTTCTCTCCCCGGCGGCAGAGAAGTTGAACCTCTCCCTGGCGGCATCCAGGCCTCTCCCCGGCGGCATCCGGGCGTTCGGGCCCCCTTTGTGGACGACTGGGCCTCTACTTCCCCACGGTGCTCTGGGTGTAGTCTGGCCAGGGCTTTGGGCAGCTGCAGAGGGCTGGCAGTGCCCTTGGAGCAGTGCCAAGGGAGTAACCTACTACTGACTTACATTTTAAAATTTTAGTCACTTTGGACTAGTAATCCAGAGGCCTGGACTAATGATCCAGAGATGTGAGTTCAAATCCCACCATGGCAACTGGGGAATTTCAGTTAATTAAAGAAATCTGGAATAAAAAGTTAGTATCAGTAATGGTGACCATGAAACTATCAGATTGTCGTAAAAAGCCATCTGGTTCACTAATGTCTGTTCGGGCAGGAAATCTGCTGTCCTTACCTGGTCTGGCCTACATGTGACTCCAGATCCACAGCAACGTGGGTCTTAACTGCCCTCAGAAATGGCCTAGCAAGCCACTCAGTTTTAACAAACTGCTACAAAAAACAATAAGAATTGTACAGGGCCTTAGTGAGGCCTCACCTGAAATATTGTGTGCAGTTTTGGTCTCCTAATCTGAGGAAGGACGTTCTTGCTATTGAGGGAATGCAGCAAAGGTTCACCAGACTGATTCCCGGGATGGCTGGACTGTCATATGAGGAGAGACTGGATCAACTGGGCCTTTATTCACTGGAGTTAGAAGGATGAGAGGGCATCTCATAGAAACATACAAGATTCTGATGGGACTGGACAGGTTAGATGGGGGAAAAATGTTCCCGATGTTGGGGAAGTCCAGAACCAGGGGACATAGTCTTAGGATAAGGGGTAGGCCATTTAGGACTGAGATGAGGAGAAACTTCTTCACTCAGAGAGTTGCTAACCTGTGGAATTCCCTGCCGCAGAGAGTTGTTGATGCCAGTTCATTGGATATATTCAAGCGGAAGTTAGATATGGCCCTTAAAGCTAAGGGGATCAAGGGGTATGGAGAGAAAGCAGGAAAGGGGTACTGAGGGAATGATCAGCCATGATCTTATTGAATGGCGGTGCAGGCTCGAAGGGCTGAATGGCCTACTCCTGCACCTATTTTCTATGTTTCTATGTAAACCGTACGGACCACCTGGCATTGGCTTCGGCACCGGCTTCGGACACAATTGCACACCCAGCCCAGTCGACCCTGCAAAGTCCTCCTCACATTTGGGGACCTGTGCCAAAATTAGGAGAGCTCTCAAACAGACTAGTCAAGCAACAGCCTGACATAGTCGTACTCACAGAATCATACCTTTCAGCCAATATCCCAGACTCCTCCATCACCATCCCTGGGAATTGTTGAGTATGGAGATAGAGTCAGACTGGACACTGTAAGCTCAAAGTAAAGTGTGACATTAGCCTTTTGTTGCAGGTCTCCAGAGTGCCTCTCCAAACTGTGAAGCCTCCTTAAATACCTGTGCTCCCAAGGGATTATGGAATCCCCTGGGGATAAGCCCTCTGGTGGCTGTACAGAGTAAATACAAATATACATATATAACAACACTCTGCCCCCCCTCCCTCCCGCCAAAATCAATCGTGTAACTATTTACAAAGTGAATGATCTGGGGCCCTTCTTGCCCTAGTTGATCGTCTCGGTGTGAAAGCTGATGTTGTTGAATCATTTGTTGGGCCCTCGCTGGGCTGCTGTGCAGCTGGCCTTGCTGGGCTGCCTGGTGTTTTGGACCCTGCTGCGCTGCTGTGGATGATGGGTTCTACTTCGTGGTCAACCGTGGTGCCGGTTGCCACTGGTGTGTATGTTGGGGGATCAAAAAAGGTAGGGTCAAAGGTGGGTTGCTCAGGATAGTCCGTGAATCTGAGTTTGATTTGGTCCAAGTGTTTCCGGTGAATGAGTCCTTTTGAAAGTTTGACCTGAAACACCCTGCTCCCCTCTTTGGCCACAACAGTGCCGGGAAGCCACTTGGGACCTTGTCCATAATTTAAGACAATTATAGGATCATTGATTTCAATCTCGTGTAACACATTTGCGCTATCATGGTATGCATTTTGTTGAAGCCGCCTGCCCTCTACCTGTTCATGTAGTTCAGGGTGAACTAACGAGAGCCTTGTCTTAAGTACTCTTTTCATGAGCAGTTCAGCAGGTGGGATCCCAGTGAGCGAGTGTGGTCTCGTGCGGTAGCTAAGCAGGACTCGGGATAGGTGAGACTGCAGTGAGCCTTCAGTAACCCTCTTCATGCCTTGCTTGATGGTTTGCACTGCTCTCTCTGCCTGACCATTGGACGCTGGTTGAAACGGGGTAGATGAGACATGTTTGATCCCGTAATGGGTAATTAATTCTTTGAACTCAGCACTGGTAAAACATGGCCTGTTGTCGCTCACCAGGAAATCGGGTAGGTCGTGTGTGGCAAACATGGCCCGCAGGCTTTCAGTAGTGGCAGCGGACATGCTATCCGACATTATCTCACATTCAATCCACTTGGAGTATGCGTCTACAACCACGAGGAACATTTTACCCAAGAACGGGTCTGCATAGTCAAGGTGTACCCTAGAGCACGGTTTGGCAGTGGCTCCCTGGGTACATTGCTTAACTGCGAGCATGTATTACATCTGTGCACGCAGGACTCTATTTTAAGTCCGCATCGATACCGGGCCACCACACATGGAATCTGGCTATCGCTTTCATCATTACGATGTCTGGGTGAGTACTGTGGAGATCATTGATGAAGGTGTCTCTGCCCTTCTTGGGGACCACTACTCGATTGCCCCAGAGAAAGCAGTCTGCCTGTATAGACATTTCATCTTTGCGCCGCTGGAACGGCTTTATCTCTTCCTGCATTTCCACTGGGACACTGGACCATCTCCCGTGAAGCAAATAGCTTTTGACAAGAGATAATAAGGGGTCCTGGCTTGTCCAGGTTTTGATCTGCCGGGCAATGACGGGCGATTGTTCACTCTCTAATGCTTCCATAACCATGGCTAGATCTGCAGGCTGCGCCATTTCCACCCCCGTGGTGTGCAATTACAGCCTACTGAGAGCATCGGCGCAGTTTTCTGTGCCTGGCCTGTGGCGGATGGCTAGTTGTATGCGGTCAACGTGAGCGCCCATCTCTGGATGTGGGCCGATGCATTGGTATTTATCCCTTTACTCTCAGAGAACAGGGATATAAGTGTCTTATGGTCAGTTTCCAATTCGAATTTTAGCCTAAACAGGTATTGATGCATTTTCTTTACCCCATAGACAGATGCTAACGCTTCTTTCTCAATCATGCTGTAGGCTCTCTCAGCCTTAGACAGACTCTGGATGCATAAGCAATCAGTTGTAGTTTCGCAAAATCATTAGCTTGTTGCAATACATAGCCCACGCCCTATAACGACGCATCACATGCTAGTACCAAACGCTTACATGGATCATACAACACAAGCAATTTGTTTAAGCATAACAATTTTCTCGTTTTTACAAAGGCATCTTCTTGGCTTTTGCCCCAAACTCATTCGTCCTCTTTCATAGTAAGACATGCAGTGGTTCTAACAGTGTGCTGAGACCCGGTAAGAAGTTACCAAAGTAGTTCAGGCATCCCAGAAACGACCGCAGCTCCGTCATGTTCTGTGGCCTCAGTGCATTCTCGATTGCCTCCGTCTTCACGTTGGTGGGCCTGATGCCGTCCGCCGCAATCCTCCTGCCCAGGAACTCCACTTCAGGTGCCAGGAAAACGCACTTCGAGCATTTTAACCTGAGCCTCACGCTGTTGAGTCAACTAAGAACCTCCTTCAGGTTCTGCAAATGCTCGACAGTGTTCCGACCTGTGACCAAGATGTCGTCCTGGAAGACCACGGTGTGCGGGACTGACTTCAGTAAGCTTTCCATGTTTCTCTGGAATATTGCCGCCTTTGATCGGATTCCAAATGGGCATCTGTTATAAACAAAAAGACATTTGTGCGTGTTGATGCAGGTGAGGGCCTTCGTTGATTCCTCCAGTTCCTGCATCATGTAGGCTGAAGTCAGATCCAGTTTCGTGAACGTCTTTCCTCCCGCCAGTGTTGCAAAGAGGTCCTCGGCATTTGGTAGTGGGTATTGGTCCTGCAGGGAGAAACGATTGATAGTTAATTTGTAATCGGCACAGATTCTGATGGTGCCGTCTCCTTGAGGACTCGGACAATAGGACTAGCCCACTTGTTGAACTCGAATGGGGAAATGATGCCCTCTCTTTGCAGCTGGTCTAGCTCGATCTCTATCCTTTCTTTCATCATGTACGGTATTGCTCTCGCCTTGTGATGGATGGGTCGCACCCCCTGGAATTAGGTGGATCTGCACTTCTGCTCCTTGGAATTTCCCGATGCCTGGTTCGAACAGCGAAGGAAATTTGTTTAAGACCTGGGCACATGAAGTGTCGTTAGTGGGCGATAGCGCTCGGACATCATCCCAGTTCCAGCATATCTTTCCGAGCCAGCTCCTGCCGAGCAGCGTGGGACCATTGCCCAGTACCACTCCATCGTAGGAGACCTTTACAGTAGCACTGCCGATTACAGGAATCAGTTCTTTTGTGTAAGTTCTTAGTTTTGTGCGAACTGGCCTTGAGGCCTTGTTGCACTACTATGGGATCCCTCCAGGGAATGAGCCCTGTGGTTGCTGTACAGAGTAAATACAAGTATATGTGTATAACAGGTATGTCCTGTCCCACTGGCAGGACAGACCCACCAGAGGTAGCAGCACAATGGTATACAGTCGGGAGGGAGTGGCCCTAGGATCCACAATATTGACTCTGGACTTCATGAAATCTCATGGCATAAGATCAAGCAGGGGCAAGGAAACCTGCTGATTACCAACTACCGCCTTCCCTCAACGGTTGAATCAGTATTCCTCCATGTTGAACATCACTTGGAGGAAGCACTGATAAAAGCAAAACACAGAATGTACTCTGGATGGGGACTTCAATGTCCTTCATCAACAGTGGCTTGGTAGCATCTCTACCCACCGAGCTGGCCGAGTCCTGAAGGACATAGCTGCCAGACGGGCCTGCGGCAGCTGGTGACAGAACCTCCATGAGGGAAAAACCTACTTGACCTCTTCCTCACCAGAGGCATCTGTCCTGACAATAATGGTAGCAGTGACCACCGCACAGTTATTGTGATGACGAAGTCCCATCTTCACACTATGGACACCCTCGAGCATGTTGTGTGGCACTACCACCATGCTAAATGATTCAGAACAGATCTAGCAGTTCAAAATTGGGCATCCATGAGGTGCTGTGGGCCATCAGCAGCTGCAGAATTGTATTGCACCACAATCTGTAACCTCATGGCTTGGCATATCCCTCACTCTAGCTTTACCATCAAGCCAGGGGATCAACCTTGGTTCAATGACCTAAAAATGAAGTGCCAATCTGGGGAATCTGCAACACAGGACTACATGCTAAATGGCGGAAGCAGCATGCTATAGACAGAGCTAGGCAATCCCACAATCAGTGGATCAGAGGAAAGCTCTGCAGTCCTGCCACATCCAGTCGTGAATGGTGGTGGACCATTAAACAACTAACGAGAGGAGGAAGCTCCATGAATATCCCCATCCTCAATGATGGCGGAGCCCAGCATGCCAGTGCAAAAGACAAGGCTGACGTGTTTGCAACCCTCTTCGGCCAGAAGTGCCGAGTGAATAATCTCTATTGGCCTCATCCTGAAGTCGCCACCATCACAGAAGCCAGTCTTCAGCCAATTCGATTCACTCCATGTGATATCAAGTAATGGCTGAGTGCACTGGATGCAGCAAAGGCTATGATCCCCGAAGACATCCTGGCTGTCGTGCTGAAGACTTGTGCTCCAGAACTAGCTGCACCTCTACAACACTGGCAACTATCCAACAATGTAGGAAACTGCCCAGTTATGTCCTATCCACGAAAGGTAGGCAAGTCTAATTACCATCCCATCAGTCTACTCTCAATCATCAGCAAAGTGATGGAAGGAGTCATCGACAGTGCTATCAAATGGCACTTACCAATAACCTGCATCCGATGCTCAGTTTGGGTTCTGCCAGGACCACTCAGCTCCAGACCTCATTACAGCCTCAATCCAAACATGAACAAAAGAGCTGAATTCCAGAGGTGAAGTGAGAGTCACTGTTCTTGACATCAAGGCAGCATTTGACTGAATGTGGCACCAAGGAGCTCGAGTAAAACTGAAGTCACTGGGAATGAGGGGGTTAACTATCCACTGGCTGGAGTTATACCAAGCAAAAAGGAAGATGGTTGTGGTTGTTGGAGGTCATCACAGCCCAGGACATCGTTGCAGGAATTCCTCACGGCAGTGTCCTTGGCCCAACCATCTTCAGATGCTTCATCAATCACCTTCCCTCCGTCATAAGGTCAGAAGTGGGGATGTTCGCTGGTGACTGCACAGTGTTCAGTTCCATTCTCAACTCCTCAGATAATGAAGCAGTCCGTGCCCGCATGCATCAAGTCCTGGATGACATTCAGGCTTGGGCTGATAAGTGGCACAGGACATTCGCTCCAGGCAATGACTATCTCCAACAAGCGAGAGTCTAATCACCATCCCTTGACATGCAATGGCATTACATAGAAACATAGAAACATAGAAAATAGGTGCAGGAGTAGGCCATTCGGCCCTTCTAGCCTGCACCGCCATTCAGTGAGTTCATGGCTGAACATGCAACTTCAGTACCCCATTCCTGCTTTCTCACCATACCCCTTGATTCCCCTAGTAGTAAGGACTTCATCTAACTCCTTTTTGAATATATTTAGTGAATTGGCCTCAACAACTTTCTGTGGTAGAGAATTCCACAGGTTCGCCACTCTCTGGGTGAAGAAATTCCTCCTCATCTCGGTCCTAAATGGCTTCCCCCTTATCCTTAGACTATGTCCCCTGGTTCTAGACTTCCCCAACATTGGGAACATTCTTCCTGCATCTAACCTGTCTAACCCCGTCAGAATTTTAAACGTTTCTATGAGGTCCCTTCTCATTCTTCTGAACTCCAGTGAATACAAGCCCAGTTGATCCAGTCTTTCTTGATAGGTCAGTCCCGCCACCCCGGGAATCAGTCTGGTGAACCTTCGCTGCACTCCCTCAATAGCAAGAATGTCCTTCCTCAGGTTAGGAGACCAAAACTGTACACAATACTCCAGGTGTGGCCTCACCAAGGCCCTGTACAATTGTAGCAACACCTCCCTGCCCCTGTACTCAAATCCCCTCGCTATGAAGGCCAACATGCCATTTGCTTTCTTAACCGCCTGCTGTACCTGCATGCCAACCTTCAATGACTGATGTACCATGACACCTAGGTCTCTTTGCACCTCCCCTTTTCCTAATCTGTCACCATTCAGATAATAGTCTGTCTCTCTGTTTTTACCACCAAAGTGGATAACCTCACATTTATCCACATTATACTTCATCTGCCATGCATTTGCCCACTCACCTAACCTATCCAAGTCGCTCTGCAGCCTCATAGCATTCTCCTCGCAGCTCACACTGCCACCCAACTTAGTGTCATCCGCAAATTTGGAGATACTACATTTAATCCCCTCGTCTAAATCATTAATGTACAGTGTAAACAGCTGGGGCCCCAGCACAGAACCTTGCGGTACCCCACTAGTCACTGCCTGCCATTCTGAAAAGTACCCATTTACTCCTACTCTTTGCTTCCTGTCTGACAACCAGTTCTCAATCCATGTCAGCACACTACCCCCAATCCCATGTGCTTTAACTTTGCACATTAATCTCTTGTGTGGAACCTTGTCGAAAGCCTTCTGAAAGTCCAAATATACCACATCAACTGGTTCTCCCTTGTCCACTATACTGGAAACATCCTCAAAAAATTCCAGAAGATTTGTCAAGCATGATTTCCCTTTCACAAATCCATGCTGACTTGGACCTATCATATTACCTCTTTCCAAATGCACTGCTATGACATCCTTAATAATTGATTCCATCATTTTACCCACTACCGATGTCAGGCTGACCGGTCTATAATTCCATGTTTTCTCTCTCCCTCCTTTTTTAAAAAGTGGGGTTACATTGGCTACCCTCCACTCCATAGGAACTGATCCAGAGTCAATGGAATGTTGGAAAATGACTGTCAATGCATCCACTATTTCCAAGGCCACCTCCTTAAGTACTCTGGGATGCAGTCCATCAGGCCCTGGGGATTTATCAGCCTTCAATCCCATCAATTTACCCAACACAATTTCCCGACTAATAAGGATTTCCCTCAGTTCCTCCTCCTTACTAGACCCTCCGACCCCTTTTATATCCGGAAGGTTGTTTGTGTCCTCCTCAGTGAATACCGAACCAAAGTACTTGTTCAATTGGTCCGCCATTTCTTTATTCCCCGTTATGACTTACCCTGATTCTGACTGCAGGGGACCTACGTTTGTCTTTACTAACCTTTTTCTCTTTACATATCTATAGAAACTTTTGCAATCCTTCTTAATGTTCCCTGCAAGCTTCTTCTCGTACTCCATTTTCCCTGCCCTAATCAAACCCTTTGTCCTCCTCTGCTGAGTTCTAAATTTCTCCCAGTCCCCGGGTTCGCTGCTATTTCTGGCCAATTTGTATGCCACTTCCTTGGCTTTAATGCTATCCCTGATTTCCCTTGATAGCCACGGTTGAGCCACCTTCCCTTTTTTATTTTTACGCCAAACAGGAATGTACAATTATTGTAGTTCATCCATGCGGTCTCTAAATGTCTGCCATTGCCCATCCACAGTCAACCCCTTCAGTATCATTCACCAATCTATCCTAGCCAATTCACGCCTCATACCTTCAAAGTTACCCTTCTTTAAGTTCTGGACCATGGTCTCTGAATTAACTGTTTCATTCTCCATCCTAATGCAGAATTCCACCATATTATGGTCACTCTTCCCCAAGGGGCCTCGCACAACGAGATTGCGAATTAATCCTCTCTCATTACACAACACCCAGTCTAAGATGGCCTCCCCCCTAGTTGGTTCCTCGACATATTGGTCTAGAAAAACATCCCTTATGCACTCCAGGAAATCCTGCTCCACCGTATTGCTTCCAGTTTGGTTAACCCAATCTATGTGCATATTAAAGTCACCCATTATAACTGCTGCACCTTTATTGCACGCACCCCTAATTTCATGTTTGATGCCCTCCCCAACATCACTACTATTGTTTGGAGGTCTGTACACAACTCCCACTAACGTTTTTTGCCCTTTGGTATTCTGCAGCTCGACCCATATAGATTCCACATCATCCAAGCTAATGTCCTTCCGAACTATTGCCTTAATTTGCTCCTTAACCAGCAATGCTACCCCACCTCCTTTTCCTTTTATTCTATCTTTCCTGAATTTGAATACCCCTGGATGTTGAGTTCCCAGCCCTGATCATCCTGGAGCCACGTCTCCGTAATCCCAATCACATCATATTTGTTAACATCTATTTGCACAGTTAATTCATCCACCTTATTGTGGATACTCCTTGCATTAAGACACAAAGCTTTCAGGCTTGTTTTTTTAACTCCCTTTGTCCTTTTAGAATTTTGCTGTGCAGTGGCCCTTTTTGTTCTTTGCCTTGGGTTTCTCTGCCCTCCACTTTTCCTCATCTCCTTTCTGTCTTTTGCTTTTGCCTCCTTTTTGTTTCCCTCTGTCTCCCTGCATTGGTTCCCATCCCCCTGCCATATTAGTTTAAATCCTCCCCAACAGCACTAGCAAACACTCCCCCTAGGACATTGGTTCCGGTCCTGCCCAGGTGCAGACCGTCCGGTTTGTACTGGTTCCACCTCCCCCAGAACCAGTTCCAATGCCCCAGGAATTTGAATCCCTCCCTGCTGCACCACTGCTCAAGCCACGTATTCATCTGCGCTATCCTGCGATTCCTACTCTGACTATCACGTGGCACTGGTAGCAATCCCGAGATTACTACTTTTGAGGTCCTACTTTTTAATTTAGCTCCTAGCTCCTTAAATTCGTTTCGTAGGACCTCATCCCTTTTTTTACCTATGTCGTTGGTACCAATGTGCACCACTACAACTGGCTGTTCTCTCTCCCTTTTTAGAATGTCCTGCACCCGCTCCGAGACATCCTTGACCCTTGCACCAGGGAGGCAACATACCATCCTGGAGTCTCGGTTGCGGCCGCAGAAACGCCTATCTATTCCCCTCACCATTGAATCCCCAATCACTATTGCTCTCCCACTCTTTTTCCTGCCCTCCTGTGCAGCAGAGCCAGCCATGGTGCCGTGAACTTGGCTGCTGCTGCCCTCCCCTGATGAGTCATCCCCCTCAACAGTACCCAAAGCAGTGTATCTGTTTTGCAGGGGGATGACCACATGGGACTCCTGCACTACCTTCCTTGCACTGCTCTTCCTGTTGGTCTTCCATTCCCTATCTGGCTGTGGACCCTTTCCCTGCGGTACGACCAACTCGCTACACGTGATACTCACGTCATTCTCAGCATCGTGGATGCTCCAGAGTGAATCCACCCTCAGCTCCAACTCCGCAACGCGGACCATCAGGAGCTTGAAGTGGATACACTTCCTGCAGATATAGTCGTCAGGGACACTGGTGTCGTCCCTGAGTTCCCACATGGTACAGGAGGAGCATAACACCCGACCGAGCTCTCCTGCCATGACTTAACCCTTAGATACACTTAAATTGGCAACAACAATATTAAAAGTTACTCACTGATATAGGAGAAAAAAGAAAAACTGCTCACCAATCCAGCCAATCACTTACCCTCTTGGCTGTGACGTCACCTTTTGATTTCTTTCTACTTCTTTTTGCCTTCTCCCTGTAGCTGCACAAGTACGCCTTTTATAGGCCTCTCAACGCACCTCCTCGACGCTGCTCCCGACTGCCGCCGACGCTGATTCTCCAACCATCAACATCCTGAGGGTCACCATTGACCAGAAACTCTACTGGTCCAGCCACGTAAATACTGTTGCAACGGCGAGTGTCTCACCCCAATGTCTTTCCACCATCTACAAGGCACAAGTCTCAGGAGTGTGATGGAATGCTGTCCACTTGCCTGGATGAGTGCAGCTCCAACAACACTCAAGAAGCTCGACACCATCCAGGACAAAGCAGCCCGTTTGTTTGGCACCCCATCCATCACCTTAAATATTCACTTCCTCGACCACTGGTGCACCGTGGCTGCAGTGTGTACCATCGACGATGCACTGCAGCAACTCGCCAAGGCTTCTTCTGCAACACTTCCCAACCCCCCGATCACTACCACCTAGAAGGACAAGGACAGAAGATGCATGGGAACGCCATCACCTGCGTATTCCCCTCCAAGCTACACACCATCCTGACTTGGAAGTACATCGCAGTTCCTTCATTGTCGCTGGGTCAAAATCCTGGAACTCCCTCCCTCCCTAACAGCACTGTGGGAGTTCCTTCACCACAAGGACTGCCGAGGTTCAAGAAGGCAGCTCACCACTACCTTCTCAAAGGCAATGAGGGATGGGCAATAAATGCTGGCCTTGCCAGTGACACCCACATCCCGTGAACACATTTAAAAAAAAGGCCTTCCTTCTGAATTCAAGGGTTCTGGTCAGACTAGTTGTTCTTAGCCATGGGTGCTCGAGTTACTATCCCCTTGGCATGCCGTATGACAGGGCAATGGAGCAAAAGCAGCAAAGAAGAAAGAAAGATTTGGATTTATATAGCGCCTTTCATGATTACTGGATGTCTCAAAGCGCTTTACAGCCAATAAAAAACTTTCGGAGTGTAGTCACTGTTGTAATGTAGGAAATGTGGCAGCCAACTTGAACAAAAGCAAGCTCCCATCAACACCAATGTGATAATGACCAGATAATCTATTTTTTTGTTATGTTGTTTGAGGAATAAATATCAATTAGGACACTGGGAATAAATCCCCTGCTTTTCTTCAAGATAGTATCATGGAATCTTTTACATCCACTTGAGAGAGCAGACAGGGTTTTGGTTCAACATCTCATCTGAAAGACAGCATCTCCAACAGTGCAGCACTCCCTCAGCACTGCATTGGCACCTAGATTTTTCTTTTGTTCAAGTTCCTGGAGTGAGACTTGAACTAACAGCCTTCAGACCCAGAGAGGAGAGTGCTACCCACTGAGCCACAGCTGACACAGGAGCTGGAGCAGAAGCAGCAAAGAAGAGGACAAACTGCTCACAGAGGAAGCAGAAGGCCTCTCAGCAGGAGGCGTTACCCACCTCGGGTCTTCCAAGTGCAATTCTCCTACCTCAACCTGAGCCAGGAGCAGTGTGTGAGGCATCTGCGATTTATCAAGGAGGTGCTCACAGAACTCTGTCACCTCTTGCAACCAGACCTGCAGCCTCACACCAGGGCCAGGGCAAGGACAGTTTGATATTAATTTGGCTCCAACAGATTAAAAGAAAAGAACTCAGGCTGGAATTAGCCCCATAAAAAACGGGTGAGTTTGGAGCGTGGGGGCATTTAAATGGTTAAAAATGGGATTCCCGACCTGATCCCACTTCCAATCCGCCCACTTCTGGTTTTAACGGAGGCGGGGTGAGGGGTGGGTGAGCAACCCGCTCCCAGGGGGTGATACAATAATTTAAATTATATAATGAGACTGGAAGCCTCTTTTTTCACCTCTATTTTGAATGTAACTGCATATGAACAAGTACTTTGGTTCGGTATTCACTAAGGAGGATACAAACAACCTTCCGGATATAAAAGGGGTCAGAGGGTCTAGTAAGGAGGGGGAACTGAGGGAAATCTTTATTAGTCGGGAAATTGTTTTGGGGAAATTGATGGGATTGAAGGCCGATAAATCCCCAGGGCCTGATGGACTGCATCCTAGAGTACTTAAGGAGGTGGCCTTGGAAATAGCGGATGCATTGACAGTCATTTTCCAACATTCCATTGACTCTGGATCAGTTCCTATGGAGTGGAGGGTAGCCAATGTAACCCCACTTTTTAAAAAAGGAGGGAGAGAGAAAACAGGGAATTATAGACCGGTCAGCCTGACCTCAGTAGTGGGTAAAATGATGGAATCAATTATTAAGGATGTCATAGCAGTGCATCTGGAAAATGGTGACATGATAGGTCCAAGTCAGCATGGATTTGTGAAAGGGAAATCATGCTTGACAAATCTTCTGGAATTTTTTGAGGATGTTTCCAGTAAAGTGGACAAAGGAGAACCAGTTGATGTGGTATATTTGGACTTTCAGAAGGCTTTCGACAAGGTCCCACACAAGAGATTAATGTGCAAAGTTAAAGCACATGGGATTGGGGGTAGTGTGCTGACGTGGATTGAGAACTGGTTGTCAGACAGGAAGCAAAGAGTAGGAGTAAACGGGTACTTTTCAGAATGGCAGGCAGTGACTAGTGGAGTGCCGCAAGGTTCTGTGCTGGAGCCCCAGCTGTTTACATTGTACATTAATGATTTAGACGAGGGGATTAAATGCAGTATCTCCAAATTTGCGGATGATACTAAGTTGGGTGGCAGTGTGAGCTGCGAGGAGGATGCTATTAGGCTGCAGAGTGACTTGGATAGGTTAGGTGAGTGGGCAAATGCATGGCAGATGAAGTATAATGTGGATAAATGTGAGGTTATCCACTTTGGTGGTAAAAACAGAGAGACAGACTATTATCTGAATGGTGACAGATTAGGAAAAGGGAAGGTGCAACGAGACCTGGGTGTCATGGTACATCAGTCATTGAAGGTTGGCATGCAGGTACAGCAGGCGGTTAAGAAAGCAAATGGCATGTTGGCCTTCATAGCGAGGGGATTTGAATACAGGGGCAGGGAGGTGTTGCTACAGTTGTACAGGGCCTTGGTGAGGCCACACCTGGAGTATTGTGTACAGTTTTGGTCTCCTAACTTGAGGAAGGACATTCTTGCTATTGAGGGAGTGCAGCGAAGGTTCACCAGACTGATTCCCGGGATGGCGGGACTGACCTATCAAGAAAGATTGGATCAACTGGGCTTGTATTCACTGGAGTTCAGAAGAATGAGAGGGGACCTCATAGAAACGTTTAAAATTCTGACGGGTTTAGACAGGTTAGATGCAGAAAGAATGTTCCCAATGTTGGGGAAGTCCAGAACCAGGGGTCACAGTCTGAGGATAAGGGGTAAGCCATTTAGGACCGAGATGAGGAGAAACTTCTTCACCCAGAGAGTGGTGAACCTGTGGAATTCTCTACCACAGAAAGTAGTTGAGGCCAATTCACTAAATATATTCAAAAGGGAGTTAGATGAAGTCCTTACTACTCGGGGGATCAAGGGTTATGGTGAGAAAGCAGGAAGGGGGTACTGAAGTTTCATGTTCAGCCATGAACTCATTGAATGGCGGTGCAGGCTAAAGGGCTGAATGGCCTGCTCCTGCACCTATTTTCTATGTTTCTATGTTTCTATGAATGGATTTCACACAATTCGTGCAAACCGGCAGTTAAACCTCCCCACGAGGCCTCCGATTGTCTCCCTCGTGGTCACTGACAGAAAACAAATGAAGTGTCAATCAATCATGGGTGGTATTTGGAGGAGCTTATTGTTGAAAATTCAAAGTTAAAAAGACTTTTAAAGCTCAGCAGAAGTTAGAGTTGGGGAGAGACACAGCGCCGCCATGATTTCTTCATCTTTGCCTGTCACCTCCTGGCGGTGCTATCTCAGCTGGTTTACTTCCTGACTGCTCACTAGCTCACAGTGCCATGCCTTGATGTAGGCTTTCAGATTGTCTGTGAAACAGATGACCTGGCTACAAGAGAAAGCCATGCTTTACTCCAATGGTGTCCATCCTCATGTGGCGGGAGAAATTGGAGTCATTTGCGCCTGATCTTTGTGACCGGGCACGATGCTGCTAACAACTCCCGCTAAATCCGACGGGAGTTTAGTGACGGCGCTCAGACATTGCGCCCTGCGATCGTGACATCATCGGCGTGCGCATCGCCTTGTCAACGCCCCAGACCCCAAATTGGGTTTCGCCTCCTGAAGCTGTGCCGGGTGATGACCGCAACAGCTTCAGGAGACGCATACCATGCGGCCAGCCTCTAGCGGGGCAAAATTTAAAGGGGAGGTGGCCGACTGCTCTGGTAAAAAATGTCTGCTTTTCTTTCCCGCACCAGTGCAACTTTAGACGTGGGGTTTGTGCCGCGATCGTTCAGCCCGGCACTCTGCTTGAATGCTGGGCTGATCACGCAGCACTCCCGCTCCCTGGTGGTCCAGGTAGGAACTTTCTTATTATGCAGAGTATGCAGCTTGGACCCTTCCCTTTAATTCAGGAAAGAGCCCCTCCTACGCGACGTGGTACGCAGCCCAGTGCGTAGTGCTGCGAGCTGTGCAACCTGTTACCGTCCCAGGAAGAAAGTGGAGCGCTTGGTTTAGGGGGCGGTAAAACCCAATTTACCGTGAGAGGTGAGCCTTCAGTGCCTGGTGCAAATTCTCACGCCTCACGAGTGCTAGCGCCCCAAAATGGGAGCTCAGCCGATTTTTAGGCCTGGAAATCCTCCAGACAAGCTTGAGCCGACCATGAGTATATAACATTCATTATGGGGTTAGTCTATAGTAGACATTTGGGCTCTGATATTCAACGGGAGGCAGAGTGCGGGGGGAAACCCGGCAAGGCCTGGGACATGACGGTTAATGGCAGGATTTCGTTATAATGTTTATCTTCCGTTTCCCATCTGGCAGCCAGCCAAATTAACAGGCTGGCAAAAATAGATCCTTGGGAGAATGATGATTGGAGGCGATGACATGGGTAACGGAAGGGAAAATATTGCAGGAGGTGTGCTGTTGGAATCATGTATAGGTTGGAACCAGTCATGAAGGTGGACAACAGCGAGGAGATGGAGGAGAACCCATAGATTCTTGTTATAGAAGGAACTGTAGAATTTACCAATATCTCGCAAAGATTCCAGGTACCTTTCCCCTGCGAGGAGAAGAATCCCTTTCTGGGCTTTTAAAATGAGTTTAAAGGGGCAGACGAAGCCTGCGGGGGATAAAAGGGGATGCATTCATGGAGACTCCCCCCCCCCACCCAGTGTTTAGACTCATAGGAAAGGGAATTCAAAATGGACCTAAATTACAGAAGCTTGAGATCCCCTAAACATCTATGGGAAGGAGCATATCAATTTTAAGATTCTACAACATTTTGGCTGCAAAAAAAAAGAGTTACCAAATACAGGAGGTGGGGCCAAATTCGTGTATTAAAGACCCCAGACTGTCTGGGGGAACTATTCACCCTCTAAGAGATAATCGAATTACCCAATCAAGCACAATGGAAATCATGGTCAAGAAACTGGACAATTCTAAAACAATGCAAAACCAGTGATAGCACATTCTCACACCCTAATTGAGTTACTGCTGACAAAGGAGACATTTGAAAATCAGTGGACAGAACAGTTCAAACAGAGCCCAAGAGATTTGATGGGAGATAACGGAGCCTTTTTTTTTAGAATATATCTATCCCCCAGTTTTTACAAGGAAAGACCAGCAAGGAGCAGCACGCAGACTAGCAGAACACAGAAACTAGCAGAAGACAGGAGAGAAGCAGAGCACAGACTGGAACACAGACACAGAAACAAGCAGCTGGAGCTGGGGAGTGAAGAAATGGAGCAGTGAAGGAAACTACTAGAACTCATCAAGAACTGACCGAGCACGCGGCCCACGAAACGGAAGGTTGTCAGCAACCAAATTGACAAACCCGGGCCACCACAACCAGCGAAACGACCAACCAAAACCAACTCAGCAAAAAATGAAGAATCGACCTTTATTTCCACTCTACAATCTACTTCGGAATGACCAACGGGTGAGAAATTACCAAAAGGGACTAACTAAAACTATTCCTATCCAAAGAAAGTGGGTACTTACCCCATACATCCAAAACGCAACTTACCGCATCAACGGACGCACCCCAACCGAAGACTACGCAGTCCGAAGTCCTCTCCTTCGACCGGGGTACGGCTCGCCTAGAAGGACAAGTGCAGCGAACCCCGAAACCACGATTCACTGGCAACTGTCAAAAGGGATTGGTGAGCATGACCCCTGAACCCACAGAGCTATAACTTAGTTAGTTAGGGGAATTAGGGGAGGGAGGCTGGGATAACTTGTGTAAATGGGTATCTGCATTCTCCTCTTTACCCCAGTTAGAGTTTAAGCTGTATTCTTTTCCCCACAGGCTGCAATTTGACGTTTTATTCAATGTGTTGTACCCCTCAGTGTGTATTGGTCTGTTTGTGTTATTAAAGGTGTGTCTTTTACTTATTTTAAACACAATAAAGCCATACCTGCTTCCTACCTTGAAACCGATTGTCTGTCCAAGTCTGTCACAGTTCCTTCATAATTCCAGTGTCTAGAACCAAGGGTGTGGGAGCGATTCGGAACCGCTCATATAAGGTCAGAAGGGAAAGCTGACCCCCTGCAAACCACCCCTTACAGAACTGAGGTCGATAGGTGGTGTTAACATACAGATCAGCCATGATCTAATTGAATAACAGAACAGCCAAATTAACAGGGTGGCCTGCTGTCGGCCAGGGAAACCAATAGCAGGACACCACAGCTGGAGACCGTTGGGGACGGTCATTGGCAATCGTGAGGGAGGGAACTATCGATTGGGGCTTGTGGGAGTAGGTCGCCAATCGGGGAGGGGGGGGCGGCGCGGTGCGTGAAAGAGAGAGGCCGCGATCAACAAAAGGGAGGCCGAAGCCTTCCTTGAGTGGCCGGGGGTGAGTTTCTCCTGGCTCACAAGGGGTGCTCTAAAAAGCACTTACCTTCTGGAGCCGGCAACTTCCGCCTCCATTTCGATGCCGGGTTTCCTAAATCCTGGGAAAACCCGGCTGACAGCTATTAAATTTAAATATAGCTCCCAACTAAACTGTGGGAATCTGATTTAAATATGTTAATGAAGTGTCTTGTCTCTCGAGAGCGACACACCCCCCCGCTGGCTACTCGCCGCTGTAAAAATGGCACTGGGCACGTACACGGCAGGCTGGGCATGCCTTCCCCATTTTTAAAATTTTAACTCCCCCTCCCCTCTCATGCCCATCATGGTAGGATTAACATTGAGACTTTGATTTCCAAAAGGTTATACATTCAGAAGCAGTTGTTTTGTTGAAGGAATTCTAAATAGTGCAACAATCCAAGATGTTGTTTAATTCTAATGTCCATTTTTCTAGTCATCATCATCATAGGCAGTCCCTCGGAGTCGAGGATGACTTGCTTCCTCTCTAAAAGTGAGTTCTCAAGTGGCTGAAGAGTCCAATGCGGGACCTACAATCTCTGTCACAAGTGGGGCAAATGGTAGTTGAAGGAACAGGTGGGTGGGATGCCTGGATTGCCATGTGCTCCTTCTGCTGTTGATACTTGGCTTCAGCTTGTTCTCAGCAAAGACTCGAGGTGTTCAGCGCCTTCCCGGATGAATTTCCTCCACTTTGGGCGGTCTTGGGCCAGGGATTCCCAGGTGTTAGTGGGAATGTTACATTTTTTCAAGGAAGCTTTAAGGATGTCCTTGAAGTGTTTCCTCTGCCCACCTGGGGCTCGCTTGCCGTGTAGGAGCTCCGAATAGAGCGCTTGTTTTGGGAGTCTCGTGTCAGGCATGCGGGCGATGTGGCCCATCCAGTGGAGCTGATCGAGCATGGTCAGTGCTTCGATGCTGGGGATATTGGCCTGAGTGAGGACACTGATGTAAAGTCCTGTCCCCTCAGTACAGATTCACACGAGGCATGTAGTGAAGTCAAGGTCACTCTGGACCTGCACCTTTATTTCACAGCTCTGGAATGCCGCACTTGCCTGAGACCTGCCCTTATATACCTGTCTCTTGCAAGTGCACCCCTGGTGGTAAGGTATGCTGGTGGTTACAGGTCATATCTTATTACAGTCATGTATAGCATGTTAGGATACAGTTATATATAATAATGTAAGATACATGACATCTGACATTGATGCGCCTATCCTGCCAATGGATTTGCAGGATCTTGCGGAGGCAGCGTTGGGTATACTTCTCCAGTGTTTTGAGGTGCCTGCTGACAATAGTCTATGTCTCTGAGCCACATAGGAGGACGGGTATCATGACTGCTCTGTAGACCATGAGCTTGGTGCCGGGTTTGAGGTCCCAGTCTTCAAACACTCTCTTCCTCAGGCATCTGATGGCTGCACTGACACACTGAAGGCAGTGTTGGACCTCGTCGTCGATGTCTGCCTTTGTTGTCAGTGGGCTCCCGAGGTATGGAAAATGGTCCACGTTACCCAAGGCCTCGTCGTGGATTTTGATAACTGAGGGGCAGTGTTGTGTGCCGGGGGTAAGTTGGTCGAGGATGTTTGTCTTACGGATGTTTAGTGTAAGGCCCACGCTCTCTTACGCCTCGGTGAAGGTATTGACGATGGCTTGGAGTTCGGCCTCATATAATAAAGTGTATAATAAATGATTGTTATAAGTGAAAGAAAGATCTGGGCGTACTAGTGCATAGATCTTTAAAGGTTCATGAGCAATGCAGTGAAGCAATAGCTGGAACAAATCAGATGTTGGGGTACATTGATAGGAGAATTGAGTATAAAACAAAGCAAAGTATTTTGTCCTTATACAAGACCTTGGTCAGGCCTCAGTTAGAATACTGTGTCCATTTTGGTCTCCTCGTGTGGTGGTAATATTGAGGCTTTGGAAAGGGTGCAGAGGAGGGCCACAAAATTACTTTCCAGTTTGAAATTTCTTTTTATCAAGATAGGCTAAAAGAGCTTTAGAGAAGGGCGGACTTGGGGGTGATTAAATCGAAGTTTATAAGATGATGAAGGGTCTTGGATCTAACCATCTTCAGTTTCTTCATCAATAACTTTTTCTCCATCACAATGTCAGAAGTGGGGATGTTCGCTGATGACAGCACAGTGTTCAGTTCCATTCGCAACTCCTCAGATAATGAACCAGTCCATGCCAGCATTCAGCAAGACCTGGATGACATTCAACTTGGGCTGATAAGTGGCAAATAACATTCACGCTACACAAGTACCAGGCAATGACTATCTCCAACAAGTGGGAGTCTAACCACCTCTCCTTGATATTCACCTGCATCCCTATCACCGAATTCCCCACCATCAACATCCTGGGGGTCAAAATTGACCAGAAACTTAACTGAATCAGTCTCATAAATCATAGGCAGTCCCTCGGAATTGAGGAAGACTTGCTTCCACTCTTAGCATAAGTTCTTAGGTGGCTGTACAGTCCAATACGAGAACCACAGTCTCTGTCACAAGTTGGACAGACAGTGGTTGAAGGAATGGGTTGGCGGAGAGTCTGGTTTGCCGCACGCTCCTTCCGCTGTCTGCGCTTGATTTCTGCATGCACTCAGCGATGAGACTCGAGGAGCTCAGCGCCCTCCCGGATGCATTTCCTCCACTTAGGGCGGTCTTTGGCCAGGGACTCCCAGGTGTCAGTGGGGCACTTTACCAGGGAAGCTTTGAGGGTATCCTTGTAACGTTTCCACTGCCCACCTTTGGCTCATTTGCCGTGGACGAGTTCCAAGTAGAGCACTTGCTTTGGGAGTCTCGTGTCTGGCATGTGAACTATGTGGCCTGCCCAGCAGAGCTGATTAAGTGTGGTCAGTGCTTCAATGCTGGTGATGTTGGCCTGGACGAGGACGCTAATGTGCATCTGTCATCCCAGGGTATTTGTAGGATCTTGCGGAGACATCGTTGGTGGTATTTCTCCAGCGACTTGAGTTGTCTACTGTACAAGATCCACGTCTCTGAGCCATACAGGAGGGCGGGTATTACTACGGCCCTGTAGACCATGAGCTTGGTGACAATTTTGAGGGCTTGGTCTTCAAACACTCTTTTCCCAAGGCAGCCGAAGGCTGCACTGGCGCACTGGAGGCGATGTTGGATCTCGTCGTCAATGCCTGCTCTTGTTAATAGGAGGCTCCCGTGATAAGGGAAGTGGTCCACGTTGTCCAGGGCCGTGCCATAGATCTTGATGTCTGGGGGGCAGTGCTGTGCGGCAAAAACAGGCTGGTGGAGGACCTTTGCCTTACTGATGTTTAGCATAAGGCCCATGCTTTTGTACACCTCAGTAAATACGTCAACTATGTTCTGGAGTTCAGCCTCTGTGTGCACAGACATACCGTCGTCCGCGTACTGTAGCTCGACGACAGAGGTTGGAGTGGTCTTGGACCTGGCCTGGAGACGGCGAAGGTTGAACAGCTTCCCACTGGTTCTGTCGTTTAATTCCACTCCAGCGGGGAGCTTGTCAACTGTGTCGTGGAGCATGGCAGCGAGGAAGATTGAGAAGAAAATATTGTGGCAACAAGAGCGGGTCAGAGACTGGGTATTCTGCAGTGAGTGTCTCACCTCCTGACACTCTGAAGCCTTTCCACCATCTACAAGGCACAAGACACGAGTGTGATGGAATACTCTCCACTTGTCTGGATGATTGCAGCTCCAACAACACTCGACACTATCCAGGACAAAGCTGCCCGCTTGATTGGCACCCCATCCACCACCTTCACTCCCTCCATCACTGGCGCACCGTGGCTGCAGTATGTACCATGTATAAGATGCACTGCAGCAACTCACCACGGCTTCTTCGACAGCACCTCCCACGTGACCTCTACCACCTCGAAGAACAAGGGCAGCAGGCGCATGGGATTACCATCACCTGCAAGTTCCCACACCAACCTGACTTCCTTCATCATTGCTGGGTAAAAGTCCTGGAACTCCCTCTCTAACAGCACTGTGGGAGTACTTTCACCACAAGGACTGCAGCGGTTCAAGAAGGTGGCTCATCACCACCTTCTCAAGGGCAATTAGGGATGGGCAATAAATGCTGGCCTTGCCAGTGAAGCCCACATCCCGGAACGACTTAAAAAAAAAGCTTTTGTTCGAGTTTAGAGTTTGTTCCAATTAAATAGGTTAGGGAGGATCAGGGATCACAATTTTAAGTTGTACAAGGCCAGATCTACGTTAGATGGCTGGAGGCGGTTCTTTTCCCAGAGAATAATGGACCTCTGAACCAGTCTATCAGCTCGTCTGGTGGACACTGATTCATTGAATTCCTTCAAGCGACAGCTGGATCTGTTTCTGGCTGGGGCAGAGATCACCTCGTACAATAGGTAGCACTGCATAGAATTAACAAGGCCAGAGTGATCTGGATTAGTTTGATCGCTTTTGGGAATCAGAGAGGAATTTGACAGATTTTTTTTCTCCCCAAATTGGCCTGGGTTATTATCTGTTTTCCTCCTTCTCCCAAGGAGATCAAATGGATGTGGGTAGGGTGGAGAGCGTATATATTGTGTGGGACAGGCTGGATGGTCGAGAGGGTCATTTCCTATTTGTCATTGTTCATATGTTTCCGAACCCATCTATTGAGTAACGAGAGTTCATTCTGGTCAGTCCTCTCTTCTCTGTGTGAATGTATTTACCTATTCCAGGGAGAGAAGGCATTATCTGATAATCTCATCATTCATTCGCCTCTAAAACTGGGAATTGTTGACACTCGCAACATTAAAGACTGCTGTCTTTCAGAAAATATCATCTGTGGCGAGAGTGGAAAAATTCTCTTGTTCCTACACGCTGCTGGAATCTTTCACCACGTGCTGGAATGTTGACATTTGTTTTGTGTGTGAAGGCCTTACAAGCAAATGAAAAATACATTTCTGCGCTCTGGGGGAATGACACCACCAAGCATTGAACAGAGAGACAAGGACACTGGTCACTGGGTGGGATGTCCCCTCCTGCAATCAGTTTGATCCACAGCTGCTTTGGGAAATAAATTTTAAAATATATGGAGGAGGAATAGCTCTTAAATGAAAGATGGGACTCCTATTTGCAACCAACAGCAGAGAGCGCTGTTAAGTTATTCTCTGATAGACCAATAAAAAAAATCTCCTTTTTTTCCTCCTATTTTTGGGGGTTGGGGAATGGGGAATGAGAGGGGTCGTGGGGATGGGCTGATTGTGGAACCCTCATATCCTGCAGAGCTAGGAGCAGCAGCCACATGCTGAGTGGGAGTGGTGCCAAGAGAGGGAGCAACCAGTAAAGAAAGAAAAAGAAAGAAAGCCTTGTATTTATATAGCGCCTTTCACAACCACCTATCTACTGAGTATCAAAGCCCTTTACAGCCAATGAAGTACATTCAGAGTGTAGTCACTGTTGTAATGTGAGAAACGCAGCAGCCAATTTGCGCACAGCAAGCTCCCACAAACAGCATTGTGATAACGACCAGATATTCTGTTTTTGTTTTGTGGATTGAGTAAAGGCGTGAGTGTTATGTATTAATGCTTGGGGGTCACCAGACATCAGAGGGCACCGCGGTCGGAGGTCATCGAGCTGTACACATGTGGCATGTGTGCTTGGTCACCTGTATATAAGCTGGGTGTCTTTATCACGCAGGCACTCTCGGGCTGGAAACTCTTTTGAGTTTACCTGAAAATAAACATAAACATTAAACCGTGCCACCCGCCTGGGTGACACAGCAGACATTTTCAAGGCCCCTTTTTTTTTTTCCTTTTTTTTTTGGTTTTTTTTTGGGGCGCTAAAATCAAATTTTTTCCAGTGCCCCCTATAAAAGGGGAGGGGGACACTAAAAGCACCAGCAATTAAAACAAATTAAACTTTAAAACGTAAAATCAAATTAAAATTTGGTTGCCGGGCGTGATGATGCTCTCGGGCTGGAATAAAGATGGATCAGGTTGCACATGAGTGCGTTTACAGTAACTAGACTCGTGAGTCATTACAGTGAGTGAAACCTGGGTAAATAGTGAGATTGTTTCCACTCGTGGGTGAATGGGAACAAGGCAATCTGAGTGTTACCAGTGTTATTGTTAGTTATGAGTGCAATTTCAGTGAGTTACTGGTGCAATCAAAATTCCTCCCAGCTCTGGTATTCTCTTTTTCCTGCCCTCTGCTTCCCTTTTCTCCTGCTCATGGGTGACCTCCTGGTTCTCGGAATTTCTCTCACAACAGGTGCTGGTACTTATACACAAGCAAAGATACTTAACTTATAGGAGGCCCAACCTCTATAAGATAACTGTATTTACATTTATACATATCACGTGATCAGACGGCACATGATCAGGCCTCACATGTTCAGACATCACGTGATCACACCTCCAGGAATGCCTCCAACCAGAGTTGGTAACTTAAACATTGCCCAGGTATCAAACAAAAACTCTTGGTACCGAATCGACATCAGCTCACTCATGTCCTAGTCTTTGGAAAGAATATAGTGAACACTTCTTAGACCATGTATAAAATATGTAGGGGGGTGGTGTGTGGGGTCAGTTTGCCTTCCTGACCAGAGCAGTTGCGAGTTGCTCCCACTCCCTGGTTCTCGAACTTGGATTTATTAATCAGGGTGTGATAAAGTACAGCGGACAACTGTTTTGTACAAAGAAGGTTTGGGTTTTATTCAAGAAAGTAAATAACACAAATACACTCCAATAAAACTGTAAAATCTTACAAAAAGGTTTTAAACAATGGGGAATACTTTATTACAGGTAATAAACACAACAGAAATACCTCCCACCTCCCACCTACTCTCTAACTAGGTCAAACTCTAGGGCTCCAGGGATTCATGCTCACCAGATCCTTCCTTTGACAGCTAGGGCTGTTTCGCGGTTTCAGGGTTCTTTGGTTATAGCCGGTTTGCCTTGCCGTATCCTGGACGTGGTAGAAGACCTCTGCTGCGTATTGAAGCCATTTGGGATGAGTCCGCTGATGCGGTTTGGATTTATCTCTGGTGAGTACCCAATTTCCTTTATTAGCAATAGGGTTTTAAGATCTTTAGCTAATTTTTACCCGCTGGATAGTCTAGGCACAAATTGTAGAGTGGAAAACTTGCGTGGACCCCGATTTTCTTGATGGTTGATTTTCCTGGTTGGTTTCGTCGGTCGCGATGGTCTGGTTGATGGCTGTTCCCAAGTCAGTTGGTGTTGATGTTCCACTGATTGGTTTTTGAAGTTCTTTTCTCCGATATCACGATGTTTCTTCCTGCATTTTCTCACCGTGTACTCTCAATCTTGATCCTGTTGTTCCGAAGTGATGGTCAGAACTGTTCTCCTATGATGGTCAGAACTATTCTCTTTTGGTACGGTAGGCCCTCAGTTATACCCTGAGAGGCTGTTTAACCTTCGCGCCAAATCTAACGTTGCTTTTATTTAAGTTTTGCTGCCCATTGATTTTAAGTGGTTTTCTTTGTATCAGTTTTGGCAGGCTAGCTAACTGAAACTTGATTAAATGTTTTAATCTGGCGTTGATAGATTTTGGGATCACGATACTCCTTATTTATGAGCAGATAAGCTCTTGCCCATTGTAATATCACTGCTTTGGCTTTGGGAAGTCTGGGCTGAGCCAGATATTTCTATGCATGTCGAAAAGGTGTTGGAATATTTGGATCCTGTGGGCGGGGGTGGGGTGGATAATGTTTCTTCCCTGGTCGATTGTTTAAATGCTAATGTTTTCTGGGAGCCTGACTGGTTAAACAGCTCCCCCAGACAAACTGATGAGCTACAATATCCAAATTCTAAAGGTAAAGGTTGATCCCATCTCTCTGTTTCTGCAGCTTTTCCCCACAGGCCCAAACATGCCTTTTAAAATCCCAAACTTGGTTACGACTTGTAGATTTCATCCATATGCATTTTAGGATCCCAAACTTTCTGTTTAATAGGCCCAAATTGAATTTCCTTTTTAGTAAGTCCAAACACAGGGGCGGGGTGGGGGGTCCACGAATTTTGGAATCTTACAAATACAAATCAGCTTCATTAAATCAGCTTCATTAAATCAGGTTTATTAACAGTAAAATGCAATAGCAGGAAGTCAGTATGACAGCTTTCACTTCATTACAGAACATTTAACACACACTACATCAGTTATACAAAAATAATGAAAAGGGCAACAGTTTAAGATCGTGATTTCCTCGGAGATGTACATACCGTGCCATCTTAACTTCACCGGAAGAGCTAGTGATTAGAACCTTAACGACTACACATAAATCCATGTGCACAGCCTTAACTAGCGACTACACATAAATCCAGGTGGGATAAATTTATGGCCGCCATAGCTGTAAGTTTTTTCTTTTAGTGCAGTATTAAAATTATTGACACACCTCAAATTTTATGCTAAACCTTTATAAATTACTTGTTAGGCTTCAGCTGGAGCCTTGCATCTAATTCTGGGCACCACTCTTTAGGAAGGATGTCAAGGTCCTTGGAAAGGGTGCAGTGGAGATTTACCGGAATGGTACATGGGATGAGGGTCTTCAGTTATGTGGAGAGACTAGAGAATCTGGGGTTGTTGTCCTTAGAGCAGAGAAAATTTAATAAAGTGTTGAAAATGATGAAAGGTTTTGATAGATGGAGAGAAATTGTTTCCACTGGCAGGAAAGTCAGTAACCAGAGGACTGAGATTTAACGTAATTGGCAAAAGAGCAGAGGGAAGAGATGAGGAGAATTTTTTTTACGGGCAAGTTGTTATGATCTGGAATGCACTGCCTGAAACAGTGGTGGAAGCAGATTCAATCGTAACTTTCAAAAGGGAATTGGATATATATTTCAAAAGGAAACTTTTGAAGTACTGTGAGAAAAGAGCAGGATAGTGAATCTTTCAAAGAGCCGGTACAGGTATGAGGACCGAATGCCTTTTTTCTGTGCTGTATGATTCCATGATTCATATGATCACCCCAAAACCACAGTTGGAATGCAGGCTGTTTTCTCCTATGAAATCTTCCTTCCAAGAACCTACACACAAGGACTACTTTTGACTGCGATAGGCCACTTTTGTGATACGTTGCCAAGTAATACCTGTCGGTACATTCAGTGACATCGAGAAAGGTGGTCTGTTTGATACTGGGTTCAAACTTTCTATGTGAATTTCAAAGTAATGCCTATATCGAATGAATTGTTCCTACTGAGTTTTTTGTTTCTTCTTCCCTACGATGTTGCAAAGCTTCTTCAAGGCGAGAACCATCAACATTGCAGCCACTAGTAACACGGACAGGAGCAAGGCAACCACATCTACACAATAGTACGCATACCAGGGGAGGCGGTAAAATTCGGAGCGTAAATGTGCCGCGCCTTTGTGCCGTGCGACATACTCAATCCAGAAAACGGCTCTCTGCAATGGAGACTCTGGTTGGTCCCTGTGGAGAGCAGAGAGCTTCTGCATGCTATCCCGATAAGAGGTGTTGTTTATGACTTCATTGAGAACCTGCAGTAGATCCGTTGACTGCATGGTCGCGGCATCAACCATTTTGGCTGCTCCGCGCACTTTAAGTCTAAGTAAATTATCGAACTGGTCGTAAAACAGAGGGATGCCAATGACTGGCACGCCATGGTAAATGGCTTCATAAATTCCATTTGTCCCACCATGGGCAATGAAGACTCGTGTCTTAGGATGTCCTAGCAGGTCATTCTGAGGGATCCACTTTGCTAGTAGTGTGTTATTCCCTATGTTGGGAGGAATCTCTCCATTGTGTCTCCAAATTACTTTCTGCGGTACCTGAGCGAAGGCCTCTGCTATTTTCATTGTAATATCCAATGGCAAAGAGTTGACAAGGCTCCCTAGAGACATGACGATAATCCCATGCTTCCCTGAGGTCTGGACAAACTCCTCAAGCCCCACGGGCAAAGGTTTTGGTGGTTTACACTGGAAGCCTCCAATGTACACAATATTTGGCATGGTAGGCCTCGGGAATTCGAATACAAAATCTACTCTCATCAGCCACACGTCTGCCTGGAGGAGAACCTTTTCAATGTCTGTGTCTGTGCCCAGATATCGCTGGCAGACTTCATTGTATATGGGGTGAATAAAAAATTCAGAAATGAATAGTTCGAGAAGATATTGTAAGACGTTTTGAACTCTTTGGAGAAAACTCATTTTGTCCGTCAAACAGGACCCAAGTAGAGGGATGTAGGAAAGTGGCGATGGGGCAACGAGGAAATGAGCTTCTCCCCTGGTGATCCAGCGAACATTGTACACCAAGGGAGCTTTCAAATAATAAGCGAGCATTGAACCGATACCAAGAGCTGGGTCCGCAAGAACTAAGTCAAAGTTTGCTTCTTCAAGCTGTTTTAATAATTCTTTGTCTTCAAACATTCTAGTAATGAACTCTCCAGCCCAAAGGTGCCATTCACGCAGGATAGATATCATCTGATGCTGGACCTGAATAAAAGCCCATGGTGTCAGGCCGTGCCTTAAAGCTGTCAGCACCTTTTGAAGAAAACGTTGTATTCCGCTTGAATCATCAAAGTTGGTAGTTCCGCCCTGCAATTGAATAGCGATCGATTGATAGAGATCAGGACTTTCTTTAATGTACCAAGCCAATGAGGAATAAAGCACAGTAATGTTGTGACCATGGTGCCTCAGTTCTTCAATTAGAATTTTCATGTTGATCCAGTGGCTTCCATCAACGGGTACAACCAATATCTTAGCTCCGTAAGTAACTGGGGAAGAGAGGGTAATGATGGAACCAAGAACACATGCAATCTGTAGTCTACACCTCCATCCACAATACTCCATTTCCATAGATATCCAGGTCCTGTCGGAGAATTTAATAGAAATATTAACGATGCAACATTAAATTGGCAAATATTAGATGTGATCTACTTAGCTCATTCGCTTACAATAAGGTTGTGATCTATTCAGGACTCTTCTCAATCAAACCACGCCTGAGACCCAGATTAGAGAAGCATTTGAAATTGCAATACTGCAGCACATTGGCCATTGAAATTCGATCGTGCAGTGCCCATTTTTCTAGAATGTGTCCAGGAGAGTTTTCTGGAGCAAAGTGTGTATTAGAATCGACAAGGGAACAGACCATAGTAGATTTAGTAATAAGTAATGAGCCAGAATTCATTAATAATCTGACAGCAGGGGAGCATATCGCAAGCAGTGACCACAACATGCTCGAGTTTGACGTTAAGTTTAAGAAGGTGAAAGATCACCTACAAACGTAAGTAATGCTAACTTCGAAGGAATGAGACGTAAGCTGAGCACGTTAACTTGAGTTGACCTATAAACAGGTAAACCTACAGAAAAATAGTGGGAGGTATTCAAAAAGGTATTTCATACAATACAAGATCGGTACAAAAGACTTGCATATATATAACGCCTTTAACAAACTCAGCACATCCTAAAGTGCTTTACAGCCAATGAATTACTATTGAAGTGTAGTCACTTTTGAAATGCAAGAAAGAACAAAAGCTAAAGAGCAAAAGTTCCACTTGTACGGTCAAGCAATACAGGGTCAATATATGAGCAAAGACAATCTAAAGTTAAAGGAAGTGACTTACACTTATGCCATAAAAGTGATAATCCAGCAGACTGTGTGAAATATCAAAAGCAACAAAAGCACACAAAGAATATATTAAAAGCTGCAAAAAGGATTATGAAAAAACTTGCAATTAATACTGAAGCTAACAGTAAAAGTTTTTATCAATATATTAAGAGTAAGAGAATGGCTAAGGGAGATGTGGGCCCATTAATGATCGATGCAGGTGTTACTGTAATTGACAATAAGTTAATGGCAGATTTATTAAAGCAGTACTTTGAATCCATTTTCATAGTAGAGGATTAAATACCAGTGATAGAAGGGAAACTAAAAATAAATCAAGGGGATGAACTTATTGGATTCAATATAAGTAAATAAAACTGTACTGCAGCAAGTAGTGGGACTGGGGATCGATAAATCTCAAGGACCAGATAGGTTCCACCCCAGGGTATTAAAAGAAGTACGGCGAGGAAATTACAGAAGTGTTAGTCATAATCTTCCAAAGCTCTTATGATTTGAGAATTGTGCCAATTGAGAATTGGATTCAAGAAAGATCAAGCGGAATATTTTTTACATGGTGAGAAACTAAGAACTGTGGAGGAGTGAAGAGACTTGGGAATCCAAGTTTATAAACCATTAAAAGTTAGTGGAGAGGTACAAAAGGCAATCAAAAATGCTAATGGAATATTTGCCTTTATCTCAAAGAGGCTAGAATACAAAGTGGAGGAAGTTGTGCTTCAGTTGTACTGAACTTTGGTCAGATTCCATGTGGAGTATTGCATTCAGTTTTAGGCACCGCAGCTCAGGAAGGGGGTGCAGCACAGATTCACCAGAATGATACCAGAGTTAAAAGAATTAAATTATGAGGGCAGGTCAACTAATCTTGGACTGTATTCCCTGAGCTTGATGGGCGGTCTGATTGAGATGTTAAATAGAGTTCTTTTACCACACGGACTGCAGCGGTTCAAGAAGGCGGCTCACCACCTCCTTCTAAAGGGCAATTAGGGATGGGCAATAATTGCTGGCCTTGCCAGTGATGCCCATATCCTGGAACTAATTTTTTAAAAATTGAGAGAAAAGATTCCTCTGTAGGGGGGAATTGAGAACATAGGGATATAATCTTAAAGTTAGAGCTCATCCATTCAGGAGCGAAATCTGGAAGCATTTTTCACACAAACAGTAGTACCAAGCTGGAATTCTCTCCCCAAAAGGCTGTGGATGTTGGCATCAATTGGAGTTTTCAAGACTGAGATACTTCAATTTTTGTTGGGTAAGGGTATGAATCGATAAGTAGCAAAGGCGGTTAAATGGAGGTGAGGTACAGATCAACCATGATCTAATTTAATGGCAGAGCAGACATGATGTGCTGAATGGTCTACTTCTATTCCTATGTTCTTAAGTTCCACCATGAAGTGCAACAACTGGTTTCCCCATGTATAATTTTTCTTTATCGTCCTCCTATGAGCTGTGATTTATCACTTCCACACCTGGGAGGCAATGCACTACCAGTCCTGGCTTCATGTCTGTATACCTTTCCATTTACTCTGAACAAATATTTTGTATCAGTCTTTATGGTAGAGGACACTAACAATATTCCAACAGTGGATAGCCAAGGAGCTATAGGGGGGAGGAACTTAACACAATCATAATCACTAAGGAGGTGATACTTAGTAAGATAATGGAACTAAAGGCAGATAAATCCCCTGGACCTGATGGCTTTCATCCTAGGGTCTTAAGAGAAGTAACGGCAGGGATTGTGGATGCATTGGTTGTAATTTACCAAAATTCCCTGAATTCTGGGGAGGTCCCAGAAGATTGGAAAACTGAAAATGTAATGCCCCTATTTAAAAAAGGAATCAGACAAAAAGCAGGAAACTATAGACCAGTTAGCCCAACATCTGTGGTGGGGAAAATGTTGGAGTCCATTATTAAAGAAGCAATAGACATTTGGAAAAGCAAAATTCGGTCAGCATGGATTTATGAAGGGGAAATCATGTTTGACAAATTTGCTGGAGTTCTTCGAGGATGTAAAGGGGAACCAGTGGATGTGGTGTATTTGGACTTCCAGAAGGCATTTGACATAAAAGGTTACTGCACAAGATAAAAGTTCACAGGGTTGGGGGTAATATATTAGCATGGATAGAGGATTGGCTAACTAACAGAAAACAGAGAGTCGGGATAAATGGTTAATTCTCTGTTTGGCAACCAGTAACTAGTGGGGTGCTGCAGGGATCAGTGCTGGGACCCCAACTATTTACAATCTATTTTAACAAATTGGGAGAAGGGACTGAGTGTAACATAGCCAAGTTTGCTGACCACACAAAGATGGGAGGAAAAGCAATGTGTGAGGAGGACACAAAAAATCTGCATAAGGACATAGACAGGCTAAGTGAGTGGGCAAAAATTTGGCAGATGGAGTATAATGTTCGAAAGTGTGAGGTCATGCAATTTGGCAGAAAAAAATCAAAGAGCAAGTTATTATTTAAATAGAGAAAGATTGCAAAGTGCTGCAGTACAGCAGGACCTGGAGGTACTTGTGTATGAAACAAAAAAGGATAGTATGCAGGTACAGCAATGATCAGGAAGGCCAATGGTATCTTGACTTTTATTGCAAAGGGGATGGAGTATAAAAGCAGGGAAGTCTTGCTACAGCTATATAAGGTATTGGTGAGGCCACACCTAGAATACTGCATGCAGATTTGGTTTCCATATTTACGAAAGGATATACTTGCTTTGGAGGCAGTTCAGAGAAGGTTCACTAGGTTGATTACAGGGATGAGGGGGTGACTTATGAGGAAAGGTTGAGTAGGTTGGGCCTCTACTCATTGGAATTCAGAAGAATGAGAGGTGATCTTATCGAAACGTATAAGATTATGAGGGGGCTTGACAAGATGGATGCAGAAAGGATGTTTCCACTGATTGGGAGACTAGAATTAGAGGGCATGATCTTAGAATAAGGGGCCTCCCATTTAAAACAGAGATGAGGAGAAATTTCTTCTCTCAGAGGGTTGTAAATCCGTTAAATTCGCTGCCTCAGAGAGCTGTGGAAGCTGGGACGTTGATTAAATTTAAGACAGAAATTGACAGTTTCTTAAACAATAAGGGGTTATGGGGAGCGGGTAGGGAAGTGGAGCTGAGTCCATGATCAGATCAGCTATGATCTTATTGAATGGCGGAGCAGGCTCAAGGGACCGTATGGCCTACTACTGTTCCTATTTCTTATGTTCTTATGTACATTCCATTCAGGCCGTGTACTTAATTCTTGTGGCCATCTTCCAAGTCCCAAAACCTCTTGCACAGAACCTTGAGCAAAGACACTCCCCGAAGAGACCCAAGCTTTACGCGTAAATGCAAACAACATTTGCAAACTGTGGGTAAGTGTCATGTGATCAGATGCCATGCAATTTGTTGTGTATGCAATAACTGTTAGACTGAGTATTGTTTAATTCCAAGAGGTATGAACTTGGCTCTGCTTTTTTAAGGCTCAAAATGCCTCATATACAAATGGCTGGCCTTTTATACTTGGGCTGCACACATATGCATGCAGCCCAATGGCCTCCAACAGTGACGCCATCTGGTGGCTAGTGATTCCAAAAGTACATACATGATATAATTAACTGTCATGTGGTCAAATCTCACGTGACCAGGCCTCCAGGAATATGTCCAACCCGAGGTACAAACCTCCCTCTCCCCTGAGTCAACACTCTTCTAGTCACTTGGTGACTCAGCCCGCCCTTCATCCTCCACTTACAAATCCAACAACATCATCATAGGCAGTCACTCGAAACAAGGATGACTTGCTTCCACGCTGTCATGTATCTTACATCATTATATATAACTGTATCCTAAGATGCTATACATGACTGTAATAAGATATGACCTGTAACCACCAGCATACCTTACCACCAGGGGTGCACTTGCAAGAGACAGGTATATAAAGACAGGTCTCAGGCAAGTGCAGCATTCCAGAGCTGTGAAAAAAAGGTGCAGGTCCAGAGTGACCTTGACTTCACTACATGCCTCGTGTGAATCTGGACTGAGCGGACAGGACTTTATAGTGGCGACGGGTTACGGGATTACAGAATCCACAGAATGGCGAACAACGGATCAGATGAAAAGTACAATGCGGGAGACAATTGGGAGGACTTTATAGAAAGGCTCCAGCAAAGCTTTGTAACCAAAGACTGGTTAGGCGACGATAAGGCAGACAAGAGAAGAGCCCATCTCTTGACCAGCTGTGGCTCGAAAACATACGCTTTAATGAAGGATCTGTTGGCACCCGAGAAACCAGCAAGCAAGTCGTTTGAAGAATTGAGCACACTGGTAAGAGACCACCTGAAGCCAGCGAGCAGTCTACACATGGCCAGACACAGGTTCTACAACTACAGATGCTGTGTGGGCCAGAGCATACCCGACTTTAAGGTGGAACTTCGGAGGTTGGCTAGTTTATGTGAATTCTCCGATGAACTGAGGAGAGAAATGCTGAGAGACTTTTTCATTGAAGGAATAGGCCACGCAGGCCTATTCCGAAAGCTCATAGAGACCAAGAACCTGACCTTCGAGGCAGCAGCACTGGTTACACAGACATTCTTGGTAGGGGAAGAAGAAACGAGGTTGACTTACAATGCAGGTACGACAACTAACAAAATATCGGAACAAGAAGTTCACAGCACTAAACAAGCTGCTACCCCCACACACAGACAAAACCGGTAGAACAGGCTCTCAACAGCAAGCAGAAGCCATCAAGGGCCACAGGAATGGCCGTTCACATCGCATCAACCCACAATGCGAGCAATCAACTACAAACTGAGAGAAGCTCAAGAGAGATCAGCCGACGCAGCTCATTCTTTGGGAACACTTTGAACAATGGAACAGGTCTGTGCTGGAGGTGTGGGGGTGGGCACTCGTCAAGGGGATGTCGATTTCAGCAGGCTGTTTGCAGAAATTGTGAATATACATGGCATTTGGCCCGTATATGAAAAAAAATGGCAGCTCGGCTGATATACGAATCAGATGGGTCGGAAAGCGGACCAGAAGATGGTGGGGACTGTACCCGGGACACCGATGTACAGCGGGTCAACACGATCAATGGCCGCTGCTCCTACAACAGGACGCCTCCTATCATGATGAGGGTACTACTCAACGGGATATCTGTCAACATGGAGCTGGATACGGGAGCGAGTCAATCTCTCATGGGCGCTCAACAATTTGAACAAATGTGGCTGCATAAAAGAGACAGACCAAAACTCACAAAGACCAAACTAAGGACCTATACCAAAAAAATCATACCAGTCCTCGGCAGCGCCGTGCTCTCTGTCACACACAAAGGGACAGTGAACCGACTTCCCCTGTGGATTGTCCCCGGAGATCCCCCAGCACTGCTGGGGAGAAGCTGGCTGGCAAAACTAAACTGGAACTAGGATGATGTCCATGCCATGTCATTAGAGGAACGGACCTCCTGCTCAACAGTGATAAAGTGATTTGAACATCTCTTTCAGCCAGGTGTGGGCACTTTCAAAGGGGCCAAAGTCAAAATCTACATCACACAGGATGCTAGACCGGTCCATCACAAGGCCAGAGCTGTACCCTATGTGATAAGGGAAAAGATTGAACACGAACTAGACAGGCTTCTGCAGGAAGGCATTATATCACCTATGGAATTTAGCGACTGGGCAAGTCCCATCGTCCCAGTCATGAAGCCTGATGGATCCGTACGAATCTGTGGGGACTACAAATCTACCATAAGCAGAGTCTCCCTACAGGACCAGTACCCGCTGCCCAGAGCGGAGGACTTATTTGCCACAATGGCTGGAGGTAAACTTTTCTCAAAATTAGACCTCACATCTGCGTATATGACGCAAGAATTGACCGAGGAATCCAAGCTACTCACCACCATCAACACACATCGAGGCCTTTTCATGTACAATCGATGCCCATTCGGCATCAGGTCGGCAGCTGCCATATTCCAGCGCAACATGGAGAGTCTGCTCAAGTCCATCCCGGGGACAGTTGTATTTCAAGACGACATACTTATCACGGGCAGGGACACCAACTCCCATCTCCGTAATTTGGAGGAAGTACTAAAGCGGTTGGATCGGGTAGGCCTACGAGTCAAGAAATCCAAGTGCCTGTTTCTCGCACCCGAGGTTGAATTTTTGGGCAGAAGGATTGCCGCTGATGGAATCTGCCCAACAGATTCCAAAACAGAAACAATTCGCCTGGTGCCCAGGCCCCGGAATGTCTCAGAACTGCGCGCCTTTCTCGGGCTACTCAATTACTTTGAGAACTTTATGCAGAACTTAAGCACGCTGCTGGAGCCTCTCCACGTGCTACTCAGGAAGGGGTGCGATTGGTTTTGGGGGGACGCCCAGGAATGCGCCTTCAATAAGGCACGCAACCTTCTGTGTTCCAACAGTGTTTTGACTTTCTTTGACCTAGGTATAAAGCTAGTTTTCACATGCGATGTGTCAGCGTATGGGGTCGGGTGCGTTTTGCAACATGTCAATAGTGCGGGCAAATTACAACCCATAGCTTATGCCTCCAGGTCACTTTCGCGGGCGGAGCGCGGGTACGGAATGGTAGAGAAGGAGGCGCTCGCATGCGTGTACGGTGTCAAAAAGATGCCTTTTCGGGGCCAAGTTCGCGTTAGAAACCGACCACAAGCCCCTCGCGTCCCTCCTATCTGAGAACAAGGCAATAAGCGCCAACGCCTTGGCGCGAATTCAACGGTGGGCACTCATGCTGGCGTCCTACGACTATACCATAAGGCACAGACCAGGCACAGACAACTGTGCCGTGGCGCTCAGCAGGCTACCCCTGGCGACCTCGGAAGGGTCTGATGAACAGGACTGTGAGATAGTCATGGCAATCAATGCCTTTGAGTCCACAGGTTCGCCCATGACGGCTCGCCAAATCAGAGCCTGGACGGCCAGCGACCCCACGTTATCCTTCGTGAAAAGATGTGTCCTAACCGGTGACTGGGCAGAGGCTCGCAATGCCTGCCCCGAGGAATTAAAACCCTTTCACAGGTGCATGCATGAGCTATCACTACAAGCAGACTGCCTGATGTGGGGCAGCCGAGTAGACATGCCTCTGCAAGGCAGAGGGGCATTTGTCCAGGAGCTCCACCGCGAGCACCCGGGGATCATTCTCATGAAGGCCATAGCCAGATCCCACGTCTGGTGGCCTGGTATTGATGCGGACTTGGAGCTCTGCGTCCGAAGGTGCACCATTTGTGCCCAACTCAGCAATGCCGCCAGGGAGGCTCCACTGAGCCCCTGGCCCTGGCCTACCAAACCGTGGTCGCGGGTGCACGTAGACTATGCGGGCCCATTCATGGGCAAAATGTTCCTCGTAGTTGTAGATGCATTTTCAAAGTGGATCGAATGCACCATTTTAAACTTGAGCACAACCTCCACCACTGTGGAGAGCCTCGCAACCATGTTTGCAACGCACGGAATCCCTGACATATTGGTCAGTGACAATGGTCCGTGCTTCACCAGCGCAGAATTCCAAGACTTTATAATTGACCACGGCATAAATCACATCAAGACGGCACCGTTGAAGCCGGCCTCCAACGGCCAGTCAGAGAGAGCAGTGCAAATCATTAAACAAGGCATGCTTAAATTCCAAGGTCCCACGCTGCAGGGTTGCCTGTCGCGACTGCTGCTGGCATACAGATCTCGTCCGCACTCACTGACTGGGATCCCCCCCGCGTAACTGTTGATGAAAAGGACTTTAAAAACAAGGTTTTCATTAATCCTCCCAGACATGCACAAAATCGTTGAGGCAAAGCGCCATAAGCTGACTGAGTACCATGACAGAAATTCGAGGGGGAGATGGAATGAGATAGGGGACAACGTGTTTGTACTAAACTATGGCAGGGGTCCCAAATGGCTTGCAGGGACAGTAAAGGGCAAGGAAGGAAACAGGCTACTGGTAGTACAAATGGACAATGGCAAAACCTGCCGGAGACATGTCGACCAAGTCAAAAGCAGATTTACCAACAACTCTGCGGAGCCAGAGGCAGACTACAATGTGGAACTTGCACCACACCTGGTGGACAGACAGAGGGAACAACCTGAGGAAAGGGCAATCCCAACAGACAGCCCAGGCGAGTCAACAACAATCACACCAATCGAAACAGACAGCCCAGGTGAGATACCAGCAACCACACCCAAAGAAAAACAGACACCAAGGCAAACAACTGAACCACAACTCAGACGCGAGAGCGTAGACCACCTGAGAGACTGAACCTATAAAGACAATAAGACCTTGGGGGAGGGTGATGTCATGTATCTTACATCATTATATATAACTGTATCCTAACATGCTATACGTGACTGTAATAAGACATGACCTGTAACCACCAGCATACCTTACCACCAGGGGTGCACTTGCAAAAGACAGGTATATAAGGACAGGTCTCAGACAAGTGCAGCATTCCAGAGCTGTGAAATAAAGGTGCAGGTCCAGAGTGACCTTGACTTCACTACATGCCTCGTGTGAATCTGTATTGAGGGGACAGGACTTTACACACGCCAAAAAAGGAGAGTGTTGGGTGGAAGATGCCTGTGCATGGATTTTTTTAATGTGTGATGACTGTTGCACACCAGCCACCACACGGGCTTGACAGAGCTAGAGCTTTGCCCAGTGGCAAGGATTAACCAAGACGACTGGAGACCTGCTCTGCTACATGGATCTAGCGTGCACACATATTGCCATGTGGGCTGGCTTATGCAACAGTATGACGCCTAGAAATGACCATGTTCAATGTGTTAACATGTTCATCCATGAGCCAGTGGTTACAAGTTTCTAATGTTTATTTCCAAAGTCAGAATAAGTTACAAGAGCTGTTCTATAAAACAAATTAAGTTCATTAACTTAGGTGGGCAAACCAAGTTGTAGTTTCTCCTATTTGATGACCCTGGTCCTTTAGGTTCAACTTAGAGCTAGCTCTAAAGGGATCAAATCTTCAGCAGAGCTAGTTACAACACTGCACTGAACTTTACCAACACAAAGTTTAACAAAAGATGACCTTCACTCATTTTAATCACAGGAATTATCCAAGTCAAGGCAGATGACATTATTTATTGGTATGGTTAAACAAAATCAGACATCTACTGCTGTCCTCAATAACCTTCAGTCTTTTCCTGTCTCTAAAGCATTTATTTCAAAATCCTTAACCTGATTTATATATCCCTGCATGGTCGTGCCCCACTCTTTATCCGTTAGCTCTTCCCGTCCTGATCCACCTAATACCCTTAATTCTGTCAGCTCTGGTTTATTGTGCATCTCCCGCTTTATCATTAGCAGCACAGCCTTCGCTTTCCTGCATTCTGGAATTTGTCCCCTAAACCTGTTTGCATTTCTAAATCCCACCATCAAAACCAGCCACCAAAAGCTAACTCCTGCTCAATGTCTATTCCTCCCCATCCTGTGAAGCACCTCTGTCTGGTTTTTTTTGAAGGCACTCTTTAAATGTAAATCCAACGTGCGCCCACAGAAATAAACCCAAATAAATCAAATATCGGCAAAAGTAAACCAGGGAACCCTAAAGCTGGCCACAAAGGAAATAACTTAATGGTTCCAACGACAAAAGAAAAACAAAAGGATGAAATTCACTACACCAATAAGAACATCTATTTTTTAAATTCAGCACAGCTGTTTATCTCTTTTACTCAACAGTTAAAGAATGATGCTTGCCTGCTCTGCCTCACTCCCTCTATTTTCTGAAGTCGAAGGGCTTCTGCAGGCCTGCAGGCTACAGAAACCAATATCGGTGCTGCAGCTGGGACCTTGAAATGGGAGACTTGAGTCCATACCAACAAACTTTGATTTTTCACGCCAAGATGCTTGTACTTGAAGCATCAGTTAGGTGTTGGGAGAGTGGTTGTATCCCACAAAATGATGCTGCTTCACCCTCACAACTTTGTATTTATATAGCGCCTTTAACGTAGTTAAGCGTCCCAAGGCGCTTCACAGAAGTGTTTTGAGACAAAACAAATACAAATACCGAGCCACATAAGAAGAAATTACGGCAGATGACCAAAAGCTTGGTCAAAGAGATAGGTTTTAAGGAGCATCTTAAAGATGGAAAGAGAGGCAGAGAGATAGAGAGAATTGGGGGAGGTGGTGGGGGGTGGGGGGAGGGGAGTTCCAGAGCTTGGGTCCTAGACAATTGAAGGCTGGGAACTCAACATCCAGGGCTATTCAATATTCAGGAAGGATAGACAGGAAGGAAAAGAAGGTGGGGTAGCATTACTGGTTAAAGAGGCAATAGTAAGGGAGGACATTAGCTTGGATGATGTGGAATCTATATGGGTAGAGCTGCGAAACACCAAAGGGCAGAAAATGTTAGTGGGGGGTTGTGTACAGACCACCAAAGAGTAGTAGGGAGGTTGGGGATGGCATCAAACAGGAAATGAGGGATGTGTGCAATAAGGGTTCAGCAGTTATCATGGGTGACTTTAATCTACATATAGATGGGGCTAACCAAATTGGTAGCGCTACTGTGAAGGAGGATTTCCTGGAGTGTATAAGGGATGGTTTTCGAGACCAATATATCGAGGAACCAATGAGAGAGCAGGCCATCCTAGACTGGGTCTTGTGTAATGAGAGAAGATTAATTAGCAATCTGGTCATGCAAGGCCCCTAGGGGAAGAGTGACCATAATATGGTAGAATTCTTCATTAAGATGGAGAGTAACACAGTTAATTCAGAGACTAGGGTCCTGAAATTAAAGAAAGGTAACTTCGATGGTATGAGACGTAAATTGGCTAGAATAGACTGGCGAATGACACTTAAAGGGCTGATGGTGGATAGACAATGGCAGAAATTTAAAAATCACATGGATGAACTATAACAATTGTACATTCCTGGGTGGCATAAAAATAAAAAGGGGAAGGTGGCTCAACCGTGGCTAACAAGGGAAATTTGGGTTAGTGTTAAATCCAAGGAAAAGGCATATAAATTGGCCAGAAAAAGCAGCAAACCTGAGGACTGGAGAAATTTAGAATCCAGTAGAGGAGGACTAAGGGTTTAATTAGGAGGGGGAAAATAGAGTACGAGAGTTAGCTTGCAGGTAACATAAAAACTGACTGCAAAAGCTTCTATAGATATGTGAAGAGAAAAAGATTAGTGAAGACTAATGTAGGTCTCTTGCAGTCAGAATCAGGTGAATTTATAATGGGGAACAAGGAAATGGCAGACCAATTGAACAAATACTTTGGTTCTGTCTTTACTAAGGAAGACACGGATAACCTCCCGAAAATAATAGGGAACCGAGAGTCTAGCAAGAAGGAGGAACTGAAGGAAATTCTTATTAGTCAGGAACTTGTGTTAGGGAAATTGATGGGATTGAAGGCCGATAAATTCCTAGGACTTAATAGTCTGCATCCCAGAGTACTTAAGGAAGTGGCCCTAGAAATAGTGTATGCATTGGCGATCATTTTCCAACAGTCTATAGACTCTGGATCAATTCCTATGGATTGGAGGGTAGCTAATGTAAAGCTAAAAAAAGAGGGAGAGAGAAAACGGAATTATAGACCAGTTAGCCTGACATCAGTAGTGGGGAAAATGTTGGAATCAGTTATTAAAGATGTAATAGCAGCACATTTGGAAAGCAGTGGCAGGTTCGGTCTAAGTCAACATGGATTTATGAAAGGGAAATCATGCTTGACAAATCTTCTAGAATGTTTTGAGGATGTAACTGGTAGAGTCGACAAGGGAGAACCAGTGAATGTGGTGTGTTTGGACTTTCAAAAGGCTTTTGTCAAGGTCCCACATAAGAGATTAGTGTGCAAAATTAAAGCACATGATATTGAGGGTAATGTATTGACGTGGATAGAGAACTGGTTGGCATGACAGGAAGCAAAGAATAGGAATAAGCGGGTCTTTTTCAGAATGGCAGGCATTGACTAGTGTGGTACCACAAGGTTCAGTGATGGGACCCCAGGTATTTACAATATACATTAATGATTTAGACGAAGGAACTGAATGTAATATCTCCAAGTTTGCGGATGACACTTAGCTGGGTGGCGGTGTGAGCTGTGAGGAAGATGCTAAGAGGCTGCAGGGTGACTTGGACAGGTTAGGTGAGTGGGCAAATGCATGGCAGATGCAGCATAATGTGGATAAATGTGAGGTTATCCATTTTGTTGGCAAAAATAGGAAGGAAGAATATTATCTGAATGGTGACAGATTAGGAAAAGGGGAGGTGCAACGAGACCTGGGTGTCATGGTACATCAGTCATTGAATGTTGGCATGCAGGTACAGCAGGCGGTGAAGAAGGCAAATGGCATGTTGGCCTTCATAGTGACAGGATTTACGTATAAGAGCAGGAAGGTCTTACTGCAGTTGTACAGGCCATACCTTGAATATTGTGTTTAGTTTTGGTCTCCTAATCTGAGGAAAGACATTCTTGCTATTGAGGGGATGCAGCGAAGGTTCACCAGACTGATTCCTGGGATGGCAGGACTGACATATGAAGAAAGACTGGATTGACTAGGCTTATATTCACTGGAATTTAGAAGAATGAGAGGGGATCTCATAGAAACATATAAAATTCTGATGGGATTGGACAGGTTAGAGGCAGGAAGAATGTTCCCGATGTTGGGGAAATCCAGAACCAGGGGTCACAGTCTAAGGATAAGGGGTAAGCCATTTAGGACCGAGCTGAGGAGAAACTTCTTCACTCAGACAATTGTGAACCTGTGGAATTCTCTACCACAGAAAGTTGTTGAGACCAGTTCATTAGCTATATTCAAAAGGGAATTAGATGTGACCCTTACGGCTAAAGGGATCAAGGGGTATGGAGAGAAAGCTAGAATGGAGTACTGAAGTTGCATAATCAGCCATGATCATATTGAATGGTGGTGCAGGCTCGAAAGGCCGAATGGCCTACTCCTGCACCTATTTTCTATGTTTCTATGTTTCTATGAAGGCACAACCACGAATGGTTGAACAGTTATAATCAGGATTGCTCAAGAGGGCAGAATTTGAGCAGCGCAGACATCTCGGGGATTGTGGGGCTGGAGGAGATTACAGAGATAGGGAGGTGTGAGGCAATAGAGTGATTTGTAAACAAAGATGAGATTTTGAAATCAAGGCATTGTTTAACCGGGAGCCAATGTAGATTGACGAGCACAGGAGTGATGGTGAGTGGGATGTTGTGAGTTAGGACAGGGGCTGCTGCGTTTTGGATGACCTCAAGGTTACATAGGGTAGAATGTGGGAGGCCAGCCAAGGGTGCATTGGAGTAGTCAAGTTTAGAGGTAACAAAGGCATGGATGAGGGTTTCAGCAGCAGATGTGCTGAGGCAGGCGTGGAGACAGGCAAAGTTACGGAGATAGAAATAGGCGATTTTAGTAATGCCGCCAATATGTGGCTGAAAGCTCATTTCAGGGTCAAATATGACACCAAGGTTGTGAACAGTCTGATTCAGCCTCAGACAGATGCTGGGGAGAGGGATGGAGTCAATGGCTCGGGAACACAGTTTCTAGTTGGGGACCAAAGACAATGGCTTCGGTCTTCCCATTAGATGATTGGAGGAAATTTCTGCTCATCCATTACTGGATGTTCGACAAGCAGTCTGACAATTTAGAGACCATGGAGAGGTCAAGAGACAGGGTTGTGAGGTACAGCAGGATGCCGTCAGCGTACATGTGGAAACTGACTCCATGTTTTCGGGTGATGTCGCCAAGGGGCTGCATAAAGATGAGAAATAGGAGGGGGCCAAGGATAGATCCTTGGGGGACACCATAGGTAACGATGCGGGAGTGGGAAGAGAAGCCATTACAGGAGATTTTCTGGCTACGTAAATCCTTTGTAAAAGAAGACCTTTTTGCTTTGCACACATCTGGTTTGCCTGAATTAGGGTCCTGCTTTCCTGTCCTGTACCTCATATAGCACAGTACAGCATGAGCAACTTCTTCAATCAAACAGTATATCATCTGCTTGTCTAAGCTTGTCCTATTTAGTTCAACGTTTTGTAATTATCCACCTTTAAACCACAGCAAATTATTTATTTGTTAAAAATCTGCCAAGCACCAGCATGAGCAGGCACAAACCAAAGTAAATATCATCAGTCTGAAGGAGCCATGTTCTCTAATTTGAACAGTAGTTTCCATAATCACACCAATTATATAATAATGGGACAGAATTTGCTGCCAAAATAATGGTGAGTTTAATGCACTTGCTGTTATAGTGTGTAAATCATCCAGAAACTCCTGGCAAGGAAGAGATTTATTAAATGTATTCATTTATGGGATGTGGGCGTGGCTGGCAAGACCAAAATTTATTGCTCATCCCTAATTGCCCTTGAGAAGGTGGAGGTGAGCCGCCTTCTTGAACCGACGCAGGCCGTGCAGTGAAAGAACCCACACAATGCAGTGATTTTCACCCAATAATGATGAAAGAACGGCGATATATTTCCAAATCAGGATGGTATGTGACTTGGAGGGGGGCTTGGAGGTGATGGTGTTCCCATGTGCCTACAGCCCTTGACCTTCTAGACGATAGAGGTCAGGGGTTTGGAAGGTGCTGTCGAAGAAGCCTTGGCGAGTTCCTGCAGTGCATTATGTATATGGTACACACTTCAGCCATGATGCACCGGTGATGGAGGGAATGAATGTTTCAGGTGGTGGAATAGGGTGCCAATCAAATGGGTGCTTTGTCCTGGATAGTGTTGAGCATCTTGAGTGTTGTTGGAGCTGCACTCATCCAGGCAAGCGGAGCCTATTCCATCACACTCCTGACTTGTGCCTGGTAGATGGTAGAAAAGCTTTAGGGAGTCCGGAGGTGAGACACTCGCTGCAGAATACCCAGCCTCTGGATGGGACTGGTTTGCCGCACGCTCCTTCCATTGCCTGCGCTTGGTTTCTGCACGCTCTCGGCGACGAGACTCGAGGTGCTCAGCTCCCTCCCAGATGCACTTCTTCCACTTAGGGTGGACTTTGGCCAGGGACTCCCAGGTGTTGGTGGGGGTGTTGCACTTTATCAAGGAGGTTTTGAGGGTGTTCTTGTAATGTTTCCTCTGCCCACCTTTGGCTCATTTGCCGTGAAGGAGTTCTGAGTAGAGCGCTTGCTTTGGGAGTCTCGTGTCTGGCATGCGGACAATGTGGCTTGCCCAGCGGAGCTGAGCAAGTGTGGTCCGTGCTTCAATGCTGGAGATGTTGGTCTGGCCGAAGACGCTAATGTTGGTGTGGATGTCCTCCCAGGGGATTTGTAGGAACTTGCGGAGACATCGTTGGTGGTATTTCCTCAGCGACTTGAGGTGTCTATTGTATATGGTCCATGTCTCTAAGCTGTACAGGAGGGCAGGTTTTACTACAGCCATGTAGACCATGAGCTTGGTGGCAGATTTGAGGGCCTGATCTTCGAACACTCTTTTCCTCATGCAGCCGAAGGCTGCACTGGCGCACTGGAGGCGGTGTTGCATCACGTCATCAATGTCTGCTCTTGTTGATAAGAGGCTCCCGAGGTATGGGAAATGGTCCACGTTGTCGAAGGCCACACCATGGATCTTGATGACTGGGGGGGCAGTGCTGTGCGGCGAGGACAAGCTGGTGGAGGACCTTTGTCTTACGGATGTTTAGCGTAAGGCCCATGCTTTTGTATGCCTCAGTAAATACATCGACTATGCCCTGGACTCCAGCTGCTGTACGGAACAGAGGAGGACGCTCCATAGTCCCTCGCGGTTGACAGTGTCAAAAGCCTTTGTAAGGTTGAAGAGGGCCATGTACAAGGGTCAGTGCTGTTCCCTGTATTTTTCTTGCAGCTGTCACGCTGTAAAAATCATGTCCGTTTTACCACGTAGAGGACGAAATCCGCACTGTGACTCCGGGAGGAGCTCCTCAGCCATAGGGAGAAGACGGTTGAGGGGGATTCGAGTGATGACTTTCCCACTGGCTGATAACAGGGAGATTTCTCTGTAGTTGCCGCAGTCGGACTTGTCTCCATTTTTAAAGATGGTCACGATTACTGTTTCTCTGAGATCTCCTGGCATGCTCTCCTCTTTCCAGATGAGGTCATGCATTCATGCCAATAGTGCCTCTCCGCCATACTTTAGTGCCTCAGCGGGGATTCCATCCACTTCTATTGCCTTGTTGTTCTTGAGCTGGCAGATAGCCTTTTCTACCTTGTGCAGGGCCTGGGTTTTGCTGAGATGGTGGCGTGAAGCATGCTGTGGGATGGAGTCGAAGACACTTGAGTCAAAGGCAGAGTCTCGATTAAGGAGATCTTCGAAGTGCTCCTTCCAGTGGGTCCTGACTGCCTCAGTGTCCTTGATGAGTGTCTCCCTGTTCTTGGCCAGCAGTGGGGTGGGACCTTGGATGCTTGGGCCATAGGTTGCCTTGATTGCGGTGAAGAAGCTTCGCACATCATGTCTGTCGGCAAGCTGCTGAAACTCCTGTGCTTTCTCCACCCACCATCTATTCTTTAGCTTGCAGGTTTTTTGTTGGACCTCGGCCTTAAGCTATCTGTAATGCTGCTTTGCTGTTCCCGAGTTGGGTTGTTGCTTTTGGTTCAGAAATGCCCTGCGCTTGCGATTTATTAGCTCTTGGATCTCCTGGTCCTTCTCATCATATTGGTGAGTGAGCGCTGCTTGATAACACTGTCGAATCCAACTTCCATCACTTTGCTGATAATTGAGAATACATTGATGAGGCGGCAATTGGCCGAATTGGATTTGTCCTGCTTTTCATGGACAGGACATACCTGGGCAATTTTCCACTTTGTCAGGCGGATAACGATGTTGTAGCTGTACTGCAACAGCTTGGCTAGAGGTGTGGCTAGTTCGAGCACAAATGTTCAGCACGACATCCGGAATATTATCGGGGCCCATAGCTTTTGCTGTATCCAGTACTCTCAGCCGTTTCTTGATATTACATAGAGTGAATTGAATTGGCTGATGACTGGCTTCTGTGATAGTGGGGACCTCAGGAGGAGGACGAGATTAATCATCCACTCGGCACTTCTGGCTGAAGATGGTTGCAAACTCGTGAGTTGTGATCCGCCATCCTTGAAGATGGAAATGTTCATTGACCCTGACTCCTCCCGTTAGTTGTTTAATTGTCCACCACCATTCACGACCGGATGTGGCAGGACGGAAGAGCTTTGATCTGATCTGTTTGTTGTGGGATCGCTTTGCTCTGTCTATAGCATGCTGCTTCCGCTGTTTAGAATGTTGTAGCTTCACTGGCATGGCAGCTCATTTTTAAGTACAACTGGTGCTGCTCCTGGCATGTTCTTCTACACTCCTCATTGAATCAGCGGTTGGTCCTCTGTCTTGATGGTAATGGTAGAGTAAGGGATATGCTGGGCCACGAATTTACAAATTGTGGTGGAATACAATTCTGCTGCTGCTGATGTCTCACAGTGCCTCATGGATGCCCAGTTTTGAGCTGTTCTGAATCTCTCCCATTTAGCACGGTGGTAGTGCCACACAACATGATGGAGGATGCCCTCAGTGTGAAGACAGGACTTTGTTTCCACAAGGACTGTGCGGTGGTCACTCCTACCAATGCTGTCATGGACTGATGCATCTGCGATAGGTAGATTGGTGCGGACGAGGTGTATGTTCTTTCACCACCTGCCGCAGGCCCATTGTGGCAGCTATTTCATAGAATCATAGAAATTTACAGCACGGAAGGAGACCATTTCGACCATCGTGTCCACGCCTGCCAACAAAGTGCTATTCAGCCTAATCCCACTTTCCAGCTCTTGGTCCATACCCCTGTAGGTTATGGCACTTTAAGTGCACATCCAAGTATCTTTTAAATGTGGTGAGGGTTTCTGCCTCGACCACCCTTTCAGGCAGTGTGTTCCAGACCCCCACCACCCTCTGGATGAAGAAATTTCCCCTCAAATCTCCTCTAAACCTCCTACCAATTACTTTAAATCTATGCCCGCTGGTTGTTAACCCCTCTGCCAAGGAAAACAGGTCCTTCCTATCCACTCTATCCATAATTTTATACACCTCAATAAGGTATTCCCTTAGCCTACTCTGTTCCAAAGAAAACAGACCCAGCTTCTCCAATCTTTCCTCATAGCCAAAATTCTCCAGTCCAGGCAACATTCTTGCAAATCTCCTCTGCACCTTTTCCAGTGCAATCACATCTTTCCTGTAATGTGGTGTCCTTCCGGTCTTGGCTTGCTCTGTGGTGCTACTGAGCCACTCTTGATGATGGACATCGAAGTCCCCCACCCAGAGTACATTCTGTGCCTTTACTGTCCTCAGTACATCTTCAAAGTGCTGTTCAACATGGAGGAGTATTGATTCATCAACTCAGGGAGGACGGTAGGTGGTAATCAGCAGGAGGTTTCTTTACCCATTTTTGAACCGATGCCATGAGACTTCATGGAGTCCGGAGACAATGTTGAGGACTCCGAGGGTCACTCCCTCCCAACTGTACACCACTGTGCTGCCACCTCTGTTGGGACATACCCAGGGATGGTGATGGAGGACCTGGGACATTGGCTGAAAGGTAGGATTCTATGAATATGACTATATCTAGCCTGTGGGACAGCTCTATCAATTTTGGCAGAATTCCCGTTCGTGAGGAGGACTTTTCAGGGTGTGCATTTGTTGTGTTTGAATCCAAAGCCGAGATAGGGTGCTCCGATTGGTTTTACTCGTACTCTTTTGTCGTACCGGTTTGGTACAACCGAATGGCTTGCTAGGCCATTTCAGACCAAACTGCTGTGCAATGTTCCCCTCTGGATCTTTGTTCTGCATGGCCGGTCTCTTTTAATGCGTGGTCCGTTTACATTTCTGCGCATGCGCGACATTCACAATGTAAAAGCCAGTGTGGGGCCTGCGCAGGACCTTTCTTCGGGAATATTAGGAACGTAGAGGGAACATTGGCCTGGAGTCACATATATGCCAGATGGCAGATGTCCTCCCTTAAAGGGCATTAGTGAATCAAATGGGTTTTTACGACAACCCAGTAGTTTCATGGCCACCATTACTGATTACTAGCTTTTTATTCCAGAATTTTAATTTCCCAGCTGCTGTGGTGGAGTTCGCATCTCTATGGTTGTGTGTGAATGCACAAAGTGTGGGAAGGAAGGTTGGTGAGCTGCAGGTGCAAATAACCACATGGGAACATGATGTTGTGGTGATAACAGAGACCTGGCTCAAAAAAGGGCAGGATTTGGTATTAAATATTCCTGGATATAAGATGTTCAGGAAAGAAAGGGAAGCAAAGAAAGGAGATGGGTTGGCAGTATTGATTATTTCAGTGCTGGAGAGAGAGAGGATGTCCTGGAGGGGTCAAGGACAGAATCTATTTGGTTAGAGTTGCCATTACACTATGATAGAGGTGCCATTACACTACTAGGTGTATTCTATAGGCCACCAACTAGTGGGAAGGATATAGGGGAGCAAATTTGCAGGGAAATTACAGAGAGCTTCAAGATCTAAAGAGTAGTGATAATGGGGAACTTCAACTATCCTAATATAGACCGGGATAGTAATAGTGTAAACGGCAGAGAGGGGGAAGGCTTCTGACGTGTGTTCAGGAGAACTTTCTTGATCTGTGCGTTACCAGCCCAATGAGGAATGAGGCATTGCTGGATTTGGTTCTGAGGAATGAGGTGGGTCAAGTAGAGCAAGTGTCAGTAGGGGAATATTTAGGGAACAGTGATCACAGTATCATAAAGTTTAGATTAGCTATGGAAAAGGACAGGGAGCAATCTAGAGCACAACTGTGATACCCCATGTATCGCAACATTTTACACTCCACCCCACTCAGAGCCATGCGATCTCCTGGGAGAGGCAAAAAAAACGATAAAAACCCAGGCCAATTGGGGAAAATCAGGGAAAAATCCTCCCTGACCCATCCAGGCAATCAAAACTAGTCCAGGAGATCACTCTGTCCATATTCAATTCCCATCGTAACTGCGCCAGCCAACAAGAGGTTATCCAGTCTAATCCCAATTACCAGCTCTAGGTCCGTAATCCTGCACGTTACGTCACTTCAAGTGCATATCCCAGCACATTTTAACTGTGTTGAGGGTTTCTGCCTCTACCACAATTCCAGACAGCGAGTTCCAGACCCTCACAACCCTCTGTGTGAAGAATCTTCCCCTCAAACCCTTCTAAATCTTCCACCAACCACCTTAAAACTATGCCCCCTCATAATTGACCCCTCCACTAGCTGAAATATGCCCTTGCTATCCACTATATCCAGGTCCCTCAAAATTTTATACACCTCAATGAGGTCTCCCCTCAGCCTTCTCTGTTCCAAGGAGAACAAACCCAGCCTATACAATCTGTCCTCATAGCTAAGATTCTCCATTCCAGGCAGCATCCTCATAAATCTCCTCTGCACCCTCTGTAGTGCAATCACATCCTTTCTATAATACGGCGACCAGAACTGCACAAAGTACTCCAGCTGTGGCCTAACCAGTGTATTAAGCATTACCTCCCTGCTCTTGTATTCTATGCCTCGGCCAATAAAGGCAAGCATTCCGTATGCCTTCTTAACCACCTTATCCACCTGGCCTGCTACTTTCAGGGATCTGTGGACATGCACTCCAAGATCCCTTTCTTCATCTACACTTCTAAGTGGCCTACTGTTTAATGTGAATACCCTTTCCTTATTAGCCCTCCCCAAGTGCATTACCTCGAGGTCGAGGTACATTCCCACGAGTGGAAAGGTAGGGCAACCAAAGTCAGAGCTTCCTGGATGACGAAGGAGATAGAGAGTAAGATGAAGCAGAAAAAGGGGCATATGACAGATGTCAGGTTGAGAATACAAGTGAGAACCAAACTGAAAGTAGAAAGTTCAGAGGAGAAGTGAAAAAGGAAATAAGAAGGGCAAAGAGAGAGTAAGAGAATAGATTGTTAGCTAACATAAAAGGGAGTCTAAAAGTCTAAAAGGCATATAAATAGTAAATGGGTAGTGAGAGGGGAGGTGGAGCCAATTAGTGACCAAAATGGAGGCCTACACATGGAGGCAGAGGGTATGGCTGAGGTACTAAATGAGTATTTTGCATCTGTCTTTACCAAAGAAGAAGATGCTGCCAAAGTCATAGTGAAAGAGGAAGTAGTTGAGATACTGGATGGGATCAAAATTGATAAAGAGGAAGTAGTAGAAAAGATGTCTGTATTTAAAGTAAATAAGTCACCAGGAACGGATGGCATGCATCCTAGGATGCTGAGGGAAGTAAAAGTGGAAATTGTGGAGATACTGACCATAATATTCTAGTCCTTCTCGGATACAGGGTTGGTGCCAGAGGACTGGAGAATTACAAATATTACACCCTTCTTCAAAAAAGGGTGTAAGGATAAACCCAGCAACTACAGGCCAGTCAGTTTAACCTCGGTACTGGGGAAGCTTTTAGAAACGATAATCTGGGACAAAAATAACAGTTACTTGGACAAGTGCGGATTAATTAAAGAAAGCCAGCACATATTTGTTCAAGGCAAATCATGTTTAACTAAATTGTTTGATTTTTTTGCCGAGGTAACATAGAGGGTTGATGAGGGAAATGCGGTTGATGTGATGTACATGGACTTCCAAAAGGTGTTTAATAAAGTGCCACATAATAGGCTTCCCAGCAAAGTTGAAACCCATGGAATAAAAGGGACAGAGGCTAAGTGACAAGAAACAAAGTGTAGTGGTGAACAGTTGTTTTTCAGACTGGAGGAAGGTTTACTCCAGTGGTGTTCCCCAGGGGTTGGTACCAGGATCATGCTTTTCTTGATATATATTCATGACGTAGACTTGGATGTACAGGGCACAATTTCAAAATTTGCAGATGAAATAAAACTTGGAAGTATAGTGAACAGTGACGAGGATAGTGATAGACTTCAAGAGAACATAGTCAGGCTGGTGTAGTGGGCAGACATGTCGTAGATGAAATTTAATGCAGAAAAGTATGAAGTGATACATTTTAGTAGGAAGAATGAGGAGAAGCAATATAAACTAAAGGGTACAATCCTAAAGGGAGTGCATGAACAGAGAAACCTGGGGGTATATGTGCAAAAATCATTGAAAGTGGCAGGGCAGGTTGAGAAAGCGCTTAAAAAGGCATACAAGGTCCTGGGCTTTATAAATAAATAGAGGCATAGAGTACAAAAGCAAGGAAGTTATGATGAGCCTGTATAAAACACTGGTTCAGCCTCAACTGGAGTATTGTGTCCAATTCTGGGCACCGCACTTTAGGAAGGATGTAAACGCCTCAGAGAGGGTGCAGAAAAGATTTATGTGAATGGTTCCAGGGATGAGAGATTTCAGTTACGTGGATGGACTGAAGAAGCTGGAGTTGTTCTTCTTCGAGCAGCGAAAGTTGAGAGAAGATTGATAGAGGTGTTCAAAATCATGTGGGGTCTAGACAGAGTAGATAGAGAAGGATTGTTCCCATTGGCAGAAGGGTCGAGAGAGGACACAGATTTAAGGTAATTAGCAGAAGAACCAAAGGCAACATGAGGAAAAACTTTTTACGCAGTGAGTGGTTGGATCTGGAATGCACTGCCTGAAAGGGTGGTGGAGGCAGATTCAATTATGGCTTTCCAAAGGGAATTGGACAAGTACCTGAAGGAAAAAATTTGCAATACTATGGGGAAGGGCGAGGGAGTGCGACTAGTTGAAGTGCTCTTGCAGAGAGCTGGCACAGGCTTGATGGGCTCCTTCTGTGCTGTAAACATTCTATGATTCTAAGGCCCCGAGATTGGTGGCCTTACCAGTCACTGCCTCCGACTGCTGCTGAGTTTTGTTGCCGTTTTCCACTCTCTCCCAGTTTCCACTTGGGCTGGTGCGGGCGGGAGGAGACCGCCGGGAATCGCCTGCTGACATCTTCTGGCGGCCAAATCACGTAAGTGGCCTTCGGCCCGCCGAGATGCCATATTTTTGCAGACGGGAGTCGGCGCCAGCAGGGGGAAGGGCCGCTGCGTGGAGGCTGTTCTAACCCCAACGGTAGGTATGAGGAACGGAAAAAAAAGGTTAGTGAACATCTTTAAAAATGTTTTTTACAGAGACTTACCTGGATGGGGTCCCCTGTAGGTGTTCTGGTGGGTTTTTTTTGGTAATGTTTTTTACTTTTAAGAGATCCCCCCTCCCTGGGCCCGACTCCATCCTCGGCGGCACTTGGGTGGCAAGCTCGGCAGTCCTTTGGATGGCAAATGGACAGGCCTTGCAGCTCATGAAATTCGGTTCCTATGATTCTATGATCTCCAGCCTAGGATTACTAGTTCAGTAACATAACCACTATGCTACCGTATCCGTATATATGAATGAGCCTGAAACTCCCTGTGAGTACCTTTTTAATTAGGAGATTTATGTTCCTGCAATTCCACGCAACCTTTCCAGCCCAGAAAAGGAACAATTGAAAACGGGAGCCTCATTTCTGTATGTAGTAAATTGTTCTTGGAGATTCTTGAAATTGAAAATGTAATTACATTCTTTTTCTCTCTTTTCTGTCTCATTTTTATCTCTCAATCTAATCTTTCTTTTCCTCTCTTTTTATTTCTCTTTCTGTACCTGATTTGAATCTAATTCACCCGATTTCCTTTGCCTTCATTCCTCTGTATCTTTCTCAATCTTTAAATATCATTGCTTAAGGAGATAGACTGTTGGTCCCGTTGTTCACCAAGGTCTCAGATACCCCTCACTCCTCAATTATCAGTTCACACTTCCAGCACATTGTGGCTCAAACAATTTTCAAGCTGAAGTGAGGGGAAAAGTCTAATTAATGGGGCACACTGCAAAATGCCCCGTATCCAGCACAATCTGGGCTATCAGCTATGTGTATTGATAGATTAAATTAACTAATCATGAAGGCAAATATTTCAGTGGTACTTCCTGCAATCAGTTCTGCGTGTTCAATGCTAAACTGGAGGCACCCTCAAAGCCTCCCTGATAAAGTGCAACATCCCCATTGACACCTGGGAGTCCCTGGCCAAAGACCGCCCTAAGTGGAGGAAGCACATCCAGGAGGGCGGCGAGCACCTTGAGTCTCGTACCCGAGAGCGTGCAGAAATCAAGCGCAGGCAGCAGAAAGAACATGCGGCAAACCAGCTTCACCCATCCCTTCCCTCAACGACTATCTGTCCCACCTGTGACAGAAACTGTGGTTCTCGTATTGGACTGTTCAGCCACCTAAGGACTCATGTTAAGAGTGGAAGCAAGTCTTCCTCGATTCCAAGGGACTGCTGATGATGATGATGATGGTGTTCAATATACCCTAACGTTCGCCCATTTCATGTTTGACTGGCAGGGCTTCAGGATGAGCGAGGCTAGGCTGAGGGGAAGTGGGGTGGGCTGGAGGTTTTGCTCCAGCTGCCAGCCTCGCCTCCACGGTCTTGTCCATTCCCGGGTGGCCTGGAGAGGGAGCACAGTCTCGTGGTCAAAAGTTATCCCTCAACTAACATCACTAAAACAGATCATCTAGTCATTATCTCATTGCTGTTTGTGGGAGCTTGCTGTACACAAAGTTGCTGCCGCCTTTCCTACATTACAACAGTGACTACACTTCAAAAAGTACTTCATTAGTTGTAAAGCGCTTTGGGGAGTGAGAGTAAAGGCAGCATTTAATTCTAATTTAATACAGTTAAATGACTTACCAAACAAGATCGAATAAGCCCACCGTTTGTGAAGTTGGCCACACAGTTGACAGCAGCTTGTGGTGCACTCAGTTCCAGGAGCTCACTGCAGAAGCAACTCTCTCCAATATATACACCCAGGCACCTCCCTGTCATCGAGGTCATGAAATCCTCCCAGACCAATAGAAGTGAGTCAAGGCTGAGGAGCTTTACAAGCTGTAAATGTCAAAACTAAATTGCAGAAGGTAAAGGACTATTTTCAACCGACTGTCACTCTAGCTCTGATGGCTGCTAAGCTACAAGGTCGCACTCATAGTCTACTCTGTGTCAAAAGACTTGCATTTATGTACAGCAACAACAACAATAGCTTGAATTTATATAGCGCCTTTAATGTAGTAAAATGTCCCAAGGAGTCATTATCAGACAAAATTTGACACTGAGCCAAGTACGGAGATATGAGGACAGGTGACCAAAAGCTTGGTCAAAAGAGGTAGGTTTTAAGGAGGAAAGGTTTAGGGAAGTAATTCCGGAGCTGAGGGCCTAAACAACTGAAGGCTTGGCTGCCAAAGATGGAGCGGTTAAAATTGGAGTTCTGCAAAAGGCCAGAATTGGAGGGTTGTAGGGCTGGAGGAGATTATAGAGATAGGGAGGGACGAGGCCATGGAAGGATTTGACAACAAGGATAATAATTTTTAAATCTAAGGCATTGCAGGACCAAGAGCCAAAATAAGTCAGAAAGCACAGGGGTGCTGGGTGAAGGGTACTTGGTGCGAGTTAGGATATGGGCAACCGAGTTTTGGATGACCTCAAGTTTACGATGGGTGCGAGGTGGGAGGTCTTTTTAACATTTCATCAGCGAGCTGTGGACGTCCCAATACCGCTCGACACGTCCCCGAGGATGTAGCATGCAAGCCTCCCATTAGGTAAGGCCTGTCATTGGGGGCATGGTCTTCGAGGGGGAAGATGGAGGGGGAGGGAGGTAGGAGGGAGCATTCAGTAACAGGCCGTAAGATTTTCATGGGGTCCAGAGGAGAACTCCTGGCCCTACAAAAAACATTTTTTTTAAAAAGCACAAAACGTACCTTTTTTTTTGGAGAGGCCACCAGCAGTCCCTTTAGGGGTTGTCATTGAGGCATCTCAGCACCTGGAGATTTGTTGACTGACATACATCATGCCTGCTTCATCTATTTCTCTTTGAAAGTTGCAGTCGAGGTCAGCAACAGTCGTAGGACCCCAATTTGCATATTTAAATGGCCATCCCACCTGGTTTGGGTGGGAGTGCCGGGCTCCCGCTTAAAGGCCCACCGGAAAGTTAAATCAGATGGGCAAATGGGAGTACAAGGTCCCCATCTGACTTCAATTGCTGCGCACTTATTTTTCAGACAGGAAAAGGGAAGTCAGCCGTTTACAGACTTCCCCCATATTCCCTCCTTGTTTCCTGATCCCTTTCTTCATCTCTTTACATATTTGCTATTATTTTCATCACTTGTATCACAGCAATATGTCCAATTTTAGTTCATTTCTAACCTCTTTAATTATCCATGATATGCTGAAGCTTGAAATAGTCTCCTTTTTAATGGTATGTATTTTTATTCTGCAACTTTGCAATCTCCTTTTCAAAAATATCCCATTTATCTACAATCCAGTGTACCAATTTCTCTTTCCATCTCGCCTCAACTAACTCACTCCCCACCTTTCTAAAATCAGCCCCTTCCAATCTGCTGTCTTTGTTTCTGTCGTAATTCTTTCCCCTTTGATTTGGACCTTAAACCTTATCATATTATGGTCAATACTCCCAAGATGTTTATTCATATTTAACTCATCTACCTTAACTAGACTTGCAACACCTCCCCCTTTGTAGGTCTACTAACATACTGCTTGAGGAAGGAGACTGGTAAACAGTTGTTCTGAACTACCTTGGAGGCAACAAATCATCTGGGACAATTGGCTTGAACTGCAAAAGACAGAGTCCACCCCTCTAATTATTAGTCTTCTAAAACTATGCATTCCTAGCTGGATTGTTTATCTTGCTCCCTTCCGCCATCTCCTGTTTGTTGATGTCATTGTCATCCATTAGCTGGTTCTGCCAGAGCCCTCATCTTGCCCAAAGGAAATGACTGTTTCAAACTTGTTGGAGGTGTAATTTGCTCTGGCTGTTTCTACTAGAGCATGTCCATCCTGACCTTCCCTCGCCTGTAGACCGCCGCTACTCCTTCCTCTGCACTGCCAGCTCCTTAGCTCTCAGTGGAATGACTACCCTTAGAAACCTCTCTCACTTCCTGATGTGTCGGATTATCGCCAACTCCGTCCTCAAATTCTGAAATCTATTTTCAGTTGGCGACACTTACTACAGATGTGTCAGTCCGAGTCAACATCTGCTACTTGAAACTCCCATAATTTATATTCTTCATCCAATTATACTTTCAATTAAACTGCTCTGCTCCTCCTTATCCCTCCCCACCCCCTTAAGGTGGTGGCCTTGGCAGTTTGTGCCACCTCCAACAACCTTTGCCTGCCTACTCAGTGGCAGATGTTCAATGACCTCACCAAGTTAGACAAGGTAACAGAAAGCACTCACACTTTGTATAAATGCCACGTTTAGAGGCAAGCTTCACATTTCCACCCGGCTTGTCCCACCTGTGCCCTCCCTACAAGGAGGACCAACCTGCAACTGTTCCTTCACTCATAGCCCAATGTGCAGGGAATCAGTGAATGATTCATATGATATGAAGTTGCTCATTTCTTGCACTTGTTATCCTCACCATTAATGAATGCTTACTGACCCTAGTCAGCTGTGGCTCAGTGGTAGCATGCTCCCCTCTAAATCAGAAAGTTGTAGGTTCAGAAACAGACTCCAGGGAATTGAGCATTCGTCTCGGCTGACACCCCAGGGCAGTACTGAGGGACTGTTGCACTGTCATTTGTGCTGTCTTATGGAGCTCCACCTGTGGACTCCTGTGGCACTGCAGCCAGTGCTGTTTATAATAAAGGGAACAGGTCACGTGACTGGGGTGAGTTCCGGTATGTTCTGCCATCTTAAGGCTGTGTGTGTTTCTGTGAGTTACTGAAAATATAACAATGGCGACGAAGATGGGTTTATCGGGGAAAAAAAGCAGAAATTTTTGTTGGTGGAGGATTCAGCCAGCCGACAGAGAGACTTTGAGAGCTTCTCTGTTTTGATTAACAGCTACAAAATCCAAGTTAAATTAAAAGCACACTTGTTTGAACTGCCAGAGTCCAGATGGCTGAGCCTATAAGAATAATAGGGCATTTGGGAGAGTTTCAACACAACCGTGAAAGTTTCAAAGTGTATGTGGAGCATCTAGAAATGTTTTTCACCGCAAATAATATCATCGAAGTCCTCAATGATGAAAACCATAACCGGGTGGTGTTGGAATGACAAAGGGCTATTTTCTTAACTGAAGCAGGGCCCGAGGTATATGCTACCGTGAAAAATGTGCTTGTGCCTGTCAAGCCAAAGGACACAACTCTTAAGCAGATTCAGCACTACAGCCCTGAGCCCCTGGAAATTGCTGAAAGCTATTGTTTCGGAATATGAAATCAATTAACCGAAGAAGGTATCAGTGAGTACCTTGTAGCAGTAACAAAGCTATCTATTCACTGTAATTTTGGAAACTTTCAGGACCGAGCATTGCGTGACCTTTTGTTTGTGGGATGAAAATTGATGCGATCAGAAGAAAGTTATTGACAACGCCTAACTTGACTTTTGATTTAGCGTGTCAGACAGCTATGTCAATGAACATGGCTGACCAATATTCCTAGAATTTCATACTATTTCCAGTCATCAGACAACCAAGGTGAATCACCTGCAGGTTAAAAGTAAAAGGCAGTTGGGCCCCAAAGTCTCAGAAACTGGCAATGGTAACAGAGCATTGAAGTCCTGCTATCGGTGGCTGGGACAATACATTGCTCAAAGTTGTTCCTATGTGAAGGCAGAGTGTTTCATCTGCAGGGAAACTGAGCATCTTGTGAAGACATGCCGACTGAAGGGAAAACCATCTTTCAAAGCTATGAGTAGAAATCCCCAGAAACTACATGGAAGAAAAACAACAGGACGAGGAGGTTTTAGAGCTAAACATCATCAGGAGCACGAGGTTAACTAACAGCGATTCGAAAAGTATCATAATCCACGTAGATGTTGCAGGATACCTCGACAAATTGCGTGATTTCCCATTGGAGAAATCCAAGATAGAGCTGCAAGGCTACTTGGGCGAGAACATTCCTGTGCTAGATCGTATCACCGTATCGGTGAAATACAAAATCAATTTCAGAGCTTGCCTCTATTAGTAGTGGCAGGAGACAAGCCTGCCTTACTAGGAAGAAATTGGTTGGGATCACTGAAGCTGGATTGGAGTGAGATTTTTCATGTTGAAACGAGATTTGTATCAAAGGATGATGTCATCAAGAATTATCCAAAGGTGTTCTGCGAAACAGGCAGTCCGATCCAAGGCTTCAAGGCGAGTGTCAGGGTACAGAAGGACGCTAGATCGGTTTATTGCAAGCCACGTTCCATACCATACGCACTCAAGGAGAAAGTTGAGCAAGAACTCAAAAGACTAGAGACCCATTGTTGTTGTACCTATGTCCGATGGTAAGGTAAGATTGTGTGGTGATTATAAAGTAACTGTAAACCAGGTTCAAGAGGGTAATGTCCCAATTCATTGCCGAATATAGAAGATTTGTTCACAACACTGACAGGTGGTCAGATCTTCTCAAAGTTGGATCTTACGAATGCCTACTTACAGCTTGAACTAGATGAAGAGTCCAATTCATGCTTGACTATAAATACTCATCTATATCAATTTAATAGGCTACCATTTTGAGTGTCTTCTGCCCCTGCCATATTCCAAGGGGTGATGAACCAGATTTTGCAAGGTATTGAAGGGGTAGTATGTTATTTAGATGACATAGTAATTTCAGCACCAAATAGGCAAATTCATAATAATATATTGAATGAAGTCCTCAAATGGCTAGAGAAGCATAGAGTATAAGTGTCTGCTCGCAAGTGTGAGTTATTTCAAAACTCAGTAGAGTACTTAGGGTACAGAGTAGACAAAGATAGTTTACATCCAGCTGATCAAAGTAATGCTGATGCTACCAAGGGAAAGCTGGATGCAATCAGAAATGCACCCACTCCCAAGAATGTCACTGAACTTCGATCATTTTTGGGTCTTTTAAACTATTATGGGACATTCCTACTAAATTTGGCTACAGTATTACATCCACTGAATGAACTATTGAAAAAACAGGTCCATTGGAAGTGGTCAGAAGAATGTGATGCAGCATTCAAGGAGTGTAAAAGCAAATTGGTAGAGAGCACCATGTTAGTTCACTATGACGTATCTAAGGCGATCAAGCTAGCATGTGATGCCTCTCTGTATGGAGTTGGGGCAGTGATCTCTCATGTATTACATAATGGGGAGGAGAGAACAATTGCTTTTGCTTCACGCACTATCAGTGCTAGTGAGCGTAATTATGCGTAAATCGAAAGGGAAGCTTTGGCATTAATTTTTGGGGTCAAGAAGTTCCACAAGAAGTCGTAAGTTTACCATTGTTACGGACCATAAGCTTCTGACAGCAATTCTCCATCCAAAGTCCCCAGTTCCAACATTAGCTGCAGCCCGAATGCAGAGATGAGCTTTGATTTTGGCAGCATATATATATGATATTGAATACAGACGATCAGCTGATCACAGTAATGCTGATGCTATGTCGAGATTGCCTTCCCCATCACAAGTTACACCCGATAGGGAAGAAGTGTTCTATTTTTCATATATTGATGAACTGCAGTCACAGCTGAAGAGATTGGTAGAGCAACTAAATGTGACCCAGTTATGTCAAAGGTGTATGATTATATTGCAAATGGCTGGCCAAACCAGGTAATAGACAAAGGTATTCATCCATTCTTCATCTGTAGGAATGAATTATCAGTCAATAAAGATTGAACCATGTGGGGTGCAAGAGTGGTTATACCAAATAAATTTAGATCCAAATGATTAGAAGACCTCCATGACCAGCACCTGGGAATGTGCTTGACCAAGAGGTTTGTACGCAGTTACTTATGGTAGCCATGTCTTGATAAAGATATAGAGTACATTGTCAGTCAGTGTGCGACATGTCAATTGGTAAGCAAGAACCCACCATCAATATCATTACAGCCATGGAAATGGCCTCCCAGGGTGTGGCAAAGGCTACATATTGATCTTGCTGAGATAGAAGGACAACAATTGTTCATTGTGATTGATAGCCATTCGAAATGGGTCGACGTGTTTCCAATGTGGAAAATAACAAAAGTAAAACATTAGACATTTTATGAAGATTTTTTTTTTCATTTGGGCTCCCCGAAGAAATTATTTCTGATAATGGACCACAATTTCATTCAGAAGAATTTGCACAGTTCACGAGCAAAAATGGTGTGGAACATACCAAGGTTCCACTGTACCACCCTGCTTCAAATGGTGCAGCAGAGTGTACTGTACAAATTGTAAAACGTGCCCGCATAAAACAGATATTGGATCCAAATCCAAAGAAACGACAGTTGTCATTGGACCACAAATTGGCTAATTTTCTAATTACATATCGTAATACTCCTCACACAACTACTGGTAGAACACCAGCAGAGTTGTTTCTCAAATGACAGCCACGAACCAGATTCTCGTTGTTAAAACCAAACTTGGCACAGTCCATAGAAAAGACACAATTAAGACAGAAAGAGAATCGTGATAGAGGTTGACTAAAAGAGAGAAGTGTGAGATTGAATCAGAAGGTGAGAGTGAAGAGCCCTCACCATAAATGGTTAAAGTGGTTACCAGGAAGAGTGGTGAAGATATGTGGTCCTTGCACATATTTGGTCAAGATGTTTGATCATGGACAGGGTAGGTTTGTTCACATTGATCATATTTTACTTACAGACGTGAAAGTAGTTGAAGGTGGGAATGATTCAATTATTTCTGACTCATCAGATAGTTTTGATATGCCAGTAGTATATCCTACAATCAATGCACTGGAAACAAATCCAAGAGAAAGTCAGAATTTAAGTCTGAGTCCAAGTCAGGCAGACAAACAGTCTGAAGTTTGAGAGAGTTCAAATGGAAATCAAGGGCATTCCTTGGAGGAAAGTTTTCCTCAGGATCAGCCTTGAATGAGTTTAAATTTGGCACCATGTTTGGAAGGTTCTGTTTGAGAGCGAAGATATCCTCTTCGAAACAGAAAACAAGTGGTTAAGCTTGATTTGTAAATATGGCAAAATAAGTTCATATCTTTTGTTACGTATAACCATGCAAGTTATGTATGATGATTATTTTGTTATAATTACTCCTTCATTAAGGAGGGAGAAGTATAATATATATAGCTCCACCTGTGGGCTCCTGTGGCACTACAGCCAGTGCTTTTTATAATAAAGGGAATAGGTCACCTGACTGGGGTGAGTTCCGATATGTTCTGCCATCTTAAGGCTGTGTGTGTTTCTGAAAATATAACAGATGTTAAACCGCGGCCCCGTCTTCCCTCTGAAAAAGATGTAAAAGATCCCATGGCACTATTCGAACAAGAGCAGGGGAGTTCTCCTCACTGTCCTGGCCAATGTTTATCCTTCAGTCAACATCAATAAAACAGATTATCTGGTCATTATCATAATGCTGTATGTGGGAGCTTGCTGTATGAAAATTGGCTGCCTCGTTTTCTACATTACAACAGTGATTACACTTCATAAGCACTTAATTGGTCATGGAGCGCTTTGGGGTGAAAAGCACTATATAAATGCAGGTCTTTCTTTCTTTTGCTTCTGGGAGCAGACCCCAGCCAGGGGAAGCATAGGCCTACATAGAGCTGAAGCCTCAAATATAAGTGGGTTCAGGTGAGACAAAAGGGGGAGAAAATCTGGCCTGGTTTTTTTCCTTAAATCTTCTATGCATAAATTCATACAAGGTGTTTACTGTCAGTTGGAGAATCAGATCTCCATTGCTCTTGACTTTCCATTTAGTTAAATCATTCTTTGGATTGAGGCCATTGCCGGCAAGGCTAGTATTTATTCCCTATCCCTAGTAGCCCTGGAGAAGGTGGTGGTGGGCCTTATTCTTGAACCATTGCAGTCTGTGTGGCGAAGGTACTCCCACAATCCTGTTAGGTAAGGAGTTCCAGGATTTTGTCCCAGTGACAATGAAAGAACGTCGATATATGTTCCCAGGTTGTAGCAAAGAAATCCCTCATAGCGTGAACTGGATACGATAATCTTCTAAACATCCTTGTGCATTTCTCCAATCTTTCAGAAGGTGGACTGATAAATTCTCTAGAGAGGCGAGGCAGTTATAAACCAAGAAACTGGGTTTATTTTACATATAATATATGAATGAGCAGAATATGGTTTTCAATAAATTTCAACCTATTCAATAACACTCCGTGTAACATAAAAAATAACAAATACCTTACACTATTCCCGTTTGTGGGTAGGTTGTGTTATTTCCACTGCAGACCTTAGTGGTAGGCGGGTTTGTTGTTCGCCCGGGGACAGCTCTAGGCCATTCTCACAAGGAACACGGACTTGCCTGAATTCTGCTTTCACAGTGAACACTAGTAAAAGGATTTGGGAAGATGTCTGAATTATAACATGGGCATCACTGACTTCATTTGGACAGTGTTCTCATGGAATCACCTTTGGGTGACTGAGAACGGAAAGGGAACGAGGGAAAAAACAATAATTAATAAAAAATAATATTGCTCAGAGCACTGGCACAAGAGTAAATCTCCAACATCATAGAATCATAGAATCCTACAACACAGAAGGAGGCTATTCCACCCATCGTGCCTGTGCCGGCTCTTTGAAACAGCGATCCAATTAGTCCCACTCCCTTGCACTCCCCATGGCCCTGCAATTTATTTTTCTTTTCAAGTATATATATATATATATATCTCCAACATCAACATTTGCTGACATTTGGAAACAAGAATTTAAAATATACTGTTTGATTTTTAAAAATCTTTGTTCCTCCTAAAATTAATCAAAAATAAATGGTTTGCAACTTTTACAAGTTTATTATAGAGAGTCCAAATCTGTCTGCATACATCCTCTGATTTTGCTTTACAAATAACTGTCATCCAGAAGTAACTTTGATAATTATGTTTACAAATATTATCTAAAACATTCCCATATTCCGTACACTTAGATTTGTTTTATGAGAAGCTTGTTTTCATGTCCAGGATCCACAATGCAGGACATCACCAAGTTTCATAAGAGTGAAAGAGATGATGAGGTGAATCAGTAAAGTAGTTAGGTTAGGTGACAGCAGGCTATTCAACCACAGGAAGTATCACAATTGAGCTCAATTCTCCTCCCAACATCCCCACATATGCACTTTCCAGTGGTGAGGGAAGTGGTTTTGGGGTCATTTGTTGGTAAAATATAGGCGCGAGAACCGGGATGATTGATTCCCCCTCCCCTTGCTCCTTAGTCCTGGGGAGCTGAGGCCAATAACAGCAGCGAAACCATTGCCCAGGCTGACACTCCACTGCAGTGCTGAGGAAGTGCTGCACTGTCAGAGGTGCCATCTTTCGGATGAGACATTAAAACGAGGTCCCGTCTGCCCTCTCAGGTGGATGTAAAAGATCTGTTCAATGAAGAGCAGGGGAGTTCTCACTGGTGCCCTGGTCAATATCCCTCAGCTAACATAATTAAAAAAGATTATCTGGTCATTATCTCATTGCTGTTTGTGGCATCTTACTGTGTGCAAATTGACTGCCATGTTTCCAACAGTGACTACACTTCAAAAGTACTTCATTGGCTGTAAAGCGCTTTGGGACGTCCTGAGATCATGAAAGGCACATGAATGCAAGCCTTTCTTGTTTTCCGCGACTTATCTCATGTATTTTCTTCTTGGCAGTTTCCAGCCTTGGCCTTGGCCCTTCATAGAAACATAGAGATTTACAGTGCAGAAGGAGGCCATTTTGGCCCATCGTGTCCGTGCCGGCCGTCAAAGAGCCACACGGCCCTTGGTCAGCAGCCCTGAAGATTACCTATGAACCTATGAACAATGAGCAATGGCGGAAATGTAAAGAGCACCCGGTCCAACCAGTCTACCCCACACAACTGCGACATCCCTTGCACCGAAACATTCTGCACCATCCCAACCGGAGCCATGTGATCTCCTGGGAGATGCAAAAAACAGATATCAACCCAGGCCAAAAGGGGAAAACAAATCTGGGAAAATTCCTCTCCGATCCATCCAGGCGATTGAAACTAGTCCAGGAGATCACCCTGGCTGTATTCAATTCGCTGCAGTACTTACCATCGTATCTGCGCCAGCCAACAAAAGGTTATCTAGTCTAATCCCAATTACCAGCTCTAGGTCCATAACCATGCAGGTTACGGCACTTCAAGTGCCCATCCAAGCACCATTTAAATGTGGTGAGGGTTTCTGCATCCACCACTCTTCCAAGGCTGTGAGTTCCAGACCTCCACAACCCTCTGCGTGAAGAAGCCTCCCCTCAACTCCTCCCTAAACCTTCCACCAACCACCTTAAACCTATGCCCCTTCATAATTGACCCCTCTACCAAGGGAAATAGGTCGTTGCTATCCACTATTTCCAGGCCCCTTCACTAAAGTTATCAAAACAGAAATAATTTCAATGTGAAGCCAGTCATCATTAACTCGGAGAAAGATTTTGCAATAGAAAGGGAGAGTTGTCTATCATCATGGTCCACATGGGAGTTAATGATATAAGCAAAGGTCTGAATTCCTGCAGGATGGATTTAGGAAACTTGGAAACAAGTTTAGGAGCAGGACTTCACTAGGGATAATCTCATGATTACTTCCCCAGCCATATGCTAGAACAGGAAAGGACAGGAAGATTAGGGAAAACATTGCATGGCTAATTGAGTTGTGACAGAGTGAGGGATGCCGCTTTGTTGGGCATTGGCACCAGTTCTGGGATTGATGGACTTTGACCAGGATGGGCAACATCTGAACAGGGACAGTGTTAATGTATTGGCATAGCAGTTAAATAGGGAAGTGATTTAGGGCTAGAAATTCAGTCGGTTAGTGCTCCGGGAAAAGGTCAGAACAGAGGCGCTAAAGGGGTTGGAGCTGCGAGCGCCGGCATTTGCACCGCTCGGCACATTCAGAGTGCTAGCAGCACTGAGCAGTATCGCCTGGGAGTGTTGTGCCAGTGTGCAATGTCCCGGTTTCGACAGCGATGCGATATTTGCTTGGAGCAGCACCCATAGCGCCCCGTAGTGACACCGACAGAAAAAGTTGGTGTGCAGAGCTGCCCCGGGTGCTAAGGGAAGGAATGATTGAAAAAGGTAAGTGAAATTGATATTTCTTTGATTTTATTTTGTGATTCACCTGTATTTGGGGGGAGTACTTTATTGGGAATGTTTTTTTGTGTTTTTTTGTTCCGATTGATTATTTGCAGGGAGGCCTCTCTTAGGGCACTCCAAGGCTGGCTCTTTAGCAATGGATTTTCAGTTGCTCACCCGGCCTAGTGCCCTAAGAGAGGTGTGGAACGCCTCCCTGAGCCCTCCACTCCACTCTCAGGACGCAGCAACTGATTTTTTGGCTGCCGTCGCAAACCATTCTCTGGCACAAAATTTTCCAACCCGCCGCCATTCGCGGACTAAGAAGCCACCAACTGAATTTCCAGCTAAATTAGGAAGGAAGTTACTGGGAAAATGAAACTAACCAGAATAATTAGGGGCCATAAATATAAGATTAGGGGACATAAATATACATTAGTCACTAATAAATTCAGTAAGTAATTCAGGAGGAATTCCTTTACCCAGGGAGTGGTTAGCATATGGAGCTCGCTACCAGGGAATAGTTGAGGTAAATAACATAGATGCAATTAAGGGGAAGCAAGATAACTACAAAAGGAAAGGACTAGACGGTTATGCTGATAGGGTTAGATGAAGAGTGGTGGGAGGAGACTCGTGTGGTGTATAAACACTGGCATAGACCAGTTGGGCCGAATATCCCATTTCTGTGCTGTACATTGCATGTAATTGTATGTAAAGGCTCCACAGCACACACCTATGTGGTCACAAAGGCAAAAAGCTGAGGCACTCTGTGTCGGTACAGCCTTGAATATGTTTTGGTAAAAGGCCAATGTAGTTCTGATAATTTAAACAGAAACATTATAAAACTACAGGAAATCTTGAAGCAGAAATGGAAAAATGGTAGGGATCATTCAGCATCTGTGGGGAGCAGATGAGTTAAATCAGAGCTGCCTCCTTGGTGCCAATGGAGGAGATTTTCCCAGTGATCTCCCATTACTGACATGTCCGTCAATGAATGTGAAAGGCCAGCGTTGCTGTAAATGACCGATGGCATTCTTTCACACAAGTGGAGAAATTCCTGAAATTCTCCAAATCCCAATGACTTGTTCTCTTTGAGCTTCCAGATGGCACTATCCCAGGAATGTTAGGTGCCCTTTAAATCAGATCTCGATGCCAGCAATCCAACTATTATTCCCACACATGTTTTATAATGTTTCCGTGTATGGATTGTTCTCCTGTGATTCTGACATACAATTGAATAAATAGACCACCTCCCAGCATAACACTAACGCCGTATTAGTGCTCTGTTAGTGCTGCCATAGTCCTGTGTTAGCACAGTGTTCGTCTTGTGTTCGTGCGGTGTTAGTGTAGAGTTAGTTATGTTTTAGTCTTGTGTTGGTGTGGTGTTTGTACTGTGTTAGTCAGGTGTTAGTGCTTTGTTAGTGCTGCATTAGTACTATGCTGCATTATCCCTGGCCAAAGACCGCCCTAAGTGGAGGAAGAGCATCCGGGAGGACGTTGAGCACCTCAAGTCTCGTCGCCGAGAGCATGCAGAAATCAAGCGCAGGCAGCGGAAGGAGCGTGCGGCAAACCAGATTCCTCACCCACCCTTTCCTTCAACGACTGTCTGTCCCACCTGTGACAGAGACTGTATTTCCCATATTGGACTGTTCAGTCATCTGATAACTCACTTTTAGAGTGGAAGCACGTCTTCCTCGATTTCGAGGGACTGCCTATGATGATGAATCCTGTGTTAGTGCTGTGTTCATGTTGTGTTTGTGCGGTTATATTGTAGAATTAGTTATGTTTTAGTCTTGTGTTAGTGTGGTGTTTGTACTGTGTAGTCTGGTATTAGTGTTGTTTTAGTCTTGTGTTCGTGTGGTGTTAGTCTTGTGCTAGTACTGTGCTAGTACAGTGTCAGTCCTAATTTGGTGTGCTGTTGGTGCAGTGTTAGTGTTGTGGTAGTTCTGTGCAAGCGCTGAGTTTGTCCTGCCTTAGTGATGCATTGACGCTGCATTAGTGCTGTGTTAACATTGTGGTCATCCTTTGTTAATCCTGTTAGTGCTGCATCAATGCTGTGTTATTGCTGTGTTAGCCCTGTGCTGGGGCTGCACTATTCCTCTGTTGGTCCTGTTTTAGTGCTGTGTTAGCCCTGTGCTGGTGCTGTGTCAGTGTGGAGTTAGCACTGCATTCGCACTGCATTGGTGCTGCATTAGTCCTGTGTTAGTGCTGTGTTGTTGCTGTGTTGATCCTATTTTAATGATGTGCTAGTGTGGTGTTAGCACTTTGTTAGCAGTGCTGCGTTAGTGCAGATTTAGTGCTGTGCTTAGGACATTGTTGAGTTTTGTACTGGGCCATGTAGAGAACTTCAGTTAAGAACTTCAATGCAGTCCTGTCATTCTCCAGCTTCACTGCATCTAATTGCATATTACATTCCTTTGGCAGTGTAAGTAATCACAGCCTTTATTTTATTCTCACCCTGCACATGGGGTGGATGTCTCACTATGTCTCCTGAAGGTGTTGGTAAGTGCCGTAGTTACGGTTAACATCCCACAGAATTATGCAATGGAAAAGCCGCAGAGTTGGAACTCTTGTACAGTCCCACTCAGTAGCGTTGATGCCATACATAGTATGCCACAAATGACATACTTCAGGCAAAGTGTTGCATGTGTATCGTCCTCCCACTTCTTGATTGGTGCAGCTATAGATCCTGCTAATTACATCGGGTGGTGTCACTAAATGTAGCTATAAAAATGTTGGAGATGGGGGAAAAGGCTGCTTGACTGACAGTCAAGAATCATCCAATTGGTTTCTGCAGAATACGCTTTTCAATTGGCACTGGAAGGCGGTGCCCCGCAAGTATGGGCACGTCGGGTGACCAATAGCGGGGCTGTGGGAAGGTCATGTGCCGATTCCTCCGGGAATATGTCTGACCAAAGTTGCCAACCCTACCGGATGGGCAACGCCGCTCACTTCACTGCTTTCCAGCCCAGGGAGTATAAATCAAGGCCTACCATCACGGGCTTTCAACGAGGCCTGAACTGTTGTTAACAAACCCTTAACAAGCAGGGGTTTCTTTTCAACAACTCTGCTTACCCACATTACAGACAGTCAGCAAAATGCAGTCTAGCTGGGATAAGAGAGGCCAAATCCGTCCACACACATACATTGACTGGTTTATTTACAGCTATTGTTTCATTTCAGTAAGACTCAGAATAAAGTAATTCAGTCCTGGTAATAAACAAATAACTTGGCTGTGATTTATTATTTTCCCAAATTACAACAATCTTTATCAGGAATCTCAAACATTTTTCTCTTGCCATAATTCTTGTTGCTATGCCAGAATACTTCAGAGGTAAAATGAATGGCTTTCGTCCTTTGAGTGAGTGGTTGGGCTTGGCAGGGTCACCATGACGTCACAAGTGGCCTGATTACACCTGATAATTAGGCCCAGACTGCTGCGGCCCACTGTCATGTGACCTTATCTCAGGAGCCTGAGATGTGTGAAGAGACAGCTCCAAAGAATACCATCCTCCCTACCTTTCTTCTTTCTGTCTCTTTCTCTGTTCCTTTCTATCTGTCTTTGTCTCTCCCGGTTGCTCTCTATTCTGTCTCTCTTTCCCCTTGCTCTCTCTCTCTAGTTCTTTCTTTCTGTCTCTCTGTTTCTCTTTCTCCATTTCTCTCCCTGTTACTCTCCATTGTTTCTCTTGCCCCGCCCCTCTCTCTCTTTCTATGTCGCTTTCTCTCCGTCTTTGTCTGTCTCTCTCCCTGTTTCTCTCTCGCTCCATATCTCTTGATCTATGTCGCTCTCTCATAGGAGCATCGTCCGTTTCCGGCCTTCACCCAACTTACCAGCAGGGGTCATTGGAGGGCCATCAGGAGCAGGAATCCCAGCTGACTTCTTGCCCTTGTAACACTGTAGTGCCCTTTGGGCTGTCATTTTCTGAGCAGCAGTGTCTCCTCCAAGGCCCCTCCAGGGCCTACACCATCCTGATTTGGACATGCATCGTTATTCCTTCACCAGTGTCAGCTGTGGCTCAGTGAGTAGCACACCCTCCTCTGAGTCAGAAGATTGTGGTTTCAAGTCCCACTCCAGGAACTTGAGCACATAAATCTAGGCTGACACTCCAGTGCAGTGCTGAGGGAGTGCTGCACTGTTGGAGGTGCTGCCTTTAGATGAGAGGTTAAACCAAACCCCATCTGCTCTCTCAGGTGGATGTAAAAGACCCCATGGCACTATTTCGATGACGAGTAGAGTAGTTATTATCCCTGGTGTCCTGGACAATTTATCCCTCAATCATCATAACAAAGACAGATAATCTAGTCAATATCACATTGCTGTTTGTGGGAGCTTGATGTGTGTGATTTGGCTGCCGTGTTTCCCACATTACAACAGTGACTACACTTCAAAAAGTACTTCATTGGCTGTAAAGTGCTTTGAGATGTCGTGAAAGGCGCTATATAAATGCAAGTCTTTCTTTCTTTCATTGTTGGGCCAGTATCGTGGAACTCCTTACTGAGCACCATCACCACATGAACTGCAGAGGTTTAAGGAGAAGGCCCACCTTGGGAAAACTGCGAACGAGCAATAAAAGCAGTCTTGCCAGCGACGCTCACATTGCCAGAAGGAATTTTTAAAAAGAAGCGATATACAGAACAGCTGAGAAGCATTTTACAGAGTCTGATGTGGATCAAAGTCCAATTATCTTACACAAAATAAATCTGTTGTTTTTCTGAATCTATTTTCGTACGACGCCATATACAGTTTGCTGTGCTTCATGCTTTGCTGCTTTTGGAACCTGCGGATTGTCCTTAAACTGTATACATGCGTAGAGTATGGTCTCTTCCGAATCATTTTTGCTGGCTCCTGCCTCCTCACTGATAGTCTTATACATGTCCAAGTTCTCATAATCAGCATTGTCGGTGGATTCAGTCACTTGAATGCCCTGCTGATAGGATGATAACATTATTTAGGTCTATAGAATTGAAATGTTACTCTTTAAAATGAAAGCTTGTCCGTCTTTGCCCCTGTCACAGCCGATCTGCTGCTGAAACCGTAATCGATGTTTTTGTAACCTCCAGACTCGACTATTCTAATGCTCTCCTGCCGGGCCTCCCACCTTCCACCCTCCGTAAACTTAAACTCATCCAAAATTCGCACGACGAACCATTTATCTACAATCCCTGTATTCACTGACCTACATTAGCCTCGATATTAAAATTAGCACCCTTGTGTTCAAATCCCTCTATGGCCTCGCTCCTCCCTATCTCTGTAATTTCTTCCAGCCCTACAACCCTCCGAGAACTCTCCGCCCACCTCTGGCCTCTTGTGCATACTTTACTTCCTTCACCCCACCATTGGTAGCTGTGACTTCAGCAATATGGGGCAGACAATATGGTGCCTCTTGCCCGTTCAGAGGGGGTGAAGCTGGACACTCGACACCAGTCTCTTCTGATGGTATATATGAGCTACCCACCTCAACTGGCCAGGCTCCAGCTAGCTTCCTGTATTGGTACATATCCATGAATGGACAGTGGTTTCTCTCTGACGTGTCCTGATTCTTGTGTGTGTCTCCCTATTACTGCTGTTAACTCCACTCTTGTTGTTATCACCTCATTAAATACACAAAAATCACACTGTTCACATGTAAATAGCCAGATATCTGATAAGTAAAGGCTTCAAAATGTACAATAAAACTCTCGATAACCTTACTCAAAAGAAATTAATTTTGTCTCTAAAACATAAAGGGAAATATTTAAAACGGTGATCAATAGAGTTCAGGAGAAATATATTCTGCTAAAAATCAAGAACAAACTAGCCAATAATGAAACATTATGGATGAATAAAGAGAAAAGTCTAAAATTTAAACCAAATGGAAAGGCATACACTAAGTACATAGCCAAAAGAGGAGAGGATGACAAAAGGGAACACAGTTGTTCACCATTTACATAAATGATTTGGACTCGGGATCGGAAGTACAATATCAAAATTTGCAGATGACACAAAATTGAGGGGTCATATATGTAACCACAATGTAACACCACTGTATTACTGTATATACTCAACCTAGATGCACACCTTGACCACAAGAGGTGAACTTGTGGGAGACACTCCTTACCCGATCACCCAGGTATAAAAAGGGAGGTCCCACGCAGGGCCATCATCTTTGGAATCCTGTGAATAAAGAAGTAAGGCCACAGAGTGACCTTGTCTCCAGAATGTGCCTCGTGTGGTTTCATACTGTAGAGTAAGGACTTTACATTGGCGACGAGAAACGGGAATTCACGACCCACGAGAATGGCCACCGGTAGCACAGAGGAACAGTGCTGTGTTGGGGAAGACTGGGACGAGTTTGTCGAGAGGCTTCAGCAAAGCTTCGTTACGAAGCAGTGGCCGACAAGCGAAGGAATCATCTTTTGACCGGCTGCGGATCACAGACTTACGCGCTCATGAATGACTTACTAGCGCCTGAAAAGCCGGCGGACAAAACCTTTGAAGAACTTAGCAAATTGATCGGGAAGCACCTCAAACCGACGAGTAGCATACATATGGCCCGACACAGATTCTATACCCACCGACGTCGTGAAGGACAGAGCATACCGGACTTCGTAGCGGACCTCCGGCGTTTGGCCAGCCTCTGTAAGTTCACAGATGCCTGCAGGGGGGAGATGCTAAGGGACTTCTTTATCGAGGGCATCGGTCATGCGGGAATTTTCCGCAAACTAATTGAGACCAAGGATTTGACCTTGGAAGCGGCGGCATTGTTAGCTCAAACTTTCATGGCGGGTGAGGAAGAGATGAAAATAATATACGCGCGCAATTATGCCTCTAACGCGGCGATGGATCAGGGAGTCAACATCATCAATGCGACTCAGAGCCCCGCAGACAGGCAGGGGCAGTCCGACAGTCCCCAGGCAACAATAGACCTCAGATTAGGACTTCAACAGAGACAATGGCAGGCTGAACGAACATTCATGCCATCACAGTGGACAATGCGGCCCGGGGTGGGGCCATTGACACCCACTAATAGGGTACTTAAGAGCAGTCAAAGGGACAGTCAGCACGGAATGCCTGGCCATAGTCCCTTTGTTCCAAACAATGGAAACTTTGACTCATGCTGGAGATGTGGGGGAAATCACTCAGCTAGATCTTGCAGATTTCAACAGTTTGTCTGCAGGAACTGCAATCTCAGTGGCCACTTTGCTCGAATGTGCAGGAAGTCTGCAACCAGACTAATATATGAGGCGGATGGACCAGAAGAGGGTTCTTTGAGGCAGGATGACTTTTGGGGCAAATCGATGGACGCCGAGGTTCAGCGAGTCCATGTGGCGAATATTCACAGTTCATACACCAAAATGCCACCAATGATGATGAGGGTTTTATTAAATGGTATCCCAGTATGCATGGAGCTGGAAACTGGGGCCAGCCAGTCACTCATCGGCGTTCAGCAATTTGAGAAACTATGGCCACGTAAAGCCAGTAGACCCAAATTAGCACGTGTTGAGACACAATTACGAACTTACACTAAAGAAATCATTCCGGTGCTAGGCAGTGCAATGTTGGCTGTCACACACAATGGGGTAGTGAATCGGCTGCTGCTCTGGATTGTCCCGGGCAATGGTCCCGCACTGTTGGGTAGAAGCTGGTTAGCCAGGATGAAGAGGAAATGGAGGGATGTTCACACAATGTCATCTGTGGAGCGAAGTTCATGCTCACAAGTCCTACAACAATTCGATTCGCTATTCCAATCTGGCGTCGGGACTTTCAAAGGCACTAAAGTAGTGATACACATCACCCCGGACGCCACGCCAGTGCACCACAAAGCCAGAGCGGTGCCGTATGGGATGCGGGAAAAAAATCGAGAGCGAATTGGACCGGCTGTTGAGAGAGGGCATCATCTCGTTTGTTGAATTCAGTGACTGGGCGAGCTCCATTGTTCCCGTGCTAAAAGCGGATGGCTCTATCAGAATCTGTGCCGACTTCAAGGCCACCATCAATCGGGTGTCCCTACAAGATCAATACCCGCTCCCGAGAGCAGAGGACCTCTTCGCCACGCTGGCAGGCAGTAAGCTGTTCACTAAGTTGGACCTCACTTCGGCCTATATGACTCAGGAACTGGCCGACGAATCTAAACTACTGACCACCATCACCACGCACAAGGGACGGTTCGCTTATAACAGGTGCCCGTTTGGCTTTCGATCAGCAGCCGTGATTTTTCAAAGAAACATGGAAAGCCTGCTTAAATCCATTCCTGGAACGATCGTATTCCAGGACGACATCCTCATCACGGGTCGAGACACCGAGGAACACCTCCACAACCTGGAGGAGGTGCTACGCCGACTGGACCGGGTAGGCCTGTGACTCAAGAAGTCTAAATGTTTGTTCTTAGCTCCTGAGGTTGAGTTTCTGGGCAGGAGGGTTGCTGCAGATGGGATTCGGCCCACCTAATCCAAAACAGAGGCGATTCATCAGCACCCAGGCCCTGCAACACATCGGAGTTGCGTTCATTCCTGGGACTGTTGAACTATTTCGGGAACTTTCTGCCGAACTTGAGCACGTTGTTGGAGCCGATACACGTGTTCCTGCGTAAGGGTTGCGATTGCTTTTGGGGGGACTGTCAGGAACGGGCTTTTGATCAGGCGTGAAACATACTTTGTTCAAACAAGTTGTTGACCCTGTACGACCCCTGTAAAAAATTGGTTCTGACATGTGATGCATCATCCTATGGGGTTGGGTGCGGTTGCAGCAGGGCAATGCTTGGGGTCAACTACAACCTGTGGCTTATGCCTCCAGATCGCGCTCTCAAGCAGAAAGGGGATATGGGATGGTCGAGAAGGAAGCGCTCGCATGTGTCTACGGCGTAAAAAAAATGCATCAGTACATCTTTGGTAGGAAGTTTGAATTAGAGACGGACCACAAGCCATTAACATCCCTGTTGTCAGACACAGCAAGGCTGTCAATGCCAACGCACCACCTCGCATACAGTGATGGGCTCTCACACTGGCTGCTTATGACTACTCCATCCGGCACTGGCCCGGCACTGAAAATTGCGCTGACACGCTCAGCAGGCTTCCACTGGCCACCACTGAGGGGGCAGCGGAGCAAAGCGCTGAGATGGTCATGGCTGTTGATGCCTTTGACAGCGCAGGCTCCCCCATCACAGCCCGCCAGATCAAAATCTGGACAAATCTGGAGATCCCTTCCTATCCCTGATTAAGAAATGTGTCCTGACTGGGGATTGGGCGCCCGCACACGAAGCATGCCCTGAGGAGGTCAGACTGTTCTACAGACGGATGGATGAGCTCTCCATCCAAGTCGACTGCCTACTATGGGGCAACTGGGTAGTTATGCCCCAGAAGGGCAGGGATGCATTCATCAGGGAACTCCACAGCGAGCACCCAGGCATCGTGCTGATGAAGGCCATTGCCCGGTCACACGTTTGGTGGCCTGGAATTGATTCAGACCTGGAGCACTGTGTTCGCAGGTGCACGACGTGTGCCCAGCTGGGTAATGCCCCCAGGGAGGCCCCGCTCAGCCCGTAGCCCTGGCCCACCAGGCCATGGTCACGCATTCATGTGGACTACGTGGGCTCGTTCATGGGAAAGATGTTCCTTATTGTGGTAAATGCGTATTCGAAATGGATCAAGTGCATCATTTTGAATTCATGCACATCATCCACCATCGTGGAAAGCCTATGTGCGATCTTTGCAACCCATGGCTTGCCGGACATCCTGGTTAGTGATAATGGCCCATGTTTCACAAGCTACGAATTCCGAGAGTTTAGGCATCAACCATGTCAGGACTGCGCCGTTCAAGCCGGCCTCCAATGGCCAGGTGGAACGTGCGGTCCAAATCATTAAGCAAGGGATGCCCAGGATTCAGGGACCCTCCCTACAATGCCGCCTATCGCGTCTCCTGCTGGCCTATAGATCCAGACATCACTCGCTCACGGGGGTCCTGCCCGCAGAGCTACTAATGAAACGGACACTCAAAACTCGGTTGTCCCTCATTCACCCAGTCCTGACCGACATAGTTGAGGGCAAGCGCAAGTCACAAAACTAGTACCATGACCGTAATTCGAGGAGGAGATGTATAGAAATAAATGATCCCGTATTTGTCCTCAATCACGCCATGGGGCCAAAATGGCTTGAGGGCACTGTAATTGACAAAGAGGGGAATAGGGTCATCATAGTAAAATTCAACAATGGCCAGATATGCCGTAAGCATTTGGACCAAGTAAAAAAAAGGTTCAGCATCGACACGGAGGAACCTGAAGAAGACCATGAGATGGAGCTCACACCACCGCCAGTGAACAAGCAACAAGAGCAATCAGAAGAATGCACAGTCCCTGCGGTCAGCCTGGATAGGCTGGAGTCACCACAGGTGACAGACACTCACGTCAGTGTCCAACAACCAGAGCCCCAACTGCGGCGCTCCACGAGGGAGCGTAGACCACCTGAAAGACTAAACCTATGACCCCAATAAGACTTTGGGGGGGAAGGTGATGTCATGTATGTAACCACAATGTAACACCACTGTATTACTGTAGATACTCAACCTGGATGCACATCTTGACCACAAGGGGTGAACTTGTGGGAGATACTCCTTACCTGATCACCCAGGTATAAAAAGGGAGGTCCCACGCAGGGTCATTGTCTTTGGAGTCCTGTGAATAAAGAAGTAAGGCCACAAAGTGACCTTGTCCCCAGAATGTGCCTCGTGTGGTTTCATACTGTAGAGTAAGGACTTTACAGGGAGTATAGTTAATACTGAGGAAGATTGCAGCAAAATACAAGAAGCCGTTAATAATTAGCAGAATGGGCGAGTAAGTGGCAAATCAATGTTACTATCGGTAAGTGTAAACTTGTGCATTCTGGTTGGAAGGATAAGTAACCCATTTACTTGGAAAATAAGAATTTAAATGGAATAGAGGCACAAAGGGATCTGGGGTACAGATACACAACCAATAATATAACAACGCTGGTTGATAAAGCTATAAACAATTTTCAAAGCACTCGGGTTCATTTCTAGAGGAATAGAATTGACAACCAGAGAAGCTATGTTAAAGTTGTATAGAACCTTGGTTAGACCACACTTGGAGTACTGTGCACAGTGCTGGTCTCCATAGTATAAAAAGGATAGAGAAGCACTGGTGAAAGTGCAAAAAAGATTTACAAGGACCGGAACGGAGAGGTCATAACTATCGTAAAAGAATGAACAGAAAGGAATTCTTTTCTCTCGAAAAGAATTGACCTTAATAGAGGTCTTTAAAATTATGAACAGGTTTGATGGGGTAGACATAGAGCAGATATTTTCACTTGTGGGGGAGACCAAAATCAGTGGTCATAAATATAAGATAGTCATGAATAAATCCAATAAGGCATTAAGGAGATATTTCTATACTTAGAGAAATTGGTGAAAATATGGAATTTGCTACCACATGGAGTGTTTGAAGCAATTAACATAGATGCATTTAAGGGGAAGCTAGATAAGTACATGAGGGAGAAAGGAATAGAAGGTTATGCTGATGGGGTGAGAAGAAATAAGGTGGGAGGAAGCGCATGTAGAGCATAAAAACGAGCATAGACCAGTTGGGCCGAATGGCCCGTTTCTGTGCTGTAAAATTCTATGTCATTTTACTTAAATGAATTTACCTGTGAGCCGCTATATAGGGTTTGTTCTGGGTTGCCTGTTGCTGGTTTCAGGCCCTCAGGTTTGTTGTCAAACCCTATGGAATCATACACCACGGCATCTGCCGAATCCATCCTGCGATCAGCCCATTTCTCACCGGGGCTCTCGATCGTGCACATGTTGCTATATACACAGCTCGTCTGGTTGGCCTGCCAACGAGACCGCGGTTACAAATCTTTTTTTTTAGAAAAGATCTTTTTCAAGCACTTGCACAATTGGAAAGACGATGGGGTGAATTTTAACTTGCAGGAGCATGTGGGTTTGGGAGCGGGTGGGGGTGGTTAAAAGCACGGAGATTGACAGCACGTCGGGAAGCTGACTCCAATCTGCCAACTTCCGCATTGAACTGAAGCGTGTTAAGCCGTGTGCAAGCAAACCCCGAGAGAGAGAGAGAGAGAGAGAGACGGGTTGGCAATTTAAAAATATTAATTGCTCAATTTCAGTGATATTAACATGGCTTTTGGAATTAACTATGTGTGTACGGGTTTCCTGGAACTCACCAATGAAAGCAAGGCGAGAACACAGCGGCAACTGAGGGGGTGAAGACATGACAGGGAAATGTATCAATAAGGGCTGAAACCTCACAGCTGCTTTCTTGCCTGATTGTGTGAAAGGCTTTGTGCACAGTAGTTGTGCTGAGAAGTGGCGTTCACAATTTTGGAGGTTAATATGTCTGATCTCCACTTCGGAGCTGTGATCTATCAGGGCAGCATTAGTCCGCTTAGTCTGTTTTATTTTGGACCTTAGATGAGGACCAAGATGATCAGCAGCATCAACAGCACCAGCAGGAACAACACCAGCAGGAGCAGCACCAGCAGGAACTGCACCAGCAGCAGGAACAGCACCAGCAGGAGCAGCACCAGCAGGAGCAGCACCAGCAGCAGGAACAGTACCAGCAGCAGGAACAGCACCAGCAGGAGCAGCACCAGCAGGAACAACACCAGCAACAGGAACAGCAGCAGCAGCAAGAACAGCACCAGCAGGAACCGCACCAGCAGGAACCCCACCAGCAGGAACTGCAACACCAGCAGGAACAGCAGCAACACCAGGAACAGCACCAGCAGGAACAGCAGCAGCAGTAGGAACAGCACCAGCAGAAACAGCACCAGCAGCAGGAGCAGCACCAGCAGGAGCAGCACCAGCAGGAACAGCACCAGCAGAAACAGCACCAGCAGCAGAAACAGCACCAGCAGGAAACGCACCAGCAGCAGGAGCAGCACCAGCAGGAACAGCACCAGCAGGAGCAGCACCAGCAGGAATAGCACCAGCATGAACAGCCCCAGCAGAAACAGCACCAGCCTACACCTCACAGACCTGCCGCTCCACAGGAGAGAGGAGATAAGCAGAGAGGTGCAGCTCGCAGGAGGCTACACCCGCAACACAGAATGTACAGGCAGAGGATTAACTTCCTCATCATGTCGCAACATCAGTGCCTCAGGAGGCTCAGGGCCACGTGAAATTTTCAGCCTGCTGGAGCAAGACCGGCTGCCAAGTGGATCTGGTGGCCACCAAAGTCACCACCGTCCTCAACTTCTTTGCCTCTGACTCCATCCAGGGCTCTGCCGGAGACGTATGCAGGATCTCACAGTCAGCCACCCACAAATGCTAAGACTGATGGCTTGTTTGCCAGGACAGGCATTTATGTCAACTTTGCCACACTTGATATCAGTGAGAATGAGCGAGTGCTCTGGTTTGCGGCTCTGGCTGACTTCCCATTATCATCTGTGAGGACTACTGAGGGTTGCAGGTGAAATTGGAGTGAGTTACACATGACCACTTCGATACCAAGCGTATAGCTGATTTTGCTGGTCTCCAGTCGTCTTGGTTAATCCTTGCCACTAGACCAAGACCTAGCTCTGTCAAGCCTGTGTTGTGGCTGGTGTGCAACGGCCACCACACGTTAAAAAAAATCCATGCACAGGCATCTTCCACCCTTCAGGATGTAGGTCGGGACCTGGCATATCAGGTCCTTCATTGAAAAACCTGTGAACTCATCCTTTTTGGTGTGGAAGCAAGTCATCCTCGATACGAGGGACTGCCTAAGAAGAAGATAGCTGATTTACAGTTTAGACCCTCTACAAATAATCCTCTCCAAGAAACAAACTAAGTTATCAGGAGAGCTAGTACCCAGTTTAGCAACACCGTCACAAACCTCTTGTGGGTCCTGCACCGCATTCTGGAGGACTTCTTGTGAATTACATTTAGGATTTTTTCCTGAAAAAAAAGGATGAATCTGTCAGCCATGGCTCGGTGGGTAACTCTCTTGTCTCTGTCAGAAGGTTGTGGGTTCAAGTCCCACTCCAGGGATTTAAGCACACAATCCAGGGGGTTGACACCCCAGTGCAGTACTGAGAGAGTGCTGCACTGTCAGAGGTGTCATCTTTCAGATGAGAGGTTAAACCAAGGCCCCATCTGCTCTCTCAGGTGGAAGTAAAAAATCTCATGGTAGGGGAGTTCTCCCTAGTGTCCTTTTGTGTGATATTTATCCCTCAACCAACATCAGTAAAGAAGAGTATTTGAGGTCATTATCACATTGCTGTGTGTGAGACCTTGGTGTGTGCAAATTGATGCCGCATTCAATGGCGAAAATACTTTGAAAGTACTTTATTGGCTGTAAAGCACTTTTGGACACCCTGAGGTCCTGAAAGGCGCGATATAAATGCTGGTTCCTTCTTTCTTATTAAGTTGTGGGTCATTCTCAGAAAGAAAGGTTATTGGTCATTAATGTTTGGACATTGCAGCTCATACCTCTGAAGTAAATGTTTACCTGTGAAGTGAAAACACAGCAGATATCCCATAGTGGACCAAGTGGTACAAAGACACGTTGGAAACCAATCTTAAGGTGTCTAATGTTATGGTTGAGTACTAAGAGGACATGGTACTGGACAGGCTTGATGGTGCATTGCTCTATGACTTGTGACTTTCACTTTGGAAGCAACTATCTGTTGAGATGAGCCAAAAGCTTTTTTTTTAATCGAAGTAACTATTTGTATTGTACTTTTTTTTGACAGACAGGTGTCCGTCCAGCTTCGCTTCCCTCACCCCCCTCCGGACTGCACATTTTTGACAGACATGCGACAAGCCCCGCTCCTGTCAAGCACCACCCACCCCTCTCGGCCCGAATCATTCCATGCACCTGGTGCCGGGAAGCAGGACTTGAGGCTCCGACTCTTTATCCGCAGGCCGGCCTGGGGTCGAGAGTGAGAAAGTCTGGGGGAGAGAGAGAGACTGGAGGAGAGCGAGAGACTGGGGGGAGAGAGAGACTGGGGGGAGAGAGAGACTGGGGGGAGAGAGAGACTGGGGGGAGAGAGAGACTGGAGGGGAGAGAGACTGGGGGGAGAGAGAGACTGGGGGGAGAGAGAGACTGGGGGGAGAGAGACTGGGGGGAGAGAGAGACTGGGGGGAGAGAGAGAGAGACTGGGGGTGGGAGGGAGAGACTGGGGGGAAAGAGAGACGGGGGAAAGAGAGACTGGGGGGAGAGAGAGAGGCTGGGTGGAGAGAGAGAGGCTGGGCACGGGGGTGGGGGGGGCGAGTGGAGAGAGAGAGGCTGGGCACGGGGGTGGGGGGGGCGAGTGGGGGGAGGGGGCGGGGGTGGGGAAGAGAGAGACTGGGTGCGAGAGAGAGACTGGGCGGGGGGGAGAGTGAGAGAGGCTGGGGGAGGGGAGTGCGAGAGGCTGGGGGAAGAGTGAGAGACTGGGAGGAGAGGGAGGGAGAGGCTGAGGGAAGAGAGAGAGGCTGGGGAAGAGTGAGAGAGGTTGGGGGAGAGTGAGAGAGGCTGGGGGAGAGTGAGAGGCTGGGGGGAGAGTGAGAGGCTGGGGGGAGAGTGAGAGACTGGGAGGAGAGAGAGGGAGAGGCTGGGGGAAGAGACAGAGGCTGGGGAGAGTGAGAGAGGCTGGGGGAGAGTGAGAAGCTGGCGGGGGGGGGGAGTGAGAGAGGCTGGGCAGGATGGGGGGGGGAGAGACTGAGGAGGGAGGGAGAGAGAGACTGGAGGGGGCGGAGTGTGAGAGAGGCTGGGGGGGAGTGAGAGAGGCTGGGCGGAGAGAGAGGCTGGGGGAGAGAGAGAAACTGGGGGGAGAGAGAGGCTGGGGAGAGTGAGACTTGGGGAGAGAGAGAAGCTGGGGGAGAGAGAGAGACTGGGGGGAGAGAGAGAGAGACTGGGAGGAGAGAGAGCGACTGGGGGGGAGACAGAGACTGTAGAGGGGGGGTGAGAGAGGCAGGTAGTAGAGAGAGAGACTGGGGGGAGAGAGAGAGACTGGGGGAAGAGAGACAGACTGGGGGGAGAGAGAGAGACTAGGGGGAGCGAGAGGGTGGGGAGGGAGAGAGGCTGTGGGGAGCGAGAGAGGCTGGGAGAGAGAGAGAGAGAGTGAGGGGGGAGGGAGAGACTGGGGGGTGGAAGAGAGAGACAGATTGGGGGCAGAGAGAGACTGGGGGAGAGAGGCTGGGGGAGAGGGAGAGGGAAACTGGGGGGAGAGAGAGAGAGAGGGACTGGGGGGGAGACAGAGACTTTGGAGCGGGGGGGGTGACAGAGACAGGTGGTAGAGAGAGAGACTGGGGCGAGAAAGAGAGACTGGGGTGAGAGATACAGACTGGGGGGAGAGAGAGAGACTAGGGGAAGAGAGAGGCTAGGGAGGGAGAGAGAGAGAGAGAGAGACTGAGGGGGGAGGGAGAGACTGGGGGGGGGAAGAGAGAGAGTGATTGGGGGGAAGAGAGAGAGTGATTGGGGGGAGAGAGAGACTGGGGGAGAGAGGCTGGGGGGAGAGGGAGAGGGAAACTGGCGGGAGAGAGAGAGAGACTGGGGTGAGAGAGAGAGAGGGACTGGGGGGGAGACAGAGACTGTGGAGTGGGGGGGGTGACAGAGACAGGTGGTAGAGAGAGAGACTGGGGGGAGAAAGAGAGACTGGGGTGAGAGATACAGACTGGGGGGAGAGAGAGAGACTAGGGGAAGAGAGAGGCTAGGGAGGGAGAGAGATAGAGAGAGAGACTGAGGGGGGAGGGAGAGACTGGGGGGGGGAAGAGAGAGAGTGATTGGGGGGAGAGAGAGACAGGGGGAGAGAGGCTGGGGGGTGAGGGAGAGGGAGACTGGGGGGAGAGAGAGAAAGGCTGGGGTTAGAAAGAGAGGCTGGGGAGAGAGTGAGAGACGGGTAGGAGAGGGAGGGAGAGGCTGGGGGAGAGTGAGAGAGGCTGAGGGAGAGTGAGAGGCTGGGGGGGAGTGAGAGAGGCTTGTCAGGGCGGGAGGGGGGGGAAGAGAGAGACTGAGGGGGGGAGAAAGAGAGACTGGGGGGAGAGAGAGAGGCTGGGGGGGGGAGTGTGAGAGGCTGGGAGGCGGTGGGGGGGAGAGAGATTGAGGGGGGGAGAGAGAGAAACTGGGGGGAGAGAGAGGCTGCGGGGAGTGAGAGTTGGTGAGAGAGAGGCTGGGGGGAGAGAGAGAGACTGGGGAGAGAGAGAGAGAGAGACTGGGGGGAGAGAGAGACTGTGTGGGGGGGCGTGTTGGTGAGAGAGACTGGTGGGAGAGAGACAGACTGGGGGAAGAGAGAGAGAGAGAGACTCGGGGGAGAGAGACTGAGTGGGGGGAGAGAGACATACTGGGGGGAGAGAGAGAGATTAGGGGGAGAGAGAGAGAATGGGGGAGAGAGACAGATTAGGGGGAGAGAGAGAGACTGTGGGGAGAGAGAGGCTGGGGAGTGAGAGAGGCTGTGGGGAGAGAGAGCGAGAGAGAGAGGCTAGAGGAGAGAGAGAGAGAGAGAGAGAGACTGACGGGGGTGGGGGTGGGGAGGAGAGAGACTGGGGGGAGACAGAGGCTGGGGAGGGAGAGAGGCTGTGGGGAGAGAGAGATGCTGGGAGAGAAAGAGAGAGACTGAGGGGGAGAGAGAGACTGGGGGGAGAGAGAGACTGTGTGGGGGGGCGTGTTGGTGAGAGAGACTGGTGGGAGAGATATAGACTGGGGGAAGAGAGAGAGAGAGAGACTCAGGGGAGAGAGACTGAGTGGGGGGGGGAGAGACATACTGGAGAGAGAGAGAGAGATTGGGGGGAGAGAGAGACTGCGGGAAAGAGGCTTGGGGGAGAGGGAGAGGGAGACTGGGGGAAGAGAGAGAAGCTGAGGGAAGAGAGAGAAGCTGGGGAGAGTGAGAGAGGCTGGGGGAGAGTGAGAGAGACTGGGGGAGAGTGAGAGAGGCTGTGGGAGAGTGGGGGTGGCTGGGGGGGGAGAGTGAGAGACTGGGAGGAGAGGGAGGGAGAGGCTGGGGGAGATTGAGAGAGGCTGGGGGCGAGAGAGAGAGAGCGAGAGAGGCTAGAGGAGAGAGAGAGAGAGAGAGAGAGACTGACGGGGGTGGGGAGGGGAGGAGAGAAACTGGGGGGAGATAGAGGCTGTGGAGAGAGAGAGGCTGTGGGGAGAGAGAGATGTTGGGGGAGAAAATGAGAGACTGAGGGGGGAGAGAGCGACTGGAGAGAGAGAGAGATTGGGGGGAGAGAGAGACTGTGGGAGAGAGGCTTGGGGGAGAGAGAGAGGGAGACTGGGGGAGAGAGAGAAGCTGAGGGAAGAGAGAGAGGCTGGGGGAGAGTGAGAGATGCTGGGGGAGAGTGGGGGAGGCTGGGGGGAGAGTGAGAGACTGGGAGGAGAGGAAGGGAGAGGCAGGGGGAAGAGAGAGAGGCTGGGGGAGAGTGAGAGAGGCTGGGGGGAGTGAGTTAGAGTGGGGCGGGGAGTGAGAGAGACTGATGGGCGGTGAGAGAGGCTGGGGGGAGAGAGAGAGACTAGGGGGAGAGACAGACTGGGGGGGGTGGTGAAGAGAGAGTGGTGGTAGAGAAAGAGACGGCGGGGAGAGAGAGAGACTGGGGGGAGAGAGGCAGACGGGGAGTAGAGAGAGAGAGAGAATAGGGGGAGAGAGAGGCAGGGGAGGGAGAGAGGCTGTGGGGAGAGAGAAAGGCTGGGGGAGAGAAAGAGAGAGTGTCATGTATTCAACTGTCATTGTAACCCATGGATAAACTGACCTAAGTTGTACACCGTGAGAACATTGACCACTAGGTGGTGAACTTGTGGGAGACACTCCTAACCTGGACGTTCAGGTATAAAAGTGGAAGCTCCACCCACCTTCATCACTTCAGTGCTGGCTAATGAAGGTTACTGGTCACAGAGTGACCTTCTCTCTAGTATTGGCTTCGTGTACATTTGCACTGTATAATTAGGATGTATTATTGGCGACGAAAAACTGGGATTTAAACCACACGAGCATGGCCACTAGCAGCACAGATGAGAGGTACTGTGTTGGTGATTGGGACCATTTTATTGAGAGACTACAGCAAAGTTTCGCCACTAAGGAATGGCTGGGACAGGATTCGGCCGACAAATGCAGGGCTCATCTCCTGACGGTTTGTGGATTCAGAACATACACCCTAATGAAGGACCTTCTAGCGCCAGAGAAGCCGGCGGGCAAGACTTTTGAAGAGCTCAGTAACTTGATCGGGGAACACTTCAAATCGGCGAGCAGCATGCACATGGCGAGACACCGGTTTTACACGCACCGGCGGCGAGAAGGGCAAAGTGTTCCAGACTTCGTGGCAGACCTCGGGCGACTGGCGAGCCTATGTAAGTTCCCAGATGCATGCAGAGCGGAGAAGCTGCGAGACTTTTTTATTGAGGGCATTGGGCACGCTGGGGTTTTCAGGAAACTGATTGAGACCAAAGACTTGACCCTGGAAACGGCAGCTTTGATGGCCCAGACATTTATCTCAGGGGAGGAAGAGACCAGAATGATGTTTGACAAAAATCTTGGTTTAAATGCAGCAAATGGACAGGGAGTCAACATTGTTAACGCGGCACACAGTTCACCAGGCAGACAGGGGCAATCGGACATGCCCGAGCATGTAGTCGAACCCAAAGGGAGAATTCAACAGAGACAATGGCTGGCTGAATGACGATTCATGTCATCGCAAGGGACAATGCGGCCAGTAATGGGGCCATCAACACCTGTCAATGTTGCACTTAAGGACAGTTACAGAGGCAGTCAGAGATGATCGACTGGTAATGGACCTTTTGTTTACAACACGGCTCATGTTGGAGCCAGGGCTTGCAGGTATGAGCAATATACCTGCAGAAACTGCAACGTCAGTGGTCACTTGGCGCGTATGTGCAGGAAGCCTGCAGCCAGGTTGATGTACGAGGAGGACGGGGACGATGTAAGCCCTACGAGTCCAAATGGACACTGGGGGAAATCGCTGGAAGCTGAAGTTCAGCGAGTTCATGTGGAGCACATATACAGTTCATACAGCAGGACGCCACCGATAATGATGAAAGTGCTCCTCAATGGCATCCCAGTATCAATAGAGCTAGACACAGGGGCCAATCAGTCCCTGATGAGTATCAAACAGTTCGACAAGTTGTGGGCGTCCAAGGCCAGGAGGCCAAAATTATTGCCAATTGACGCACAGCTACGGACATACACAAAGGAGATCATTCCTGTGCTAGGTTGTCGTGACCCACAAAGATTCGGTGAACAGGTTGCCACTCTGGATTGTCCCGGGGACGGTCCCGCATTGCTGGGGAAGAGTTGGCTGGCTGCCATGAACTGGAAATGGGGCGATGACAATGACATTTCTTCTGTGGAGCGAATATCATGCTCACAGGTCCTGGACAAATTTTACTCACTATTGCAGCCCGGCATTGGCAATATCATGGGGACCAAGGTAGTGATTCACATAAACCCGGACGCCAGGCCAGTACACCACAAGGCCAGAGCGGTGCCGTATGTAATGCGGGAAAAGATAGAAGACGAATTGGACCGTATGCTGAGGGAAGGCATCGTCTCGCCAGTCGAATTCAGTGACTGGGTGAGCCCGATTGTTCCGGTGCTCAAGGCGGATGGGTCGGTCAGGATATGTGGTGATTACAAGGCCACCATCAATCGGGTGTTACTGCAAGATCTGTACCCGCTACCGAGAGCGGAGGACCTCTTTCCGACGCTATCCGGTGGCAAACTTTTTTCAAAATTGGACCTGACCTCAGCTTACATGACCCAGGAGCTGGCGAGTGAATCAAAGAAGCTGACCACCATCACGATACCCAAGGGGTTGTTTGAGTACAACAGATGTCCGTTTGGGATTCGCTTGGCTGCTGCGATCTTTCAACGAAATTGGAAAGCCTCCTCAAGTCGATTCCAAGGACAGTGGTTTTTCAAGACGACATCCTCATCATGGGTCGTGATACTGAAGAACACTTCCGCAACCTGGAGGAGGTGCTACGCAGACTGGACCGGGTAGGTCTGCGACTGAAAAAGGCGAAGTGCGTCTTCCTAGCTCCAGTTGTAGAATTCCTGGGGATGAGGGTAGCAGCAGGCGGGATCAGACCTACTGCGTCCAAAACGGAAGCGATCCAGAGAGCACCCAGACCCCGTAACACGATGGAGCTGCGTTTGTTCCTGGGGCTCCTGAACTATTTTCGTAACTTTCTTCCCAAATTGAGCACGCTGTTAGAGCCGCTACACGTGCTGCTACGCAAATGTCGCGAATGGGTCTGGGGGGACAGCCAGGAAAGGGCTTTTGATAGAGCACAAAATTTGTTATGTTCCAACAATCTGTTAACACTATATGACCCATGTAAGAAACGTGTTTTAACCTGCGACGTGTCGTCCTATGGGGTCGGATGTGTGTAGCAGCATTTTAATGCCAAGGGTCAGTTACAGCCGGTAGCTTATGCCTCCAGAAGTCTGTCAAAGGCAGAAAGGGGCTACGGGATGGTAGAAAAAGAAGTGCTTGCATGTGTATATGCTGGAAAAAAATGCACCAGTACCTGTTTGGCAGGAAACTTGAGCTGGAGACAGATCAAAAACCCCTAACGGCCCTTTTGGTCGACAACAAGGCCATAAATGCAAATGCATCAGCCCGCATACAGAGGTGGGCACTCACATTAGCCGCCTATGACCATACAATTCGGCACAGACCGGGCACTGAAAACTGCGCCGATGTACTCAGCAGGCTCCCACTAGCCACCACCGAGGGGGCTACCGAGCATGCTGCTGAGATGGTCATGGCTGTTGAAGCTTTCGAAAGCGAAGGCTCACCCGTGACAGCCTGTCAGATTAAAGTCTGGACAAATAGAGACCCGCTACTGTCTTTAGTCAAGAAATGTGTCCTGAATGGGGACTGGGCAGCCACATACGGGGCATGCCCCGAGGAATTCAAACCATTTCACAGGCGCAAGGACGAACTCTCGATTCAGGCCGATTGCCTACTATGGGGAAACCAAGTAGTCATGCCCCAGATGGGCAGAGAGATGTTCATCGAGGACTCCACAATGAGCACCCGGGCATTGTCATGATGAAGGCAATTGCCAGGTCACACGTTTGGTGGCCAGGGATAGATGCAGACCTGGAACTTTGTGTTCGCAGGTGCAACACGTGTGCCCAGCTGGGCAATGCGCCCAGAGAAGCCCCCCTTAGCCCCTGGTCCTGGCCCGCCAAGCCATGGTCATGCATCCATGTGAACTACGCATGTCCTTTCATGGGAAAAATGTTTTTGGTTGTAGTAGACACCTATTCCAAATGGATCGAGTGTGACATTTTCAATTCAAGCACATCCTCTGCCACGGTAGAAAGTCTATGGGCAATGTTCGTCGGCCATGGTCTACCGGACATCTTGGTCAGCGACAATGGCCCGTGCTTTACAAGCATTGAATTCCAGGACTTCATGGCAGGAAATGGTATCAACCATGTCAGAATGGCACCGTTCAAGCCGGCCTCAAATGGCCAGGCGGAACGAGCAATGCAGATAATCAAACAGGGGATGCTCAGAATCCAAGGGGGTTCCCTACAAAGCCACTTATCACGCCTCCTGTTGGCCAATAGATCCCGACCACACTCGCTCACAGGGGTCCCACCCGTAGAGCTGCTAATGAAAAGTACTCTCAAAACCAGGTTTTCCCTTATACACCCCACCATGAAATAAATTGTTGAGAGCAGGCGCCAGTCACAATGCGATTACCATGACGGGAATACGAGGGCGCGTTGTATTGATGTCAATGACCCTGTCTTTGACCTCAACTACGCTGCAGGGCCTAAATGGCTCACAGGCACTGTGATTGCCAAAGAGGGGAATAGGATTCTGGTAGTTAAACTTACCAATGTACAAGTCTTTCGCAAACATGTGGATCAAACAAAAAGGAGATTCAGCAATCCCACAGAAGAAGCAGATGAAGAACACGATGTAGAGTTCACTCCTCCACAGATGACTGAACACCGGAACCAAGTGGAGGAGAGCCCAGTCACTGTGGGCAGTCCGGACAGGCCTGAGGCACCGCAAACAGCAGACACTCAGGCCAGCGCCCAACAACCGGAGCTCCAACTCAGGCGCTCTACAAGGGAGCGTAAACCACCAGAGAGACTCAACCTATGATCCCAATAAGACTTTGGGGGGGGGGGGGGGGAGGTGATGTCATGTATTCAACTGTCATTGTAACCCATGTATAAACTGACCTAAGTTGTACACCGTGAGAACATTGAACACTAGGTGGTGAACTTGTGGGAGACACTCCTAACCTGGACTTTCAGGTATAAAAGGGGAAGCTCCACCCACCTTCATCACTTCAGTGCTGGCTAATAAAGGTTACTGATCACAGAGTGACCTTCTCTCTAGTATGGGCCTCATGTGCATTTGTATTGTATAGTAAGGACATATTAGAGAGAGACTGAGGGGGGGAGAGAGAGAGACTGGGGGTAGAGAGAGACTGGGGAGGGAGAGAGTCTGTGGGGAGAGAGAGAGGCTGGGGGAGAGAGAGAAAGACTGAGAGGGGAGAGAGAGAATGGGGGGAGAGAGAGAGACTGGGGGAGAGAGAGAGACTGGAGGAGAGAGAGAGAGAGAGACTGGGGGGAGAGAGAGATGCTGGGGAAGAGAGAGAGGCTGGGGAGAGTGAGAGAGGCTGAGGGAGAGTGAGAGAGACTGGAGGAGAGTGAGAGAGGCTGGGGGAGAGTGAGAGGCTGGGGGAATGAGAGAGGCTGGAGGAATGAGAGAGACTGCGGGGAGAGAGAGAGACGGCGGGGGAGTGTGAGAGAGGCTGGGGGGAGTGAGAGAGACTGGGGGGGGAGTGAGAGAGGCTGGGGGGAGGGGAGTGAGAGGCTCGGTGGGGGGGAGAGAGACAGAGAGGCTGGGCGGGGGTGGTAGAGTGAGAGAGGCTGGGGGGGGAGAGAGAGCGTCTGGGGGGAGGGGAGAGAGAAAGGCTGGGGGGAGAGAGAGAGCCTGGGGTAAGAGAGGGAGAGGCTGGGGAGAGAGAGAGAGAGGCTGGGGGGAGAGAGAGAGAGAGAGGCTGCGGAGGGGAGAGAGAGGCTGGGGAGAGAAAGAGAGGCTGGCGGGGGGGAGGGAGAGAGACTGGGGAGAGAGAGAGAGGCTGGGGGGAGAGAGGGAGAGAGGCTGGGAGCAGAGAGAGAGACTGGGGGAAGAGAGAGAGACTGGGGGAAGAGAGAGAGGCTGGGGAAAGAGTGAGAAAGGCTGGGGGAGAGACTGAGAGAGGCTGGGGGGAGAGAGAGAGGCTGGGTGGAGAAAGTAAGAGGCTGGGGGGAGAGAGAGAGGCTGGGGTAGATTGAGAAAGGCTGGAGGGTGTAATGAGAGAGGCTGGGGGGGAGAGAGAGAGAGGCTGGGGGGAGGGGGAGAGAAAGGCTGAGGGGAGAGAGAGAGAGAGGCTGGGGGGGAGGGGAGAGAGAGAGGCTGGGGGGAGGGGAGAGAGAGAGAGGCTGGGGGGAGGGGTGAGAGAGAGTCTGGGGGGAGAGAGAGAGAGGCTGGGGAGAGAGAGAGATAAGGCTGGGGAGAGACAGAGAGAGAGGCTGGGGGAGAGAGAGAGACTGGGGGAGAGAGGGAGAGAGGCTGGGGGCAGAAAGAGAGGCTAGGGGGAAGAGAGAGGCTGGGGGGAGAGAGAGAGAGGCTGGGGGGAGAAAGAGAGAGGCTGGGGGGAGAGAGAGAGAGGCTGGGTGGAGAGAGAGAGAGAGGCTGGGGGGGGGAGAGAGAGAGAGAGACAGAGGCTGGGGGGAGAGAGAGAGGCTCGGGGGAGAGAGAGATGTTGGGGGGAAAGAGTGAGACTGGGGGGAGAGAGAGAGGGAGAGAGGCTGGGGGCAGAGAGAGAGGCTCAGGGGTAGATAGAGACACGGGGCAGAGTGCGGTGATGGGATCAGAGGGGAGAGAGGAAACTCAGGAAAGATGGATCACAGTCTTCCAACCCCCTACAAGGGATATCGTTGGAGTGGATGATATCCAGAAGTCACGACACTATCACTATTCCCTTCATACCCAATAAACCTGTTAACATTCCGTACACAATGCCCTATCTATGGTGCGGTGGGAGGAGGATGCACTTGCGCTTGGGTAAGGCATTTTGGCTGGGGGAGGCATGCACTTGAACTGGGATAAGGCACTTCGGCTGGGGGAGGGATGTACTTAGACTGGAGTATGGCACTTCGGCTGGGGAGACATGCACTTGAACTGGGGTAAGGCACTTTGGCTGGCCCTTGCTATCTTCTGGGGAGCTCTGTCCTCTGTCGCTTCAGTAAGTCAAAGTGGATCGAGTTACAATTTGCAAAGTCAGTGAGACCTTGGGATGGGTGGTTCCAGTTACATATTCCTGTGAAACTTCAGGGTGTGGCTTGTCCTCCAAGGGGACCAATCAGAATCAAAGGATGGAGAATGTTGGCCATTTTTGCAGTACAAATAAGTGCATCCTTTTTAAATTATTCTTTGGGATGCAGGTGTCGCTGGCATTTATTGCCCATCTCTAGTTGCCCTTAAGAAGGTGACGGTGAGCCTACTTTTGGAACCACTGCACTCTGTGTAGTGAAGATACACCCATGGTGCTGTTGGGTAGGGAATTCCAGGATTTTGACCCAGCAACAATGACGGAACGCCGATATAAATCAGGATGGTGTGTGACTTGGAGGTGATGGTGTTTCCATGAACTATCTGCCCTTGTCTTTCTAGGTGGTAGAGGTCGCTGATTTGGAAGGTGCTGTTGAAGAAGCCTTGATGAGTTGCTGCAGTGCATCCTGTGGATATGCAGCCATGATATGCCAGTGGTGGAGGGAGGTATGGGCTGCTGATCAAGCAGACTGCTTTGACCCTCAGAATATAGGTCCAAGTCAGGGCAGTGCATCTACTGTCCTTGTCCTTCTGAGTGGTGGGGGTGGCGGGCTTGGGAGATGCTATCGCCGAGACAGCTGCAGCAACTGACTGTCTCCAGCCCACACCGATACCAGTGGAAAACCCGTAGTTAGCAGCAGGCCCATCAGTTGCCAGCGGATGCACTGGCGGATCTGAGAAACATCTGAGAAACTTCCAGCCACATGATCCAATTATATATATATATATATATATATAGATAGAAAGAGTGAGAAAGAAATTGCTACAGAGGGAGATAAATAGTAAAGGAGAAAGGAACAAACTAGCCAGGAGAGAAGATCAGCCAAACAAGAAATAAACGGGGCAGGGCATCAAAGGACTGAGGTGACAGAAGAACTGGTGGGTGAATGGACAGTTGTAATGGCAGAGTCATCCTGCCAGAAGTCCACCCAGATAGTGCCAGGGGTGACAGTTTCACAAGCAATGGTTAAGGTTAGGTTTAAGGGCACAGGAGAGTGAGACTAATTGGCTCACTTTTTCAAAGAGCTGGCATAGGCATGATGGGCTGAATGGCCTCTTTCTGTGCTGTATGATTCTATGATTGAGTAATGATCATACTTGGGCTCCTCTGTGCCACCGTGAAAAACAACTGGCAATGGGGACCTTACCTCTGATCAAGTGCTTCCTTCCTACCCAAAGCACAATCGCGAGGAGAAGTACTGCACCAAGAACAGATCCTATAATTTCTAGTTGCAGATAGGATACTGAAACAGCAAATAAAACATGGTTCATTAGATGCAGTCGTAAATGGTTAAATTTTCTCCAGTCTCATTTGGAAGGTAACTGATTAACATTGGGTAAGTTTATATAAAATGTCATAAACATTACAACTCAAAAACAAGCTGTTAGGCCCAACCAGTGCATGTTGGGATTTATCCTCTACACAAACTGGAGTCCTAACCCCATGTGCCCCCCCCCCCCCCCAGCCTGCTCCCATAGCACGATATCCCCCTTTTCCTTCAACCACCTAGTGAACCTATTCTTAAACGTAGCATGGTCACTGCTTCAAGTACAAACTCTGGTAGTGCATTCCACAGCCGTTGGATATTAAAGGAACCAAGGGATATGGGGATAATGCAGGAAGGTGGAGTTGACATCGAAGATCAGCCATGGTAGAAGCCTCAAAGGGTCGAAAGGTCAACTCCTATAGTGTGAGCTGTGGCTCAGTTGGTAGCACTCTTGCCTCTGAGTCAGAAGGTTGTGGGTTCAACCCCACTCCAGAGACTTGTGCAATATGGAGGAGCGCTGCACTGTTGGAGGTGCCATCTTTCGGAGGAGACATTCAACCGAGTCCCTGTCTACCCTCTCAGGTGGATGTAAAAGATCCCATGGCACTATTTCGAAGAAGAGTAGGGAAGTTATCCCTGATGTCCTGGCCTATATTTATCCCTCAATCAACATCATTAAAAAATAAACAGATTACCTGATCATTATCATATTGCTGTTTGTGGGAGCTTGCTGTGCGTAAATTGGTTGCCGCGTTTCCTACATTACAACAGTAACTACACTTCAAAAGTACTTCATTGGCTGTAAAGTGCTTTACGGTATCCTGAGGTCTTGAAAGGTGCTATATCAATGCAAGTCTTTGGGGTAGAAATTCGGTCGTGCCTCATTTGGGGCGGTAACCCTGGCGGAGCGGAACTTGAGCGCCCTGAAAAAGTTTGTGCCCTTTGCCCAGAAATTCGTCAGAATCGGTCGAAGAGCTGACAGGGCCGCTAAATCAGCCGTTGCACACTACAGCTGAGGGGGGCGCTAACAAAAGTTTGGTCAGTAAATTTGGTGGACCGTTTGCGCATGCGCGATACTCCGAGACAGAGCCCGGGAACAGTCGAGTCTTAAAGGCGCGGCAACTCAAGTTCATGCATGCGCAGTTCCAGCTCCACAGGGTCTTCAGAGCATGAAAATGGAGGAGCAAGGAGGATGCCAGTGATCTACCTGCTTCTCATCCACCGCCCTTGATGCCTTGATGAAGGCACTGGAGAGTCACTGGAGTGTCCTCCAGCCTGGAGGGGGATGAAAACAGTGCCTCAGAATTTGACAAGGCTCTAGAGGGAGCTGGCTGAGCATGTTACAGCCCGGATCGTGGTGCCCACAACAGCGACCCAATGTGCAATACAATCAATCGCCTTACTAGAGTCGTCAGGTGAGTACCCTTTCCATTCACCTTCCAATGCCTTCTTGTGCATCTCACTCACACAGACAATATAAAGACTTTGACTGCCTACCCCTTCTCTATCTCTACCAGGCCATGCTCCTTCTTGCTGAAGCCAGCCTGAGACCTCTCCATCGCCTCACCAGATCTGCCCTGCCAATCCATGTGTCTCTCACCATCTAGCCCCTTACTCAGCCTGAGCCCATCTACCAGCACCTTTCAACTCTTCATAGGCGGTCCCAGTCCTGAGCCTCATTCTTACTTGTAGTTGCTTGTGCCCCAGACCCACCATTCACACATCCACTGACGCCACACAGAATGAAATGCTGATGTGCACACTTCGCCATATTACTCACGAGTACCCTACTGCACACACATGTGGCACACCAGCACTTGCACAGCCACTAACAACTTTTTACTTTTGTCATTGCAGGTCAAACTCATGCAGAATATGCACGAGTTGCATTATCTGGGAGAGAGCCAGCCCTACCTCTAGGACCTCACCATGAGGAGGAGCGAGTGTCCACACTCATGGGCGCTGCATTCATGGCGCTGGGAGACGGAGCCCCCGCTCGACAGTGACGGTGTGTGAAAGAGATCGGCGTTTTGTGTGAGTCCCCTCAGCCTTGAGGTCACATGCCTTGCAAGATGTTGCAACCAAAATACTGATGCCCCTCTACTTCTTGCCCTCCTGTTCCTTTCCCAGCTGATAGCAGCACTTCTGTTACTTTGTGCTTAAAGATGCTGAGCCAGAAGAGCGCCAGCCTGCCCGTCAGCGGACATCTTCAGACGACGGGGAAGATGAGGAGGAGGAAATGGAGAGCAGTGTGCCGGGACAGGGCGAGATGTCCATAGTTGCATCGAGTGGGGAGAGCACCTCGGTTGAAGAGGCCATCTTCTCGGGGTTGGCTAAACCTGAGGCTCCTGGCCTGCAGCAACACCCAGTGCGAGGGGAAGCTTGGGGGCCAGCTCTCCAGAGGGTAAGTTGAACCATGAGTCCTGCTCACAGACAGGCAGGTGAGGACCTGGACTTGGAAGCTATGTCAAGGGAATCAATGCAGATGCACCGCGAGCTCATCAGTGCATTGGCAAGGATCCCGACGAGCGTGTATGCACTTGTGTTGAATATGGTGAAGGCCACCTCAACCTTGGCATTTGCGCTTTGAGGGCCCATCGAGCCATCCTTGGTTGATTACAACGGATGCTGGACATGTCATGTAACCATGGGGTCCAAGACATGATGTGTGGGCCACGGCTGATGTGGCAGTAGCCCTTGAGCGGCAGGCCAAAACCACGTGACACCTGCATTCTGCCATGTCGTCAGTGCGTGTTGGCATCAATGTGCTGTGTGTTCTGATACAGGTCAAATTGATGCCACGCAAGCACTGACGGCTGCCATCATGTCTGGGGCCCCATCAGACCAACCGGGAGCTAACAGTGCTGAAGTAGGCCAGCAATCTGTGCTCCATCAGATTGCTCCGGATGCTGAGGCTCTGCCCTGGGGGAGTAGCAGACCGTTGGTCGAGATGGAACGTGATGTCCTCTCTCAGGAGACCATCGTGTCTCGGATCCCATGGTCAAAATGCCTTGGTCTGCACCCCAGCCATCCCACACTGCTGCCGCCCATTCTCAGGCGGGGCTGCCCAGGCCCAAAGCTGGTCCAGGGTGCCTTGCTAGGCCATCTGTCCTGTCTCCCTCAGACACACAGCAGCCCTCAAGCGACCTTGCAGCAGGCACTGAGGACCCATTGAGGAGGAGTAGTAGGCGAGGGAGGGAGGTGAGGCAGAGTGGTGGGAAATGCCTATGCAAGACCCACTGATGAAAGATGTGGCCATGGGCCCTATGTAGAAAAGGTGTAAATGTTATTCATCTGTTGTATTATTTAAAGGAGCAGGTGCCCCATTTTCTTTTCTTTGAGGGGATGGGGTCTGTGTACATTTGTTATAAATATTATTTATCTGTTGCATTATTTGAAGGGGCGGTTGCCCTATTGTGTTTTCTTTGAGGGGGTGGGGTTTTTTGGGGTTGTTTGAGGGATGTTTCTAATAAAATATAACGTTAAACGTTTCCTTCAGCTCTGGTGTATGATTATTGACTTGTAACGGAGAGGTGGCATTAACATGCCACAATCTGCACTCGTTATTAGCTGCATTCCTCAGCTCATTCGATTTCAGCGAAGTGTTCCCTTATGAGCTGCCACCGAATAGCCCTGCTACCGTCAACATTGGCACGCTGCCTCCTCCGTGGATGTTGCTGGTCCTCGTTGGGTTGCTGTTCATTCGGGATGTTGGCAGGCTCCTGGTCCTCCTGCTTCCCCTCTTTTCGCTCCTCCTCTTCCTCCTGAGGTGGCCCTACGATCCCCACTGGCAAGCTCTAAGCCGTCATGATTCTGGATTCCCTGAATTCTGGAGAGGTCCCAGCAGATTGGAAAACCGCAAATGTAATGCCCCTATTTAAGAAAGGAGAGAGACAGAAAGCAGGAAACTATAGACCAGTTAGCCTAACATCTGTCGTTGAGCAAATGCTGGAATCCATTTCTAAGGAAGCAGTAGCAGGACATTTTGGAAAGCATAATACACACAAACAGCATCAGCATGGTTTTATGAAAGTGAAATCATGTTTGACAAATTTGCTAGAGTTCTTTGAGGATGTAACAAGCAGGGTGGATAAAGGGAAACCAGTAGATGTGGTGTATTTGGATTTCTAGAAGGCATTTGATAAGGTGCCACATAAAAGGTTACTGCACGAGATAAGAGCTCATGGGGTTGGGGGTAATATATTAGCATGGATAAGGGATTGGTTAACAAACAGAAAACAGAGACAGGATAAATGGTTCATTTTCAGGTTGGCAAACTGTAACTAGTGGAGTGCCACAGGGATCAGTGCTGGGGCTTCACTATTTACGATCTATGTTGATGACTTGGATGAAGGGACAGAGTGTAATGTAACCAAATTTGCTGATAGATGGGAAAGCAAAGTGAAGACGCAAAGAATCGACGAAGGATATAGACAGGCTAAGTGAGTGGGCAAAGATTTGGCAGATGGAGTATAATGTGGCAAAATGTGAGGTTATCCACTTTTGTAGAAAAAATAAAAAAAACAAATTATTATTTAAATGGAGAGAGACTACAGAATGCTACAGTACAGAAGGATCTGGATGTCCTTGTACACAAAAAGTTAGCATGCAGTTACAGCAAGTAATTAGCAAGGCAAATGCAATGTTGGCCTTTATTGCAAGGGGGATGGAGCAGGGAAGTCCTGCTTCAACTGTACAGGGTATTGGTGAGGCTACACCTGGAGTACTGTGTACAGTTTTGGTCTCCTTATTTAAGGAAGGATAGAAAACATAGAAATATAGAAAATAGGTGTAGAAGTAGGCCATTCGGCCCTTTGAGCCTGCACCACCATTCAATAAGATCATGGCTGATCATTCCCTCAGTACCCCTTTCCTGCTTTCTCTCCATACCCCTTGATCCCCTTAGCCATAAGGGCCATATCTCACTCCCTCTTGAATATATCCAATGAACTGGCATCAACAACTCTCTGCGGTAGGGAATTCCATAGGTTAACAACTCTCTGAGTGAAGAAGTTTCTCCTCATCTCAGTCCTAAATGGCCTACCCCTTAACCTAAGACTGTGTCCCCTGGTTCTGGACTTCCCCAACATCGGGAACAATCTACTCACATCTAACCTGTCCCGTCCTGTCAGAATCTTATACGTTTCTATGAGATCCCCTCTCATCCTTCTAAACTCCAATGTATGAAGGCCCAGTTGATCCAGTCTCTCCTCATATGTCAGTCCAGCCATCCCTGGGATCAGTCTGGTGAACCTTTGCTGTACTCCCTCAATAGCAAGAATGTCCTTCCTCAGATTAGGAGACCAAAACTGAACACAATATTCCAAGTGAGGCCTCACTAAGGCCCTGTACAACTGCAGTAAGACCTCCCTGCTCCTATACTCAAATCCCCTGGCTATAAAGGCCAACATACCATTTGCCTTCTTTACCGCCTGCATGCCAACTTTCAATGACTGATGAACCATGACACCCAGGTCTCGTTGCACCTCCCTTTTCCTAATCTGCCACCATTCAAATAATATTCTGTCTTCGTGTTTTTGCCCCCAAAGTGGATAACCTCACATTTATCCACATTATACTGCATCTGCCATGCATTTGCCCACTCACCTAACCTATCCAAGTCCCCCTGCAGCCTCTGAGCATCCTTCTCACAGCTCACACCGCCACCCAGTTTAGTGTCATCTGCAAACTTGGAGATATTACACTAAATTCCTTCATCCAAATCATTGATGTATATTGTAAAGAGCTGTGGTCCCAACACTGAGCCCTATGGCACTCCACTAGTCACTGCCTGTCATTCTGAAAAGGACCCGTTTATCCCGACTCTCTGCTTCCTGTCTGCCAACCAGTTCTCTATCCACGTCAGTATATTACCCCCAATACCATGTGCTTTGATTTTGCACACCAATCTCTTGTGTGGCACCTTGTCAAAAGCCTTTTGAAAGTCTAAATACACCACATCCACTGGTTCTCCCTTGTTCACTCTACTAGTTACATCCTCAAAAAATTCCAGAAGATTTGTCAAGCATGATTTCCCCTTCATAAATCCATGCTGACTTGGACCAATCCTGTCACTGCTTTCCAAATGCACTGCTATTTCATCCTTAATAATTGATTCCAACATTTTCCCCACCACTGATGTCAGGCTAACTGGTCTATAGTTACCCGCTTTCTCTCTTCCTCCCTTTTTAAAACGTGGCTACCCTCCAGTCCATAGGAACTGATCCAGAGTCGATAGACTGTTGGAAAATGATCCCCAATCATCCACTATTTCTAGGGCTACTTCCTTAAGTACTCTGGGATGTAGACTATCAGGCCCCAGCGATTTATCGGCCTTCAATCCCATCAATTTCCCTAATGCAATTTCCCGTCTAATAAGGATATCCTTCAGTTCCTCCTTCTCACTTGACCCTCGGTCCCCTAGTACTTCCGGAAGGTTATTTGTGACTTCCTTCATGAAGACAGAACCAAAGTATTTGTTCAATTGGTCTGCCATTTCTTTGTTCCCCATTATAAATTCATCTGAACCCGACTGCAATGGACCTACGTTTATCTTCACTAATCTTTTTCTCTTCACATATCTATAGAAACTTTTGCAGTCAGTTTTTATGAAGCTTCTTCTTGTACTCTATTTTCCCCCTCTTTGTCCTCCTCTGCTGAATCCTAAATTTCTCCCAGTCCTCAGGTTTGCTGCATTTTCTGGCCAATTTATATGCCTCTTCCTTGGATTTAACACTATCCTTAATTTCCCTTATTAGCCATGGTTGAACCACCTTCCCCGTTTTATTTTTACTCCAGACAGGGATGTACAATTGCTGAAGTTCATCCATGTGATCTTTAAATGTTTGCCATTGCCTATCCACCGTCAACCCTTTAAGTATCATTTGCCAGTCTATTCTAACCAATTCACGCCTCAAACCATCGAAGTTACCTTTCCTTAAGTTCAGGACCCTAGTTTCTGAATTAACTGTGTCACTCTCCATTCTAATAAAGAATTCTACCATGTTATGGTCACTCTTCCCCAAGGGGTCTCGCACAGCAAGATTGCTAATTAGTCCTTCCTCATTACACATCACCCAGTCTAGGATGGCCAGCTCCCTGGTTGATTCCTCGACATATTGGTCTAGAAAACCATCCCTAATACATTCCAGGAAATCCTCCTCCGCTGCATTGCTACCAGTTTGGTTAGCCCAATTAATATGTAAATTAAAGTCACCCATGATAACTGCTGTACCTTTATTGCATACATCCCTAATTTCTTGTTTGATGCTGTCCCCAACCTTACTACTACTGTTTGAGGGTCTGTACACAACTCCCACTAGCGTTATCTGCCCCTTGGTATTCCGAAGCTCCACCCATACCGATTCCACATCATCCAAGCTAATGTCCTTTCTTACTATTGCATTAATTTCCTCTTTAACCAGCAATGCCACCCCACCTCCTTTTCCTTTCTGTCTATCCTTCCTAAATGTTGAATACCCCTGGATGTTGAGTTCCCAGCCTTAGTCACCCTGGAGCCATGTCTCTGTGATGCCAATGACATCATACCCGTTAACTGCTATCTGCGCAGTTAGTTCGTCCACCTTATTACGAATACTCCTCGCATTGAGGCACAGAGCCTTCAGGCTTGTCTTTAAAACACACTTTGCCCCTTTAGAATTTTGCTGTAATGTGGCCCTTTTTGTTTTTTTGCCTTAGGTTTCTCTGCCCTCCACTTTTACTTTTCTTCTTTCTATCTTTTGCTTCTGCCCCCATTCTACTTCCCTCTGTCTCTCTGCATAGGTTCCCATCATCCTGCCATATTGGTTTAACTCCTCCCCAACAGCATTAGCAAACACTCCCCCTAGGACATTGGTTCCGGTCCTGTCCAGGTGCAGACTGTCCGGTTTGTACTGGTCCCACCTCCCCCAGAACCGGTTCCAATGTCCCAGGAATTTGAATCCCTCCCTTCTGCACCACTCCTCAAGCCACGTATTCATCTGAGCTATCCTGCGATTCCTACTCTGATTAGCACGTGGCAGTGGTAGCAATTCTGAGATTACTACTTTTGAGGTCCTACTTTTTAATTTAGCTCCTAACTCCCTATATTCGTCTTGTAGGACCTCATCCCGTTTTTTACCTATATTGTTGGTACCTATATGCATCACGACAACTGGCTGTTCACCCTCCCTTTTCAGAATGCCCTCCCTTTTCAGAATGCTCCGAGATATCATTGACCCTTGCACCAGGGAGGCAACATACCATTCTGGAGTCTTGGTTGCAGTCGCAGAAATGTCTATCTATTCCCCTTACAATTGAATCCTCTATCACTATAGCTCTCCCACTCTTTTTCCTGCCCTCCTGTGCAGCAGAGCCAGCCACGGTGCCATGAACTTGGCTGCTGCTGCCCTCCCCTGATGAGTCATCCCCCCCAATAGTACCCAAAGCGGTGTATCTGTTTTGCAGGGGGATATACTTGCATTGGAGGCAGTTCAGAGAAGGTTCACGAGGTTGATTCCTGAGATGAAAGGGTTGACTTATGAAGAAAGGTTGAGCAGGTTGGGCCTATACGCACTGGAGTTTAGAAGAATGAAAGGTAATCTTATTGAAATGTATAAGATTCTGAGAAGGCTTGGCAGGGTAGATGCAGAGAGGATGTTTCCCCTCATGGGGGAATCTAGAACTAGTGGGCAGAATAAGGGGTCGCCCCTTTAAAATGGAAATTAGGAGGAATTTATTTTCTCAGAGGGTGGTGAATCTTTGGAATCCTCTGCCCCAGCGAGCTATGGAGGCTGGGACATTGAATATATTTAAGATGGAGATAGACAGATTTTTGAATGATAAGGGAGTCAAGGGTTATGGGGAACGGGCAGGGAAGTGGAGTTGAGGCTAAGTTCAGATCAGCCATGATCTTATTGAATGGCGGAGCAGGCTCGAGGGGCCAAATGGCCTACTCCTGCTCCTATTTCTTATGTTGTTATGTTCTTATAATGGCCAAGTTGTGCAGCATGCACCACACCACAATGAGTGGTGAGAACTGTTGAGGGGTGTATTGAAGGATGCCTCCAGAGCGGTCCAGGAATCGGAATCGCTGCTTCAGCAGCCCTATTCTCTGTTCTATAATGTTATGGGTGATGGCATGGCTCTCATTGTAGCATTCCTCTGGCTCTGTGGTGGGGTTGTGGAGGGGGCACAATGTGCTGTGAATTGTGAGACCCTGCATATGTCCCTGATGCAGCCTGGAAGAAGCTAGAGGCATAGAAGGTGAGTGCCACCATGACCTTCACTGCGACAGGCAGCGCAGTCCTGGGACATTGAATATATTTAAGATGGAGATAGACAGATTTTTGAATGATAAGGGAGTCAAGGGTTATGGGGAACGGGCAGGGAAGTGGAGTTGAGGCTAAGTTCAGATCAGCCATGATCTTATTGAATGGCGGAGCAGGCTCGAGGGGCCAAATGGCCTACTCCTGCTCCTATTTCTTATGTTGTTGTTATGTTCTTATAATGGCCAAGTTGTGCAGCATGCACCACACCACAATAAGTGGTGAGAACTGTTGAGGGGTGTATTGAAGGATGCCTCCAGAGCGGTCCAGGAATCGGAATCGCTGCTTCAGCAGCCCTATTCTCTGTTCTATAATGTTATGTGAGGCTGCAGGTATTGCTGCAGGAGGTGGCATATCTCTGCAACGACCTCCTTTCGAAAGCGCAGCCTTCAAACACACTGCTCCTCAGACAGGTCCAGGTATAAGCTTTGCCGGCGGTAAAACCGTGGAGGGTAAGATCTCTTCCAGAGGTTTTACTCCTTTGGCCGCTGACATGGCCAACAGCCCTTCTCTCTACATGACGCCTTGTTAGAGCATGTAGAATGCGACACTGGCGAACTGGTAATGCCCCCATTAAAGTTTTAGAAATAAGTTTCTTTCAAGCTCAACTGGTATGTCTATCTGCTGCTGCAAACTCAGAGGCTCACCACTGTGCAGTATGTAAATGTTGCACTGTGACCTCCAACGGAAGTGCTTCCTCATCCCTTTAAATAGCCACCAGTTAACGACTTTGCAAGCCAATACTGACTGTTTTTCCAGGCGTTGTTCTTGGCGGTCGCTAAATGAAGCGCCACACCTAATTTACCAACCGGGGCACAAGTGTGGGCGTTGCACCAGGACTGACGTCAGGATCGCACTGATTGTCAGCAGCCAGGTGCTACTGGTTTGCGCAACCGGTGAGACTTCAATGAATTTCTGGTCGGGGAGCTAAAAGCTGTGCTCCTGGTCGGTAACCTCTTACGCTCCCATTAACGCCCCCTCTGGCCACTACCTGAGGCGTTAGGCAACCGAAAATTCAGCCCTTTCTCTTTTTCTTTCCTGGTCCTATTTCTTTTTATCTTATGTTCTTACAACCCTGTGTAAAAGACATTTCTCTAGTTCTCTGTCCTAAATGTATTACATTTAATCTTATATCTTTGTAGAATATACAGGATTAGACGGTAATCTAATTGAATTTTTTAAGACGATTACAGGATAGAGTAGATAGAGAGAAACTATTTCCTCTGGTGGAAATTCCAGAACCTGGGGCATAACCTTAAAATTAGAGCTTGGCCATGTCAGAAAACAATTCTTCATCGGAAAGGTAATGAAAAACGGGAACTCTTATTCCCAAAAAGCTGTAGAGGCTGGGGGTCAATTGAAAATGTCAAAACTGAGATCGATGGATTTTTGTCAGGCAGTGGTATTAAGTGTTACGGATTGAAATAAGATGCAAATCAGCGATGATCTAATTGAATAGCAGAACAAGCTTGAGAGGCTGAATGGCCTACTCCTGTAGGCATGTTCCTATGTTCCCTAGTTCTAGATCCCTCAGCCACTGGACATTTACACTGTCCCATTCCTTCTTGTTCTAAATATCTCACAACGTTTGGTCACAATTCTGTGTTGGCATTCAACATTATAAATTTCTGTGTCAATATCGCGCATTCAACTTTGCGATCTCAACTGTCACAATATAACTGCAGACTCTGGCCACTAGGAGGTGTATAGAATAAATTGTTCGCTCCCTGATCTGTTGCCACAAAATAAACTGACGCATTCATCAACTGACTGTGGAAAACATCAGAGGAAATTCACTAGCATTAAATAAAAGGTGTGATGTGTTGTGACTAAAAATAATTCCAGATCTTTTGGCTGATTGCAGTTTGAATTTTGCTTGTACATTTTTCCCTCCTTTCATGTTGCTTGCTAACTAAATAATTCTAATTATATGCACTTACTCTGCGTTGAATTGAAACATTGTTTCTCCGAACGTATAAACCCATGTTTATTCTCAGCTTGACACGAAACACAAATGCTTGACGTTGTTTGCAGGGTCAGGGTGCTGCTGGTCCAAGTGCCATTGATCACTGGCTTGACGCTGCCCGTGTAGTTCCATGTAACCTGTGCCAGAGGATTGGCTTCGGCGGTGCAACTGAAGCTCATCTCAGTTCGGTTCATTTTTACTTCAACAGGTTTGTCTGCGGGAAGAAATTGACCCACGGGTAAATCGCAGATTAAAACATAAGAAGATAAGAAATAGGAGCTGGAGTAGGCCATTTAGCCCTTTGAGCCTGCTCGGCCATTGAACAAGATCATGGCTGATCTTTTACCTCAACTCCATCTTCCCGCACTATCCCCATATCCCTTAATTCCCATAGTTCCCAAAAATTTATCGACCTCTGTGTTGAATATACTCAACGAGCATCCACAGCTCCTTGGTGTAGAGAATTCCAAAGATTCATAACCCATTGAGTGAAGAAATTTCTCCACATCTCAGTCCTAAATGGTTGACCCCTTATTCTGAGACTGTGACCCTGCGTTCTAGATTCCCCAGCTCGGGGAAACATTTTCTCAGCATTAACCCTGTCAAGCCACATAAGAACTTTATGGGGGAGAAATTCAGGTAGTTTAGCGCCTCCCGTTAGCCCGTGGGTGGGGCAGTGGGTGGGGGGGGTGCGGGCTGATTGGGCGCAAATGACTTTTCACCTGAGCGCAGCGCTGCTACCAATCCCTGCAAACTTCTACGGGAGTTTAGCGACGGTGCCAATCGGTAATGCCCCGCTCCTGCTGGTAGTGCCCTGGGCCGCAGTGCCGGCAATGACAATGTCATCACCATGCTCAGTGACCCTTTTTCTCCCTGGAGCGAAAATTCGGCAGCGCCCCATGAGGCTGCCACGGGCAATGCCTGTGCCAGCTTCGCAGGGCACGTACCGGGCTTTAGGCCGCTCGCGGGGCGAAAATTAAAGGGCAGGTGCGATGCTGAAATGTTTTTAAGTGGCTGACCTACCGGTCGCAGCCTTGCCATCTTCAAATCACGGGGTCCATGCCGCTGTTGCAGCCCAGTGCTCCACTTCTGTGCTGGGCTGATGCCACGGCACCCCGCTCCCTAACGCAGAGTCCGCAGCCTGTCCTCCACTTTAATGGAAGGGGAGGGCCCTGTGTTCCCGCCAGTGCAACGCGCCTCTCCACGTCGCGCTGAAAAATTTCTGAATGTTAGCACCCCGGTCCTGCCCTAGAGAGGAAGTGGAGCTCGAAACTTTGCACTCCACTTCTTATCAGGGGTGGAAAACCCAATTTAGCTGCCAGGGCAGGGCTTCTGTGCCTGGTGCTAGAAGTCCTGCCTCACAGCTGTTACCGCCTCCAACTGAGGCGGTACATAATATCGCCTCCTATATATTTCAATTCGCTCACCGCTCATTCTTCTAAACTCTAGGGAATACAGGCCTAGTCTACGCAATCTCTCCTCACGTGACCTCACCAATGTCCTGTATAATGTAGTACGACTTCTTTATTCTTATACTCTAATCCCTTTCTAGGAGAGGCGCATAGCACTGGCGGGAACACAGGGCCCTTCCTAATTGCCTCCTGTACCTGCATGTTAACTTGCTGTGATTCATGTACAAGGACACCCAGATCCTTCTGAAGGCAAACATTTCCCAGTCTCTTGCCATTTAAAAATATTCTGCTTTTTTGTTTTTCCTAACAAAGTGGATAAATTCACACTTCTCCACATTGCATTCCATTTGCCATGTTCTTACCCACTCAGTCAACCTGTCTATATCTCTCTTTGCGTCCTCCTCACAGCTTATTTTCCCACCTAACGTTGTATCATCTGCAAACTTGGATATACAGGTTGAACCTCCCTTAACCAGAACTCCCTTATCTGGATCCACCCCTCGTCCAGAACCATTCCTGGCCACCGGGTGGCGCATGCGCAGAACTCCGACACGAACAAATTGAAGTTCTTCCTCGCTGCCGACTCCCGCAATCGCTGGCCTGACCCCGCGATCCACTGCCCCCCGCATGATCTCTCTGCCACACTCCCAGCCCCAAGCCTGCCAGCCCCGATATCCCCTTGCTCAGTACCTCTACCATCCAATTTAACGTGACCACCCCCCTCGTCTGCAAAAATCCTTTATCCAGAACAGGCCAGGTCCCGAGGGTCCTGGATAATGGAGGTTCAACTTATATTACACTCAATCCCTTCATCTAAGTAATTGATATAGATTGTAAATAACTGAGGCCCAAGCACTGATCCTTGTGGTATCCCACTAGTTACAGCCTGCCAACCCAAAAAAGTTCCGTTTATTCCTATTCTCTGTTTTCTGTCCATTAACCAATCATAAATCCATTCTAATATATTACCCCCAATCCCATGAATCCTAATTTTGTGTAATAACCTCTTACGTGGCACCTTACCGAATGCTTTTTAAAAATCCAAATACATCAAATCCACTGGTTCCCCTTTATCCATCCTACTAGTTACATCTTCAAAAAACTCTAACAAATTTGTCAAACACGATTTCCCTTTCATAAAACCATGCTGACTCTGTCTAATCATACAGGTGCAACGTCCCGAATCCAGAACTCCAAAAACCGGAATTGTTCAAAAACTGCGTAAAGCTGATGGAGTCGTCCGGAATCTGGATTATTGTCTAAAAAACAGACATTTTGGGGGCTAATCTGAAATTTGGAATCCTCGACAAAATCTGTGCCGGATTTCGGGTTTTGCCGGATTTCAAGCCTCATCGCTCAAAAGCCGGCATGGATTCGGTCGAGGATTCCGGATTTCAGCCTATTGATTTTCTTGTCTGAAATCTGGTAAAATCCAAAAACCGGAACGGATTAGATCCCGAGGATTCCGGATTTCAGATTATTAATTTTCTTGTCTGAAATCTGGAAAAATCCAAAAACCGGAATGGATTCGGTCCAATGATTTCTGATTTCGGATGTTGTACATATATTACGATTTTCTAAGTGACCTATTACCACATCCCTAATAATAGATACTAGACTGTCGGTTTTCTCTCCTTTACTTCCCTTTCTTCTCATTCAGGTTGGCGAGGCTCTCCGGGCCCTAGTTCCATGGGCACTGGCAGACCTCCAATACTTTATCCAATTGTCATCTGCGAGTCCAGACAGTGACCACTGGAGGGAGGGTGGGGGAGGTACAGGGTCACAGCTAAGCCCAATTGTAATCTCTTGCTGTCCACATAGATTAATTGTCCAATCGGATAATAATCAATAGTAGTGCTGCTGGTCTAGTCTTCTTCCCTTCCCTCGCCCAAGGGCACTGTGGCCACTTGGGACGCTCAACTGTTGCGCATCCTGTTTAATGCAGACAGAGGATGGAAGATGGGACCTAAGCATGTAGATTGTCCACCGAGATATCAAAGCAATATAAATGAAAGTTCTTTGATCCTTAAAGGAAAGAGTAGAGGTTTTTGAAAATAATCTATGATGAGATTGTTATGAGGAAGCATCTGAGGGAGAGGTTTAACTACCCAGGTGGGAAGCTAGGGGGACGAGCAGGTTGCCTGCTGATGAGAGGCTTAGTCCATTTCAATGGCCGGGCCTCATATGCCTTCTACCTGCCAATACGGCTGATGTTGCTGTCCTTGCTTCCTATTATCTGGGGTTGCTATCTTTACCTGCCTATTGGCTGGGGTTGCTATCATCACCTACCTATTGACTGTGGTTGCCATTATCACCTTCCTATTGGCTAGGGTTGCTATCATCATCTGCCTATTGGCTGGGGTTGCTATCATCACCTGCCTATTGGCTGGCGTTGCTATCATCACCTGCCTATTGGCTGGGGTTGCTATCATCACCTGCCTATTGGCTAGGGTTGCTATCTAAACCTGTCTATTGGCTGGTAGTGACATCTTTGTCTATCTATGGATTGTTCGATGTTGCTGGTGGCCACCTTTTCTGGTTTGAAAGTGTGGGATAGGGAGGGGGTGATTTGAACAGTGTAAATCTCAGGAACCCAAACTTATTTTGCTTCTAACACTTGTGGGTGTGATAATAAGAATGTTTTGAAAATTGGATGGGGCACAACAAGCCCACCTCATTATAAACTGTCTTAGTTATATGCACATTAGTTCTGGCCTCCCCTTTCCCCATCTCTGTAACGTCCTCCAGCACTACAAGATTAACTTCCCCCAAGCTCTTTGTTTCTTCTGACTCCAGCCTCTTCTGCTTCCAAACTCCCTTTCCTCCACCATTGACAGCTGTGCCTTCAGCCATATAGATTTGCTCTGTGGTAAAATTCCTTAACCAGCCCCCACCTCCTTTGACCTCTCTGTCTCCTCCTACTCTCAAAATGCAGCAGTGACTCTTATGAAATTGGCGTAAAGAGTTAACTCTTGGGATGACCAGGCATAGCTGACTTGGCTTCTCACTGGGGAGTTGTCATTGTCTGGCCCGAGGTAGGTGGGGTCGGGCAGCCGAGGTAAAGGGGAGGGACGGAGGGAGGGAGGAGGCCGGGGCAGAGTCATGGCCAAGTCGGGCCAGTGCCAAGTCGGTTCGCCGAGGCAGGGGTAGTCTGGATATAGGAACATTTTCTGGTTTCTGGACGACCCCGCCACGGATCGGCCCGGTGTCCGGATTCCGGAACATTCTGGATTCCGAAACTCCGGATTTTGGAGGTCGAACCTGTACAAGGAAGAGAGAAAGGTGTAACCTGGGCAACTACACACCCCTCACTTCCCCGAGCCGACGCCTTACTGCCCTGTGGGAGAAATTGCCCCGCAGGCCACAAGGCTGGCACAAATGGATGTCAATGCCAGCTTTGCAGGTCGCGAAGCCGGCCGACATCGTTCTCGGGGCACTAGTTAAAGGGGAGGGCCCCAGCACCCAGGGCCGCCATCTATTTTGGATTGCCAACTCTCAAGTCGGCTCCACGATGGCGGCCCTAACGTGGTCCGCGCCGCCATCGTGCAGCCCAGCTCTCCGTTTTGGGTGCCGGGCTGCTGGCCTGGTCACACGCTGCCCTGGTGGCTGAGTGAAGGCCATCACAGGCCTTGCAGAATGCGCAGTGGCCCTCCTTTTAAGCGAAGGGGAGGGGCGTTGATGCACGTCAGCTCTATGTGGAATATCCGTGTAGTGCTTGGCTCCCCGCCCCAGTACCGCCTTGGGAACCGCCTCCAAAGGAAGTGGAGCGTGTGAGATTGCACTCTGCTTCCTTTGAGGGGTGGTAAGCCCAATTCAACGGTGGGGGCGGGACTTGTGCGCCGGGCGCAGCAAGTCCCGACCCCAGATGGCTACCGCACCCACTCAGGGTGCAGGGCAATTTTGCCCCCGTACAGCTCTAAATCAAGCCTTTCCTCACAATGCAAAAAGACTTAATAAAGTTCTAGTTTTAGTAGGTCTCCGCCCATCCTTCAGGCTTCATAAACTTTAGATCATCTGAAACTCTGCTGCCCGTATACTTTCCCGGACCTCGCCCTGCTCAACCCTGCATTCACTGAAATACATTGTTTTCCAGTCCCCCAAGGCATCAAAATTAAAATTCTCATCCTCATATTTAAATTGGCCATGTACCTCCCTATCTCTGTAGAGTCTTCCAGCCCGAGAACCCTCAGATATCTCGGCATTCCTCCAATTCTTGTCTCTTGTGCATTCTTCCCTTTCTCTTCGCCCCACAATTTGCAGCTGTAATTTCAGCTATCTGAACCCTAAGCTTTGGATTAACCTTCCTAAACCTCTCTACCTTACACTCCTTCTTTAAGACCATCCTTAAAAAAACATCTCTTTGACTAAGATTTAGATTTGAATATAGGGGGTATGATTGAGAAGTTTGCAGATGATACTAAAATTGGCCATGTGGTTGATGATGAAGAAGAAAGCTGTAGACTGCAGAAAGATATTAATGAACTGGTCAGGTGGGCAGAATAGTGGCAAATGGAATTCAATCCGGAGAAATGTGAGGTAATGCATTTGGGGAGGGCTAACAAAGCAAGGGAATACACGTTAAATGGTAGGTCACTGAGAAGTGTAGAGGAACAAAGGGACATTGGAGTGCAGGTCAACAGATCCATGAAGGTAGCAGGCCAGGTAGATAAAGTGGTTAAGAAGGCATACAGAGTGCTTGCCTTTATTAGCCGAGGCATAGAAAGAAGAGCGGGTGGGGGGGGGGGCGGTTATGCTGAACAGCTAGAGTACTGCGTGCAGTTCTGGTCACCACATTACAGGAAAGATGTGATTGCTCTTGAAAGGGTACAAAGGAGATTTACGAGGATGTTGCCTGGACTGGAGAATTTTTGCCACGTGGAAAGATTAAATAGGCTGGATTTGTTTTCTTTAGATCAGAGGAGTCTGAGGGGAGAGCATATTGACGTATAAAATTATGAGGGGCCAGGATAGAGTGGATAGGAAGGAGGGGTCAACAACCATGGGATATAGATTTAAAGTAATTGGTAGGAGGTTTAGAGGAGATTTGAGGGGAAATTTCTTCACCCAGAGGGTGGTAGGGGTCTGGAACTCACGATTTGAAAGGGTTGTAAAGGCAGAAACCCTCATCATCACAGTTTAAAAGTACTTGGATGTGCACTTGAAGTGCCGTAACGTACAGGGCTACAGACCAAGAGCTGGAAAGTGGGATTAGGCTGGATAGATCTTTGTCGCGGACTCGATTGGCTGAAATGGCCTCCTTCTGTGCTGTAAACTTCTGTGATTTCTTTGATTTTAGTCACAGACACTCTGGATGAGAGCAGTGAAAATATCAGCAGGAATCCCACTCCTGGTCATTATGCAGTGGACATGTGTGGATGCTGCATGAGAAGAGCATTGGGGAATACTAAAGTCTGAGCTGACCAAATATTCACAGCAATATGATGATTAACGGTCTAGAGATGACCTGATAGAGGTCTATAAAATAATGAAATGGCTGGAAAACATTGCTCGCTTGAAGGAGTCAGAGGAGAGTATTTTTTCACGTATTTGCCATGGACTTTTCTCCAGATTTTTTCCACGGTGGTATTATGAGGTTCTGTTTGGTCTGTGTGTTCCCCCCTCTTGTACCAAGTGTACGTAGCTTCAGTGCAACTTTGACCTCTTTCATCTCGAATTAATTATTTACTTGATTGATTATAATTTTTGGTGCATCTGAAAGTGGGAAATAGATTGTCGACTAATGACATGCAATAGAGCAACATTAATGTTTTGTCAAGGGTTACCATCCCAATCTCTACCTCTCATCCTCTGCTTGCATAATGACCTAGATCTAGGGAAGGTAGAGGTGAGGAATTTTGGAGAAGGGTGGGTAGACGAGATTCGAGGGAGGGTAGGGTCAACTTATTCAGGGACAATACCCCTGAGCTTGTCACAGGGCAAAATCAACCAAAAAAACCTTTAACACATATGATTGCTCACATTGAACAGAAATCTCCAAATTCTCCGAGATCTCATTTCCCAGGTAATTTGTTGCTTTGCAATTGTAAAATCCAGAATCTCTTCTTGAAATATTATGGAAAGGTAGAGCGCCTCTCGTGATGTTAAGAAGTTTTGGTTTGCCTTTGGCTTTGTCCCTCTTGTACCAGATGTAGGTAGCGTCAGGGTAACTGTTACTGATGCACGTCAAAGAGACCTTGTCACCCTCTTTGATCTCCAATTGTGATCCGTCACCTATTTGAATGGTTATGTTTTTGGGCGCACCTGAAAGTAAAAAACAGATTGTGGGTTGATGACATATAATATGGAGGGGAGCGCACAGGTAGTGGTGTAGCACTGGGGGTTATTAGCTGAGTTTGGTCTTCCTCCATAATTTATAGTCCCCAGAGGCAGTAGATAAAACTCTACTTCCTTATCTTGGAATTAATGGAGAACATAGGATCCTACTTCGTATATAGAATCATAGAATCGTAGAATGAGACAGCGTAGGAGGCCATTAATCCCATCCTACCTGTGTTGGCTATTTGACAGAGCTATCCAATTAATCCCACTCCACTGCTCTTTCCCCATAGTCCTGTATTTTTCTCCCTTCAAGTAATTATTCAATTCCCTTTGAAGGTTACTATTGAGTATGCTTCCACCACTTCAGACAGTGCTTTCCAGATCACAACAACTCACTGTTTAAAAAAATGGTTCCTCGTGTCGTCTCTGGTTGTTTTGCCAATCGCCTTAAATCTGTGTCCTCTGGTTACCGACCCTTCTGCCACGGGAAACAGTTTCTCCTTAACTACTCTATCAAAACCATTCATTACTTTGAACACCTCTATCAAATCTCCTCTTCACCTTCTTTGCTGTAAGAAGAACAACCCCAGCTTCTTCAGTCTCTCCACATAACTAAAATCCCTCATCCCTGGTACAAACCCTGGGGCTAAAAGAGCCAGCGCCGACCAGCGCGAGAACACACCTGTCCAGCGGGGGTTAAAGAGCCAGCCGGAACAGCACCAACAGAACTGTGAGTGAGAGAGGTAAGAATAAATCAAAGTGTGACGTCACAGGAAAGCAAGGAAGTGATTGGTTGGTCAGTATTTGTCTCTTTTTTGCAGAAATTGGTTTAAATTAAGTGCCGGGATTAAAAACTAAACATTCAAAACTTGAAAACGGAATTAATTAAATAAAATACATTACAGATGGCAGAGGAGGCAATGTGGGAGCATGTGGGAGCTGGTGCACCAGTGTGATCCACGGCGACCACATCTGCAGTAAGAATTGGCTGCTCGAGAAACTTCAGCTCACAGTTGATGAGCTGGAGACTGAGCTTCAAACACCACGACAGATCAGTGAGTGAAAGAATTACCTGCACGCTGTGTTCCAGCAGTGAGTCACACCCTATAGTTAAATAATTTTTGGTCCATGGTCGGGGACAGGCGGGTATGACTATGAGCAAGGCAGGTATAGGTACCCAGAATGTTGTGATGGAGGCGCCTCAACACTTTCAATTGTCCAACAGGTTTGTGGCTCTAACTCCCTGTTTGGACAAGAACAGGGAGAATGAGCAAACTGACCACAGCACCATGGTACAGAGGGCCATTTAAGTGGGGAGAATAAAAAGAAGTGTAGTGACAGTATAGTTAGGGGGATAGATACTGTTATCTGCAGCCGAGAACATGAATCCCGAAGGCTGTGTTGCCTACCGGTGCCAGGGTGAATGACATCTCTTCTGGGCTGGAGAGGAACATGGAGGGGGAAGATCCAGTTGTCGCAGTCCTAGTAGGTACCAATGACATAGAAAGGACAAAGAAAGAGATTCTGATGAGGGAGTATGAGCAGCTAGGGACTAAATTAAAAAGCAGAATCACAAAGGTAATAATCTTTGGATTACTACCTGAGCCACGAGCAAATTTGAATAGGATAAAAAAGATCAGAGAGATAAACGTGTGGCTCGAACACTAGTGTGGGAGAAATAGGTTTCGATTTCTGGTGCATTGGCACCAGTACTGGCGTAAGAGGGAGCTATTCCGTTGATACGGGCTTCACTTGAACCTTGCTGCGACTGGTGTCCTGGCGAATCGAATAACTAGGGCTGCAGAGAGTGCCTTAAACTAAATAGTCGGGGGAAGGGTTCAGGTGAGTGGAAATTTAAAAAGTCAAGGAGAAAGGAGAAGGCATTAGAGCAGGGTAGCGGTGGGAGAAATGATAACCAGAGTGTGACAGGAAGGGACAGAATGTATAAAAATAAGAGTGTATCAGAAAGTGGGGTCAAAGCAGGGAAAAATGGTAAAAAGACAAAATTAAAAGCTCTTTATCTGAATGCAAGCAGCATTCGTAACAAGATAGAGGAGTTGACGACACAAATAGATATAAATGGGTATGATCTGATAGCTATTATAGAATTGTGGTTGCAAGGTGACCAAGGCTGGGAACTGAATATTCAGGGGTATTTGACAATTCGGAAGGATAGACAGAAAGGAAAAGGAGTTGGGATAGCTCTGTTAATAAAGGATGATATCAGTGCAGTAGTGAGAAATGATATTGACTCAGAAGATCAAGATGTAGAATCAGTTTGAGTGAAGATAAGAAATAATAAGGGGAAGAAGTCGCTGGTGGGTGTAGTCTATAGGCCTCCTAACAGTAGCTGCACTGTTGGACAGAGTATAAATCAAGAAATAATGGAGGCTTGTAAGAAAGGTACAGCAATAATCATGGGTGATTTTAATCTTCATATTAATTGGGAAAATCAATCTGACCAAGGTAGCCTTGAGGAAGATTTCATAGAGTGTATCTGGGATGGTTTCCTTGAACAGTCCATTATGGAACCAATCAGGGAGCAGGTTATCTTAGATCTGGTACTGTATAATGAGACAGGATTAATAAATTAGCTTATAATAAAGGATCCTCTAGGAAAGGGTAATCAAAGTATGGTTGAATTTCAAATTCAGTTGCAGGGTGAGAAACCAGTGTCCTAATCTCAAATAAAGGTATGAAGGCAGAGTTGGCTAAAGTGAACTGGGAAAATAGATTAAAGAGTAAGACGGTTGATAAGCAGTGGCAGGTATCTAAGGAAATTGTTCATAACTCTCAACAAAAATATATTCCAGTGAGACGGAAAGACTTTAAGAGAAGGGAGAACATCTATGGCTAACTAAGGAAGTAAAGGATGACATCAAATTGAAAACAATAGCATACAATGCTGCCAAGATTAGTGGGAGGCCAGAGGTTTGGGAAATTTTTAAAAACCAACAAAGGACGACTATAAAAATAATAATGAGAGAGAAGTTGAATTATGAGAGTAATCTAAGAAGAAATATAAAAATAGATAGTAATAAAAACAGACAGTAAGAGCTTTTACAGGTATATGAAAAGGAAGAGAGTAGCTAAAGTAAATGTTGGTCCTTCAGAAGATGAGACTAGGGAATTAATAATGGGGAGCATGGAAATGGCAGTGACTGAACAAATATTTTGTATCGGTTTTCACAGTAGAAGACACTAAAAGCATCCCAATAATAGATAATCAAGGGGCTATAGGAAGGTGAGAAATTAAAACAATCACTAGCACTAAAGAAAAAGTACTTGGTAAAATAATGGGATTAAAGTGGACAAGTCCCCTGGGCCTGAATGCCTGCATCCTAGGGTCTTAAAAGAAGTGGCTGCAGAGAAAGTCGATGCATTGGTTACAATTTACCAAAATTCCCTGGATTCTGCAGAGGTCCCAGCGGATTGCAAAACCACAAGTGTAATGTCCCTATTAAAAAAGGTGGAGACAGAAAGCAGGAAACTATAGACCAGTTAGCCTAACATCTGTCGTTGGCAAAATGCTGGAGTCCATTACTAAGGAAGTAGTAGCAGGACATTTGGTAAAGCATAATAGAGTCAAGAAGAGTCAGCATGGTTTTATGAAAGCGAAATCATATTTGACAAATTTGCTGGAGTTCTTTGAGGATGTAACGAGCAGGGTGGATAAGGGGGAACCAGTGGATGCGGTGTATTTGGATTTCCAGAAGGCATTCAATAAGGTGCCACATAAAAGGTTACTGCACAAGATAAGAGCTCATGGGGTTGGGGGTAATATATTGATAGAGGATTGGCTAACTAACAAAGAATAGAGGGTCGGGATAAATGGGTCATTTTCCGGTTTCGATACGATAACTAGTGGGGTGCTGCAGGGATCAGTGCTGGGGCCTCAACTATTTACAATCTATATTAATGACTTGGACGAAGGGACCGAGTGCAATGTAGCCAAGTTTGCTGATGATACAAAGATGGGTGGGAAAGCAAGTTGTGAGGAGATCACAAAGTATCTGCAAAGGGATATAGACAGGCTAAGTGAGTGGGCAAACATTTGGCAGATGGAGTAAAATATGGAAAAGTGTGAGGTTATCCACTTTGGCAGGAAATATATAAAAGCAAATTATTATTTAAATGGAGAGAGATTACAAAATGCTGCAGTACAGAGGGACCTGGGAGTCCTTGTGCATGAAACACAAAAAGTTAGTATGCAGGTACAGCAAGTAATCAGGAAGGCAAATGGAATGTTGGCCTTTATTGCAAAGGAGATGGAGTATAAAAGCAGAGAAGTCCTGCTACAACTGTACAGGGTATTGGTGAGGCCACACCTGGAGTACTGCGTGCAGTTTTGGTCTCCTTATTTAAGGAGAGATATACATGCATTGGAGGCTGTTCAGAGAAGGTTCACTAGGTTGATTCCTGAAATGAAAGCATTGTCACAGGACAGAATCAGCCAAAAAAAACATAAACACGCATGATTGCTCACACTGAACACGGATCTCCAAAACCTCCGAGGTTTCATTTCCCAGGTAATTTGTTGCTTTGCAGTTGTAGAATCCAGAATCTCTTCTTGAAATATTTTGGAAGGGCAGAGCACCTCTCGTGATGTTAAGAAGTTTTGGTTTGCCTTTGGCTTTGTCCCTCTTGTACCAGGTGTAGGTAGCGTCAGGGTAACTGTTACTGGTGCACGTCAAAGAGACCTTGTCATCCTCTTTGATCTCCAATTGTGATCCATCACCTACTTGAATGGTTATGTTTTTGGGCGCATCTGAAAGTAAAAAACAGATTGTGGGTTAATGACATATATGGAGGGGAGCGCACATTAGTGGTGTAGTATTGGGGGTTATTAGCTGATTCGATCTTGCTCCATAATTTACAGTCCCTAGAGGCAGCAGAAAAAATTCTACTTCCTTATCTTGGAATTAATGGAGGACATTGGATCCTACTTCGAATATAGAATCATGGAATCGTAGAATAAGACAGCGTAGAAGGAGGCCATTAATCCCATCCTACCTGTGTTGGCTATTTGACAGAGCTATCCAATTAATCCCACTCCACTGTTCTTTCCCCATAGTCCTGTATTTTTTTTCCCTTCAAGTAATTATTCAATTCCCTTTTGAAAGTTACTATTGAATCTGCTTCCCCACCACTTCAGGCAGTGCTTTCCAGATCACAACAACTCACTGTTTAAAAAAATGGTTCCTCGTGTCGTCTCTGGTTGTTTTGCCAATCGCCTTAAATCTGTGTCCTCTGGTTACCGACCCTTCTGCCACAGGAAACAGTTTCTCCTTAACTACTCTATCAAAACCATTCATTACTTTGAACACCTCTATCAAATCTCCTCTTCGCCTTCTTTGCTGTAAGAAGAACAAGCCCAGCTTCTCCAGTCTCTCCACATAACTAAAATCCCTCATCCCTGGTACAACCCCTGGGGCTAAAAGAGCCAGCGCCGACCAGCGCGAGAACACACCTGCCCAGCGAGGGTTAAAGAGCCAGCCGGAACAGCACCAACAGAACTGTGAGTGAGAGAGGTAAGAATAAATCAAAGTGTGACGTCACAGGAAAGCAAGGAAGTGATTGGTTGGTCAGTATTTGTCTCTTTTTTGCAGAAATTGGTTTAAATTAAGTGCCAGGATTAAAAGTTAAACATTCAAAACTTGAAAACGTAATTAATTAAATAAAATAGATTAAAGGTGGCAGTAGAGGCGATGTGGTAGCATTTAGGAGCTGGTGATCCAAGGCGACCACATCTGCAGTAAGAATTGGCTGCTCGAGAAACTTCAGCTCACAGTTGATGAGCTGGAGTCCGAGCTTCAAACACCACGACAGATCAGTGAGGCGGAGAGTTACCTGGACGCTATTGTTCCAGCAGAGAGTCACAACCCATAAGTTAAATAATTCAAATTTGGTCCATGATCAGGGACAGGAAGGCATGACTACGAGTGAGCAAGTATGGGGACCAGGAGGTAGTGATGGAGGAGCCTCAGCCCTTGTACTTGTCCAAGAGGTTCAATGCTCTTACTCCCTGTGTGGACGAGAGCAGGGATTGCAGGGAGGATGAGCAAACTGACCACAGCACCGTGGTACAGGGGTCCATTCATGTGGGGGAGTAAAAATAAATATTATAGTGGTAGAGGACAGTATAGTTAGGGGGATAGATACTGTTCTCTGCAGCCGAGAACGTGAGTCCCGAAGGCTGTATTGCCTGTCCGGTGCCAGGGTTAAGGACATCTCCTCTGGGCAGGAGAGGAACTTGGAGTGGGAGGGGGAAGATCTGGTTGTTGTGGTCCACGTAGGTACCAATGACATAGGTAGGACAAAGAAAGAGGTTCTGCTGAGGGAGTATTAGCAGCTAGGGACTAAATTAAAAAGCAAAACCACAAAGGTAATAATCTCTGAATTACTACCTGAGCCATGAGCAAATTAGCATAGGGTAAATAAGATCAGAGAGATGAATGCCTGGCTCAAAGATTGGTGTGGGAGAAATGGGTTTTGATTCCTGGTGCACTGGCACCAGTACTGGGGTAAGAGGGAGCTGTTCCGCTGGCACGAGCTTCACTTGAACCGTGCTGGTACTGATGTCCTGGTAAATCAAATAACTAGGGCTGTAGATAAGGCTTTAAACTAAATAGTGGGGACAGGTGAGCGGAAATTTAAAAAGTCACCAGAGTGTGACAGGAAGGGACAGAATGTATGTGAATAAGAGTGCATCAGAAAGTGGGGTCAAAGCAGGGAAAAATGGTAAAAAGACAAAATTAAAAAGCTCTTTATCTGAATGCACACAGCATTCGTAACAAGATAGATGAGTTGATGACACAAATAGATATAAATGGGTATGATCTGATAGCCATTATAGAGATATGGTTGCATGATGACACAAGAACACAAGAAATTGGAGCAGGAGTAGGCCATTTGACCCCTCGAGCCTGCTGTGCCATTTAATATCATGACTGATCTGATCATGGATTCAGTTCCACTTCCCCTGCTCACTCCCCATAAAACATTCCCTTATCGCTCAGAAATCAGTCAATCTCTACCTTAAATATATTCAATGACCCAGCGTCCACAGCTCTCTGGGCAGAGAATTCCACAGAGTTACAAACCTCAGAGAGAAGAAATTCCTCCTCATCTCAGTTTTAAATGGGCGGCCCCTTATTCTGAGACTATGTCCCCTAGTTTTAGTTTCCACTATGAGTGGAAATATCTTCTCTGCATCCACCTTGTCGAGCCCCCTCATTATCTTTTATGTTTCGATAAGTTCACCTCTCATTCTTCTGAACTCCAGTGATTATAGGCCCAACCTACTCAACCTATTTTCTAAATCAACCACCTTATCTCAGGAATCAACCCAGTGAACCTTCTCTGAACAGCCTCCAATGCAGGCATATCCTTCCTAAATACGGAGACCAAAACTGTACGCAGTACTCTGGGTGTGGTCTCACCAATACCCTGTACAGTTGTAGCAGGACTTCTCTGCTTTTATACTCTATCCCCCTTGTAATAAAGGCTAACATTCTATTTGCCTTCCTGATTACTTGCTGTACCTGCATACTAACTTTTTGTGTTTCATGCACAAGGACCCCCAGAACCCTCTGTACTGCAATTTTTCTCCATTTAAATTATAATTTGCTTTTCAATTTTTTCTGCCAAAATACCTCACATTTTCTCACACTATACTCCATCTGCCAAATTTTTGCCCACTCACTTAGCCTGTCTATATCGCTTTGCAGATTTTTTGTGTCCTCCTCACAGTTTGCTTTCCCACCCATCTTTGTATCATCAGCAAACTTGGCTACATTACACTCGGTCCCTTCATCCAAGTCATTAATACAGATTGTAAATAGTTGAGTCCCCAGCATCGATCCCTGAGGCAGTCCACTAGTCACTATTTGCCAACGGGAAAATTACCCATTTATCCCGACTCTCTGTTTTCTGTTAGTTAGCCAACCCTCTATCCATGCTAATATATTACACCCTAACCCCGTGAACTTTTATTTTGTGCAGTAACCTTTTATGTGGCACTTTATCGACTACCTGCATACAGTTTTGGTCTCCTTATTTAAGGAAGGATATACTTGCATTGGAGGTAGTTCAAAGAAGGTTCACTAGGTTGATTCCTGAGATGAAGGGGTTGACTAATGAAGAAAGATTGAGCAGTTTGGGCCTATAATCATTGGTGTTTAGAAGAATGAGAGGTGATCGTATTGAAGTATATAAGTTACTGAGGGTGCTGGACAAGGTAGATGCAGAGAGCATGTTTCCACTCATGGGGGAATCTAGCACTAGGGGGCATAGTTCAAGAAGAAGGGGTCACTAATTTAAAACTGAGATGAGGAGGAATGTCATCTCTCAGTGGGTCATAAATCTGTGGAATTCTCTGCCTCAGAGAGCGGAGGAAGCTGGATGATTGAATATATTTAAGGTGGAGATCGACAGATTTTTGAATGATAAGGGAGTAAAGGGTTATGGGGTGCGGGCAGGGAAGTGAAGCTGAGCTTAAGATCAGATCAGCCATGATCTTATTAAATGGCGGAGCAGGCTCGAGGGGCCAAATGACGTACTCCTGCTCCTATTTCTTTCTTATGTCCTTATTCTAGTAAATCTCTTCTGCATTCTCTCCAAGGCCTTGACATCCTTCCTAAAGTGTAGTGCCCAGAATTGAACACAATACTACAGTTAAGATCTAACCAGTGTTTTATAAAAAAGATTAGCACAACCTCTTTGTTTTTGTACTCTATTCCTAAAGCCAAGGGTCCTATATGCTTCTTTTAACGGCCTTCTGAACTTATCCTGCTACCTTCATAGATTTGCCTCCATACACCACAGGTCACTCTGTTCCTGCACCTGCTGTGCTGCCTGCCTGTTGCTACTGTGCCGCATGGCCACCCACTTAGTATTATACTATGTAGAGTAGGCACCTCAAAGCACTGGAGAAGTACCACCAACGTTACTTCTGCAAGATCCTGCAAATCTACTGGCAGTATAGACACACCAACATCAGTGTTCTCTCTCAGGCCAACATCCCCAGCATCGAAGCACTGACCACATTCGATCAGCTCTGATGGACGGGCCATGCTAGTCTCCCAAAACAAGCACTCTACACCGAGCTCCGTCACGGCAAACGAGTCCCAGGAGAGCAGAGAAAATGCTTCAAGGACATCCTCAAAACCTCCTTGAAAAAATGTAACATCTCCACCGACTCCTGGGAATCCCGGGCCCAAGGCCGCTCAAAGTGGAGGAGAATCATCTGAGAAAGCCGCCTTGCACTTGGAGTCTCTTCGTCGGGATCGCGGAAACCAAGTGCAAACAGTGGAAGGAGCATACGACACATCAAGCACCCCACCCACCCGTCCCTTCAACCACCACCTGCCACACCTGTGACCAAGACTGTAGATCTTGCATTGGTTTCGTCAGTCACCTTTGAACTCATATTCGTGTGGAAGCAAATCATCCTCGACCACAGGGGACTGCCTAAGAAGAATAAGATTCCCCTGAATCTTTGTAGCTGTGGGGTGACCACCTGCTGGAACATGCCCTCCAGGATATTTTTAGCCTTCCGCATGTCCTGCAATAACTCCAGCCACTCCTCAAGCTCAGAAATCCTGAGCTCGAATTCGGGCAACTGGAGGCACTTCCTGCACACTTAGTTATCCAGGACACATGAAGGGGCCCAGAGTTCCCATATGGCACAGGAATTGCAGGCAATGGGTTTCATCCGTTCCATCATTTTGCTTAAAAAAAAATTAATTCAGGTCTAATGAATTACTTCATTATTTCTATATTTACTGTTGCTCCTTGGTTTAAAATACTCCTTCTCCCTCTGCACCTAATTGACACTCTCACTAAATTCCCATTGCCACTCTGTTTAACAAGCCACTTCATTTAGCAGATTCTCCCGGCTCAGTGCACACATATATATGTCTCAGAATATGGGAGGAGTTATGGACAAGTAGGTAAGGATCATGGGAGTCATGCCTTGAGCATGATGATTTTTACACCAAATTATTACCATTCCACTATCTGAGTGTTAAGTCACTTTTTAAAAATATTCTTGGGTGACACTGGCAAGGAAGTATTTATTTATTTCATTCATTCACGGGGTGTGGATGTACCAGCAAGGCCAGCATTTATCGACCATCCCTAAGCCCTCGAAAAAGTTATTCTTGAATATAACTGGGTTGCTTGCTCGGCCATTTCAGAGGGCAGTTAAGAATCACCTGTAAGTCATATATAAGTCAGACCACATATCGGCAGATTCTCTGCAAGTCTGTGAGTCACATATAGGCAAATTTCCTTCCCTAAAGGACATTAGTGAACCAAATGGGTTTTTACAACAATCCAGTCAGCATTACTGATACTAGCATTTATTCCAGAGTTATTTAATTAATGGAATTAAAATTCCCTGTGGTGGGATTTGAACTCATGTCTACTGGATTGTTAATGCAGGCATCTGGATTACCAGTCCAGTAACATAACCACTATGCCCCATATCCCATCCCTAATGGCTCTCAGGTGTGGGACTGGAGTCACGTGCAGGCATTTCGGATTGGGGTGACATGTTCCCTTTCCTGAAGGGCATCAGTGAATCAGTTGGGTTTTTACAACATACTGAGCAATTTTTCATGATCATTTTTCCTGATGTCAGCCTAAACATTTAACAGATTTATTGAATTCAATTTCACAATTTGTGATTTGACCTCACAGACCTTTGGGTTGCATTAATACATCACCACTGTATTACTAGATTTGAATCCCTGCAAGATTAGGGGGGAAAAGCCAAGACAAATTGACTGTGGGGAAAATGATCTATTGACTACTCAGTAGTGTACTTCATGGAATACCTATCGACGTGCGGAGGCAATATGCATCTTAAGTTAGCATGTGACTGTGAAATGGATGAGCACAACAATCCAAGGTGAAATAAAAACAAAAGCTGCTGCAGAAGGATTAGGGGGTACAATGGCAAGACTACAGAAACTTCAGAAGCATATCAAAAGGGTGATTAGCTGGTTAACTGGAATGAAGTATAGTTGCAGATTTTAAACACAACAGCAAAGAATTCTTCCAGGACTACAACACCAAGAGATGCGACAAGGAACATTTGGAGAAGTTTAAAAGATGTAACTGAGGATGAGCAGAGAATAGCTAATATATATTTAATATATTGGAATGGGTGGACACGTGGCAGATGAAATTGAATGCAGAAAGATGGAAAGTGATACATTTTGGTAGAAAGAATGAGGAGAGAAAATACAAACTAAAGGGTACAATTCTAAAAGGTGTTGTAGTCCTGGAAGAATTCTTTGCTGTTGTGTTTAAAATTTGCAACTATACTTCATTCCAGTTGACCAGCTAATCATCCTTTTGATATGCTTCTGAACAGAAAAACCTAGGGATGTATGTGCACAAATCATTGAAGGTGGCAGGGCAGGTTGTGCCTCCCATTAGTGCCCCCAGGACAAAGTCTCGGGGGGGAGTGGGGGGGTACTGAATTTTTATAACATTTAAATTTACCAAACGGGGTGGTACCGAATTTTCCCCTGATAAAAGCGCGGATATTATGATGAACCTGTATAAAACACTTATACGGCCTCAACTGGAGTATTGTGCCCAATTCTGTGCAGCGCACTTTAGGAAGAAGGATGTGAAGGCTTCAGAGGGGATGCAGAAAAGATTTACGAGAATGATTCCAGGGATCAGGGACTTCAATAACATGGGTAGATTGGAGAAACATAGAAACATAGAAAATAGGTGCAGGAGTCGGCCATTCGGCCATTTGAGCCTGCACCACCATTCAATAAGATCATGGCTGATCATTCACCTCAGTATCCCTTTCCTGATTTTTCTCCATACCCCTTGATTCCTTTAGCCGTAAGGGCCATATCTAACTCCCTCTTGAATATATCCAATGAACTGGCATCAACGACTCTCTGCAGTAGAGAAGCTGGGGTTGTTCTCCATAAAGCAGAGAAGATTGAGAGATTTTGATAAAGGAATTCAAAATCATGAGGGGTCTGGACAGAGAAGATAGAGAGAAACTGTTCCCATTGGCAGAAGGATCGAGAATCAGAGGACACAGATTTAAGGTGATTGGCAGAACCAAAGACGACGGAAGAAAAAACATTTTACACGGCGAGTGGTTAGGATCTGGAATTCACTGCCTAGAGGGGTGGTGGAGGCAGACTCAATCACGGCTTTCAAAAGGAAGTTGGATAAGTACATGAAAGAAAAAAATTTTCAGGGCTACGGGGAGGGGGCAGGGGAGTGGGACTAACTGAGGTGCTCTTGCAGAGCATCGGCGCCAGCTCGACGGGTCGAATTGCCTTGAGTGCTGTAACCATTCTATGATTCTATTGAAGACAATGAAGAATTCTTTAAAGAAGACTACAGTGATGTTCCAGCCATTGGTGGAAAACATCCACAGTCATTAACAGCAGCAAGATACAGATTCTCTTCTCCTCCTCTTCTTAGGCAGTCACCCGGAGTCGAGGGTGACTTGGTTTCACACTAATATGAGTTCTATGGTGACTGATGAGACCAGTGCGGGATCTACAGTCTCTGTAACAGGTGGGGCAGGTGGTGGTTAGAGGGACAGGTAGGTGATTTGTCATACGCTCCTTCCGCTATTTGTACTTGGCTTCCGCATGCTCCCGACGAAGAGACTCAAAGTGTTCGGCGCCTTCCCAAATGCTTCTCATACATTTTGAGTGGTCTTGGGACAGGGATTGCCATTGTTGTTGGGGATGTTGCACTTTTTCAAGATGGGCTTTAGATGGATAATGCAGATAAATCCACATGGGGTGGATGATGCCAGGGACTGTGAAGATGGCAAGAAACATGCGAGTTGCTGACAATGTTCATGAGGGAGTGAATTAATGAAGTGGAGGTATGCCAAATTGGAAACAAGCCAACAAAGTACCTATATACAAGGAAGAGGGGAAATCTAACCTGGGCAACTACACACCTATCAGTCGCACATCAATTTCTACTAGAATAATGGGATCAATTATTAAGAGAGAACTTGAACTGTACCTATATGAGAATAACCTGATGAATACAAGCCAACATGGTTTCAGATTATATTGAAAAGTCAGTTGTATATAAGTTGCAAGATATCATGCTAAAATTTCACAGTGTCTTGTTTAGATCAGACCCTGAGGACTGTGTTCAGTTTTGATCACCAAGCACTCAACCTGTGTGGGCCTGATGAACGTCCTTGACTTTTTTGAGAAAGTGACACCCCAGATGGTCAGGGAAGAACTACATCTCTAAATAAAGCCTTCTGCTAAAGTGTTGTCACACATCGCAAAGGGAGGTGAGAACTGCCTGAATATTCTTGATAAAAAAAGGGAGTATTTGAAATAACCGAGCAGTGCAAGCTGCTGATTCTCTGATGGGACTTAATAAAGTTTTAGTTTTAGCAGGTCACCACTCATCCTTCAAACTCCATAAACTTCAGCTCATCTAAAGCTTTGCTGCCAATATCCTAACCCAGAACTAGTCCTGCTCACCCATTACCCCTGCGCTCACTGACCTACATTGGCTCCCAGTCCTTCAATGCCTAAGATTTAAAATTCTCATTCTCATGTCTAAATTCCTCCAGATTTGCCTAGAACACTCCAATTTTTCTATGTTCTTCCAACTCTTGTCTCTATTGCATTCCTGCCCTTCCCTTCGTTTCACCATTGGTGGCCGTGCCTTCAGCTGTCTTGGCCTTAAGATCTGGAATATATTCCTTAAACCTCTCCACCTCACTCTTCTTCTTTAAGTCTCTTCTTCTTTGACCAAGCTTTTAGTCGCCCCTCCTACTATCTCCTTCATTAGCTTGGGGTTGATTTCTGTTTGATTACGCCTCTGTGCCTTGGCACAGTTTTCTATGTTATGGGCACCATATGAATGCAAGTTGTTGTTAATAAGTACAGAAGAGGAAGCTTGATGGAATTGGGGGAGGGTGGGAGAGGAGATTTGGGAGAGTGGGAAGAGGATATTTGGGAGAGGGTGGGGAGAGGAGATTCGTGAGAGGGTGGGGAGATTTGGGAGAGGGAGGGGGTAGAGGAGATTTGGGAGAGGGTGGGGAGAGGAGATTTGGGTGAGGGTGGGGAGAGGAGATTTGGGAGAGGGTAGGGAGGGGAGATTTGGGTGGGTTTGGAAGCCAAGAGACACAGGAAACAACACATCTGCTAAGGGGTATAGATGGGCTCCTGGGGTAGAAGAAATGGCCTGGGCTGGATTGTGAGTACTGATATTGGGCATCTTACACAAGCAGTGGTATATTACTGCACCTCCGCTCCTTTTATTGCCCCGGCCTGCGACTGGTGGTTTCTTGCAGGTCGGGGCTTCCATGTCACCAAAGTCAAGGTCATTGATTGGAGCATGGACAGATACAGCAGGAGAGACGAGAGAGTGTGGAGCGACTTGAGTTTGGGGCCCAGGAGAGGTGAGGGCCCAGGGGCAGTACGGGCCAGCCCACACTGCGATATGTGTGTGCACTAGGTCCGTGCAGCAGAGCTGGTCTCCAGTCGTCTTGGTTAATCCTTGCCACTGGACCAAGATCTAGCTCTGTCAAACCCGTGTGGTGGCTGGTGTGCAACGGCCACCACACGTTAACAAAGTCCATGCAAAGGCACCTTCCACCCTTCAACATGTAGTTCGGGACCTGGAATATTAGGTCCTTCATTGAAGCATCTTGAACTCATCCCTTTTTGGCTTGGAAGCAAATCATCCTCGTTTCGAGGGACTGCCTATGATGATGATGATTACTGGGCCTGTTGTAATTTATACGTTCCACAGGCAGAAGATTGGAATGATTCTAAATACTGTAATAAATGAATGGATTAATAGTTGCATTAAATGTCTCAGGATGTGGGAGGATGTATAGTTAAAACTGGTGTCATCACGTGATGAAGGAGTTGCAAGCTAGGCTTCAAAATGTAACTCTTTGTGTCTCTCCTTTTGTTGTCCTACAAACACTAGCATGGTGATGAGGCTTTCTTGCTGTGGGCAGGTACCAACATGGGTTCGCTACAAGGTGATGGGGAGAATGGGGTGCAATGAGTTTTGATTAGTCTAGCAATGAGCTGGCACAGACACAATGGACCAAATGGCAGCTTCAGTGCTGCAAACTCCTTTGGTCCAGTAGTATAACCCTCCTCCCTTCCATTTCCCTCTCCTATTGGAAAGTACATTATTTGGATCACACTTCTAACACTTTCTCCCTTCTTCACTTTTTTATGATACAGATGCTGTGTAAAAAATATCATGATGTAATTACATTAAAACTTGTCATTTACTGCTCAAACACAACCTGCCATTGTATATATCAGGCCCTTATACAGACAACAGTAAAAGACAAAAGATAAAAGGAGGTGAAATGCTGGAGAAGGATGTTGATTAATCCGAACAGCTTCAAAATGAAGCACGCTATTCAATACATTTTGCAAATAATCCATTCCCCACAATGACCACAGCGATAGGCTCGGTTTCTCGAGATAGCAATGGGGCTAAAGGAACCGTGTTCAGAAGATAGATAACATAAGAAATAGGAGCAGAGGTAGGCCATTTGGCCTCTCGAGCCTTCTCCGCTATTCAATAAAATCATGACTGATCTGATCCTGGCCTCAACTCCACATTCCTGCCCACCCCCCATAACCCTTTATTCCCTTATCATTCAAAAATCTGCCTATCTCCACCTTAAATATATTCTCTGAGGTAGAGAATTTCAAAGATCACGACCCTCTGAGAGAAGAAATTCCTACTCATCTCTGTTTCAAATAGGCGACCCCTTATTCTGAAACTATGCCCTTAGTTCTAGATTCCCCCACGAGGGGAAATACGCCCTCTGCATCCACCTTGTCGAGCCCCCTCAGAATCTTATACTTTTCAATAAGATCTTCTAAACTCCAATGAATATAGGCTCAACCTTTCTTCATAAGACATCCTTCATCTCAGAAATCAAGCCAGTCAGTTGTATCAAAACCATTATTTCAAGAGGAAGACCTACCAGCACACCCAATGTTCCCTCTAAGCTGTGTGACTATGCAGCTCTCTGCCGGTCTCGCGCAGCCCGATCCCCGGCTTTTCTAACGTGAAATTTTGTGCATGCGCAAAATGGTGAATTGGCCACGTGCTCACCACCCCCCCCCCCCAAAAAAAAAATGAAGGGGAACATTGCCATCACCTTCTCAGGGAAGTTAGGGATGAGCAATAAATGCCGGTAATGTCAGCGATGCCTACCTCCCAGGAATAAATATTTTTAAAATATGGTTTATCAACAGGAGAACACCTAATCCTTCAGATAAGTTTCTTATACATTGGCATAATGTTAACCTCAGTGTCGTGTGTAGGTGGACAGCTTTAGGCTCTGGCACTCTGCTTCCTTGCTCAAGTGCCATTCTTAATGTCCAAGTCAAGTCAGAGATTGATAGATTTTTGAATATTTAGCTAATCAAGGGATATTGGGAGTGCAGGAAAGTGGAGTTGAGGTAGAAGATCAGCCATGATCTTATTGAATGATGGAGTAGGCTCGAAGGCTGAATGGCCTACTCCTCATCCTAATTCTTATGTTCTTAACAGCAAGTTACCAGCCTCAGTTAGCTCCAAGCCCCAGCCTATCTTTATCCGACGTTCATGGAGGAATCAATTTATAGCCTTCAGGGACGAGAACATTGCTGATTTTTTTTCCTTTCCTTGTGCAGAGAACCTTCCACCAACTGTGACTTGCCCTACCACAATTGTGGTAGAAAAGAGCTAACAATGCAGGCTATGGTTTAAACCTGGCTCGAGGTTCATGTCATGCAGTACATTTGCCCACTCATCTACAAGGGTAGTATTCAACGGATAATATCAAGCAAAATCCCATCTGATGAAAGCTCAAAACCTATTGAAGAAAGCAGTAGGGTCGTAATATTGGCCTCAGGGTCCTGGGCTTGGGAATGAAATAATCAACTACATTTCTATCTCCTGATTGCCATCTAGTAACTCCCGACTAGACAGACAATGAGAACAAGATTGAGCTTGGGTGTGATAGTTCCTACAATTGAATAGCCTGTCTGTACTCACTCTTGAACCTGGTGAGCATGGGTTAGATTCAGAGGTAAAGGCCTGCACTGTCCCATCCAGCATTACCAGGTGGGTTAAGCTCCTTCTACACTGTCCCATCAATCACTTTCAATTCAGGTGTAGCACTAGTGAGAAGCCTAGTTACGATCTCTCTACCTTGCTCTTTATGTCTCATTATGTCTCAGCCCCCTTTGAGGGTTATATATCAGCATGACATTCCTATCTCTTTCCATAGGGTTTTAAACTAAAAAAATGGGGGAAGGGGTCAGGTGAAGGAAAATTTAGAAAGTTAAAGAGAAAGGACAAGCCAATAATGCAGGGTAGTGATATGGATATTGATAACCAGAGTGTGACAGAAAGGGACAGAATGCACCAGCAAATAGGATCAGAATAGGGAAAAATGGTAATGGTTAAAAAATAAAATTAAATGCTCTTTATCTGAAAGCACGTAGCATTCGTAACAAGATAGCTGAATTGATGGCACAAATGGAAATAAATGGGTATGATCTGATAGCCATTACAGAGATGTGGTTGCAAGGTGACCAAGGCTGGGAACTGAATATTCAGGGGTACTTGACATTTCGGAAGGATAGGCAGAAAGGAAAAGGAGGTAGGTAGCTCTGTTCATAAAGGGTGAGATCAGTACAGTAATGAGAAATTATCTTGGCTCGGAAGATCAAGATGCAGAATAAGTTTGGGTGGAGACGTTCCCTGCGGCGGGAGTATAATGAGGCATTAGGGGGGGCAGTAAGTTTTTGCACTACCGCAAACTATGAGCCGAATTTGCCAGCCGGGCATTAAAAGCTGGATGCCTGTTGTAAAGCCTAGAAACACCCTTTACCACCCCTCCGGGGCATTAACTGAGGTATAAGCGAGCCAAAAAATCCAGCCCCTTGAGTCTGCGATGAGATATAGACAGGTTAAGTGAGTGGGCAAAAATTTGCCAGATGGAGTATAATGTGGGAAAATGTGAGGTTATCCACTTTGGTAGGAACAATAGAAAAGCAAAATTATATTTAAATGGAGAGAGATTACAGAATGCTGCGGTACAGAGGGATCTGGTGGCACTCGTGCATGAAACACAAAAAGTTAGCATGTAGATACAGCAAGTAATTAGCAAGGCAAATGGAATGTTGGCCTTTATGACAAGGGAAATGGAATATAAAAATCTTGCTACAATTGTACAGGGCATTGGTGAGATCACACCTCGAGTACTGTGTATAGTTTTGGTCTCCTTATTTAAGGAGGGATATACTTGCATTGGAGGCAGTTCAGAAAATGTTCACTGGGTTGGTTTCTGGGATGAAGGAGTTGTCTTATGAGGAAAGGTTGAGCAGGTTGGGCCTATACTAATTGGAGTTTATAAAATGAGAGGTGATCTTATTGAAACATATAAGATTCTGAGGGGGCTTGACAGGGTAGATGCTGAGAGGATGTTTCCCCTCGTGGGCATAGTTTCAGAATAAGTGGCCGCCCATTTAAAATGGAGCTGTGGAGAAATTTCTTCTCTCAGAGGATTGTGAATCTTTGCAATTCTCTACCCCAGAGAGCTGTGGAGGCTGGGTCATTCAATATATTCAAGGCTGTGATATACAGATTTTTGAACTATAGGAGAGTCAAGGGTTATGGGGAACAGGCAGAAAAGTGGAGTTTAGGCCAAGATCAGATCAGCCATGATCTTATTGGCCTACTCCTGCTCCTATTTCTTATGTTCTTATGCTCTTCCAATGCCTCCCTTGTGCCCTCTTAGAGGGATTGACAGTTTAGTGCCAGTTATGGGCAATTGTGTGTCGTGGATGCATTCTCATATTGGAGTGTACTTTTACTGTCCGAGTTAATTCTAGTTAGGGCTCTTATGGATGGCAAAGGCTAATGACTGTCAGACAGACTAGATTCAAACCCAAATTCCAAGTTGTTAATCTACTATCCCAGCTGATCTTCAAGGGGGGGAACTGCCGTTACATCTATAGTATTGGTTGTACCCATGACTTTTAGGCAACTGTCAGGCTGGCACTAATCCAATTGTACTGATGAGCAGGTTATAGTGATAGTTACCAAGGTCATTAACAACTCATGTGGCAGATTCAATGGTCCATTTTTCATACATAGACTGAGGAGCCCTAATATTTCTGGCCTCTAATATGTGTCCTATTGATACTGGCCACATGGTCCATCAACAAACCTATTGGTTACTTGATTGTGAATATCAGTCAATCATTCTGGAATGGACTTCTCCATTTAATGTGATTATACGTCTCATCAAAGGAAAGCTGCAAAGCTTATACACAATGTGAGATTACTTGAACTCTAGATTCTACTGACTTAGGCCTCTTCTGCATCCTCCATTCCCTTTGCCTCATCATTGGTGGTCATGTCCTTAATTGTCTCAGTCCCACTTTCTGGAATTCCCTTACTTTAAAGTCCTCCACCTACCTCTCTTCCTTTGTTAAATCGAGGCCCCATCTTCCCTCTTAGGTGTACGTAAAAGATCCCATGACATTACTCAAAGAAGGGCAATGACTTTTCCCAGTATCCTAGCCAACATTTATTACTCGACCAACACCTAAAACAGATTATTTGTTCATTTATTTCAATGCTGTTTGTGGGAGCTTGCTGTGTGCAAATAGGCTGCCGTGCATCCTATATTACAACAGTAACTACACTTCAAAAGTACTTCATTGGCTGTGAAGCGCTTTCGATTGTCCTGAGGTCTTGAAAGGTGCTGTATAAAAATGCAAGTCTTCCTTTCATTAAGACCTTTCCTAAAATCCAACTCTTCGACCAAGCTTTTGGTCAGAATCTCTCTTAATATCTCTTTCTTTGGCTCAACATCCATGATTCCTTATGGCTCCATAAAGTGTAGTGGGACATTTTTCTACATTTAAAGCACTGGAGAAATGCAAAATGTTGCTTGTTTTTGTTGTTGAAAGTACTTTTGGCTGGTGACTTACATTTCACTTGCAGAGTTATGTTGGCTTCATCTGAGTACGGGTAGTTACTGTAATTGACTGAACATCGGACGATCTTGTTGTGATCTTGGTACGATGGGATGAACTCAAGGTTGCTGGTGAGTGTTGCTGCTGAGTCAGCAGCCTGGTGTGATATTGCTGCCTGGTCAGCGAGGCCATACCAGTTGAGATTGGCTCCGACCCTTCCGTCAACATTGGATGAGGAACAATTCAAAGTGGTCGTAACCCCTTCCACCAATTCTGTGGAGCACGAGATAATGGGTTTTGTTGGACGATCTGCAACAGAAAGGAAAGGTAAATGACTGATAGTCATTTAATGCATTCAGTTTATGAAATATGTTGTAATTATGGGAAGCTGGATTCTGATATTTGTACAAGACAAAATAAATATCGTGAAGGAATAATTACCATAAACAGTGAGTTTCAAGACAGGTTTTCCTGTCCACTTGTATTTATCGATTATTTCAAATCTGAAGCAATAAGTATTCCTGTGGGTTGTTTTAACATCACTTATCTGAAGAGAGCAGTTTTTCTGAGTCAGATTTCCAATTAAACTCACTTCAGGGCTGTTGTTTTCGCTCTTACTGTTGTATAGCTCCCGAGTTGTGCCACAAGGCCATTCTAACCACTTGGCAGTTATATCGGTCAAACTTGATACATGGTTAGGGTATTGGAAGGAACAGTTAAAGATCACAGATGACCCCTGCAATGCATGAACATCAGGCGGAACAAAAACATTCCAGCCATTTTCAGCCGTAGAATCTGTAGCGGAAAAAAGAGCAGAAAATACTGTGATATCACTGAACCCAAATCCATCGTTGCTCTTGCAATTTACCAGTGCAATCTCTAACTATGTTTCATTCTCTTATATTTACACTTATGTAGAAGATTTATAAATAGGAAATTCTAGCTCAGTGGTAGCACTGTGTCAGCTGAGTCAGAAGGTTGTGGGTTCAAGTTCCACTCCAGCGACTTGAGCATGTATAACTAGGCTTACACTCCAGTGCAGTGCTGAGGGAGTGCTACACTGCCACAGGTGCAGTCTTTAGGATGAGACGTTAAACTGAAGCTGCATCTGTTCTCTCAGGTGGACATAAAAGATCCTGTGGCACTATTTCAAAGAAGAACAGGGAAGTACAGGGTGCCCTGGCCAATATTTGTCCCTCAATCAGCGTCATTATAACAGATTATCTGGTCATTGTCACATTTGGAGCTTGCTGTGCACAAATAGGCTGCCGCGTTTCCTACATTACAACAGTGGCTACAATTCGAAAACTATTTCATTGGGTGTAAAGAGCTTTGGGGCGTCCATTGGTCGTGAAAGTCTGTCTATATTTTTTTCTCTCGTGTAATTGTTAGAAGTTCATGGGTTCATGTCCCAATCCAGAGATTTGAGCACATAATCCGGGCTGACGCTCCCACCCTGAGGGAGTGCTGCACCACGGGAGGTGCCGCCTTTTGGATGAGATATTAAACTGAGGCTCTGCCTGCCCTCTCAGGTGGATGTAAAAGATTCCATGCCACTTTTCCAAGAAAAGCAGGGGCGTTCTCACTATTATCCTAGCCATATATTTATCACTCAACCAACATCACTAATGCAGATTATCTGGTCATTATCTCATTGTTGGGAAATGAGACCGGAACTCAAGTCCTTTCCCACCCACCAGCAATTGCCTGCACCAGATGGGAAAGGAGCAGCTTACATTGTCCCAGCAGGGGCAGGGCAAGAGGGAAATCTAGGTCAAGGCATTGAGGTGGTGGTAGGCCTTGTTGCTTAACTTTTTCTCAGTTTTTTGTTATAATTGATTTTGGGCAGGACAGAAGGAAAGAAATCTAAGCCTGGAAAGTTTGAATAGTAAAGTAGCATTCTGTATGTTTATCAGTAAAAGAAAATCACACAAACAATTTTAAGTTAAGTTAAAAGCACCATACTGCAGATGCTGGAAATCTGAAATAAAAATGGGAAGTGCTGGAAATACTGAGCAGGTCAGGCAGCATCTGTGGAGAGAAAAACAGAGTTAACGTTTCAGGTCAATGACCTTTTGTCAGAACCAGAAAAAGTTAGAGATGTAACAGGTTTTAAGCAAGTGCAGGGACGGAGAAAGGGGAAAGAACAAAAGGGAAGATCTGTGACAGGGCAGAAGGCAGGAGAGATTAAAAGGCAAAAGGGATGATGGTCCAAGGCAAAAGTGGGTGATATTGGGACAAGCAGAAAAATAAAAGATGGAAAAACAAAGGAGGGAATCCTCAACTGAGCTTTTCCCTCGACTGTGGCTTACAGGGCCCACGACCGTGACCATCCCATTTCCTGTACTTCGGCTCTCACCCCTCCCCCTCCCACCCAGGATCTCCTTGTCCTCAGCTTACACCTCATCAGCCTTCACGTTCAACGGATCATCCTCTGCCATTTCCACCACCTCCAGCGTGATGCCACCACCTGAAACAGATAAGTATTTGAAGGAAAAAAATTTGTAGGGCTACGGGGAAAGGCAGGGGATTGAAACTAGCTGACGTGATTTTGTAGAGAGCCGGCACAGGCTCGACAGGCTGAATGGCCTCTTACTGTGCAGTAACCTTTCTATGATTCTACAAGCCCCTCCCCTCCGCTTTCAGCATTCTGAAGGTGCTGTTCCCTCCGCGAAACCTTGGTCAAATCTTTAATCACTCCCAACACTTGCTCCTCTTCCCACTGCATCTACTCGTGCAAGTGCAGGATGTCATGTATGTAACCATAATGTAACACCATTGTATTACTGTATACACTCAACCTAGATGCACACCTTAACCACAAGTGGTGAACTTGTGGGAGACACTCCTTACCTGATCACACAGGTATAAAAAGGGAGGTCCCACGCGGCGTCATCGTCTTTGGAGTCCTGTGAATAAAGAGTTAAGGTCACAGAGTGACCTTGTCCCCAGAATGTGCCTCATACCGTAGAGTAACGACTTTACATTGGCGAAGAGAAACGGGAATTCACGACCCACGAGAATGGCCACCGGTAGCACAGAGGAACGGTACTGTGTTGGGGAAGACTGGGACGATTTTGTCGAGAGGCTTCAGCAAAGCTTTGTTATGAAAGAATGGCTG